>NC_138769.1:155954027-156554027 GCF_965119305.1 Pelophylax lessonae
CACTGATAAGCACTGATGTAGCATGGATGTGGCACAGATGAGCACTGACATGGCATGGATGAGCACTGACATGGCATGGATGAGCACTGATGTGGCATGGGTGTGGCACAGATGAGCACTGACGTGGCATGGATGTGGCACGGATGAGCACTGATGTGGCATGGTTGTGGCACGGATGAGCACTGACATGGCATGGATGTGGCACAGATGAGCACTGACATGGCATGGATGTGGCACGGATGAGCACTGATGTGGCACGGATGTGGCATTGATGTGGCCTTGATGAGCACTGACGTAGCATGGATGTGGCATGGATGAGAACTGATGTGGCATGAATGTGGCATGGATTACCACTGACGTGGCATGGATGTGGCACGGATGAGCACTGACGTAGCATTGATGAGCACTGGCGTGGCATGTATGAGCACTAATGTGGCGTTTATGATCACTAATGTGGCATGGATGTGCACTGAGGTGGCGTGGGTGGACACAGATGTGGCATGGATGAGGCACGGATGTGGCACAGCTGAGGCACGCATGTGGCACGGATGTGGCACAGATGAGGCATGGAAGAGAATGGATGTGGCATGGATGAGCACTGAGGTGGCATGGGTGGGCACGGATGTGGCATGGATGAGGCATGGATGTGGCACAGATTATGCATGGATGGGGCATGGATGGGGCATGGATGATGCACAGTTGAGGTATAGAGGAGGCAGAGGAGGCGTGCAGCTGCAATCTCTCTCCTCTCCTTGCACACTGTACTGATCATTGTGTACAGTGTAAGAGGAGAGAAATGAACCAGACATGCGCCGGTTTGTTGACAAGTGATCACTCCGTCATTGGACGGAGCAATCACATGGTAAAGGACCGCTGTCACCCTTTACCATGATCCGTGATGCGCTAGGTCCCCAGGACACGGCGAGCATGGACAGCTCTGTGTGCGCGCAATTCTGGGAGGACGTCATTGTACGCCCTCCCAGAATAAGCAGACCGCGCTGTAGCCATCATTCGGCTATGGCCTGGTCGGCAAGTGGTTAATAGACTTCAATGGGGGTGCTGCAGAAAAGGATGTAGTGCATTTTTACCGCATTTTTACGTCAATAATGCCCCGATTTGCGCTTTGCGTTTTTTAATCTACTCTACAACAAACTTGCCAAAAAAAGCATATAAACACAACAGAAAATTGCGGCATTATCACGGTAAAATTGTGGTTAAAAAAACTAAAAAAGCACAGCAAAAAGCACTGCACAAAAGCTCAAACCTGCATAGATGTGAATCGAACCGTAAGCTCCATTCCCACTTGTGCGACTTTTTGTGCAACTTTGGACATCAAAGTTGCATGACAATTTGTTCCCTATGTTTTCCAATGATACCTATTTATATATAAGCGACTTAAAGTTACAGCAACATCAAAGTAGTTCATGCACTACTTTGGTCCGAATTTCATGCAACTTGAGGGCCATAAACTTCAATGTTAACCCTCAGAAGTTGCATGAAAGTCATACCTGAATGTTATATAATGCAACTTGTGTTCAACAGTTGTCCATTGACACTGGTCAAAGCTAAAGTTGTATCCAAGTTTCACCCATCCAAAGTTGCGCCAAAGTTGCACTCCAAAGTCAGCGCAACTTTAGAGTTGTACAAGTGTGAATGGAGCCTTAGGGCCTTTTCATGTGGATATGTTTTCCTGCGTTTTTACCTTGCAAAATAAATGCAAGAAAAATGTTTCCCTTTAAATCCTATGGGACTCTTCACACCACTGCGTTGCAGGTGCAGTGCATTTTGAATGCTTTAAAAACCACACCAAAAACGCAGCTTCCTATCGAAATGAATGGAAATTGCAGTAAAATCACTGCAAAGAAGCGCACCATAATTTGCATTTTTGGTGCATTTTTGAGTCACATAGTCATTTTTCACAGGTGCAGGCAACCCAAAAACGCACCAGAAACGTACAGGAATTGCTTTTGAAACACCGCAAAATCACAGTAAAAACGCATATGTGGTTTTGTCACGATTTTGCTGCAGAGCAGTGTGAAAGTACCCTTAGCTGCAGGCAGTCATTTTAAAATCTGCAGCTGGTGCTCATTGCCCACACAACCCCCTCCAGAGTTAGACAGCAAGTATCCATTTAAATCTTTCACCCTCACAACCTTCTGTTCTGTCCAGATGGCTAGATAATTAGTTCAGGACAGGTTAATTCTATTTCTGTATATAATTTCATCTGCATATGATAATGTAATCAGGCAACCCCAGACCTGTGTGTGGTAATCTTATCAGGAGGGGGGTCCATGCTGTATATAAATTCTGTGTGACTGCTAAATAAAGGGAGATTCCAATACAAGCCAAGTTGTCGGCTAGCTTTGTATGGGGGCGGCTGGAAAATCTGATATCTATGTTCACGACTGGGAGGAAGCCGTATACTGAGGGAAGTCCACAAGTACAGTTTAGGTTGAGGTTCCGTTACACCACTGTTACACTCTTGTTTTCTACCCACTCTTTTGGTTTTGTATTCCACTGATATCTGTACGGAGTTTGTATGTGTTTTCTGTTTTCCCTCTTGGATCGCCACTTTCTTCCCACCATTCCATGCCTTCATCCGTTAATTATAGATAAAGGAATACCCTCCTTGTTGTAGGACTATTTGAAAATGGCAGTACAGACAAATGGGCTCCAAACTTACATAGAAAGTAATTAAAAATCTATATCAAACATTAATAAAAAATGTTTAAAAACATTGCGGCTAAAAACAAGATACAATAGTCACAGCATGAGTGTATGAACATAACCTTCATATGGCAAAAAAGAGCTACAGAGACATTCTGACGTGTTTCAAATACTGTAGTACAGTCAGGTCCATAAATATTGGGACCGACACAATTCTAATCTTTTTGGCTCTATACACCACCACAATGGATTTGAAATGAAACAAACAAGACGTGCTTTAGCTGCAGACTTTCAGCTTTAATTTAAGGGGATTTACATCCAAATCATGTGAACGGTGTAGGAATTACAATAGTTTGTATATGTGCCTCCCACTTTTTAAGGGACCAAAAGTAATGGGACAGATTAACAATCATAAATCAAACTTTCACTTTTTAATACTTGGTTGCAAATCCTTTGCAGTCAATTACAGCCTGAAGTCTGGAACGCATAGATATCACCAGACGCTGGGTTTCATCCCTGGTGATGTTTTGCCAGACTTATACTGCAACTGTCTTCAGTTCCTGTTTGTTCTTGGGGCATTTTCCCTTCAGTTTTGTCTTCAGCAAGTGAAATACACGCTCAATCAGATTCAGGTCAGGGGATTGACTTGACTATTGCATAACATTCCACTTCTTTCCCTTAAAAAACTCTTTGGTTGCTTTCGCAGTATGCTTCGGTTCATTCTCCATCTGCATTGTGAAGCGCCGTCCAATAAGTTCTGAAGCATTTGGCTGAATATGAGAAGATAATATTGCCCGAAACACTTCAGAATTCATCCTGCTGCTTTTGTCAGCAGTCACATCATCAATAAATACAAGAGAACCAGTTCCATTGGCGGCCATACATGCCCACGCCATGACACTACCACCACCATGCTTCACTGATGAGGTGGTATGCTTTGGATCATGAGCAGTTCCTTTTCTTCTCCATACTCTTCTCTTCCCATCACTCTGGTACAAGTTGATCTTGGTCTCATCTGTCCATAGGATGTTGTTCCAGAACTGTGAAGGCTTTTTTAGATGTTGTTTGGCAAACTTTAATCTGGCCTTCCTGTTTTTGAGGCTCACCAATGGTTTACGTCTTGTAGTGAACCCTCTGTATTCACTCTGGTGTAGTCTCCTCTTTATTGTTGACTTTGACACACATACACCTACCTCCTGTTTTAATTCCTACACCTTTCACCTGATTTAGATGTAAATACCATCAAATTAAAGCTGAAAGTCTGCAGTTAAAGCACATTATGTTTGTTTCATTTCAGATCCATTGTGGTGGTGTATAGAGCCGAAAAGATTAAAATTGTGTCGATGTCCCAATATTTATGGACCTGACTGTATATCTTCTTCGGGGATGCTCTTATGTAGAGTGAAGGAAGAAGTTCTACAAAGTAAACAATTAGGTAAGTATATTTCTGAGTTGACATAATAAGCATACAATGGTATCTAATTTATATACCATAAAATAATATAATTAACCACGTTGTATAGGATGATGTACAAAACCGCAAATTGATTCAAAGCAGAAATAAAGCTGTCTCTCAGTAAACACCACAGGGGGCCCAGTGTACCCCGGTTGGGCCAGAGCTATAGCTAGTATGTATATAAAAAGTGTACACACTCACTGTGGGCCTGGGTGCAATTATCGTTTTTTTTTAGTTTTTAGAACTACTTTGGCGCTCTATAAATATGGCATATTGAAAATGATGATAGTTAGCAAACATAAATCAGCTATGAGTATGCTGAGT
Source organism: Pelophylax lessonae (assembly GCF_965119305.1). Lineage (NCBI taxonomy): Eukaryota > Metazoa > Chordata > Amphibia > Anura > Ranidae > Pelophylax > Pelophylax lessonae. The sequence continues at coordinate 155,958,475 of NC_138769.1, forward strand.
AATAGTTTTTAATATTTGTCTGCATCTGTTATAAGTAGTAGATGTGAATGGACTACCATCAACAAATAAATATGAAGAACCATTTTATGTAGATCCTGCTCAATCCTAAAGCCTTACATCCCTTATGTTGTGTATGTGTAGAACAACAGAGATATGGTAATGCATTTATTCAAGCAGCGCAGGGAGTTTGGTTCCTTTTAGCTTTAATGGTTGTTCTACTCAGAAAGAGAGAAGGCCTCACAGCACCAAAGCAGGGCCAAGCCTTAATAAGGAAAAGAGGGAACATAACCAAAGGCTACTAGTTAGGAAATCATTTGCCACTTTTATGTTGAAAATGAAAACCCTTTGAAGGTGTGCATGATCACAAAATAGTCAGATGCCAGTTTTAAACTATTTAAAATTATACTTTAACATTCTTATATTTCAGTCAAGCAGGAAAATCTAAAATGTATCTAAACTCAGGAACAAAAATGCCATATATCACAGCTTACTAGTCCATAGATGTGGTGCCTGTATTAGCTTTTTTTTCTTTTAATTTCACCCGGTGATCCTGTCAATAACTCATTTTTGGCTCTAAGGTGACCATGCTCACTGATTATATTGTATTTATTGATGTGCTGCTTTGTCACCCTGAGCTGATCACTCCCCAAAATGGTTTACAGCTTGGTCATCTCCATAACAAGTCGTTCTGTAGTTCACCAAAGAGAACTGGGCAAGACTGATAGCACTGTTTGAGAGCTCAGTGCAGCAAAGGCTGAGAATATAGGAGGTTGTCAGCTCACTTGAGTTCTGGCAGGACCAACATTTTTTTTCCATTTATTGAATAGATACTGTATATCAAAGCACTCTCAATGATAAATTTATTCACTTGCTGCCCGCCCACTGTCAAATGACGGTGGAGCGGTGCGGCTCTCGTTCTGGGATGACATCATATGACAGCGTACCAGAATGGCCGTGCTCGCACGCCCGTGGGGTAAAGATCTTGGTAAAGAGCCAATGACATGGCTCTTTACCCACGTGATCGGCTGTGTCCAATCACAGCCGGTTGCATGTAAATGCGGAAGTGCTGTTTATCAGCGCTCCTCGTCTTACACTCTCAGAGTGTGTGGCGAGGAGAGCCGATCAGCGGCTCTTCCTCAAAGGGGTGACCAGGACAGGTAATCAGGGCAATGCTCATCAGTGCCCTGATTACAGTAAAGGCCCAACAGTGCCCATCAGTGACACCAATCAGTGCACATCAGTGACACCAATCAATGCCCATCAGTGACCCCAATCGGTGCCTGCTCATCTGTGCTGCCCATCAGTGCCATCCACCAGGGCTGCCTATCAGTAGCCATCAGTGCTACCTATCAGTGTCCATCAGTGTCGCCTATCAGTGTCACATATCAGTGTTCATCAGTACAGCATATTAGTGCCTCCTCATCAGTGCCACCTAATCATTGCCCTTCAGTGCCACCTCATCAGTGCCCATCAGTGCTGCTTCATCAGCGCACATCCGTGAAGGAGAAAAACTACTTATTTACAAAACTTACTGACAAATTTTTGGTCTTTTTTTTTCTAGTAAAAAAATAAAAAACCTAGCGGTGAATAAATAACACCAAAAGAAAGCTCTATTTGTGTGATAAAAATATAAAAAATTTCAATTGGGTACAGCATCGCTGTAATTTGGCCTAGGCAGGAAGGGGTTGAAAGTGCCCAGTAGGCAAGTAGTAAGGATCAAAAGAGAACAGAAGAGAGGCATTAATTGTTATGATTTACAATTTAAATCAAAGCAATACCTTTTTTTTTTTTCATCATAGTGCTACTTAAGTATACCAGTGTCTGGCATACGGGTTCAAGGCATACAGGCTGGGTTCCTAGGATGCCTTTAACCAAGATGTTGGACCCAGTAATGAAATTCCATCCACAAGGGAAATAGGCTAAGCTCATGTATTGCTACTCCCTCGACTCAAAGAACAACCTCTTAGTGAAAGTTACGGCACACACTTATAAGAACACAAGTGTTCCTATAACCGTTTAGTGGTAAATTAACTTAATTGTATTGGTACAGGTTGGAGTAAATGGTGGTTTGAGGATAAAAGTGCATACATTAGGTAATTACAATGCCAAAGTAACTTAGAATAGAGTTCTGTACCACTAGTCTGGAATCAACACATACATCAGCAAAATCAACGATAAACAGTGCATATAAGCTTTAACTGTAGTTTGAATAGTAACATTATAACTAGTCTGGACTGGAGTACACTCTAGAAGAATGGCGAGGATATGGTGCAATGTCCCCTGAGAGGTACTTCTTAGTATAAGCAATACGTACAGGACTCTGTGTAGAAACTGTAAAAGAACAGTATTTAGTTTTAGGTCTTCAGCCGATGTGTGTTGGGGCCCAGTTGTACCATTGGTGTACATGAGTACAGTCCCAGTAAAACCTGCAGGCAGCAAATAAGGCTACCAGATGGCTGTATGGTCAGTTCTTAAAGGGCTTAGTCTCTCTAGCAAGCAGATAGTGAATCCCCACAGCAGCAGCTCACCAGTCCCAGCAATATTGCAGCTCACCATCCAGTCACACACAACGATTAGTCCATGCTTTGCACCCAGGTGACTCTGGCTGTTGGCACTCCCAAACTTAGCACTCCGGATTCGGTGCCTCGAGAGCTGGTTCCTCCCTTTTTATGTGTTTGCTGCAACAGAGGGTGGTACTTGTAATGTTCTGGTACCTCTGGTACCCTTGTTACCTATTTCTCTCTTACTAAATTGCGTCCCATCTTGTTATCCAAGAGACGCATACACCTTTAAGACCGGATGACATCATTGCAGAGCGCCGCTATGAGCGGCTATTTCAATCGCCGGCTTTCTCTCACTCGTTGCTCGTTCAAACCACATGTTCACCGCACCTTCTCCTGTGAAGTCGGAGCTGCTGACATTTCCCTTTGCTGAACTGAAGCCGGAACCTCGCTGCTGATCCGTATCTCGCTACGGGATCACCTCTCTCTAAGGACACCGTTACTACTAACCTATCTAAGTGATAAGTACCCCACAGGGGATTCTTACTAACCAATCTCCTACTGTCATCTACTGCAATTACCAGGACTATCTGTATCTATCTATATACTATCATCTGCATAGACAGTTAGCTCTTGGGACTACCTTCAACTATCTTTGCACTAGGTTACTCTGTCTAAGTATACTCCATCTGTGTCCTCTCACCATCTGCACTTTACTTGACATCAGAACCTATCTGCTTACCATCACCTGCAACTCTCCTAATACTACTCTTAGTGTTCACCATACAATTGCCTGTCTCTCATCTATACATTCTCATATATTCTATCTCTCCATGAAACATCTGATTGAGTATATGTATATTGCATAACAGGCTGTTCACGGTGATGAAGTCCTGATTGTTGGATATGTTGTTCAACAGAATCTCTACAAGGCTACTGAGTGTAATAATTCTGCAGCTGTAAATCCATCCACTAACAAAAACGCATGAACGTTACAGATTGAACGAGCCTTTAAAAAAAAATATGGATTCAGCAGAATTACCCACTCATGTACTACAATTAAAACAGCAAGTAGATGCATTGATCCTTGCGCTCACAGAGGTACAAAACGAAAATCAGACCTTGAGACAGCAGGTTGGCCGTCTCACACAGCTTTCTGCTGCTCAGCCCCGTGAGCCTAAGATAAACCCTCCTCTAGTGTTTTCTGGTGATCGGAGCAAATTTCATGAATTTAAAAACGCATGTCGTTTGCTTTTTTTGTTAAAACCTCTAACCTACACCACTGACCAAATTAAGGTTGGTACCGTCATCTCCTATTTAACGGGTGAACCCCGGGCCTGGGCAGACGCTCTCTTTGAAAAGGATGATCCACTCCTTAATTCTTACCCTTTATTTCTAGCACAACTCGCTAGTTTATATGAAGACCCCAATAAGCAGAGTACCGCTGATACCCAATTACGGGCCTTAAAACAAGGAAGGAGACCTGTTGAAGATTTCGTGGCAAATTTTAAAAGATGGTCCCCTGATTCAGGGTGGAATGACACATCTTTGAGAACGGAGTTTAGACTCGGCCTATCTGAGGCCCTTAAAGACGAGCTCGCCCGAGCGGATTTACCTGGCACTCTAGAGGGACTGATACAGACCAGTATCAATATTGACAGACGACTACGAGAAAGAAAGGCTGAGAAGATGGGCTCACCATTTTCCAGTCCTTCTCGGATGTTGCCTGCTGACCCTACTCCTATGGAAGTAGGAATGATACGCCCACCTCTGACCCTTTCTGAACGTGCCAGGAGGAAAACCGAACATCTTTGCATGTACTGCGCATCCCCGAATCATTTAATAAGCGGCTGTCCCCTTGTCCGCAGGAAAGAGGGTGAGTGTTCAAATGTCTTGCTAGGGGGACTCACAACTTCCTTTTCTAATCCTTATCTTTTTGTTCATTTAACATTGCAGTGGGACCAAACTAGGATCACCACCAAGGCTATGATCGACACAGGATCTTGTGGAAACTACATTGACATTTGTTTTGTCTCCCTTAATAAAATACCTATTGTTTCTAAACCCAAACCTGTCTCCGTTAGTTTTATTAACGGTACCCCTTTATCCTCTGGTCCTATCACCAGTCGGACACAGGCACTCCTGCTGACGAGTCTCATGTGGAGACCACCACCTTTGATGTATTAACTTCACCACATTTTCCAATCATTTTGGGACTTCCCTGGTTACACATACATCAACCAATCATCGATTGGAAAACAAGAACGCTAAACTTCTCTTCTCACTATTGTGAAACGACGTGTAATCTCCCCACATATGATAGGATACTGTCTGTAGTGCCGGATGACATTATACCCAAGTGTTATCAGGATTTATCGGAGGTTTTCCTTGAGAAAAACGCTCAAATGCTACCTCCCCATAGGGACTATGATTGTTGTATCGATCTACTCCCTAATAGCAAGTTGCCTTTCGGACATGTTTATCCTCTTTCGCAGGATGAACTCTCTCATCTTAAAGAGTATCTGGATGAGAACTTGACAAAAGGATTCATCGGACCTTCTACTTCCTCCACTGCTGCTGGACTCTTCTTTGTCCGTAATAAGGATTCTAGCCTTAGGCCTATCATTGATTTCAGACAATTAAATGCCATTACAATAAAGGATCGTTATCCTTTACCTCTTATTCCTGAACTTATCGAACAGGTGCGTGGAGCTTCTTTCTTTTCAAAATTGGACCTAAAAGGGGCATACAATTTAATTCGAATCCGTAAAGGGGATGAATGGAAGACGGCATTCAGAACCAGATACGGACTGTTTGAGTACCTTGTAATGCCATTTGGGCTATGTAATGCTCCCGCAGCCTTCCAACGGTTTATAAATGAGATATTCAGAGACTTGCTTGATGTTTGTGTCGTAGTATATTTGGACGATATACTTATCTATTCTCATTCCTTACCTGAGCACATAAAACATTTGAGACTTGTGTTGTCAAGGCTACTTGCACATAACTTATACGTTAAATCAAAAAAATGTTTGTTTCATAAAGAGGAAGTACTATTCCTAGGATATATTACATCTAAAAATGGAATCAAAATGGACATGAGCAAAATATCCTGCATTCTGGATTGGCTTTTGCCAACCACTCGCAAAGCATTACAAAGGTTCCTAGGATTCTCTAACTACTATCGGAAATTCATTAAGAACTTCTCTGCGATTGTGAAACCTCTCACACAACTCACAAGCACGAAGAACCCTTTTAATTGGTCAACAGAAGCAAATGGAGCATTCTGTCTGCTGAAATCAAGCTTTACTACTGCCCCCATACTATGCCATCCAGACCCATCCCTTCAATACATCTTGGAGGTAGATGCGTCAAATATGGCAGTAGGAGCAGTTCTCTCACAACGACCAACAAACACCTCACCTCTTCACCCAGTTGCTTTCTTCTCAAAATCATTAAGCAGCCCCGAGGTGAACTACCCAGTAGGTGAGAAGGAGTTACTAGCCATAAAACTGGCGTTAGAGAATTGGCGACATCTACTCAAGGGCACTCAATTGCCAATCCTGATATATACCGATCACAAAAACCTTCAATACCTTCAGACTAATAGAACTCTTTCCCACCGACAGGTACGGTGGTCGTTATTCTTTCTGAGATTTAATTTTTTAGTGACTTACACGCCCGCAGACAAAAATAAAAAAGCGGATGCACTTTCACGACTAACCGAGAAGGATTGTACCGAGGTTCCCTCAGTTCCTATAATACCACTTGAACGTATTATCGGTGTCATTCGCTCCCTGAAGGAAGAGATTTTGCACAGCATAGGACTGGACTCACCTCCACCACAACTAACTACTGACGCAGAAGGCTTCCTCTACTACAACGATAAATTATACATACCCCCTACCATGCGAACCAAGATCTTGGAATTGTCGCATGATGTACCTATGGCAGGACATATGGGTATGACTAAAACTTTCAATCTACTTACTAGGCAGTTTTGGTGGCCAGACATGAAGACAACTGTAAAAAAGTTCGTTTCATCTTGTGATATCTGTGCAAGGTCTAAAATTGACAACACGAAACCATCGGGGTTACTTTGTAGTTTACCGATACCCCAGGTTCCGTGGGAAGTGGTATCCTTAGACTTCATAGTGGAACTACCACCTTCCAAAGGATTCAACACCATCTTGGTGTCAGTGGACCATCTGACCAAGATGGCACATTTCACTCCTATCCGAAAACTACCTTCATCCAAACAAACAGCGGAATTGCTTGTGAAACATGTCTTTAAGTTACATGGTATTCCAAAAACACTGCTGTCTGACCGTGGTTCACAATTCATCTCAAAGTTTTGGCTAGCTCTATGTCAGATACTACGAATAGAGCGTAAACTTACCTCTCCCTACCACCCTCAGACCAACGGACAGACAGAGAGAGTTAACCAGTGCATTGAACAGTATCTGCGTTGCTATACTTCGTATCTACAGGGTGATTGGGCAGATCTCCTCCCGCTAGCGGAATTCGCCTATAACAACGCGACTCATAGCACTACTAAACAAAGTCCATTTTACCTAAATTATGGGTTTCATCCCACACTCCTTCCTCCACGTATCTTGCCATCAAGTAATCCAGTGGCATCTGATTATCTTGCCCAGATAAAGGATTCTCTGGGATTACTCAATAATACCATATCCCATGCTCATAGCCAACAAAAGAAGTACTACGACCTCCGTAGGAAACCCTCTCCCCAATATGCCATTGGGGATCTTGTTTGGCTTTCTACAAAAAATCTGAGATTGAAAATCCCTAGTAAAAAACTTGGACCTCTATTTCTGGGACCTTTCCCAATAGAGAAGCTTATTGGAAAAGCTGCAGTACAACTCACATTACCAACGGACCTCAAGATACATCCCATCTTCCATGTGTCGCTACTGAAGCCCCATGTTCCTAACCAAGGAATAAGGCCTACTATCTCACATCCACCTCCTGTACAAGTGGAAGGTGGAGAAGAATTTGAGATAAAAGAAATTTTGGATTCCCGTTTCCATAGAAGAAGTCTCCAGTATCTTGTACGATGGAAAAACTATGGGCCCCAAGATGACACCTGGCTGGATACCTCCGATATACATGCCCCTAGACTGATTCGCAATTTCCACTCGAAATATCCAGAAAAACCAGTTCTAGAGGCCTTCCGGAGCCGGCCTTAAGGGGGGGGTACTGTAATGTTCTGGTACCTCTGGTACCCTTGTTACCTATTTCTCTCTTACTAAATTGCGTCCCATCTTGTTATCCAAGAGACGCATACACCTTTAAGACCGGATGACATCATTGCCGAGCGCCGCTATGAGCGGCTATTTCAATCGCCGGCTTTCTCTCACTCATTGCTCGTTCAAACCACATGTTCACCGCACCTTCTCCTGTGAAGTCAGAGCTGCTGACATTTCCCTTTGCTGAACTGAAGCCGGAACCTCGCTGCTGATCCGTATCTCTCTACGGGATCACCTCTCTCTAAGGACACTGTTACTACTAACCTATCTAAGTGATAAGTACCCCACAGGGGATTCTTACTAACCAATCTCCTACTGTCATCTACTGCAATTACCAGGACTATCTGTATCTATCTATCTACTATCATCTGCATAGACAGTTAGCTCTTGGGACTACCTTCAACTATCTTTGCACTAGGTTACTCTGTCTAAGTATACTCCATCTGTGTCCTCTCACCATCTGCACTATACTTGACATCAGAACATATCTGCTTACCATCACCTGCAACTCTCCTAATACTACTCTTAGTGTTCACCATACAATTGCCTGTCTCTCATCTATACATTCTCATATATTCTATCCCTCCATTAAACATCTGATTGAGTATATGTATATTGCATAACAGGCTGTGCACGGTGATGAAGTCCTGAGAGTTGGATATGTTGTTCAACAGAATCTCTACAAGGCTACTGAGTGTAATAATTCTGCAGCTGTAAATCCATCCACTAACAAAAACGCATGAACGTTACAGTACTTCCCCAAAAAGCCTGAGAAAACCTGACCAGCAGTGTTAACCCTTACCTCCGAGGGAGTACCACCTCAGCAGGGCAACCACAACTAAACAGTGCAATATTATAACACAAAAATCTATCCCTGAACTAAAGCTGGCCATACACTACAAAATCTGATTGTACAATCGCTGTACAATTTCTCAGTAGGGGCAATTAAATGGGTATGCCAGGGTATGGATCCTTAAAGGTGGAGAAGCACTACACGCAAACGGGGGGGTCAAAGTCGCAGGATCTAGGAGCCGTCTGGTCTTCACCAGAGCTACTGGAGGTGTGGATGTTGTGCTGCGAGGCAGCCCCTAGTTTGCGGTTATTAAGCACAACTGTGCAGGCACAGTGCCAGCAGATAGCACACAGGATGTGTGCTATGGGACCAAAGGACCCAAATGGGATACAAGGACCAAAGAAAAGGCTATGGCAGCTAACAAGAAGAGACACTAGGGGGAGGATGCAGGGAACAAGTGTGAAGCACAGGAGAGCGGGGAAAGGTGGGCGATAGCTCGGGGAAAGCAAGCAGGAATGAGGGCCAAAGCAAAATGACAGGGAACAATGCTGTGGAGAGCACCCACAGCAATAGAAGGTGATGGGATACACGGACAGAAACCAAAGGAAATACAAGAGCACAGCCAGAGGGAAAACACTGAGAACATAGACAAAACCGAACAAATACACAGAATACAAGTGTACTGAAAAGACAGCAAATGCCAGAGGAATAGGGAGGTCCGGCTTTAGCATGAAGACACGTTGCTTGAACACTAACCTACAGGTGCAAACACCTTAATAATACCTAGGTTCAGGGCAGATTGGCAGGAACCTGAGCAGCTCGGACAGGGGGTAGAACCTGGCACCAGATCAATCTACACGGAACTAATACCTCGTTTCCACTGAGCGATATGGTTCCATTCGGTACAGTTCAGTACGGTTTGGAACGGTACACCTTAATCAGGCTTGCATTTCCACCGCCAACAGTACCTCAGCTGTTGGTACGGTACTAATGTGCTCGGTACCCCAATAAAAGGGTCCCAAAAAAGTGGTACGGTTTGGAATTAGGGTACCATTCACAACTTTTGACAATGGAAACGGCAAAAATTGCATACCGAACCGAACCATACCACTCAGTGGAAACGAGGCATATGACACATATTTAAACTGAAAAACAGTAGAACATTTTAATTAAACAAACATTTGACATTCACCTGCACTCCACCCTGCAAAATCTTATGGGTGCCAGAAGCCCCCTTTTCTTTTAATAGGGTGTCTCAAACACACCCAACATAGTCACCACAGATATGATACTGGGTGGTAATTCTGGATTGCACATGGTGTTTTTTGGTCAAAATCATTGATAATTCAATAAGTTATTTTTCCTTGTTGCCTGGAGTTATTATAAACATATCCAAATATAATCTTGCCTTAAGTGTGCTAATGCAGCATAGACAAATAGCTAGAAATTTACTGCTGGTTTTCAGTGTTATAATGATACTGTCCCAGTTTTTCTTCGGATGATCTGCAGAATTTTCTAATGGTAGTAATTGAGGTCTACTATGTTAGATCAAAATAATTTACCTGACCTATATGTGTGCAATACACAGATTCACTGTAGGCAGGTAGTTTAATACATAGTGTTAACAAAATATACAAAATTAAAAAAAATTCTTTTATTTTCATGTGCCACCAACATTTTTGGCAGGCAGCATAAAATCCGCTAAATCAAAAGAACTTTTCTTGGACAACTTTATTCAGCAACTGTGTCATGTTCATCCCGCAGAGGTAGTCTAAAATATAATGCAACACTTTCAAATAAATGCAATATTTTATTATGAATTACAGGGTTTTCCATTTTACTCCTTCACTTACTGACCCAAAGTGGAATTTCAAGGGTCACCACTCACAAACTCTATGAATCAGCTGTTCTCTGGTACATATGATGCAGCTTTATGACAAATGGAATTTAATAGATTTTGAATGAAAGCAACAAATAAACAAGCCTGTTTGTTTCAGTATGAATGACCACTTCTGTGGTGGAACTACCAATTTCAAAAAGGGTTCCAAATATACCTGGCTTATATCAATACCCATTCTCCCCCCCCCCCCCCCCGATGTGCCATTCAGAAGTATTTAAAGCCTCCAGGCTTAAAGCGGAGTTCAGGCCTAGGGGGTAAATTTTGGCTAAAAATTCCCCCCGGGACAGTCAGGGTTAGTATGGATAGCCTCTAAACATTCCCGGGTCGCACTTACCTGTAAGAAGAAATACTTACAGTACCTTGAAAAGTTTTTCTCCAGCGCTGCCATCTCAGGTGTGGGCAGCTGAAGCCGCAGCGTCCCTCTTCGTGTCCTCTTCCGTGACGTCGGAGTCCCACAATGCACTGCACCGGCCCCGCTCATCAATTCCGGGGCAGGCGCGGCATCCCTGCACAGCTTCTGGGCATGCCCAGAAGCTTTATAGCAGGAAATGCCACGCTTGCACCGGAAGTGACGAGCGGGGCCAGTGCAGGCGCATTGATTCCTGGGAGCGATGACGTTCAGCTCCCAGGAGTCATTGCAAACCGGAAGTGACTGCGCGGGCCGCGGACGCAGAGGGAGGAAGGTGAGTATATTTTCTTCTATAATAAGGTAAGTAAACAAAAAAAAATCGGCAGTATCCATTTCTCTTTCAGGTTGCAAATCAGCAAGCGGATGGCCCAAAATCGAAATTTTTCGATTTTGAGGCCGGAACTCCGCTTTAAGGCTTAAACCTGATATCCAGAAATGAAACATGGGGGTTGATTTACTAAAGGCAAATAGGCTGTGCACTTTGCAAAGTGTAGTTGCACTCTACAAGTGAAGTTGCTCCAGAGCTTAGTAAATAAAGGAAAAGCTTTACTTTGTAAAGAATACCCAGTCACATGCAAGGAAATTTTGTGCAATCTGCTTTAGATCTACCAACAACCAATGTAGCGGCAGGGCCTGCCTGATTTCATACAAATTGAAAGAATTGTGTAGGTTTGTTATTATATTGCATAGTTTTGGTAACTTTAAAAGAGATTGTACAGAGATTGTACAATCAACTTTTGTAGTGTATAGTCAGCTTTAGTTTAGGGATAAGCACAGAGAAGAGAGCTGAATGTAATCTGAAACCTGAATGGAATGAATGGCCACATAAAGTATAGTCTCATTGGGAAACATGTATATCTGAGGCTGTCAATCACTTGCTGTATGCTAGAGGAGGGGTAGGCCGTCACCCAGAATTGGCCTGGTGTCAGATAAAACTATCCGAAGCAGCTCATGTAGATAGCATGGAAGAAGACAGCTATGGACAGAGACATGTACACAGTGCTTAGACAAGGTCGTCTAGAGTCCAGAGCAAACATAGCAAATTGCGCCCCCCCCCCCACAAGTTGCATGAGCATTATGTGTCAGCAAAATCCCCTCCTCCCCAACCCCCTAAGCATAAATTCCCCCTCCTCCCAGTACTTATCCGCATCCTACTGAAATCCCCTTCCCAGCACAAATCTTTGCCTCCTCCCAACCCCCCCGCCCCCAGCTCAAATCTTCTCATTCCCCATAGAACCCCAGCACAAACCCCCCCCCCAAATAATTCCTCCCTCCCAGCACAAATTCTCCCCAATCCTCCATCTTAGCACAAATCCCCCCCAAATTTGAATCCTCCGCCCCACAAAAAAAAGAGAAAATTCCCCTCCTATCACCACCCCCCCCCCTCACCATACCATATTACCTTTTCTAGCACCAACCCCCAAAATTCCCCCTCTTAACACAAATCTTCTTACCCTATCCCCCGTCCTAACATAAATCTCCTCAAATTATCACTCTTTGCACACCTCCCCAAATTCCCCATCCTAGAACAATTCATATTCCCTGCCGCTCCCCAAATCCCCTCTCCCAACACAAATCCCCTCCCTCCAACCTCCTTGTGGTGCTCCCCCCCCCCCCCACCTCACATGATACCACAGTGCCCAGGGCAGTTGCTCCTCTTGACCATGCCTTTTCCCAGCCCTGCATGTACACACAATCTGAGCATATGGGGTTTTTTTTATTTCAGAGGTTTACTACACCTTTAGGCATAGCAGAGTGACAATCTTTATGTATTTACAACAAATCACTAAACGTCTTGATTACTAGGCATCCCACAGAAATTCCCATCACTGCATGAATACTTACAGGCAAATCAGTCCTTCCAATGCATTCCAAAGCTGCCAGATTGCCAGTTCAGGAGGTTCATTTTTCATATGTCTCGCAAAGCTCCTGTTAAATGCATGATGGCTGACATTCCCATTATATCACTAAAACAGTCATGCATAATATTGGGTTGACACTGCTATATCAAGTCCAATGGATCTGGCAACATTTTTTCTTTTTTTTTTTTTTTTTTTTAGCCACCTGTGATGTCCGTGAGGCTTTATAGGTCCATTTCATTTCTCAGAAATCCTGTATGAGTAACGCCACTCCTTCAGTTTCTTTCCTTGTTCTACCAACCTGGTCACAGAGGGTTTAAAAGAACATTGCAACCCTTGTACTATTAGGCTTTATTCAGACTTATTTAATCCTTGCACAGTACACCATGTGTAGAGAACCAGTAGTAAAAAGTAGAGCTAGGAGTGAGCATGTAATGACCATGAAAGCCAATCATGGTGATCATATGAGGTTTGTCTACAAACAAAACATTTAAGCTAAGTTGTTAAAGCGCAATACATTAATTATTATTATTATAAGACAGGATTTCTATAGCGCCAACAGTTTATGCAGCGCTTTACAAGACAGTACAATTACAATACAATTAAATACAGCAGGAATCATGAGCCTTGCTCATTACAGCTTACAATCAAACAAAAAAGAGATTGAATGTTTTATATGTAAAATAACCCAAATCTTTTTATAACATGTTTGTCCGGTTGTCAGGTACTGATAAAAAAAAATGTGAGCAGGGTATTTATTAAAGCAGCGAATCAAATAAAAGCTTTATATATCCTAAAAAACTAAAGAAAAAAATTATTTAAGTAGGCAAATTGGTCATTGAGCTATAATTAACCCCTTCTGGACCAGAAGATTTTCCCCTCTTAATACCCAGGCCATTTTTTGCGATTCGGCACTGCGTTACTTTAAGGCACAATTGCGCGGTCAGGCAACACAGTACCCAAAAAAAACTGATGTCCTTTTTTCCCACAAATAGAGCTTTCTTTTGGTGGTATTTGATCACCTCTGCGATTTTTATTTTTTGTGCTATAAACAAAAAAAGAGAGACAATTCTGAAAAAAAAATTATAATTTTCACTTTCTGCTATATAACATTTCCAAAAAAAAAAAAAAATATGTAAAAATCAAAATTTTTTAACATTTTAGGCCAATTTGTTTTCTGCTACATATTTTTGGTTAAAAAAAAAATCGCAATAAGCTTATTTTGATTGGTTTGCGCAAAAGTTATCGCGTCTACTAACTATGGGAAAGATTTACGTCATTTTTATTGTTTTTTTATTTTTTACTAGTAATGGAGGCGATCTGCGATTTTTAGCGGGGCTGAGACAATGCGGCGGACAGATCAGACCCCTAATTGACATTTTTGACACTTTTGGCGGGACCAGTGACATTACTAAAGTAATCAGTGCTATAAATATGCACTGTTACTGTAATAATGACACTGGTAGGGAGGGGGTTAACACTGTGGGTGATCAAGGGGTTATATGTGTACCTAGGGGCGTGTTTCTAACTCTATGGGGGTTGGGCTTGTGAAATGATCACAGAGACCTGTGTTCCTATATAGAAGGATCACAGAAGCTCTGTGATCATTTCAGAGAGAAGAACGGTCAGCTGTGTTTTCAACAGCTGACCATTCTTCTCTCTCAGCGGGGAGCAATCGCAGGGTGTCAGGCGGCAATCGGAGCCACCTGCCCCGTGCATCGGAGTCCCCGCTGTCGAGTGGGGGCGGGAGCGAGTCGGCGGCGTGCATTCGCCCCCTAGCTGCAGGCGCGCGACCAAAGTAGACCTACGTCGTTTCACGCAGGAGGGCCGCCCTGCCGCAGTTAATCGGTGGTGGGCGGTCCAGATGCGGTTAAATGAACCAATGCATAATAGCATTGTTTAATTTGGTCTAGGCATCTATGCTCAATGATCTCTGGTCGTGAAGGCGTAAATTGACAAAATAGCAATGTAGAAAATGAAAATACTTGTCCCAACCAGTAAAAATATACCTTTTGCAAGTCTGACTAAAGAAATTGTGAATTGATTATTATCGATTTCTTTGGTTTTGTACATGGTGGTGACCACGTTACTTAAAAGAAAGTTAAAATATAGTTCCATATGACAAAAAAAAAATATCAGCAAAACACTGACTTTAGGGGGATTTCTTAAAAACAAAAAAGTTACTAAACATTTTATGAGGTAGTACAGATTAGTCTTCCAACACTTGCGGGAAACAGATCAAAGAGTACTCTTGCCTGAATTGACCTGAGTAGCTGCGTATTAGAAGACTTGCTATTGCGTATAAACACCTATGCGCTTTTATAGAAAGCATACTGTTTTTTAATTTCATGAAATATACCAGGTTGTATGCTATTTATACAACACAGATTAATCAGATTAGTTGTTTGAACTCTACACTTACCAGCATTCAATACTGTAGATTTGCTGATAAGTAGCGGACGGCTGAATTTATGCAATTGTAACACAAAGGTTGCCTGAAAATCAAAACATTATTTAAAGCCGATGAAAAATCTCTTTTTTGTTGGCTGAAGTTCATCTCTATAGAGATAATTACATAACAATTGTATGTGCATACTTTTTACTAAAAAAAAAAAAAATGAACATTGCTTCTCAACTTCAACTAGAAAAATACTTGTTTTTTTTATGACAAACTTAATATTTGATAACAATAGGAATCATGAAACAAAAATAGATACAATTACACTTCTGTATTGTCTGCTCAGAGGACTTGGGAACTCTCAACCTGAATTTTCATTAAAGTATAACTAAAGGCAAAACTTTTTCTTTAGTTTTGGATAGAGTGGAAAGGGATTAGAACAGCCAGGGTTTTTTTTTTCTCAGAACAGGTGCAAGAACTCCCCCGTTCTAAGTCAGTTCTTGCCTCCATCCCCTACCCCATCCCATCCCCTACCCACCTAACTGACCCCACCAGCAACATAAGCCACCCCCCCCCCCCCCCCAGCAACAATAATAGAGCTTCGCCATGCAACAATAGATCCCCTCCAGGAACAATAGATCCTCTAGCAGCCAGCATCAGTAGACTTTCCAGCACACCCCAGCACCCCTTGTTATTACATATATTCAGTGCTGGAGGTGCCGAAACTGCTTTCCAGCTGAAAAAAAGCCCTGAGAACAGTTGCCAGCCGCTGAAAAAAAGCCCTGATAACTGCTGTCTGTGTCCCCATTAGGGAGATTAATTCTCTCTATATGTCCTGTGCACCATTAGAGTTGAAAGTTAAGGTAAAAGAAAATCCCATATTTTGGGTTGTCCCCAGAAAAGTAATAGAAGGGAAATCTTCCAATGGGGACATTAGTTCTGGTGGTCCCTAAGGGATCCCCTTAATTTGCAGGAATTTCCTCTCATTTCCTGTTTTGGCTTCGGGGCAGGAAGTGAAGGAAAATCTTCCCAATTGGACTCAGAAGGCAAAAAAGAAACTATTAGGGGTTATTACACTCCCTTACGCTATTCAAAATTAAAACAAAAAAGTTTTGTCTATAGTTCTACTTGTATGATGTATACTACATGGCCATGGCTTGTCAAGGTATCACCTATAATTGTTCTCCTAGCTCTTAGCTAAATGTATGCTTGCTTCATTTAGTTAGCCATCACGGACTTTACCACTCTTCTCCTTGGCTCAACTTGCAAGATAATTTCTTGTGAAAAATTAAAGTGTATCTAAATGTTGGGATTCGAACCTGTGTCTAGCCACATCCCAGGCGGTAGCCCTGCTTACTAGGCTACATTCCGCTCTGAATGTTCCTCCCTGAACATTCTTCCCTGAAGCCTATTATTTTAACCTTAGTCTTGCCAAGCCTTGCTCATCACCCTTGATTCCCCACACCTGGTACTTCCCTAAATAAGTCCAGCCCCTTGCACTCCAGTTTGCTGATTATTGAGCTCCTGAGCCTTGATCAAGCTACTCCTCACCTGCTGCTCTTATCTACTACCACAAATCCAACGCTGACCAGGAATTGACTACCGACTACACTTCTGCTTTGTCCCTACCTACTGAACTGCTACCTCTGTTGCCGATCCGGATTGTCTGACCACGCTTACTGCTGCCCGTCCCGACCTTTGGCTCGTCTGACTTCTCTCTGCTTGTCTGCTCCTCTGCCTTCGGACCGAACCTACACTCTGCCTGGCTGGGTGATCCTGAGGACCGCGTCCTGGTGTTAGCTTGCAGCGCAGTCTATCCCCACCATCTGGGGCTCTAGTGAAAACCAGCTAGCACTTAGTTTCCGCACCTCAGGTGAACCCGTGTCCTCATCAGAGTACTACGCCGTGTCCATCCGGTATCCAGCACCTACTAACTGCCTGCGGTCTTTGCCACTGGGCTCCACTCCTACCTCCGGCCAGCAGTCCTCTGACTCAGGTGAGCCTGTAGGATTGTTACAGAATAATCAGCCACAACTATGGAGTCCGCAATGACCACTCTGTGTAGACAGGTCACTGAACTTCAAGAATTTGGTACTACGTATCAGGAGAAATTTGCCCAGCTCCAAGAAGTAGTCAAAAGCCAACAGAAGGAGATTATTGAACTACAGAGGCAACTCCTAGACGTCCGTGGCGCGGCCGCAGACACCCGCATGCCACTCCCATCAAAATTCGGCGGTGACAGACGCCAGTATCGGGGATTTCTGAACCAATGCCGCATCTATTTTCAGATGAACCCGGCCCCGTTCACCACCGATAAAAAGAAGGTGCTATTCATGATCAATCTCTTGACGGATGAAGCATTAGCATGGGCGTCACCATACGTGGAGTCTAGCAATCTGCTCCTGGACAACCTAACCAACTTCATCACTGCCATGAGCCTAGTCTTCGATGACCCCAACCGCTGTGCGACGGCCGAGGCGCGACTACATAGTCTGCGACAAGGGAGACGCTCCGTCGCCGAATATACCGCCGAATTTCGCCGTTGGGTCACGGACACCACCTGGAACCCAGCAGCACAGAGGAGCCAATTCCGGCGAGGCCTGTCCGAAGCAATAAAAGACGAACTCGCCAGAGTTGAAGCCGCGGACGATCTGGATGACTTTATTCAAGTATGCATCCGGATAGATCAAAGACTCTCCGAGAGGAAGAGGGAAAGATTCTGGTCCTTGGACCACAGACCCACTTACTCCTTCTCCTCTACCACCCAGCACGACCCACAGTCAGCACCTGAACCTATGCAGGTCGACGCACTACGGAGGTCTCTATCCACAGCTGAGAAGGAGAGACGGCTAGCCGAAAACCTCTGCCTCTACTGTGGAGAGCCGGGTCATTTTGCCATCAAATGTCCCAATAAGATTCGAAGAACTATTGCCATCACGGAGCTAAAGGAGCAATCACAGACTCCAACCCCGCCAGCAGCCCCTGAAAATAACAACACGGCGGCTCATGGATCCCACTTCATCATCCCCATCCTCATCGACATCGAGGGGCGACAACTCCCCTGTGCTGCGATGTTAGACTCCGGGGCGGGAGGCAACTTTATGGACCTAACCTTCGCCCACGAAAAGAACATTCCACTGACAATCAAGGCAGCCCCTGTTGACCTGGAAACCGTTGACGGATCCCCACTCTCCTCGGGGCCGGCGACTCACGAGAACATCGAACTACAACTCCTTATAGAACCCGATCACCACGAGAAGATCCACTTCTCGCTGATCGCCTCCCCGAAGTTCCCGGTGATCTTGGGCTTCCCATGGTTGGCCACCCACAACCCCTCAGTGGACTGGGAAACCCACTGCATACGGTTCCCGTCCGAGTTCTGCTCGCTAAATTGCTCCCACAAACCCGTCCTTCCACCCGAAGACACCACCATCTCTGAACTTTCCGTCAAGGATCTGCTACCCCCTCAATACCACGAGTTCCAGGATGTCTGCGACAAGAAAAACGCAGACAAGCTGTCACCACACAGACCCTACGACTGCCCTATAGAACTGTTGCCCGGGGCTGAAATACCCTTTGGCAGTATCTACCCCCTCTCGGAGCCTGAACTCAAGGCCTTGAAAGAGTACCTGGACGAGGACCAAAGGAAGGGGTTCATCCGGCCCTCTACCTCCCCTGCGGGAGCCCCCTTTTTCTTTGTAGAGAAAAAAAGACTCCTCCCTGCGTCCCTGCATTGACTACAGGAAGCTTAACGACATTACCGTAAAGAACCGGTATCCACTTCCACTGATTTCAGAACTCCTCGAGAGACTCCGGGCAGCAAAGATTTTCACCAAACTTGACCTTCGAGGGGCCTACAACCTCGTTCGAATCCGCCCTGGGGATGAATGGAAGACCGCCTTTCGGACACGTTATGGTCACTTCGAGTACCTAGTCATGCCTTTCGGACTCTGCAATGCTCCTGCCACCTTCCAGCACTTCATTAATGACGTCCTCAGAGACATGCTCGATCTGTTTGTAGTCGTTTACCTGGACGACATCTTGATCTTCTCCGAAGACCTCGAGCAGCACCGCGAACACGTCCGCAGGGTACTGCAGAGACTCCGACAGAACTCTCTCTATATCAAGCTAGAGAAATGTGAGTTTGAGCGAACCACCACTCAGTTCCTCGGATACATCATCTCCCCAGAGGGCCTAAGTATGGACCCGGGGAAGGTCCAAGCCGTGATGAACTGGCCCATTCCGAGAAACGAGAAGGAGATACAAAGATTCATTGGCTTCGCCAACTTCTATCGGAAGTTTATCCGGAACTTCTCCAAGATCATAGCACCAATTACCCAACTCACCAAGAAATCAGTCCTCTTCTCCTGGACACCAGAGGCACAGGAGGCCTTCACCAAGTTGAAACTCCTCTTCACTTCTGCTCCAATCCTAATCCACCCAAACCCAGAGCTGCCATTTACAGTCGAAGTGGATGCATCTGATTCTGCGGTGGGGGCTGTTCTGTCACAACGGACAGGGGAGAAGATGCTACTACACCCGTGCGCATATTTCTCCCGCCAGATGTCCCCCTCCGAGAAGAATTATGACATCGGGAACAAGGAACTACTGGCGATCAAGGATGCCTTCTCTGAGTGGAGACACCTGCTGGAGGGAGCCACCAACCCCATAATCGTACTAACTGACCACAAGAACCTCGAGTTCATCCGCAGTGCTAAGAGACTCTCAGCCAGACAGGCCAGATGGAGCCTATTCTTTTCCCGCTTTAACTTTCTCATCACCTATCGCCCCGGATCAAAGAATGGTAAGGCTGACGCCCTCTCCAGAACGTTTTCCGAGCCCTCGCAGAGTAACAAGGGCCAAAACAACATCCTACCCGAGAGATGGGTCGTAGGGGTCACCTACTCTAAAGAACTCCTGGGCACAATCAAAGAAGGATACGAAAATGACCCCTTCCTTGCCCATCCCACAAGGAATGTCAGCCTTACGTTTAAGAACGGTCATTGGTTTCATCAGGACCTACAGTTATATGTACCAGAAATCGCACGGCTTGAAGTACTCAGACTCAACCATGACTCCAAGCTGGCCGGCCATCTAGGCACAAGAAAGACCCAGGAGCTTCTCTCCCGCTCCTTCTGGTGGCCAACATACAAGGAGGACATCAAGAGGTACATCTCCTCGTGCACGGTCTGTGCCCGCAATAAGACTCCTCGTTCCTCTCCCGTGGGTTTGTTACAACCTCTCCCGATTCCCTCCCGCCCCTGGGGCTCGATCTCCATGGACTTTGTGGTAGACCTTCCTCCTTCAAAAGGGATGAACACCATCCTGGTCGTAGTCGACCGCCTCACCAAGATGGCCCATTTCATCCCCTACAAAGGCCTACCCACCGCCAAACAGACGGCCGATCTTATTCTCAGAGAGGTCTTCAGGCTGCATGGGATCCCGGACGACGTGGTCTCCGACCGAGGCGTACAATTTGCCTCTAAGTTCTGGAAGAACTTTTGCCTGGCACTCGGGGTTAAAGTGAACCTGTCCTCCGCCTTCCACCCTCAGTCAAACGGGCAGATGGAGAGAACTAATCAGACCCTAGAGCAGTACCTACGCTGTTTTAGCTCCCACCTGCAGGATGACTGGCTTGATCATCTCTCCACGGCCGAGTTTGCCTACAACAATGCGGAGCACAGCTCAACCAAGCACAGCCCCTTCTTTGCTAACACAGGCTCGCACCCGGTATTCATTCCCCACCTACCCATTACCTCCACCCTCCCAGCAGTGGCCGAACGCCTAACAACCCTACAGGAGGCACAAAAGAACATCATAAACAACCTCCAGCTCGCCCAGAGCCGCTTTAAACAGGGAGCAGACAGACGCCGCAGACCCACCCCGGGCTTCCATGTGGGAGACAAGGTGTGGCTGTCCACCAGGAACCTCAGATTGAAGGTCCCCTCCAAAAAGTTGGCCCAAAAATACATGGGTCCATTCCGGATCTCTGCGCAAATTAACGAGGTCACGTTCCGGCTCGATCTTCCGGACTCCATTAGGGTGCACCCTGTTTTCCATTGCTCCCTCCTCAAGCCACACGTGGAGAACACCTTCACAGGCCGCCACTCGCCCCCTCCACCACCCGTGAGGGTACAGGGTGAAGAAGAATACGCTGTCGCAAAGATCCTCGACTCCAGGATCCACCGGGGAAGACTACAATACCTAATTGGGTGGGAGGGCTACCCTCCCGAGGATAACTCGTGGGAACCAGAAGAAAATGTCCACGCCCCCAGACTGGTAAAAGAGTTCCACCAACAGCACCCCGATAAGCCTGCCCCTGCGGTGCCCGGAGGTCACCTTGGAAGGGGGGGAGTACTGTTGGGATTCGAACCTGTGTCTAGCCACATCCCAGGCGGTAGCCCTGCTTACTAGGCTACATTCCGCTCTGAACGTTCCTCCCTGAACATTCTTCCCTGAAGCCTATTATTTTAACCTTA
Organism: Pelophylax lessonae; assembly: GCF_965119305.1. NCBI lineage: Eukaryota > Metazoa > Chordata > Amphibia > Anura > Ranidae > Pelophylax > Pelophylax lessonae. Next base: position 155,980,084 of record NC_138769.1, read on the forward strand.
GTCTTGCCAAGCCTTGCTCATCACCCTTGATTCCCCACACCTGGTACTTCCCTATATAAGTCCAGCCCCTTGCACTCCAGTTTGCTGATTATTGAGCTCCTGAGCCTTGATCAAGCTACTCCTCACCTGCTGCTCTTATCTACTACCACAAATCCAACGCTGACCAGGAATTGACTACCGACTACTCTTCTGCTTTGTCCCTACCTACTGAACTGCTACCTCTGTTGCCGATCCGGATTGTCTGACCACGCTTACTGCTGCCCGCCCCGACCTTTGGCTCGTCTGACTTCTCTCTGGTTTTCCCTTGTCTGCTCCTCTGCCTTCGGACCGAACCTACACTCTGCCTGGCTGGGTGATCCTGAGGACCGCGTCCTGGTGTTAGCTTGCAGCGCAGTCTATCCCCACCATCTGGGGCTCTAGTGAAAACCAGCTAGCACTTAGTTTCCGCACCTCAGGTGAACCCGTGTCCTCATCAGAGTACTACGCCGTGTCCATCCGGTATCCAGCACCTACTAACTGCCTGCGGTCTTTGCCACTGGGCTCCACTCCTACCTCCGGCCAGCAGTCCTCTGACTCAGGTGAGCCTGTAGGATTGTTACACTAAACCAAAAAACAAAAATGTTGTCAGGGTCCGGACTGGCGGCAGGTGACTGTACTGGAGGTGGATCCTCTGTGTCAGTGAGGGATTGGCGTGGACCGTACCAGGGGACTGGGTCTAAGTTACTACCGGTTTTCACCAGAGCCCGCCGCAAGGTGGGATGGACTTGCTGCGGCGGTAGCAACCAGGTCGTATCCTCCGGTAACGGCTCAAACTCAAAGACAACTGATTTAGGTGCGGTACAGAAGGACAAGGCAAAGGCAGGGTCAGACGGAGCAAAAGGTCAAGGCAGGCGGCAACGGTTCGTAGTCAGGGGCAACAGCAGAAGGTCAGATACACAGGCAGGGAAAATACACCAAAAGCTTTCTCAAGGCACAAAAGGCAACAAGATCCGGGAAGGACAGGAAGGGGAAGTGGGTTTTTAAGGGATTTGGACTGATTGGACCAGGCACCAATTAGTGGTGCACTGGCCCTTTAAATTTTAATGCAGCGGCGCGCGCGCGCCCTAGGGAGCGGGGCCGCGCGCGCCGGGAGTAGGAAGGAACCCGGCGTGCGCCGGGAGTCAGAGAAGACAGGACCCGGCGGGTGAGTACCGCCGATGCGGGGGAACAGCGATCACGGTCGGGGACGCCGACCGGAGCACTGCAGCCCGCAGGACGCCTCGAGTGCTCCGGGGAAGCCACGGGACCCGGAGCACTCGGCGTTACAGTACCCCCCCCCAGGCCTCCCCCTCTTTTTGGAGCCCAGGTACCTGTGGATGAGCTCCTTAGTCGAGGATATTGGACTCGGGCTCCCACGACCTCTCCTCAGGACCACAATTCTCCCAGTCAACCAAAAAAAACTTTTTACCTTTGACGACCTTGGAGGCAAGGATCTCTTTTACTGAGAAGACGTCAGAGGACCCAGAGACAGGAGCAGGAACGGTGACCTTGGGGGAAAATTGGTTAAGAATGAGGGGTTTGAGAAGGGATACATGAAAGGAGTTAGGAATACGGAGAGAGGGAGGAAGATGGAGTTTGTAAGAGACAGCATTAATTTGGCTTTTGATTTTAAAAGGCCCGAGATAACGCGGACCCAGTTTGTAGCTGGGGACCCGAAACCGGATGTATTTGGCAGAGAGCCACACTCTGTCCCCAGGGGAAAAGACAGGAGGAGTTCTTCTTTTTTTATCTGCATGTCTCTTCATACGAGAAGCGGCCAGGGTGAGCGACTTTTGAGTATCTTTCCAGATGGAGGAGAAGTCCAGAGTCAAGTCATCAACGGCAGGAACCCCAGAAGAAGTGGGAATGGGGAGGGGGGGCAGCGGGTGACGGCGTACACCACAAAAAACGGAGATTTGGTGGATGACTCAGAGTCTCTAAAGTTATAAGAAAATTCGGCCCAGGGCAACAGGTCGACCCAATCATCCTGACGGGAGGAGACGAAGTGTCGCAGATAGTCACCAAGGATCTGGTTAACCCTCTCCACTTGTCCATTGGACTGAGGGTGGTAGGCAGAAGAAAAGTTCAATTTGATTCTTAATTGGGTGCAGAGAGCTCTCCAAAACTTAGAGATAAACTGAACGCCTCTATCGGAGACGATGTGTGTTGGAAGGCCATGAAGACGAAAAATGTGCAAAAAGAATTGCTTCGCCAGCTGTGGCGCAGAAGGGAGACCAGGAAGCGGGACAAAATGTGCCATTTTTGAAAACCTGTCAACAAACACCCATATGACTGTGTTACCATGGGATACGGGAAGATCCGTGATGAAGTCCATTGCTATGTGGGACCAAGGCTGTTCAGGCACTGGCAGAGGAAGGAGAAGACCTGCAGGCTTCTGGCGGGGAGTTTTATCACGTGCGCAGACAGTACAGGCCCGAACGAACTCCGTTACATCTTTTTCAAAGGAAGGCCACCAATAGTGTCTGGCAATTAGCAGTGTCGTCTTTTTAATTCCAGCGTGACCCGCCAGGTGAGAGGAGTGACCCCATTTGAGAGTCCGTAGGCGAAGACGTGGAGGAACAAATGTTTTCCCTGGAGGGACTGGTGCCAGTGAAGCAGGGGCAGTTGAAATTAGACACTCAGGAGGAATGATGTGTTGAGGAACGGTTTCATCTTCGGAGGCATCGGTGGAACGTGATAGGGCATCCGCCCTAATGTTCTTATTAGCAGGACGAAAATGGATTTGGAAAGTGAATCGGGCAAAGAACAATGACCACCTGGCCTGGCGCGGATTAAGGCGCTGGGCAGACTGAAGGTACGAGAGATTTTTGTGGTCAGTGAAGATGGTGATTGGATGAAGGGATCCTTCCAGAAGATGTCTCCATTCTTCTAGTGCCAACTTAATGGCTAGTAGTTCACGGTCCCCGATGGCATAGTTCTTTTCAGGAGGGGAAAACGTTTTTGAGAAGAAGCCGCAGGTGACGTTTCTTCCTTTAGCAGACTTTTGAAGAAGAACCGCTCCGGCTCCAACAGAGGAGGCATCTACCTCCAGGAAAAATGGTTTCAGAGGATCGGGCCTATTTAAGACTGGAGCGGAGGCGAAGGCGGTTTTAAGGCGAGTAAAGGCTTCTTCAGCTTGGGGAGGCCAGGATTTCGGATTCGCTTCTTTCTTGGTTAGTGCCACAATAGGTGCCACGATAGTGGAGAAGTGGGGAATAAACTGGCGGTAATAGTTGGCGAATCCAAGGAAGCGTTGAATGGACCGAAGTCCTGAGGGGCGTGGCCAATCCAAGACTGCAGAGAGTTTGTCGGGGTCCATTTGAAGACCCTGTCCAGAAACTAGGTATCCCAGAAACGGAAGACAGCTACGCTCAAAAAGACATTTTTCCATTTTGGCATAAAGGTGGTTGACACGAAGGCGCTGGAGCACTTGACGAACATGGCGACGGTGTTCCTCCAGGTTGGGAGAGAAGATTAGAATGTCGTCAAGATAGACCACTACACAGGTATACAACATGTCCCGGAAGATCTCGTTGACAAAGTCTTGAAAGACTGCAGGAGCGTTGCACAGGCCGAAAGGCATGACGAGATACTCAAAGTGGCCATCTCTGGTATTAAAAGCGGTTTTCCACTCATCTCCTTCACGGATTCTGATGAGATTATAAGCGCCCCTGAGGTCAAGCTTAGTGAAGACCTTTGCTCCGCGCAGACGGTCAAAGAGCTCCGAGATGAGAGGCAAAGGGTAGCGATTCTTTACCGTGATCTTGTTAAGACCACGGTAGTCAATACATGGACGTAGTGACCCATCCTTTTTGGCAACAAAGAAAAATCCTGCTCAGGCAGGAGAAGAAGACTTCCTGATGAAACCTTTCTTGAGGTTCTCCTGAACGTACTCCGACATGGCCTTGGTTTCAGGAATGGAGAGGGGGTAAATCCTGCCACGGGGTGGTGTGGTACCGGGAAGCAAATCAATGGGACAGTCATAGGGTCTATGTGGTGGTAAGACCTCCGCCTGTTTCTTGCAAAAGACGTCAGTAAAGTCCTGATAGACCTTAGGAAGGCCGAGCACTGGTGAGGAGACCGAGACTTGTCTAATAGGTACCGACTTGAGGCAATGAGTGTGGCAGGTAGACCCCCTTGATTTAATATCCCCAGAGGTCCAGTCAAGGGAAGGAGAGTGGCGCTGGAGCCAGGGCAAGCCAAGAAGGACGTCAGACGTGCAATTCGGTAGAACAAAAAATTCAATGGTTTCTTGGTGGAGGACCCCTATGGTCATGAGCACGGGTTCTGTGCTATAATGCACGGTACAGTTCAGATTTTCTCCGTTAACTGTAGTAATGAAGAAGGGCTTGACGAGACGGATCACAGGAATGCTAAAGCGGTTGATGAAGGAGGCTTTAATGAAGTTTCCCGCAGAACCAGAGTCCAAGAAGGCGTCTGCCGGAAAGGAGACTTTAGCAGCAGAAGAAATCCGTACCGGAACAATCAAGCGTGGAGAGGAATAATTTACACCCAGCGACGCCTCTCCCACGTTCACTAGGTGCGAGCATTTCCCTGGACAGTCCTTTAAGAAGTGTTCGGAACTCGCACAGTATAGGCATAAATTCTCGTTCCTCCGGCGAGACCTTTCTTGCTGGGTCAGGCGAGCCCGATCCACTTGCATGGCCTCCTCGGCGGAAGGCGCAGCAACCGGCTGCAATGGTTGCTGGAAGAGAGGTGCCAGGAGTAGATAACGCCTGTTGCGAACAAGATTATTTTCTTGGCGAAGTTCCTGGCGTCTTTCAATGAAGCGCATATCTATGCGAGTAGCCAACTGGATGAGTTCCGTCAGGGAATCAGGTATCTCTCGTGCGGCCAGAGAATCCTTGATATGGCTGGATAAACCTTTTTTAAAAGTTGCGCAGAGGGCGTCGTTGTTCCAGGTCAGTTCAGAGGCCAGAGTGCGAAACTGTATAGCATATTCGCCTACTGTAGCGTCTCCTTGGACGAGGTTTAGCAAGGCTGTTTCTGCTGACGAGGCACGGGCAGGTTCCTCGAAGACACTGCAAACTTCAGAAACGAAGGACTGGACAGAGGCAGTGGCAGAATCGTTGCGGTCCCAGAGCGGCGTGGCCCAGGCCAAGGCCTTCCCAGACAGTAAACTGACCATGAAGGCCACTTTAGATCGTTCCGTAGGAAATTGGTCAGCCAACATCTCCAGGTGCAGGGAACATTGGGACAAGAATCCCCGGCACATCTTAGAATCCCCATCAAACTTGTCCGGGAGAGACAAACGGATTCTAGCGGAGGTGGCGGCCACCGGCTGCGGAGGTGGAGCAGAAGCAGAAGCAGGCGGCTGCTGCCGTGCGGGAAGAAGTTGCTGCAGCATGGCGGTCAGCTGTACCAACTGTTGACCTTGCTGAGCAATCTGCTGGGACTGCTGGGCAACCACGGTAGAGATGTCAGCGAGACTAGGCAGGGGCACATCAGCGGGATCCATGGCCGGATCTACTGTCAGGGTCTGGACTGGCGGCAGGTGACTGTACTGGAGGTGGATCCTCTGTGTCAGTGAGGGATTGACGTGGACCATACCAGGGGACCGGGTCTAAGTTACTACTGGTTTTCACCAGAGCCCGCCGCAAGGCGGGATAGACTTGCTGCGGCGGTAGCAACCAGGTCGTATCCTCCGGTAACGGCTCAACCTCAAAGACAGCTGATTTAGGTGCGGTACAGAAGGACAAGGCAAAGGCAGGGTCAGACGGAGCAAAAGGTCAAGGCAGGCAGCAACGGTTCGTAGTCAGGGGCAACAGCAGAAGGTCAGATACACAGGCAGGGAAAATACACCAAAAGCTTTCTCAAGGCACAAAAGGCAACAAGATTCGGCAAGGACAGGAAGGGGAAGTGGGTTTTTATGGGATATGGACTGATTGGACCAGGCACCAATTAGTGGTGCACTGGCCCTTTAAATTTTAATGCAGCGGCGCGCGCGCGCCCTAGGGAGCGGGGCCGCGCGCGCCGGGAGGAGGAAGGAACCCGGCGTGCGCCGGGAGTCAGAGAAGACAGGACCCGGCGGGTGAGTACCGCCGATGCGGGGGAACAGCGCTCATGGTCGGGGACGCTGCAGCCCGCAGGACGCCTCAAGTGCTCCGGGGAAGCCACGGGACCCGGAGCACTCGGCGTTACAAATGTAATATAATGCAGCGTACTAATCCAGAAATGTGATGGCTGCATTAGGTTTTTTCCCCTGTTTTCACCAGGTGATCCAGCTAGTAACTCTCACTTCCCCCTACTCTATGAAGGAGCAATGGAGCCACCCTTGGACAGCAGCATTGTCAATCTATGGAGAGGATGGTGTTAAAGTAAAGTATAGCCAAAGCTTGTTTGGCTGTACTTCTCCTGTGGCTTACAGAAGTGCAGTTCTTTTTGCACTCCAGTGACCCATTTTCAGCAGAAATTGGGCTGAAATCTGCTTTCTGCTGACGTCACATAGTTGGTCCAGGCTCCACGTCATCACGACCACAGAGTCAGGATCCGCTGAGATACTTGGACCGACACCCAGCTCAGGCTCAGGCTCTCAGTGGACCGCTGAGAGCCTGAGCCAGCCACTCCCACCCCATTCACTGCTTAGCGCTCCAGTGAGCGAGTAGGGGGCAGAGCAGAGAGCTGGTGACTGACAGTCAGCAGCTCTCTGCTCACGGAGCTGTGAGAACCGAGCGATTGTCAGTGTTCAGTTCTTAGTGTAGAGGTGCCAGGGGACAGATGAAGCATCAGACCAATGCTGCATCCACCTAAGTAAGTATGAATTTAAAAAAAAAACATTTATCGATTTAAAGTTAGCCATACGCTAGTAGATTTTTGAATGAATGTTCATGCAGAAAAATATTCTCAGTACCATCGATGACTTGGCATACCTTGCTCGAAAAGTCATTCAAAAATTTTTTTGCTTTTAACATTTGGAGTTTGGAATGAATGTAATTTGCCAAATGGAAACCATTGGGAGAAATTCCTTATCTGAGAAAAAATTTCCATTCTGCTCCTTCAAATTTCTCATCATTGTGGTCAAAAACTAACAGCGATTTGACATCAACTCACATTTGGTTGACAGAACGCTTTGCTCTAAGCAGCTTCTTACCACCGCCACATGACCCCAGGTGTTGAAGGCAAACTGAGCGAACTACCCTCACTCATCATAGGCAAAGAAAAGACCCACAGCACACCAGATGAATCACAAACCTCCACATTTATTGTAGCACATCCACGAACATGGCAGTGACAGTCCCACCCTAAAACTGCCCCCTCTAAGAGGGGGCGGACCTAGGCAGGGACTGTCACTGCCATGTTTGTGGATGTGTTACAATAAAGTCGGCCATACTTGGATCGAAATTTGGCTGTTTCAGCAGGAACTGGCCAAATTTAGATCAATGTATGGGCAGGGAAGTTATACAGCAGTCGAAATACTTCTGTACAACTGCCCTGTCATATTTTCCCCACTTAATTGGCTTTGCAGGCTAGCCTACAGTGCTGATTAGTGTATTCTGACAAACTGGAAGTCTCCCCACTATCAAAATACAATAGATCAGCTGGTAGGTTTCTCCAATCCACATCTAGTGTGTGGATGGCGGAATTCAGTCCATTTTTTTTTTTTTTTTTGGTTGAATGAAACTGACTAATCTATGGGCTGCCAAAAGCTGGGCATACATGGATCAAAATTAAGCAGGGTAGTTCAGCAGGGACTGGATGAATTTCGATCCATGTATAGGCACCCCGGTTGTACAGAAGTCAAGCTACCAATCGACTTCTATATAACCATCCTGTCATGTATATACTGCCCAATAAGCAGTATCATCACTGTTAGAACACAATACAACAGCGGGAGTGATTCCCTCATCCACTTCCAATGTGTGGATGGGAAAATTGGGTCAGTTTTTTTTGTACAACCTGCTGGTTGAATTTTAAAAACTGATCCATTTATTCATTCTTTACTTGGTTCTGTCGATCTAACCCCCACTAATGATTAGAAAAAAAAACGAATGTTCTTTAAATGAAAAATGTTGAATGAAATTATACCAGTGTATGCCTAACTTTATATGCACTAGCAAATGTGGATGGACTTGACCAATTAATTAAAGCCAAATTCCAGGTAACACATGTTAAACAGTTACAGCAACAGTTCTTTTTTTATTTTTTCCTTTTGAGATAAAGGGTTTACATCAATAAATAAAAGCTGATCGTTGTAAGCACCCCTGTCAGTGGAACATGGTTTATCCCAACACTCAGCTACTTTTTCTGGATAGCTTTGTCAGTTAAATAAAGGTGGGACTTTTGGGTTTAGATATTCTTTAATTGTTTAATTTGTATAATACTTGCCGAATGGAAGGATATAAGTTTGAAAGTAGTCTGCATGAGTACCCTTTCACCCATACAGTCGTTTGGGTAGTTGTGGTGTCTTTCCATAAGATAATGCAGAAATAACATTATGCCATTTTAAAAAAATGCAAACACTGGTGGTTTTCCATTTTTTGTCAAAATTCCCCAGTGTGTTCAAAATGGCTATAAAAGAGAAGGAACATAGTTATATAGCAGGTACAATACAAGGCACATTTCTAATCTCTGCTCATTCTCCCCTCCACTGCTGTGAACAACTATTATAAAAGGCAGCCTTTTTATAGTTGTTAGCTCTACAACGCACATCCATTAAGTGAAGCAACCATCTCTACCTCCATGCAATTTCCCCGTCTGAGTATGATAGAAAAGTTTACTTCCTTGCTAGGAAATCAACACACAAAAAGTGTGTCTGGCAATTTTTTTTTTCTAAACCCGCTGAGGCTAAATTATCAAAGGAGTAGAGGCTGTTCACTTAACAAGTTTTACCTTTACAAGGTGAATGGCATAGACATGTGCAGTTTGTTTCATTTCAAATAAATATTTGGACAAATATATCCGAATCCCCGAATTGCAGTAAAAATTAATTTTACTGAACTTTACAAATAACGAAACTAAATTTGTCTGAATTTCTGAAATTCCAATTGGAATTCAATTTAAATTTTTCATCGAATTCCATTTGAATTCGAACTGTAAACATATTGTTAAAATCAAAGACTGTTTGTGTTATTAGTGTACCATTTCAAAATAATGCTTTTTTTGTTAAGCCAAAGATGATTTAAAGAGCCATTGTTATCATTTTATGAAGATTTTTCTTTTGTTCATTCACTTTGCAAGTGTAAAATTGATAAAAAAGAAACCAGTAAAATATAAATATCCAAAAGCATTTGTACTTGACATTATTTTTTCTCAGCTGGCTAAAACGTCTGCACAGTATTGTACATAGTAAAATGTTGAAAGTAAGATACTACTTTTATGAATTAGAACATTTTGCATATTTTGAATAAACGTATTATTTTTTTTTTTTTTAACAGAAACCTTTTTATTTATCTCAAGAAAAATGCACATACATAGTCCAAAAACAGGGAGTCAAGAAAAGGCAATATTGCATATCATTGGTATCATAACAGCTAAGTTGTGTCAAATGCAAGGCACGAGAGGCAAAAACTATTCATTGACATAAATTAAAAACAGAGAAAGATCCAAGAGGACAGAGAGAGAGAAGAGATGGAGGGGGACCGGAGCGAGAAAGGGATGGGTGGGGGGGGGAGCGAGTTATGAAGGAGAATAGGGACAAGGGGGGGGGGAGGAAGAGCGGATAGAAAAATGAAGGATATAGATTCTCCAAGAAGCAACATTAACACTATGGAAATGGTCTAGCGCTTACCCAAGATCCCCAGATCTTATCACATTTAGAGGGACACCTTCTACTCATATAGGTAAGTTTATAGAGAGGTAGAACAGAGTCCACCAGCGTCATCCACTGTGGAACTGTAGGAGGGTCAGCCCGCTTCCAATTAGTTAATATGGATTTCCTGGCATAAAAAACAGCGTAGAAAACAAAGAGGCGCACATGAGTGCTCGGGTCGACATCATCACAGATGCCCAGCAAACAAACCCTGGGATCTAAAGGGATAGACAATAGGCCCACTGCATTAATCACATGTAGCACCCCCTGACAGAATTGTTGAATCAACAGGCATGACCAAACCACATGTATAAAAGTACCAGAGGAAGTCTGGCATTTAGGGCAGCTATCAGTCCTAGAGGGGTGGATGCATGAGAGCCTCAGAGGTGTATAATAAGCCCTATGGTATAAACTTAAGCTGAATGTATCTGTCTCTGGCTGAGATAACTAACGGAATAAACTGCTGAAGTCCCCCATCCTAGTTCTCAGGGGTAAGAGGGGGTACATCACTCTGCCACTTATGAAACAGACGAACATCAGTGCTGACGGAGCGACAGGAGATCCGAAGATACAGGGAAGACAGGAGCCTGTTGGCATGGCTGTAGATGAGGAAGCGCTCCACCGTGTGCGGCGATAGAGTAATAACAGAAGGGAACTGTGCCTGGACAGCATGACGCACCTGCAGGTATCAGAAAAACATCCGGGAAGGAAGAGCAAAGGTGAGTTTGAGAGCATCAAATGTCAGGAGGCCACCCTCTGGCATGATATATTGTAATTTCTTGACACCAAAATCGGCCAACACACTGGGATCGGGAATGGAAGCAAGATGAGGCAGGCGAGGGTTACCCCACAGTGGTGTATGAGGGATGAGACCTGGCCCCACACAATGACCGTTGTGCGCATCGTAGAAGTCATAGCCGGACAAGCCTTGGAGCCTCTAAACACTAAGTTGCTTAACGCCGAGTATGAACCTAGGATAGCTGCTTCAAGATTAACCGACGGATTGGTGCGGGTTTGCTCGAACCACCAGCGTACTATCACTAGAACCACCGCGGTAGTGCCCACACACCCTGAAATAGGGGCAGGTGCAGGGTGGACTTGGCTACCCTAGGGGTAGTGCCAGCCCAAATAAAAGGGGCTAACAACCTGATCTAACTTCCTGAAAAAGGACGCAGGGATAAGAACTGGGGTGTTGCGAAACACATACAAAAATTTAGGTAGAAAGGTAATTTTAAGAAGATTAATTCTACCTACCAGGGAGAGGGGGAGAAATCTCCACATTTGACAACGAGGCGTTAATTGGTGCAAAACCGGGTAGAAATTATCATCTAGGTACTGAGAGGGGTCGGCTTGAATTTCTATCCCAAGATATTTAAATTTGGAGACCTCCGCCAGCAGGGTGTGGGGGAGAGGACTTAACGGGGTCCTGGACAAGGAAAAAAGCAGTGACTTACTCCAGTTAGTTCTGATCCCTGAGAATCTACCAAAGCAGGCGATGAGAGCAAGAGCCGCTCGGAGAGAGTCAGAGGCATCAGGGAGATACAAAAAAGTATTGAATAAACGTATTTTTAATACAAACAAGATCAATATGTATAAATAACAGTCAGGTGTTTGGCTACTCGGCTGCCGCATTCAAATTATAAAAAAAATAAAACATTTTTGATTCGACCGATTTGAAATTTATTGATTCGAACGTTTTGAATCGAGAAAAAAAATCTGTAAATTTGAAGAAAATTGGAAAAACATATAGAACGAATACGAATGAATGAATCAACCAAATTTAAATAAGTGAAATCACTAGATTAACAAATCTAAACGAAACTATACAAATTTTTTTCGTCATGCACATGTCTACAATGGCAGTAAAGGTGGGGAATCTGTGTGCACTTTAACCACTTGCTGACCAGTCGTCGTCGATATACAGCAGTAGGTCGGCAGGTTCCTGCAAATCGCCATACCTGTACAGCGGTTTGTGGGAGCGATCCTAGGGGCGCCACAATTGGCCAGCAGGGAAGCTGATTCACGGGGTCGGCAGCCACGATTGCCGCTGGGCACCCACGATCGCTCTCCGTGGAGAGAGAACGGTGGTCTGCCATTGTAAACAAAGCAGACTGTTGTTCTTTCAGGAATCAATACAGAGTTCCTGTGTACCTCCTATTTAGGAACACAGGTCTCTGTGTTTATTCCATAAGCCCATCCCCCTCACAGTTAGAAAACACCCCCTAGGCTCACATTTAACCCTTTGATCGTCCCTGGGTTAACCCCTTCCCTGTCAGTGTAGTACAGTACAGTACATCTTTTTAGCACTGACTTCTGTAGTAATGTCACTGGTCCCCCCAAAAGTGTAAAAAATGTCAGTTAGGGGTCCGATCTGTCTGCCGCAATGTTGCAGTCCTGCTAAAAAATGCTAATCGCCGCCATTACTAGTAAAAAATAAATAAATAAATAAAAATGACATAAATCTTTGTAGACGCGATAACTTTTGCGCAAACCAATCAAAATACGCTTATTGGGATTTTATTTACCCAAAATATGTAGCAGAATTGGCCTAAAATTATGAAACTATTTGATTTTTACATTTTTTTATTGGTAATGTTATATAGCAGAAAGTGAAAAATATATATATTTTTTTTCAGAATTCTTGTTCTTTTTTTGTTTATAGCACGAAAAATAAAAATCGCAGAGGTGATCAAATACCACCAAAATAAAGCTCTATTTGTGGGGAAAAAAAGGACGTCAACTTTATTTGGGTACAGTGTCCCATGACTGTGCAATTCTCAGTTAAGTTAACGCAGTGCCGAATCGCAAAAAATGGCCTGGTCATTAGGGGGGAAAATCTTCCGGTCCAAAAGTGGTTAAATACATAATCACAAATGATAAAAACAGGAATTTTTCACTGAATTGAACACATCTTCCTCTTATTCAATAAGCTCAGTAGACATTACTCAACTTATTAAGTGAAAAGTCTCTAATCTTTTGGAAAATCAGCCTAAGGCCCCTTTCACATATGCTGTCCATTTTTCATCCATCCGTTGACAGATGAAAAAGGGACATCAATGCATTCCTATGGAAAAACAGATGTAAATGGATGATCATTCGTTTACATCCATTTTCATCCGCTTCCATCAACATCCGTTTTTTTTTTTGAACAGATGAAAGCCCTTTATTTTTCAACCGTTAAAAAAACGGAACGTATGAAAAACTGATGACAAAAAAACGGATATTGACTGAAACAGATGACAAAAAAATGTGACTGAACTGATGAAATGAACGGTCCGTATGTGTGAAAGGGGCCTAAATGGGTTTGATTTTGTAAGATGTTAGGTGAAGAGAACCTGGGCCTAATTTACTTAAGTATGACGTGAGGTAAAGTGAAGTGGACTTCTTTAGCTTCAAAAATCCATTCAAGGTCTTCTATTCAATTTTTTTTTTTTTTTCACAATTTCCCCGCACATAATTGAATGTATACACAAGTGTACTTCACCTTACTTCATACTTTATTAAAGCCCATCTAAAGTCTCTATTTAGGTAAAGAATTTATGTTTTTTTTCGAATTCCCCTGCACATAATTGAATCTATACACAAGTGTACTTCACTTCAACCTACTTCATTTTTATTAAAGTCCATTTAAAGTCTCAAATTTTTTTCCATTTAAAATGGATAAACAGGCATTTCCAATGTTTTTTGTTTTTTTGTTTTTTTTTTTTAATGGTAAGTACAGCTAGGAAGCTGAATTTCTCCTGTACCCTGCAAGACAGTGCTGACGAAGTGAGAGGTATTGATCAGGGCTTTTACATAATTTCCGAAGCTCCAGCAGATAGGCAATGTTTCCTCAATCTAAAGGGCTGTGGGTGTAGCTCAGCATGGCTATTCACTGATAGGGTTAGCAGCAGCAACAATCGTGACAATACTGCAGTGATTTCATGTTCAGATTTTTTTTATCACCCATATATTTACATGACAGAAAAAAGTATTTAATTCTGGGAAGAGAGTGAAATCAGTACCCCCCCTAATGTCATCTCCTATCTCGGTGACATCCACTCCCAGCAGCCCTTGCCAAACAATCAGGGAAATCCAGAGGTTGAAGGAGGGTTCAGACCAGCCATGATGTGGGCATATAGGAGTGTGCAGCCCATTCTTTGAGCGTGACAACAATCTTACACTGTGAGGCAGTATCATCATGCAGGATCACCAGGTATGTTTTCAATGAAAACAAGGGAAAAATTAGGACTAACTCAAGTCCTTCAGGATAAAGTACCTTTGCATTTGCATGTGCTGTATATACACTTTAAGGTTAGCTGGGTAAACACACAGATAGGAGCCTAGAGTTCCATCTGCTGTCTGAAAATAAAATATCAAACATATCAAATATTAATATATAATAATTCTTATTAAACGTTAGCCTTATTAAAACCATTCTTTAAGGACTGAAACTCTATAAAGACAAGGTGACCACTGCTGATGCACACTTTACCTTTAGCATCCACTTTTGAAGATATCCTATATGTGCGCTCTGATATACAGGGGCTTCCATGAACTCTGGGGCCAGTTTATCTGGCCTTAAAATGAATGCAGTGCACTAGAGAGGGAGAGCTTGGAAACAAGGAGAAGTCAGACATGCCAGAATCATATCCAGCTGGGCAGTGTTGAGGGCAAAAGCTGGAAGCAGAAACATAGTATTGTACAGCTGCCTGAAGTCGCTGCCAGGGGAAGACAGAACAAAATCAGAGTGAGTAACAGATACATAGTCATGAACACAGCCAAGATCATAGCAAATGCAGTATTAGAGAGGTCTGGAAAAGCAATTAGTCAGATCCAGGGGTTCCAGCAGATCAGAGGTTAGGATGTGAATGTTTTTTTTAGAAATCATGAGTAGGAAGGAAGCAGGGTCTAGGTGAGTAAGAGAAGGCAGAAACCAGGAGTCAGATTGTAGGAAGGAGAAGTTAGGCAAAAGCTCCCTTAAAATGGTTCTAAAGCCTAAAGAATTTTTATTTAACGTAATGCCTTAATTCATTATATGCACTTCAATCACTTTAAGGGTTGTTCCTCCCACTGTGGAGTGCTTTATTGTCATCCCTATTTAAGGTGGGTGGTGGAGCTGGGGCTCAGGGCTCGTACTAGCTGGGGAAGAGTCAGAGAAGGAAGGTTTGCTGGAGGTGCCCGTGCTCTCCCCTTCAAGGGAGGGGCTGGAGAAGGGATCTTGCAGAGGAAGGATAGAGCCTTGGTGTGTCCCCTTGTTATCCCCACTAGATGACCTGACAACTAAGGGAGCTTGTAGCCCTGCAAGTGAGAGAGAAAGGACAAATAACAATTGCTGAGTGCCGCAAAAGAGAAGGAATGCTAATACCCTTTGACCTCAAACCAGTATTTGGAGTTTACCTCTGCCAATATATGAACTGTTTTGTTTCATCTTCTGATCAAGCAGGAAGTTTGTTTACTAAAATCCTCCATGCGAATATTGTATGGGAGAAGTGCCTTATACAGTCTATACCTAGGGAGTGGGGGCCCTGCACAAGGACTAGGAGGATGAGAAATTTAGGCCTCAGGCCACCGCAAGGGCACTGGACAGTTTTGGTTTGGGCTGAACAACATCCGATGCCCTGCAAACTGCCTAGGGGATGGCATTTGGCTGCACATAGGATCCACCTGAGGATGAGCTTCGGCTCCACCTTACACTTGGAAGAGTAAGCAGGATTGGCTTTTGCAACCTCAAAAAGCAGGTCTTATGCCAAAAAATCACCTATAAGGAGTGCCTCTGACCAGAAGTAAATTCCCTGATTCGTCTTTGAGTAAGAAGGCATATCAAGGTGAAACTACAAAGTTGTGAAAAGTGAGGAGTGCACCACGGGGAGACACCATATTGCCAAAACCAAATGTGATGCTGTGCCTGTCGCTATACAAAGGTCCCCGATTCTGGCCAGTAACTGAGCTAGTGCTGTATCACGGGTCAGGAGAAGACTCGCTTCTCTCTATGTGGGCTGTGCTAGACTGTCTCTGAAGAGGTTAAGCCATGGGCAAGATACATGGTACATGGGACACTGGTGTTCAAGTTAATGCCAGCTCATAGGGCCAACCAGGATATCCCAGACACTGGTCTGTGTTGTCATTCCCTACCAAGTGACTGAGATGGTGCTGTCTGCAACCCTTAACTCCTCCACTGGACCCCCACCTGGTGCTCGTTTTGCTACACCCAGGCTTAGAGTCGTGGTAAGGCAGGTGTGGTCTAGGCTGCTTTCCCCACAGCTACCATGGTCAGGGCTGGCCTGGCAGAGATGAAAATTAAGGTAACTGATCACCCAGATGAGTCCCAGGAGGAAGCTGTGGAACTGGAAGAGGTTTCAGGGAGCGCTGAGCCTGTCGAGCCCTGCTACACACCTGCAAGAGATGTAAGAAAGGTTGAGAATATTGCTGCAGAGCATATGAATGTGGTGCCAGAGACCCTGTCAAGGGACTGCCCAGAGATCGGCATTGAGGAGAGGAGCAATGGTCCCTCCAGGTGGAATACAGAGAACTTGGGGTATGTGTGGTTGACCCTTGTGCCCCATTATGCACATGATACCAGTCACCTGAACTATGGATCCCGTTCCTCTTGATCGTGCAGGTTACTATTCCTGCCACCAAATGAGCCCGACAACCAGAGACTATCCAGGATGGCCTGGTTACAAAGGTGTCTCTTTTCCTCAGGATGGAGTATGGTATGGAGTTGCCTTATTTGTCTGAGGAAATGTTTGATATTATCGACCAAGAGTCTATAGAACTGTGCAATAAGTTTCTTTGGGACTTTTTACAGATGCCTTGGCTGTTCCATGCCACCAGGGAAGTGAACCCAGTCTACCAGAAGTTTAAGGGGTGATAGAAACACTTAAATGTGAGGCTGCACATCTTTAAAGATCAGGTAGTTTTGATGTGGCCATCCGATCTGGCTGCCAACTTTTTTTATACGGGACCCAGTGACTTCAGTTCTTGTGATGAAGGCAGATCTGTGGTTCTATGCCTGCAAGGTTTTTATTGTTAATTGTTGTATGCCAACATGCAATGTCTGCTACCTTCCTTGCAGGTGAACTTCATGTAAGGTTATGTTCACTGCACCTTATTGATTTATATTGCTATTACTATCATCCTGAGTTGGATATATGCTGCTTTATTCTCTGTTGTGTGTTGGATGCTTGCAATGTTCATATTGTTCCTTAATGAGGTCTACTGTATTTTTGTACTGTGTTTTGTGCTTGTGGGTCTCCTGTGGCTGGTAAGCATGGCATGAGGGCATGCCATATTTAAAGGTGGATGGAATGTAGGCTGGTGGAGTTAGGCAGAGACCCCCTTAAGGTTTGCTCCTCCCACTGTGGCTTGCTTTGTGTGTATCCCTATTTAAGGTGGGTGGAGCTGGGGCTCGGGGCATGTTCTATTTGGGAGAGAGACAGGACAAATACCAATTTCTTAAAGCCACAAGAGAACCAATGCCAATAGCTTTTGACCTTGAGCCAGTATTTGAAGTGTAACTATGCCAATATTTGGACTCTTCTGTTCCATAATCAGATCAAGCAAGTAAAATAAGTTTGTTGTTTACTACAAGTCTTCGTGTGAATATTGTATGGGAAAAGTATAACCAATACCTGAGGAGTGCGATGAGAGGTGCACCTATGGGCCGGCGCCTGGCTACACATGGGATCCATGGTAGGATGAGGCCTTACAAGATGAGCTAATAAACAATCAGTTTTTTTCTTTTGTCTGATCATTTCTGCTACATTGTTTAATGGGTGGAGAGGATTGTATTTATCAATTTCTTTTTTACATTGTAATATTTGTTTATATAAAATGTACTGTATATGATCTGTATAGTCACACTGTATCGAACTAAAAATACTTCTGATAAGGATAATTTGTTTCAATTGATAACTCACAGCTGCCTTTTTTTTAAAAAAATGATATTCTAATTTTCAATCAGACTGGATGATTTCTCCAATTATAGGGTTCCATGGTTATTTAAAGGGATGAGATTTGAGTTGAGTCAGATTCGAATCTAGTCAATTCTGTCTATGGTTTGCATCCCACCCAGTGGACCTATTCATCCACCCAAATTACCGGCTTGTGGGATTTAGGCAGACAACCAGGGATTCTGGCCAACGTCAGTGACCAAATTTGGTCATTGGCCATATTTGGTCAGTGATGTTACCTGGCATCCTCAGCAGCTTCTTTACATCAGTCCTTCAGCAGTGAGATTATGAAAGGTAAGCATTGGCTTTGTAGTGATTTAGGAGGATTCACATTCCAGGACACCATAATGGATGACGGCTTTACAATAATTGACGTGAATTTACATGGTGGGGCATAAATAACATTTCTTGTGTGTGCATTTTATTTCAGTTAAGGTTTTTTTTTAACAGTATTGCTTTTTTTTTATTGTTACCCCTTTGTGAGGATGGGTAAGAGGTACTAATGTACCCCTTGTTCCTAAACATTGAAACAAGAGTACCTTGAATGACACTCGCCAATGTGCGTTGTCACTTAGAAAATGAAAAAATGCATAGGGTTTCTTCCCTTATTCATTCCCTCAAAGTGATAAAGAATAGGTTCACCTCTTATAACCAGGGCCGGCTTATTGAGTAGGCACCGCTGGTCACTGCCCAGGGGCCCCAGGTGCACTTAGCATCCCATCAGGGCTAGCTGTGTCGCAATGAATGATCTAGGGAGATGTGTGCTGTGACCAG
Source organism: Pelophylax lessonae (assembly GCF_965119305.1). Lineage (NCBI taxonomy): Eukaryota > Metazoa > Chordata > Amphibia > Anura > Ranidae > Pelophylax > Pelophylax lessonae. The sequence continues at coordinate 155,998,579 of NC_138769.1, forward strand.
GTGGAAGGAAAGATGGTGACTGCAGTTTCTGGCTCTGCACACTGCACACGAAAAAGACAACTTAGCACTAGCAGTGGGGCTCGGGAGTCTGGCTGAGCAGCGGCACCTTCAATTCCCCCTGCCAGCGGAGCTGTCAATTGTCTTGAGTCTCCCTGAGTGAGTTCTCATTACCAAATGTTGTCGGCTCCGCCTCCGCAGTCCCCCCCCATTGCCAAGCCAGGACTCTGTGGCTGGGAGCGGGTCGGGCACACTGACAGCTGTGCTGTCTTTGTAGCTGCCTGTGCCCATCCTGTCACTCAATATCTCACAAAAATCCTGTAAGTGAGATATTGGAGACAGGATTCTGACAGGATTTTTTTTGGATATGTTTTAAAACAGAAAGTAGCTATTGTTATTGTAGTAGTTATTGTTTAATGTTTCAAAATTTTCAGCCTATTTTCGTTTATATAATAAAAAATAAAAACCCAGTGGTGATCAAAAAGTTCTGTTTGTGTGAAAAAAATAATATAAATTTATAATATAAGTTGTGTTTATGGCATGTTTTCTTATTGTTTCATAATCAATTTTATTGAAAGTACTAGGAAATATAAATGTTCAAACCTAGCAACTATTTATACTTTAATTCTAGAGCAGGTGCGTAAATTGAGGCAGGTAGGAGTCCCAGTGCATTACATTGCCCAGAGGTCGATGATGGCCCTGCTTGAAATGTGTTACACCCATATTTAGGGTAACATACTTTGTGTAACATGCTCCAGGTTTTTTTTTTTTTTTTTCCTTTGGTCCCCATAACAGTGTCCATCTCCCCAGCCTTGAAAATGACCAGAAAACAAAAACAAAATTCTTCTCCCATACTTTTCACTGGGGATGAGGACCAGTGGCGGCTGGTGCTCAAAATTTTTGGGGGGGCGCAAAAACAAAAATGTAATAGGTATTGCTTCGTGGCAAAAAACGCGGTAAAAAAATTGCATGACTTTGAGGTCATGGTACAGGCATGGCAAAGGTGATGGCATAGGCATGGCACATGTGATGGTATAGGCATGGCACAGATGGTACAGGCATGGCACAGGTGATGGAATAGGCATGGCACAGATGGTATAGGCATGGAACAGGTGATGGAATAGGCATGGCACAGGTGATGGAATAGGCATGGCACAGGTGATGGAATAGGCATTGCACAGGTTATGGTACAGGCATTGCACAGGTGATGGTACAGGCATGGCACAGGTGATGGAATAGGCATGGCACAGATGGTATAGGCATGGCACAGGTGATGGAATAGGCATGGCACAGGTGATGGAATAGGCATGGCACAGGTGATGGTACAGGCATGGCACAGGTGATGGAATAGGCATTGCACAGGTGATGGAATAGGCATTGCACAGGTGATGGTACAGGCATTGCACAGGTGATGGTACAGGCATGGCACAGGTGATGGAATAGGCATGGCACAGATGGTATAGGCATGGCACAGGTGATGGAATAGGCATGGCACAGATGGTACAGGCATGGCACAGTTGATGGTACAGGCATGGCACAGGTGATGGAATAGGCATTGCACAGGTGATGGTACAGGCATTGCACAGGTGATGGTATAGGCATGGCACAGGTGATGGAATAGGCATTGCACAGGTGATGGTACAGGCATTGCACAGGTGATGGTACAGGCATGGCACAGGTGATGGAATAGGCATGGCACAGATGGTATAGGCATGGCACAGGTGATGGAATAGGCATGGCACAAATGGTACAGGCATGGCACAGGTGATGGTACAGGCATGGCACAGGTGATGGTATAGGCAGGGCACAGATGGTACAGGCATGGCACAGGTGATGGAATAGGCATGGCACAGATGGTATAGGCATGGCACAGGTGATGGAATAGGCATGGCACAGATGGTATAGGCATGGCACAGATGGTACAGGCATGGCACAGGTGATGGTAAGGTCATGGCACAGGTGATGGAATAGGCATGGCACAGATGGTATAGGCATGGCACAGGTGATGGAATAGGCATGGCACAGATGATGGTATAGGCATGGCACAGGTGGTGGAATAGGCATGGCACAGATGGTATAGGCATGGCACAGGTGGTGGAATAGGCATGGCACAGATGGTATAGGCATGGCACAGGTGATGGAATAGGCATGGCACAGATGGTACAGGCATGGCGCAGGTGATGGAATAGGCATGGCACAGATGGTATAGGCATGGCACAGGTGATGGAATAGGCATGGCACAGATGGTACAGGCATGGCACAGGTGATGGTACAGGCATGGCACAGGTGATGGTATAGGCAGGGCAAAGATGGTACAGGCATGGCACAGGTGATGGAATAGGCATGGCACAGATGGTATAGGCATGGCACAGGTGATGGAATAGGCATGGCACAGATGGTGAAATAGGCATGGCACAGATGGTACAGGCATGGCGCAGGTGATGGAATAGGCATGGCACAGATGGTACAGGCATGGCACAGGTAATGGAATAGGCATGGCACAGGTGATGGTAAGGTCATGGCACAGGTGCTGGAATAGGCATGGCACAGATGGTACAGGCATGGCGCAGGTGATGGAATAGGCATGGCACAGATGGTACAGGCATGGCACAGGTGATGGAATAGGCATGACACAGGTGATGGTAAGGTCATGGCACAGGTGGTGGAATAGGCATGGCGCAGGTGGTGGAATAGGCATGGCACAGATGGTACAGGCATGGCACAGGTGATGGAATAGGCATGGCACAGGTGATGGAATAGGCATGGCACAGGTGGTAGAATAGGCATGGCACAGATGGTACAGGCATGGCGCAGGTGATGGAATAGGCATGGCACAGGTGATGGAATAGGCATGGCACAGGTGATGGTAAGGTCATGGCACAGGTGGTGGAATAGGCATGGCACAGGTGATGGAATAGGCATGGCGCAGGTGGTGGAATAGGCATGGCGAATGTGGTGGAATAGGCATGGTACAGGCATGGCACAGGTGATGGAATAGGCATGGCACAGATGGTACAGGCATGGTGCAGGTGGTGGAATAGGCATGGCACAGGCATGGCGCAGGTGGTGGAATAGGCATGGCGCAGGTGGTGGAATAGGCATGGCGCAGATGGTACAGGCATGGTGCAGGTGGTGGAAAAGGCATGGCACAGGCATGGCGCAGGTGGTGGAATAGGCATGGCACAGGCATGGCACAGGTGATGGAATAGGCATGGCACAGATGGTACAGGCATGGCGCAGGTGGTGGAATAGGCATGGCACAGGCATGGCGCAGGTGGTGGAATAGGCATGGCACAGGCATGGCGCAGGTGGTGGAATAGGCATGGCACAGGCATGGCACAGGTGATGGAATAGGCATGGCACAGGTGATGGAATAGGCATGGCACAGGTGATGGTAAGGTCATGGCACAGGTGGTGGAAAAGGCATGGCACAGGTGATGGAATAGGCATGGCGCAGGTGGTGGAATAGGCATGGCGCAGGTGGTGGAATAGGCATGGTACAGGCATGGTACAGGCATGGCACAGGTGATGGAATAGGCATGGCACAGATGGTACAGGCATGGCGCAGGTGGTGGAATAGGCATGGCACAGGCATGGCGCAGGTGGTGGAATAGGCATGGCGCAGGTGGTGGAATAGGCATGGCGCAGATGGTACAGGCATGGCGCAGGTGGTGGAATAGGCATGGCACAGGCATGGTGCAGGTAGTGGAATAGGCATGGCACAGGCATGGCACAGGTGATGGAATAGGCATGGCACAGATGGTACAGGCATGGCGCAAGGGTGGTGGAATAGGCATGGCACAGGCATGGCGCAGGTGGTGGAATAGGCATGGCACAGGCATGGCACAGGTGATGGAATAGGCATGGCACAGATGGTACAGGCATGGCACAGGTGGTGGAATAGGCATGGCACAGGCATGGCGCAGGTGGTGGAATAGGCATGGCACAGGCATGGCGCAGGTGGTGGAATAGGCATGGCACAGGCATGGCACAGGTGATGGAATTGGCATGGCACAGATGGTACAGGCATGGCGCAGGTGGTGGAATAGGCATGGCACAGGCATGGCGCAGGTGGTGGAATAGGCATGGCACAGGCATGGCGCAGGTGGTGGAATAGGCATGGCACAGGCATGGCACAGGTGATGGAATAGGCATGGCACAGATAGTACAGGCATGGCACAGGTGGTGGAATAGGCATGGCACAGATGGTACAGGCATGGCACAGGTGATGGAATAGGCATGGCACAGATGGTACAGGCATGGCGCAGGTGGTGGAATAGGCATGGCACAGGCATGGCGCAGGTGATGGAATAGGCATGGCACAGGCATGGCGCAGGTGGTGGAATAGGCATGGCGCAGATGGTACAGGCATGGTGCAGGTGGTGGAATAGGCATGGCACAGGCATGGCGCAGGTGGTGGAATAGGCATGGCACAGGCATGGCACAGGTGATGGAATAGGCATGGCACAGATGGTACAGGCATGGCGCAGGTGGTGGAATAGGCATGGCACAGGCATGGCGCAGGTGGTGGAATAGGCATGGCACAGGCATGGCGCAGGTGGTGGAATAGGCATGGCACAGGCATGGCACAGGTGATGGAATAGGCATGGCACAGGTGATGGAATAGGCATGGCACAGGTGATGGTAAGGTCATGGCACAGGTGGTGGAATAGGCATGGCACAGGTGATGGAATAGGTATGGCGCAGGTGGTGGAATAGGCATGGCGCAGGTGGTGGAATAGGCATGGTACAGGCATGGCACAGGTGATGGAATAGGCATGGCACAGATGGTACAGGCATGGCGCAGGTGGTGGAATAGGCATGGCACAGGCATGGCGCAGGTGGTGGAATAGGCATGGCGCAGGTGGTGGAATAGGCATGGCGCAGATGGTACAGGCATGGCGCAGGTGGTGGAATAGGCATGGCGCAGGTGGTGGAATAGGCATGGCGCAGATGGTACAGGCATGGCGCAGGTGGTGGAATAGGCATGGCACAGGCATGGCGCAGGTAGTGGAATAGGCATGGCACAGGCATGGCACAGGTGATGGAATAGGCATGGCACAGATGGTACAGGCATGGCGCAGGTGGTGGAATAGGCATGGCACAGGCATGGCGCAGGTGGTGGAATAGGCATGGCACAGGCATGGCACAGGTGATGGAATAGGCATGGCACAGATGGTACAGGCATGGCGCAGGTGGTGGAATAGGCATGGCACAGGCATGGCGCAGGTGGTGGAATAGGCATGGCACAGGCATGGCGCAGGTGGTGGAATAGGCATGGCACAGGCATGGCACAGGTGATGGAATAGGCATGGCACAGATGGTACAGGCATGGCGCAGGTGGTGGAATAGGCATGGCACAGGCATGGCGCAGGTGGTGGAATAGGCATGGCACAGGCATGGCGCAGGTGGTGGAATAGGCATGGCACAGGCATGGCACAGGTGATGGAATAGGCACTTACCTGGTGACGGCTCGGTTCCCGGCGTCGGCTTCTCCCCTCCTCGCGACTCCGACGTCCGTCCTCTTCTGCTCGGCTCCCGGCGGCGGCTTCTCCCGGCGGCGGCTGGCACAGGCATGGCACAGGTGATGGAATAGGCATGGCACAGATAGTACAGGCATGGCGCAGGTGGTGGAATAGGCATGGCACAGATGGTACAGGCATGGCACAGGTGATGGAATAGGCATGGCACAGATGGTACAGGCATGGCGCAGGTGGTGGAATAGGCATGGCACAGGCATGGCGCAGGTGATGGAATAGGCATGGCACAGGCATGGCGCAGGTGGTGGAATAGGCACTTACCTGGTGACGGCTCGGTTCCCGGCGTCGGCTTCTCCCCTCCTCGCGACTCCGACGTTCGTCCTCTTCTGCTCGGCTCCCGGCGGCGGCTTCTCCCCTCCTCGCGACTCCTCTTCTGCGGTGGGCTGCGACGGGAAAGTGACTGGGCGGTGACGGTGAGTGACCCCACCCCCATAGGCACCAATGAGACGGGCGCCCCTTGTGGGCAAAAAATTTTTTTTTTTTTAAATCTTTTTTTTTTCTTTTTCTTTTTTTTTGGGGGGGGGGGCGGCGCCCCTGCGCCCCCTATGGGCCGGCCGCCACTGATGAGCACTAACTTTGGGGTTGGCGGACCTCATGATGGTTTTGCTGAATTTCCCACAGACAGAAGCCAGGCAGTTGCTATACAGCAAAACCTTGGATTGAGAGTAACTTGGTCTGAGAGTGTTTTGCAAGACATGCAAAATTTACATAAAAACGTTGAGTTGATAAACAAGCGATGTCTTGATATATAAGTAGCCTCATGTCACAACTGAGTATAAAAGAGATGAGAGGCGCCTCTAAGTGTAGCAATATGGTTACGGTGCGGAGGACGGTCTATGTGGACAGCTTTACCCCGGATGCCTGCATACTTAGATGTGCCTCTTTTAATCATCAACCATGTGAGTTGCTAAATGTTGTACCTTCATTAAATGTAGCCATATTGCTACACTTAGAGGCGTCTCTCTTCTCTTTTATACTCTGTAGCTCCTGCTGGATTTTGCTTCTAATCCCCTTGTGGAGGCGCCATTTGTGGATGGACATTTTATGGTTACACAACCTATCACATTTCTATAATATTTTTATATGGACGATAAACTGAAAGACTTATGAATAAATGGTTGTGGAACGAATCATCTGAGTTTCTATTATTTCTCCAAGTCCAAGTGCTTTGGATTACAAGCATGTTTCCAGAACAAATTATGCTCGCAATCCAAGGTTTTACTTTATATGTATAAATTACTGCAATAGAATGGCAAGTAGTGAAAAATCAACCCTTTCTTTTTGACATTGGCACAATCCTGAGACCTGTAGCTGACATTCTATTATGGTGTACATGTGGGCAAAATCTATTTCTCTTCAGTACAAATAGTATCAGTCCCTAGTTCTTAGTTTATAATAATAAGCACTGTAGATTCTTGCAAGGAGTTATTAGGACATATATCTCAAATTGTTCTATTTCTGGCCTAACTGATGGAAGCAATGCTGAAAACAATTAAATTGTTATAAAAATATAATCAGAGTATGAACACCATGTAGGAAATTTCATGCTACAATAAAGGAAATACAACTGAAGCCATAGCAGATCATGTGACTGCTTGGGGCCCAGAAGTACAAGGGGCTCAATGTTGTCTGGCTACGCAGTGACTTATGGACATAGGTAATACCCTGACCACATTCAAATTCAAGTGGTTGTAAAGGCTTAAGGTTTTTCTTTTATCTTAATGCATTCTTTGCATTATAGAGGAGCTCCAGGCCTCCCCCCTCAAAAAAAAAAAAAAAACAAAAGCTGCTACAGTATTTGTAGCTGCTGGCTTTTACCTGACCATGAATCCAGTAGTGTCCTCACTCGTGCCCGTGATTTGCAATAGCACCCCAAACGCTGTGCGATGTTGCCGCGATTTTCACAGCGTTTGGGGTGCTATTGCAAATCACGGGCAATGCACATGCGTCCCGCGATTTGCAATGATTTCCGGATCGCGGGCGGAATCGCGGCGATTCTGCCCACGATCAATACGCTGACATGTGAATGCAGCCTTACACAGAGCAGGTAAGTATGACATGTTTGTTATTAAAAAAAAAAAAATAAATAACTTTACATTCTCTTTAAGGCTCGGTTCACATATATGCGATGCGGGAAGGCTGCGAATCCGCAGCCTTTTCCCGCATCGCACACGCACCCCCGGCAGTTCACACTGCCATATGCGATACGCTGGGGGTGTCAATGTAATCTTAACGACACCCCCAGTTTGATCGCATATCGCAGTGCGATCGTGCAGTTCGCACAGGATCGGATCGCACAAGTGTGAACCGCTGTGCGATCCGATCCTGATGCGGCTATAAAAAAGGGTCTTGTGCGTGTTTGGAGCGGCTGCGGTGCGAATTTAGCCATACAAACTGTATGGCTAAACTCGCACCGCACAGCCGATCGCATGTAATGTAGTGCGCTCCGACATTACATGCGAACCCCGCACACACACAAGTGTGAACCGGGGCTCAGTTAAGCAAACTTGTACTTCTCTTTTCCACCCTCTTACACTAGTTTTATTTTGTCTGTGTTTTTGAGTGATCCTTGTATTTGTATAATACATTTTAGGAACATCAATCTCAATACGCATTGTTTGTATCTTTCTCTTGTCTTGATTACATAGAAGCCAGCTCCATTTAAATGCAAAGTGACCGCTTTTCCATCTCAATCCAAAAGCAAGGAAACCACACGTAAAAGGATTGGTTTCTATCAGAAGGCACATGTATTATATTTGTTGTAAGATTTTTGTTGTACAGTGTCCTGTTATGATTCACTGCACTGCTCCATAATGACAGTGTTACCTTGCATCACTGCTGTCTAGATGGAATGGATGAAACAAGTTTAAGCAGCATTAACATGATGACAGGAAATATTAATTTTTACAGTAAAAAGTCACAGAGGAGGTCTGAGTAATTTACAGACAGATCACACAGCTCAAGTTAGGGAATCCAATATATGAACAGAGAAAAATATTGACTGGCACTTCAGGCTGAATGTAAAAGAGAATATCAGACAAAAATACAAAATTCGGAAACAAATGTGCCGTGTGAATAGATGTTTACCAATGTCTGATTTTTGTTTTTGAATAAACTATTTAGGAAAAATACTGTTAACATTTGGGCTGTCTGTGATCCCAACCTGCCTGTAAAAGCCAACCTGCTCCCTTTGCCATAGACTTCAGCAATCATTGGACGTAATGATCTGATCTAAGGGCAACAGCCTGCAATGTCAAGCGGCAGCTGCCAAAGCCAGCAGAACATTAGCATGCATAAAGAAAGGGATGCATTCCAGAGATAAGACTATAATCCTTCCACTTTATAAAACTCTGGTCCGACCGCATCTGGAGTATTCCGTCCAGTTCTGGTCGCCAGTCCTCAGGAGGGATGTGTTGGAGCTGGAGAGAGTCCAGAGAAGGGCAACTAAACTAATTAGGGGATTGGAGGACCTTGACTATGAAGAGCGTCTACAATCGCTCGATTTATTCTCCCTGGAGAAGAGACGTCTGAGGGGGGACATGATAGCAATTTATAAATATCTTAATGGGGATCCCAGCTTAGAAAAAAAGCTGTTCATTCGAAGGGATTGCATGAGGACTCGAGGGCATACAATGCGATTAGAGGAGAAGCGTTTTAACCTCAGGCAACGTGGGGGGTTCTTTACTGTTAGGGCTACAAGATTGTGGAATTCTCTACCACAAGAGGTGGTTTCTGCATGTAGTATGGTGGCATTCAAAAGACTCTTAGACTTACATCTCAAGGATCAGAACATTCAGGGGTATGTGAGATGATTACAGCCACACACACCTACACAGGTTGAACTAGATGGACTATTGTCTTTATTCAACCTCACCTACTATGTAACTATGTAACTATGTTTGCACTGGAATACATGTGTTCATGTGCATTCCCACATTTTTCGGTTTTGACAGCCTATTGATTTTAATGGGCTGCTAAATGCATAGAAACATGCAAAAAGTAGTGTAAGCACCACTTTTACAAATTGCGCTGCATTTGCACATACCACCTGTGACGGTAGTTGGGGGACCCGTGGAGCCCAGCTTACTGTACCTTAGAGAGGTTGAGAAATCCCTCTCTCAGCTCACTAGGCCCCTCTTATGTGTAAGTCATCCTGTGTCTATTAGGGGCACAGGGTGACCAAGAAAATGATGGGCAGCTACTTAATAGACACTGAGAATATGGTTCGGATTACTTCAAATGGGACAGTAATATTTATAAACAATATCTCTCAAGAAATATATGAAGATTATTCCTGCTTTGTTTGATTCTAAACATGTTCATTGAAAGAGCTGGTCAGCTGGTGGAGATGAACAGTCTATTACTGGTGGTCTCCTGCTATTGCCTGTGTATTAAGGTGTGTGATGTGTTTGCACTTATAAAAATGTGTATTGTGCTTCGTGAGCTCGATGACGGCATGTCTGCTAGTTAATTGGCTCAAGTTGATTAAATAACTGTCATCTATTAGTTGCTAGTGGGAAAGTAGAATACTGTTTGTGTTGGTTGTTCCTTAGATATGTTAATTATATTTCTATACCCAATTTCATCTGCATAGGATAATGTAATCAGGCACCTGACCTGGTGGGGGATATATTCGGTGTGAATTTGTTCAATAAATGTTCCAGATCTTATACAAGCTATTCTTGGCTAGTTTTGTATGGGGGGCGGCTAGAATATCTGATATCTATGTTCAAGACTAAAGGAATCGGTATTCTGACGGAAGCACACAAGCACATTGTGAGCCGCGGTTCCGTTACACCTCCCAACAGTCCTGGATTTGCCAGGACCATCCTGGGATTGAGTCCCTTTAGTCTGGTCTAAATCCTGGAGCTCAGTGCAGGAACAAGTATTGGCATTTGGCTCCACTAACCCTTCTAATGTAGGCACACAAGCGTGGGCACCTGGTATACTTGCCCCACGCACTCACCCCCTCTACAATCGGCTATACATATATTCACTGCAGAGCAGAGTCACACATTGCAGAAGCCACCTCCTCCTCAGATTGGACGATGCCAGTACACAGGGCAGAAGGAGGAGCCAGTGAGGATTGATACCACTGTGCAGAACCTGCACTGATCTGAGGTCTGTGCAAGAGGGGAGAATAGAGCGACCGGGAAGGGGTAGAAGACAGTGACTGGAAGTAACTAGGGGGGAGAAAGCAGTGACTGGGAAGGGGAGGACACAGTGGCCAGGAAAGGCGGGTAGGTTGCAGGTTACAAAGTTTTATGTGAGAAGGGATTTTAGGGGAGGATTTGTGCTTGGGGGTGCTTTGGGAGGGGAGAGAACTTGTGTTGGGGGGGTCGGATATAAAGTCCAAACTCCCCCAACTCCCCCTCCCTTTCTAGCATAGGTCCTCTCCTACAAAGCGTCCCCCTAGCACATATCTCCCTACCCCACAAAAAGAGATGTCAGCTGCCATCATGGCATCTGGGACCCCACGCAACCCACAAGAGATGCTGGGCATGTGCCCTGGGTGCCCACACTAATGCTCCCCTGTCAGGCAGGTGAGTGGAGCTAAGTGCTGGAACTTGTTCTGGTATCTGGCTCTGGGACTTGGCCAAAATTTGTGGTACAATGGAATTTTGTTCAAATCTCAGGAAGGTCTTGCCAAATCCAAGATGGTTGGGGGGAGGTTGCTAAAAGTGCGGAGAGAATTTGTGCTGGGAGGAGGGACTAGGGGAAGGAGGATTTGAGCTAGGGGGATTTGAACAGGGGGAAGAAAGGTTTGTGCTGGGGTGACAGTGGGTAAGATTTGTTCTGGTAAAGAGAGAGGATTGGGGGGTATTGAAGAAGATTTTTACTGGGAGGAGGGATTTGGGGGAGAGCATTTGTGCTCGAAGTGGGGAAAGGATTTACGCTGGGAGGGGAGAATTTGTGCTAGAAAGGGGGATTTGTGCTTGAAGAGACTTTTTGCTGGGGAGAGGAATTGGAGGGATTTGTAGTTCTGGGAGGGGGTATTGGGGGGTAAAGAGGATTTGTGCTAGGGGTATTTGAAGAGGTGAATTAAGAGGGGCAGGATTTGTACTGGAATGGGGGATGTGCTGGGAGGGATGATTCAGGAGTGAAAGAGGATTTATTTTGGAAGGTGCAAATGGGGGAAAGAGTATTTATGTTGAGAGGGGGGAATTGAGGGGGTGGGGATTTGTACTGGAATGGGGAAGAAGGGGATTTGTGCTGAAAGGGGAATTTGAGGGGTGGAGTAGGATTTGTGCTGAGGATTTTTGTTGGGAGGGGAAATAATTGTTCTGGGAGGTAGAGAGAGGATTTGTGCTGGTGGGGACAAAGATTTGCTCTGGGAGGTGTGAGCATGTTTTTTTTTGGCTTGAGGGAGTGGGATTTTTTGCTGAAAGGGTAAAGTGGGGGATACACTGTATTGTACATTACATAGTTCTCACCAAAATTTTCATTGTCTCAACAGTTGATGGTTGCTAAGCAGTCCCTGACTGTTTTAATGAAGTTCTAATGTAAGGTAGGCTCAGACAAAGTGTTAGCTCTATGTCTATTATGTCCAGTGTGTGCAAAACCATGTATAATGGAAGCGTTTTTTTTTTGTTTTGTTTTTTTAATGATTGTGCTGAAGGTTATATGTGTCTGTGAGACTCTTGCTTGTGGCACAGCAATGAAAGCCTATTTTATGGGTACAGGAAAGCCCAGATTTTGCTTGTATATGCCCCGTAAGCCCCCTTCACTGTTAACAACTCGGCCACACCCACCTTTTGCTTCGACACGTATAGTGCACTGCAGGTCACTGCCTCCCTCAACTGTCTTATTTCTCAATTGCAGGAGTTGCGAGAAATAGTTTGCAGAATGCGTTTGGGATGCCATTAACAATTAATGGCACCCGCACGTATCTTACAAGGGCAGCGTGTTCATGTGCAGCATGGAAAACACACCGAGAACACGCCTTTCCAGTGTTCCAGTGTGAACCAGCCCTAACTATAGACTACATACCAGAGACAAAGGGGTTAATATTCTAAAGGCAAATCAACTGTTCACTTTGCAAGTGAATTTTCCCCAAAGCTTAGTGGATGAGGTAAAGGTCTTTTGACTTCTACCATCCCATCACGTGCAAGATTCTGTTTTCCATGTATGTGATTAGGTATTCTTTGCAAAAGTGATGTTTTAATGCATTCACTGGGATAAAAGAAAAATTCCCTTGGAAAGCATTCAACTATTTGCCTTTGGAAACTTAGCACCAATATTCCCACTCTTTACTATGGGATTTTCCACCTAATTTTTTCCCCAGCATTAGTGAGACTCCCATACTTAGCCTAAAGTGTATGTATAGTCAGGATCGTTTTTTTTTTTTTTTTTTTCTTTTTTTGTTTTAGATATAACAGAAAAGGGTTAAACTACTATGGCCTGTTTCATGTAGGCTTCAGCTTGTATATGAGCAGTGTGAACAGAAAGCTTTGACAATGCATTTGCAGAACTTTCAGCAAGAGAGAGGGGTGGGAGATAGAGAGGGGGGATGAGTGAGGGGGGTCAGAGAGAAAAATGGAGGGGGTGTGTGAGGGAGGGAGAGAGAGAAGGGGTGAAAAAAAGAGGGGTCTGGGAGAGAGGGGGGGTGTGAGGGGGGTTGGGAGAGAGAGAGAGGGGGCTGGGAGAGAGAGTGGGAGGCTGGGAGAGAGAGGTGGGGCTAGGAGAGAGGGGGTGGGAGAGAGAGAGAGGGGGTGGATGAGAGAGAGGTGGGCAGGGAGAGAGAGGGGGGTGGGAGTGGGGTGTGAGACCACTTAGTCCTGCCTGTGCCCCCGTGCCTGTGGGTACATGTGTGTGATGCACCTATCTCCCGCCCGTCCTCATCCTCTGGGCCTTCGGTCAGCCTGTCTTCCTGTTGATGTCACAGCTGGAAGGAGGTTGGAGAACGAGTGCAGGCTCTAGAAGGCACCACTGCTGCTCAGGTCAGGGTGACTCCCAGACTGTCAGTTCTAGCCAGCCTCCAGGGCCACCCTCTCATTGTGTAAAGACACCGCTGCTCAGTAGCAACGGCTGCTGTCGGGAACCAGATTGGCGGATTTAGCTCTGCTGCCCTGTACCCCGCCATCACTGGACCAGGGGGACTCTCCATGACAAGGGGCTCAACTTGGCAGCTGCTTTGGGCCACATGAGCACTAGGCGTGGAAGTTAAATCCTCCTCCTCTTTGAATTATGGGCAGGGCCAGGGAGTCGCCACCCTGACGTCACTGGTTGCTAGACGCTGGGCGGCTCTATCAACCAGTGGCCAGTAGAGTCTCAAGTGGAAACAGGGCAGCTTTTTTGCTGCCCCCCCTGCAAACTGCCGCCATAGGCCTGGGCCTTGTCAGCCTAGGCCAAGATACAGCACTGCCTATCATGAGAATTTTAAGAGTATGCAATTAAAACTGTGGGGTTGATTTACCAATGGTAGCCAATCATCTTCTAACTTCAGATTAGACTTTGACAAAAAAAAACCTGGAAGCTGATTGGTTTCTTTGCAGAGCTGCCCCAGATTTTGCACTCTCTTTATTTTTTTATATCTTCCTGGTCTTAAACTAAGGTAAGCATTACAATGATAACTTTGAATATGGGCTCACTACATACATACTGTATATCTAATATATCTTCCTATTACTTTACTTTACTTTAGGACTGAAAAATAATTACCAGATTCTGATTCTGAGATTACTGAATTATGGAAAACACAAGTCTTCAGAAATGGAAGTTATTAAATGCCTAGTTTGTATGCGGTTTATCATGTAAACATAGGTCTAGATAATATGAGTTAATCATACTGACATTTATAAAGAAGTATCTATCATAACACAATGTTGGGGCAAGGTGCAAGGATGATACATTCTCACCTGTCTTATTATGCTTATCTTTTGCCCTATTTACCACCATGTTTAGTTGACATTTCATCTTGGTATGTCAGCTGTTTTTGGAACAAAAATAGAAATCATATTCTTATGCTAAGCACATTGTTGGTCAAAGGGTGTAAGTGATTGTAAAGTCTCATTTTTTTTTTTTAATAACAAACATGTCATACTTAACAAACATGTCATACTTACCTCCTCTGTGCAGCTGGTTTTTCACAGAGTGGCCGAGTGGCCTGGATCCTCCTTTTCTTGGGTCCCTCTTCTGTGCTCCTGGCCCCTCCCTTCTGTCGAGTGCCCCCACAGCAAGCAGCTTGCTATGGGGGCATCCGAGCCGAGCTGCAGCTCCGTGTGTCCGTTTGGCCCCGCCCCCTCTATTTTGTGATTGGCTAACTGACTTTGAATGACAGCCGCGAAAGCCAATGACACTGCTACTGTGTCTCAACTAATCAGATGGGAGAATTCCAGACGACCAAGGGACTCGTGGACATCGCTGGATAGAGATGGGGCTCAGGTAAGTATTAGGGGGGCTGAGGGGAGCTAATGCACACAGAAGGCTTTTTATCTTAATGCATAGAATGCATTAGGATAAAAAACATTCTTCCTTTGCAACTTATTTAACTGAAGAAACTGAAAAAAAAATTAAAAAATAAAGGTTAATTCCCCTTTACTGACTGATAGATTTTTATATAATAAATATTTATATAATAAATATTTATTTATAGTATAAATATTTTAAATTAAATACAAGTTCTTTTTAAAGCCCAAAAGAAGTCTAAAAATTTTTTCTTTATAATCTTTTGTCACTTGAAAATGCCTAAAATACCCTTTAATCTTATGGCTCATTCACACTATGGGGTGGACGAACTAAACCTGGCGAATGCAAAATCTGGTGTAGCTCTGCATAGAAAACAATCAGCTTACAATTTTTTGTTAAGGCTGGGTTCACACCTAATCCGGCCCCCAAAAAGCCCCAGGTCTCTTATTGCTAATTTAAAATGATTAGCCCCGAGTCCCAAGGCCTGGGCTTGGCCGGGAACTCGGAGCTACATACCTCAGCAATATAACATTTATACAGCACATCCAGAGATTGGTGGGCAATCTGGGGCAGCCGTAAAGAGAGTGATTGAAGCTGTCAAATTGAAGTAGTGATGTCAGGGTGGGCGGGGCTGATATACGGGGCTCTGCCCCTTTGTTCCATGCATAGACAAACAGCAGCTGGCCGAAGAGGAAGGTGGCAGGGGGCAGGACCAATTTTAACTGCTTTATGTGCACCCACAGCGGTGTGAAATAAACCTGAATTATACACTTCTATGGATGCACATACAGCAGTAACAAATTGGTCCCGCCCCCTGCCACCTTCCTCCGGGGCCAGCTGCTGTTTTTCTATGCACGGCATAAAGAGGCAGAGCCCTGTATATTGGCTGCACCCACCCTGACATCACTGCTTCAGTTTGACAGCTCCAATCACTCTCCTTGTGGCTGCCCTGGATTGCCCACCAATCCCTGGCTGTGCTGTATAAATGTTACACTGCTGCATATCCTGCTGTAGGCTTCACTCATTTATGTTCCATCTGATGCCGCCATTCTTCCCTCGGCTCCTGTGCGCTGCTAATTAAGATTTTAAGATAAGTGTGCTATATTTAACTAATTGGTGTCTTTACATTTTAATTCCTGAACCTTGCACTCTGTACATTGCATTTCTGAACCTTGCACTCTGTACAAAACGCACTCCAAAACCTTCCCCCCCTGTACGAAACGCACTCCAGAACCTTGCACCCTGTACGAAACACACTCCTGAACCTTGCACTCTGTGCAGCGCACTCATGAACCTTGCACCCTATACGGAACGCACTCAGAACCTTGCACCCTGTACGAAATGCACTCCAGAACCTTGCACCCTGTACAAAACGCACTCCTGAACCTTGCACTCTGTACAACGCACTCCTGAACCTTGCACTCTGTATAAAACGCACTCCAGAACCTTGCACCCTGTACAAATAGAGAAGAGAGTAGCTGCCGGAGTTAACTTTCCAAGTTACCCAGCAGGTGATATTGGTTGCTAGGACTCCAGCAACTCCCGCTGTCTATTCAGCACTGGTGTTTCTCTCTTCAGTTCTGCCTCTGTCTTGCTCCCTGCTCCGCTCTCCTGTGTCTCCCCCTCTGCATGCATGATTCAGGTAGAAAGTGGCAGAACTGTGGGGAGCTGTGTAATGCAAAAGGGGTCCAGAGGTGTGTGTGGAGGGCTGTGCAATGCAAAAGGGGTTCAGAGGTGTGGGGGGGGCTATGTAATGCAAAAGAGATCCAGAGGTGTGTTGGGGGGGGTGGCTGTGTAATGCAACAGGGTCCAGGGTGTGGGAGGGGGGCTGTGTAATGTAAAGGGTTCCAGAGGTGTGGGGGGCTATGTAATGCAAAAGGGGTCCAGAAGTGTGGGAGGTGCTGTGTAATGTAAAGGAGTCCAGAGGTGTCACCCCATCAAAATGCTCTAATTGGTGTTACACTCACCTTTAATTCAGTGCCGGGCAAAGCTCCCTCGCGCTGATCTTCACATCCCCTTCTGATGTCGGAAGGGGGGCGTCGTGGGATAAAATTGATCTTTGGGCTGAAGCCTTTGATCTTTTTCCTACCTAGCAACAGCCCTGCACAGGACCCCTGTGCAATGCACTTAGCACTCGCCCCGGGGATGTGGGAACTGGCTTTATTGAGAGCCGGTCACAGTCATGTCATGCGAATTGGATGCGGGGAAACCCCCATCCAATTTGCAAAAGTGTGAACCCAGCCTCAAGCTTAATTGAACAAGCTGAAGTTAAAAGCTGATTGACTACCACGCACAGCTACACCAGATTTTGCACTCTCTAGTTTTAGTAAATCAATCCCTACGTGCAGTTACCTCCATTTTTTCTCATGGAAAAACACAAGTATCTGCAATACATACAGAAAACTATTGTTCTGTATGTTATGTCCATACCAAAACACAGTGTATGACTGCTTTGCAATATTATGTAACATTTGTGCATACAAATCAAACCGTTCTGCATAGTCCTGCATGTCTCAATTGTGCTGTGCAGTGGCATAAATGAAATATCACTTTGTACATTGCATATAAACTTCTGTCAGAAAAAGTAAACTGTGTTATGTCATAAAACAACCATTACACCTCCCCCTTCTGCACCGTTCTGCAGCCCAAAACGCTGTGTGTGCAGCAGTGGTTTGGGCTGCAGGGCAGTATAAACAGACCCTTAAGGAAATGCATTTCCTGCCTTCCAATGGCAGTGCCTTATGCTAGCATCGATGAGTAAGTGTCCCACTTCTTGTTTTAGGCATCTCCATGTACACTTTTACTGGAGAGAATCAGAAGGGGTGTGTCTGTTCAGGTACGTTAAAGGCTAAGTTCACCTTTAGGTTATGTAGGGATGGGTGGAACGACCCCCTGTTCAGTTCGCACCAGAACTTTCGAACATCTCAAAAGTTTGGAACCGAATAACAACCCTATTGAAGTCTATGGGACTCAAACTGTAAAAATCAAAAGTGCCCATTTTGAAGGCTTATATGCAAGTAACTCACCTGACTCCTCCATGCCTGCTGCTGGGGCTATGGCAGAAGTAGCTGTGGACAAAGAGGCAGATTTAGCCTCTCTGGCAGCTGCAGTGGACTGCACACTAGTCTCTGCATGGGTGACGGAGGATGAGGATGGTTTAGTAAGCCGGTCCACCACCTCCTTTGCATGCTGTGGCTGGATAGCACAGGCAACATCACTAAACAGAGGAAATGATGCCCTGCCTGAGGACTGACCTTTGCCTGTGGACACATACCCTGCTGGCCCCCTCACAGTGCAATGGGAACATCTGCCTCTCCTTGTTGGCCTCCCAGACATGATGGGGGGGGGTGCCTATTAACAGAATGTAAAAAATGCGTACGTGGGTGCACTTTAATCAATGGAAAGTAGTGTTTGGTGCACTTAAAGCGAGTACTCGCTACACAGACACACTCCACCGATGCACTATTATATACAGCAGTAAAACTGCACCAATGCACAGAAATATACTGCGTTAAACGTGCAGTAACGCACTGAAATATACTGCGTTAAACATGCACTAACGCACTGAAATGTATTGTGTTAAAAGACACATAATGCACTGGAATATACTGCATTAAATGTGCACTCATGCACAGAAATATACTGCATTAAACATGCAGTAAAGCACTGAAATATACTGCGTAAAACGGGCACTAATGCACTGAAATATACTGTGTTAAACGGCACGTAAAGCATAGAAATATACTGCGGCAAATGTGCAGTAATGCACAGAAATATACTGCGTTAAATGTGCACTAATGCACAGGAATATACTGCGTTAAACGTGCACTAATGCACAGAAATATACTGCGTTAAACGTGCAGTAATGCACTGAAATGTACTGCATTAAACGTGCAGTAACGCACTGAAGTATACTGCATTAAATGTGCACTATCGCACAAAAATATACTGAGATAAACGTGCACTAATGCACAGAAATATACTGTGTTAAACGTACAGTAACACACAGAAATATACTGTATTAACCACTTGCCTACTGGGCACTTATACCCCCTTCCTGCTCAGGCCAATTTTCAGCTTTCAGCGCTCTCACACTTTGAATGACAATTGCGCGGTCATGCTACACTGTACCCATATGAAATTTTTATAATTTTTTTCACACAAATAGAGCTTTCTTTTGGTGGTATTTAATAACCTCTAGGTTTTTTATTTCTTACTAAAAAAAAGAAAAAAGACAGAAAATTTTGAAAAAAAAAAAAAAAAAGTTTTTCTTATTTTCTGTGAGTACATTTTGAAAATAAATACATTTTTCTCCTTCACTGATGTGCACTGATGAGGCGGCACTGATGGGCACTGATAGGCTGCACTGATGGGCACTGATGAGGTGGCACTGATGAGGAGGTACTAATATGCCGCACTGTTGAGCACTGATACGTGGCACTGATGAGCACTGATAGGCAGCACTGATGAGCACTGATAGGTGGCACTGCTGGGCACTGAGAGGCGGCACTGACGGACGGCACTGATGGGCACTGAGAGGCAGCACTGATGGGCACTGAGAGGCGGCACTGATGGACACTGATGGGTGGCACTGATGGGTGGCAGTGATGGATATTGACTGGTGGCACTGATGAGCACTGATGGGCAGCACCATCAGTGCCCACACTCAGCGCCCATAGTGCTGCTAGTCAGTGCCCATCAGTGCCTAGATGAGCAGGTACTGATGGGCACTGACTGGCAGCACTATGGGCACTGAGTGTGGGCACTGATGGGGGGGACTGATGGCAGGCACTGTGGGCAGTAATGGCATTTTTTTTTCTCTTGTGTAATCAGGGCACTGGTGATCAGTGCCCTGATTACATTCCTCTGTGTTCCCCTTACCACTGCAGTGTCCGTGTGAGGAAGAGAGCTGGCGATGAGAGATGATCTCATATGTTTACATATGAGATCATCTCTCATTGCACGGTCCGATCACGTGGTAAATGGCCGCTGTGATTGGCCATTTACCACGATCTGTGATTGGCTGTGTCCAAGGGACACGGCCGACACCGATTTTCCCCGATGCGCGCTCGCGGGAGCGCGCGGGGAGCCTGTCACTGGGAGGCCGTTTAAAGACGGCCTCCCGGAAATTCGAGTCCGCGCTGTAGCCGTCTATCGGCTATAGCGCGGGCGGCAGGTGGTTAATCAGCTCCTAATGCACTGAAATATAATACGTTAAACGGCCCACAACGCACAAAAATATACTGCAGTAACGCACCGAAATGTACTGCGTTAAACATGCACTAACGCACAGAAGTATACTGAGATAAACGTACACTAATACACAGAAATATACTGTTAAATGTACAGTAAAACACAGAAATATACTGCGTTAATCAGCACGTAACACACAGAAATATGCTGTTACATGGCACCCAAAGCACAGAAATATGCTCCGTTAAACGTGCAGTAGCCCACAGAAATATACTGCATTAAACGTGCACTAACGCACAGAAATATACTGCGGTAAACGGCACGTAACACACAAAAATATACTTCATTAAATGTGCACAGGCAGGTATGGCTGGTGGCTGCTGCTGTCCCCCAGGTGGGTATGGCTGGTGCCTGCTGCTGTCCCCCAGGCAGGTATGGCTGGTGGCTGCTGCTGTCCTCCAGGTGGGTCTGGCTGGTGGCTGCTGCTGTCCCCCGATGGCTATGGCTGCTGCTGTCCACCAGACGGGTATGGCTGGCTGCTGCTGTCCACCAGATGGGTATGGCTGGTGGCTGCTGCTGTCCCCCAGGTGAGTATGGCTGGTGGCTGCTGCTGTTTCCCAGGCAGGTATGGCTGGTGGCTGCTGCTGTTCCCCAAGTGGGTATGACTAGCTGCTGCTATCCCCCAGGTGGGTATGGATGGTGGCTGCTGCTGTTCCCCAGGTGGGTAAGGCTGGCAGCTGCTGCTGTTCCCCAGGTGGGTATGACTGGCTGCTGCTATCCCCAAGGCCGGGTATGACGTGCGGCTGCTGCTGTCCCCCAGGTAGGTATGATGGCGGCAGCTGCTCTCCCCCAGACGGGTTAACTAGTGGCTGCTATCACACAGGTGAGTATGGTTGGCTGCTGCTGTCCCTCAGGTGGGTATGGCTGGTTGCTGCTGTCCTCTAGGTGGGTATGGCTGGTGGCTGCTGCTGTCCCCCAGGTGGGAATGGCTGGCTGCTGCTATCCCCCAGATGGGTATGGCTGGCTGCTGCTGTCCTCCAGGCAGGTATGGCTGTTGGCTGCTGCTGTCCACCAGGCGGGTATGGCTGGTGGCTGCTACTGTACCCCAGGCGGGTATGACTGGCTGCTGCTATTCCCCAGGCAGGTATGACTGGTTGCTGCTGTCCCTCAGGTGGGTATGGTTGGCAGCTGCTGCTGTCTCCCAGGCAAGAATGGCTGGCAGCTGGTGCTGTACAAGAAAACAACAAGAGAAGGGTGCACCGTCCTTGTGCATTACCACTTAAAAGTTTATTAAAATCAAAGAAGGGTAGCGTAAAATATACTCACAAACGTAGCATATGAACAAGCATATAGGAAATGGGCACCGCTCGCTTCCAGGACACATCTCTACTGCTGGATAGCGTGATGGCGTCCTCAAAACCTGATGTAGCTTACGCGTTTCGAGGGAGGACCCTCTTCCTCAGAGCCAAGATTTTGGTGCGCCCTTCTCTTGTTGTTTTCTTGTAGTGCCTTTTGGATACCCTTGGTCCTGAGGGGGGCAGCAAGACCACTTCATTTGTGTCATAAAACCGCCTAGAAGATTTACCTTCCCGCATACCGCTTGAGCGCAGGAGAGATATTGTTGTTAGCTGGTGCTGTACCCCTGGTGGGTATGGCTGGCTGCTGCTATCCCCCAGGAGAGTATGGCTGGTGGCTGCTGCTGTCCCCCAGTTGGGTATGGCTGGTGGCTGCTGCTGTTCCCCTGGTGGGTATGGCTGGTGGCTGCTGCTGTTCCCCTGGCGGGTATGGCTGGTGGCTGCTGCTGTTCCCCAGGTGGGTATGGCTGGTGGCTGCTGCTGTCCCCCAGTTGGGTATGGCTAGCGGCTGCTGCTGTTCCCCCGGCCTGGGTATGACTGGTGGCTGCTGCTGTCCCCCAGGCGGGTATGGCTGGCAGCTGCTGATGTCCCCCAGGCGAGTATGCTACTGCTACTGTCCATGGTATCGCTGGCTGCTGCTGTCCCAGGCGGAGTGCATTTGGTATAAATAGCCTGTGACAGGAGCCTGCGCTATACCGGAAGCATCGGCTCTGCTCTCTACTGCAGCCAAATGCTTCTTCTACAGCCAGCTCCATTCTTCACACTGATATTCTGGCAGGGCCGGCCTTTGGGGTGTGGGGCCGCACAGGGCGCCATGGGCAACAGCGGCCCTGTGCAGCCATCACAGCTCGCACATGTTTAGGCCGCACAGCGGGAGGTACTGTAAGCGGCGACCGTGGCCTGGATTGGGTTAACACAGGCCGCGGCTGCCGCTTACCTCCCGGTGTGCGGCTGTGCCTGTGTCTTCTATAGCTGCAGGGCTGAGCTGTGTATCTCACACAGCTCAGCCTCAGATCCGCCGCAAGGACGCCAGAGGAGAGATCGTCAGCTCCTCCTCCTCCCGCCCCTTCTCCTCATGGTGAGCCTCCGTACTGTAAGTAAGCTCTCTCCTGCATCAAATGTAAGGGGGGCTCTGTGTTGGAGGTCTCTTATGTAAGGGGTGGCTCTGGTGGGTGGTCTCTTATGTAAGGGGGGCCTCTTATGTAAAGGGGGCTTTGTGTGGGGGTCTCTGATGTAAGGGGGGCTTTGTGTGGGGGTCTCTTATGTAAAGGGGGCTTTGTGGGGGGTCTCTGGTGTAAGGGGGGCTCTGTGTGGGGGGTTTTCTGATGAAAAGGTGGCTCTGTGGGGGTCTCTGATGTAAGGGGGCTTTGTATGTGGGGTCTCTGATGTAAGGGGGGCTCTGTGTGGGGGATCTCTGAAGTAAGGGGGGCTCTGTGTGGGGGTCTCTGAAGGGGGGCTTTGTGTGGCGGGTTCTCTGATGTAAGGGGGGCTTTGTGTGGGGTTCTCTGATGTAAGGGGGGCTCTGTGGGGGTCTCTGATGTAAGGGGGGCTCTGTGTGGGGGGGGTCTCTGATGTAAGGGGGGCTTTGTGTGGGGGGTCTCTGATGTAAGGGGGCTCTGTGTGGGGGTCTCTGATGTAAGGGGGGCTTTGTGTGTGGGGTCTCTGATGTTAGGGGGGCTCTGTGTGGGGGATCTCTGATGTAAGGGGGGCTCTGAGTGGGGGTCTCTGATGTAAAGGGGGCTTTGTGTTGGGGGTCTCTGATGTAAAAGGGGGCTCTGTGTGAGGGTCTCTGATGTTAAGGGGCGCTGTGTGGGGGTCTCTGATGTAAGGGGGGCTTTGTGTGTGGGGTCTCTGATGTAAGGGGGGCTCTGTGTGGGGGATCTCTGATGTAAGGGGGGCTCTGAGTGGGGGTCTCTGATGTAAAGGGGGCTTTGTGTTGGGGGTCTCTGATGTAAAAGGGGGCTCTGTGTGGGGGTCTCTGATGTTAAGGGGCGCTGTGTGGGGGGTCTCTGATGTAAGGGGGCTCTGTGTGGGGGGTCTCTGATGTTAGGGGGGCTCTGTGTGGGGGTCTCTGATGTAAGGGGGGTCTCTGATGTAAGGGGGGCTCTGTGTGTGGGGAGCTCTGTGGGGGGGGGCTCTGATGTAAGGGGAGCTCTGTGTGGGGGTCTCTGATGTAAAGAGGGCTTTGTGTGGGGGGTCTCTGATGTAAGGGGGCTCTGTGTGGGGGAGTCTCTGATGTAAGGGGGGCTCTGTGTGGGGGTCTCTGATGTAAATGGGGGTCTCTGATGTAAGGGGGGCTCTGTGGGGGGGTCTCTGATGTAAGGGGGGCTTTGTATTGGGGTCTCTGATGTAAGGGGGACTCTATGTGGGGGGTCTCTGAAGTAAGGGGGCTCTGTGTGGGGGGTCTCTGAAGGGGGGCTTTGTGTGGGGGGGTCTCTGATGTAAGGGGGGCTTTGTGTGGGGTTCTCTGATGTAAGGGGGGCTCTGTGGGGGTCTCTGTGTGGGGGGTCTCTGATGTAAGGGGGGCTCTGTGTGGGGTTCTCTGATGTAAGGGGGGCTCTGTGTGGGGGATCTCTGATGTAAGGGGGGCTCTGAGTGGGGGTCTCTGATGTAAAGGGGGCTTTGTGTTGGGGGTCTCTGATGTAAAAGGGGCTCTGTGTGGGGGTCTCTGATGTTAAGGGGCGCTGTGTGGGGGGTCTCTGATGTAAGGGGGCTCTGTGTGTGGGGTCTCTGATGTTAGGGGGGCTCTGTGTGGGGGGTCTCTGATGTAAGGGGGGGTCTCTGATGTAAGGGGGCTCTGTGTGTGGGGAGCTCTGTGGGGGGGGGCTCTGATGTAAGGGGAGCTCTGTGTGGGGGTCTCTGATGTAAAGAGGGCTTTGTGTGGGGGGTCTCTGATGTAAGGGGGCTCTGTGTGGGGGAGTCTCTGATGTAAATGGGGGTCTCTGATGTAAGGGG
This sequence comes from Pelophylax lessonae, assembly GCF_965119305.1. Taxonomy (NCBI): domain Eukaryota; kingdom Metazoa; phylum Chordata; class Amphibia; order Anura; family Ranidae; genus Pelophylax; species Pelophylax lessonae. The sequence continues at coordinate 156,023,027 of NC_138769.1, forward strand.
GGCTCTGTGTGGGGGGTCTCTGATGTAAATGGGGGTCTCTGATGTAAGGGGGGCTCTGTGGGGGGGTCTCTGATGTAAGGGGGGCTTTGTATGGGGGTCTCTGATGTAAGGGGGACTCTGTGTGGGGGGTCTCTGAAGTAAGGGGGCTCTGTGTGGGGGGTCTCTGAAGGGGGGGCTTTGTGTGGGGGGGTCTCTGATGTAAGGGGGGCTTTGTTTGGGGTTCTCTGATGTAAGGGGGGCTCTGTGGGGGTCTCTGTGTGGGGGATCTCTGATGTAAGGGGGGCTCTGTGTGGGGGTCTCTGATGTAAATGGGGGTCTCTGATGTAAGGGGGGCTCTGTGGGGGGGGGGTCTCTGATGTAAGCGGGGCTTTGTATGGGGGTCTCTGATGTAAGGGGGACTCTGTGTGGGGGGTCTCTGAAGTAAGGGGGCTCTGTGTGGGGGGTCTCTGAAGGGGGGCTTTGTGTGGGGGGGTCTCTGATGTAAGGGGGGCTTTGTGTGGGGTTCTCTGATGTAAGGGGGGCTCTGTGGGGGTCTCTGTGTGGGGGGTCTCTGATGTAAGGGGGGCTCTGTGTGGGGTTCTCTGATGTAAGGGGGGCTCTGTGTGGGGGATCTCTGATGTAAGGGGGGCTCTGAGTGGGGGTCTCTGATGTAAAGGGGGCTTTGTGTTGGGGGTCTCTGATGTAAAAGGGGCTCTGTGTGGGGGTCTCTGATGTTAAGGGGCGCTGTGTGGGGGGTCTCTGATGTAAGGGGGCTCTGTGTGGGGGGTCTCTGATGTTAGGGGGGCTCTGTGTGGGGGGTCTCTGATGTAAGGGGGGGTCTCTGATGTAAGGGGGCTCTGTGTGTGGGGAGCTCTGTGGGGGGGGGGGCTCTGATGTAAGGGGAGCTCTGTGTGGGGGTCTCTGATGTAAAGAGGGCTTTGTGTGGGGGGTCTCTGATGTAAGGGGGCTCTGTGTGGGGGAGTCTCTGATGTAAATGGGGGTCTCTGATGTAAGGGGGGCTCTGTGTGGGGGGTCTCTGATGTAAATGGGGGTCTCTGATGTAAGGGGGGCTCTGTGGGGGGGTCTCTGATGTAAGGGGGCTTTGTATGGGGGTCTCTGATGTAAGGGGGACTCTGTGTGGGGGGTCTCTGAAGTAAGGGGGCTCTGTGTGGGGGGTCTCTGAAGGGGGGGCTTTGTGTGGGGGGGTCTCTGATGTAAGGGGGGCTTTGTGTGGGGTTCTCTGATGTAAGGGGGGCTCTGTGGGGGTCTCTGTGTGGGGGGTCTCTGATGTAAGGGGGGCTCTGTGTGGGGTTCTCTGATGTAAGTGGGGCTTTGTGTGGGGGGTCTCTGATGTAAGGGGGGGGCTCTGCGTGGGGGTCTCTGATGTAAGGGGGGCTTTGTGTGTGGGGTCTCTGATGTAAGGGGGCTCTGTGTGGGGGGTCTCTGATGTAAGGGGGGCTCTGTGTGGGGGTCTCTGATGTAAAGGGGCGCTGTGTGGGGGGTGTCTGATGTAAGGGGGGCTCTGTGTGGGGGGGCTCTGATGTAAGGGGAGCTCTGTGGGGGGGGGACTCTGATGTAAGGGGGGCTCTGATGTAAGGGGGCTTTGTGGGGGTGGTCTCTGATGTAAGGGGAGCTCTGTGTGGGATCTTTGATGTAAAGGGGGCTTTGTGTGGGGGTCTCTGATGTAAGGGGGCTCTGTGTGGGGGGGGGTCTCTGATGTTAAGGGGCTCTGTGTGGGGGTCTCTGATGTAAGGGGGGCTTTGTATGGGGGTCTCTGATTTAAGGGGGGCTCTGTGTGGGGGGTCTCTGAAGTAAGGGGGGGCTGTGTGGGGGGTCTCTGAAGGGGAGGGGGCTTTGTGTGGGGGGTCTCTGATGTAAGGGGGGCTTTGTGTGGGGTTCTCTGATGTAAGGGGGGCTCTGTGTGGGGGTCTCTGATGTAAGGGGGCTCTGTGTGGGGGGTCTCTGATGTAAGGGGGGCTTTGTGTGTGGGGTCTCTGATGTAAGGGGGCTCTGTGTGGGGGTCTCTGATGTAAAGGGGGCTTTGTGTTGGGGGTCTCTGATGTAAGGGGGGCTCTGTGTGGGGGTCTCTGATGTAAAGGGGCGCTGTGTGGGAGGTGTCTGATGTAAGGGGGGCTCTGTGTGGGGGGGCTCTGATGTAAGGGGAGCTCTGTGGGGGGGCTCTGATGTAAGGGGGCTCTGTGGGGGCAGTCTCTGATGTAAGGGGAACTCTGTGTGGGATCTTTGATGTAAAGGGGGCTTTGTGTGGGGGGTCTCTGATGTAAGGGGGCTCTGTGTGGGGGGGTCTCTGATGTTAGGGGGGCTCTGTGTGGGGGGTCTCTGATGTAAGGGGGGGTCTCTGATGTAAGGGGGGCTCTGTGTGGGGGGTCTCTGATGTAAGGGGGCTCTGCGGGGGGGCTCTGATTTAAGGGGAGCTTTGTGTGGGGGTCTCTGATGTAAGGGGGCTCTGTGTGGGGGGTCTCTGGTGTAAGGGGGCCTCTGTGAGGGTCTCTGATGTAAGGGGGGCTCTGATGTAAGGGGGGGCTCCTTGGGGGGGTCTCTGATGTAAGGGGGCTCCGTGGGGGGGTTTCTGATGTAAGGGGGTCTCTGATGTAAGGGGGGGCTCCTTGGGGGGGGCCTGATGTAAGGGGGGCCTCTGAGGGTCTCTGATGTAAGGGGGGGCTCTGTGGGGGGTTTCTGATGTAAGGGGGCTCCGTGGGGGGGTCTCTGATGTAAGGGGGATCTCTAATGTAAGGGGGGCTAAGTTATTAGTGATCATAAAAAAGGAAAGTCAAATGAAGTGCAAAAAAAGTGCAAGAAAATGTGCAGGGCGCTGGAGAAGGGGGGGGGGAGCGCCACAGGATTACCTCGCACAGGGCGCCTGAAAACCTAAAGCCGGCCCTGTGCTCTGGGATGACAGGTCAGGAACCCTTGATCTGGGCTTACCGACCCGCTATACCAGAGCAGGAGACCTTTTTCTTTGCTAAACTAAAATAGCTGCTCACATAAATTAGATTACTTAAACACTAGTATGAGATTTTCCTACAAAACTATTAAGAAGAAAGATACCAATAGATTTTAGTTAACAGAATTATATTTGGGATGACGGCACACTCTTCAAATTCAGAAATATGCCCTATTGCACCAATAGGCTTACAAAAAAACATGATCCATCTGTCTCTTAAATCTTTTATTATTCAGGCCATTTTTATGACAATGTTGGGACCTTTAAAACTGTACAGTATAGTAATAATTTTCTTTTTTCCGGTATTTTTCTTTTATAGCCACAGCTTCCCCATGCTCTGGTGCATAACATAAACTAAACAAGATCCGGTGTATTAGTATACTTTCTTCCATTTTCATCCCCTCTTCTCTCTTTCATGCAAACAAGTCTGCTCTACAGTTAATCTCTGAGTTCCTCGCAGCATGGCTCTTTGTGTACTTCCATCCTCGCCGCACTGCCTCTTGCTAAGAAAGCTTATAAGCTCATTTGGTTTCAATTACCTGTATGCTGATAATACCACGATGCACCTATCCACTCTCAATATTCAGGATCAACGCTCACAATGCCTTCTGGCAGTGCCTTCTTGGATGGTCCGCTGAATTTTAAAATACAGTTCTCACAGAAAGCTGCCTAGATCAGCTGCACAGCCAAGCCAAGTAGTCAATATTTAAAAGGCTAGGAGAAAGGGCCTAAGTTTATAAGCAGGGTTCTTAAGGTAAAATTGTACTTTTGAAAGAAAGATACAGTGGGGAGATTTATTAAAATTTATGCACACATAATCTAGTGCAGCTGTGCATATTAACCAATCAGCTTCTATCTTCAGCTTGTTCAATTGGGCTTTGACAATAAAACTATAAGCTGATTGGTTACTACGCACAGCTGCACCAGATTCGATGTGTGCCAGGTTTAGTAAATCATCCCCAGTATGTTTGTTTGTGAAAATTTTCTTTATGTAATATGTTCAGGACAAAAAAACTGTATTTTTAGAAAATCATCCTACTGCAAATTAAACGTCTGCACTCATCGGGATGCATACCTGTTACCCTGGGTAGAGAAGTCACTTATGGCGTTGGGTCAAGTCAAGTATTTCTCCACCCTTGACTTGGCAAGCGGCTACTTGCAAGTCTTAGTGAGAGATCAAGCAAAAAAGTAAATGTGGTCTGTAGCACTAAGAGTGAGGAGCCTCCATCCAAAATATATATATATATATATATATATATATATACATACATACACACACACATACACAGTATATATATATATATATATATATATACAGTGCCTTGCGAAAGTATTCGCCCCCCTTGAACTTTGCGACCTTTTGCCACATTTCAGCCTTCTAACATAAAGATATAAAACTGTAATTTTTTTGTGAAGAAACAACAACAAGTGGGACACAATCATGAAGTGGAACGAAATTTATTGGATATTTCAAACTTTTTTAACAAATAAAAAACTGAAAAATTGGGCATGCAAAATTATTCAGCCCCCTTAAAATAATACTTTGTTTACAGCTGTAAGTCGCTTGGCGTATGTCTCTATCAGTTTTGCACATCGAGAGACTGAAATTTTTGCCCATTCCTCCTTGCAAAACAGCTCGAGCTCAGTGAGGTTGGATGGAGAGCATTTGTGAACAGCAGTTTTCAGTTCTTTCCACAGATTCTCATTGTATTCAGGTCTGGACTTTGACTTGGCCATTCTAACACCTGGATATGTTTATTTGTGAACCATTCCATTGTAGATTTTGCTTTACGTTTTGGATCATTGTCTTGTTGGAAGACAAATCTCCGTCCCAGTCTCAGGTCTTTTGTAGACTCCATCAGGTATTCTTCCAGAATGGTCCTGTATTTGGCTCCATCCATCTTCCCATCAATTTTAACCATCTTCCCTGTCCCTGCTGAAGAAAAGCAGACCCAATGCTGCCACCACCATGTTTGACAGTGGGGATGGTGTGTTCAGGGTGATGAGCTGTGTTGCCTTTACGCCAAACATAACGTTTTGCATTGTGGCCAAAAAGTTCGATTTTGGTTTCATCTGACCAGAGCACCTTCTTCCACATGTTTGGTGTGTCTCCCAGGTGGCTTGTGGCAAACTTTAAACGACACTTTTTATGGATATCTTTAAGAAATGGCTTTCTTCTTGCCACTCTTCCATAATGGCCAGATTTGTGCAGTATAAAACTGATTGTTGTCCTATGGACAGAGTCTCCCACCTCAGCTGTAGATCTCTGCAGTTCATCCAGAGTGATCATGGGCCTCTTGGCTGCATCTCTGATCAGTCTTCTCCTTGTATGAGCTGAAAGTTTAGAGGGACGGCCAGGTCTTCATAGATTTTCAGTGGTCTGATACTCCTTCCATTTCAATATTATCGCTTGCACAGTGCTCCTTGGGATGTTTAAAGCTTGGGAAGTCTTTTTGTATCCAAATCCGGCTTTAGGCCTCTTGCACACGATGTTTGATCATCTCCTTTTGGCCTCTTGCATACAATACTCCTGTTTGAGCATGTACTTTTTCCAGACCTTTTTTTTTGTATGTATTTGCGAGTAGAGTTGAGCGGACACCTGGATGTCCGTGTTCAGCGGGTTTGGCCTAACTTGAAAAAAAAGTCCGGGTCCGTGAACTGGACTTTTTCCGAACTTTACCCGGACACTGAACCCCATTGAAGTCAATGGGGACCCGCCTTTCAGGCACTAAAATGGCTCTAAAAAACCAATGGAAAGGGCTAGAGTGCTGCAAATGGCAGCAACATGTAGTTAAGAGCATGGCAAGTGCTCTGCAAACAAATGTGGATAGGGAAATAACTTAAAACAACAAAAAAAAAAAGAAAAATAAAACAATTTTCTTCATCGAGGCCCATATGGAGTAGGAGGGAGGTTGAGGTGGCGGTGGATGTGGCGGTGTAGGTGGAAGCGGCGGTGGAGGGGGACGAGGTAGCCAACACTGCTTTTTTTCAGTCATTTTAAATTAGGGTACACCCCAAAAGAGTGAGAAAAATCAAAAATATAACAATGGCTGGGTAAGGTCGGTATCCATCTCTATTCTGCACAAGGTACGGAAAAGTCCTGTGGGATCCATGCCTGGTTCATTTTAATAAACGTGAGCTTGTCCACATTGTCTCTGGACAGGCAGCTGCGCTTGTCTGTGATAACGCCCCCAGCCGTGCTAAATACACGTTCAGATAATACACTGGCTGCAGGGCACACCAGCACCTCCAAGGCGTAAAGGGCAAGCTCAGGCCATGTGCCCAATTTGGAGACCCATAAGTTGAAGGGGGCAGACCCGTCATTCAGTATATGTAGGCGTGTGCACACATACTGCTCCACCATGTTGGTGAAATGCTGCCTCCTGCTAAGACGTTCCATATGAGCTGCTGGTGCTGCTTTTCCACATTTCGGCCATGCTAACCCTGCCTTCTGAGGTGCTGGCGGTGCCCTGGTTGCGTTGGCGACCTCTTCCTCCTCTGCCTTGGCCTTGTGCTTCCACTGTGGCCCTGCTGTCAGGTGGGAATGCCAGCAGCATCGCGTCTACCAGCGTGCGCTTGTACTCGCGCATCTTGCGATCACGCTCCAGTGAGTGAATTAAGGACGGTACGTTGTCCTTGTAACGGGGATCCAGCAGCGTGGCCACCCAGTAATCAGCACAAGTTAGAATGTGGGCAACTCGGCGGTCGTTGTGGAGACACTGCAGCATGTTATCGCTCATGTGTGCCAGGCTGCCCAGAGGCAACGAAAGGCTGTCCTCTGTGGGAGGTGTATCGTCTGTGTCCTCTGTATCCCCCCAGCCACGCACCAGTGATGGCCATGAGCTGGCCTGGGTGCCACCCTGCTGTGAACATGGTTCCATCTCCTCCTCCATCTCCTCCTCCTCATCCTCCAGAACTGTGCCCCTGCTGGACAATTGTGTACCTGTCGTTTGTGGGTGCAGGAACCCACCCTCTGAGCCACTTGTGAATGACTGCCCTGAAAGCCTTGGAAATGATACCTCTTCCTCCTCCTCCTCCTCCTGTGCCACATCCTCTTCCATCATCGCCCGAATCGTTTTTTCAAGGAGGCATAGAAGTGGGATAGTTAAGCTGACAACGGCGTCATCGGCCCTGGCCATGTTGGTGGAGTACTCAAAACAGCGCAACGAGGCACACAGGTCTCGCATGGAGGCCCAGTTATTGGTGGTGAAGTGGTGCTGTTCCGCAGAGCGACTCACGCGTGCGTGCTGCAGCTGAAACTCCACTATGGCCTGCTGCTGCTCGCACAGTCTTTCCAGCATGTGCAAGGTGGAGTTCCACCTTGTGGGCACGTCACATATGAGGCGGTGAGCGGGAAGGCCGAAGTTAGGCTGCAGCGCTGACAGGCGAGCAGCAGCAGGGTGAGAACGCCGAAAGTGCGCACAGACGGCCCGCACTTTCTGCAGCAGCTCTGACATATCGGGGTAATTTTTAAGGTACCTCTGCACGACCAAATTTAGCACATGCGCCAGGCAAGGGATGTGCGTCAAACCGGCTAGGCCCAGAGCGGCTATGAGATTTCGCCCGTTATCACACACCACCAGGCCGGGCTTGAGGCTCGCTGGCAGCAACCACTCATTTGTCTGCTGTTCCATGCTCCTCCACAACTCCTGCGCGATGTGTGGTTTTTCCCCCAAACAGGCAAGTTTTAAAACTGCCTGCTGTCGTTTACCCCTGGCCGTGCTGAAGTTGGTGGTGAAGGTGTTACGCTGACCGGATGAGGAGGCGGTAGAGGATGAGGAAGCGGAGTAGGAGGAGTTAGGAACAGGAACAAACTGATGCGCCCTGCAATCCTCGGTGGTGGAAGGACATGCGCCAAATTGCTATCCGCCTCAGGCCCAGCCGCCACTGCATTTACCCAGTGTGCCGTTAGGGAGATATAACGCCCCTGACCGTGCTTACTGGTCCACGTATCGGTAGTTAGGTGGACCTTGCCACAGATGGCGTTGCGCAGTGCACACCTGATTTTTTCCCCCACTTGGTTGTGCAGGGAAGGGATGGCTTGCCTGGAAAAGTAGTGGCGGCTAGGCACGACATACTGTGGGACAGCCACCGACATAAGGCTTTTAAAACTGTGCGTCTCCACCAGACGGAATGACAGCATTTCAAAGGCCAAGAATGTTAAAATGCTGGCTTTCAGGGCCAGGGATCACGGGTGGGTAGGGGGGTAATTCCTCTTCCTCTGAAGTGTTTGGGAGATGGAAAGCTGAACGCTTCCACAGGACATTGTGGAGATGGTTGGTGACCCAGGTGGTGGTGTTGCTGACAGATCGTCTGCTTGCGGTGTGGCAGGTGCCTGTATCACTACAGAGGTGGATGAAGAGGCCGAGACTACAGCAGAAGAGGAAGCAGGAGGAGCCAGAGACCTTTCTTGGTTTTGAAGGTGTCTACTCCACTGCAGCTCGTGCTTTGCACTTAGATGCCTGATCATGCAGGTTGTGCTCAGGTTGAGAAGGTTTATGCCTCGCTTCAGGCTCTGATTGCACAGGGTGCAAACCACTCGTGTCCTGTCATCAGCACATTGTCTGAATAACTTCCACGCTAGAGAACTCCTTTGAGCTGGCTTTGGTGCGCTCGGTCCCTTGCTGCGTTGGGCAGTAGCAGGCGTAGTGTCTAGGGCACGGCCGCTCCGCTTCTGCACCCTGCTCCCTCTTCTGCTGTGCTGGTGGCTCTGTGCGACCACCGCCTCTTCCTCCAAACTACTCAGGTCACCTGCATGACCTTCATTCCATGTGGGGTCGAGGACCTCATCGTCCTCCACATCATCTTCCACCCAGTCTTCACCCCTGCCCTCCTTGTTGGTCTCCACAATTCTGAGTGCCGCAGCAGTTGGCACCTGCGTTTCGTCATCATCGGAGACGTGCTGCGATGGTCCTTCCATGTACTCATCTTGAGAAATAAGTGGTTGGGCATTGCTGCACTCAATCTCTTCCACTTCTGGGGCAGGGCTAGGTGGATGGCCCTGGGAAACCCTGCTGACAGAGTCATCAAAAAGAAGAAGAGACTGCTGCATGACTTGGGGCTCAGACTGCCTGCCTGATTTGCAAGGGGGTGAGGTGAAAGACGGTTGGACATTGGCTGCAGGTGCCAACTCTGACCTTTCTGCAGTAGACTGGGTGGGAGACAATGTGAAGGAACTGGAGGCACTGTCAGCAAACCAATCTACTATCGCCTCTACTTGTTCTTGCCTCAACGCTTGTAGAGGCGCATGATGCCCTACCAAATACTGCTGCAGGTTCTGTCGCCTACTCACACTTGAGGAAGGTGTTTCACTTATGCGTGTAGCTGGCACAGATCGACCACGTCCTCTCCTTGCAACAGGAGCTCTACCAGCAGCACCACAACCCAGGCCACGGCCCCTATTTGACGTTCTCCTCATATTTCTGTAATTTATAATCTTGCCCTAGAAAGGTGTTTATTGAATAGCGGAACAAAACAACAACAGTATTGCACGGGTGTATCTCACAGTCAATTATGCAAACTATGCCGCAATTTAATTTTTTTCACCCCAAAAGGGTGTATATTGAATAGCGGAATAGAAAAAAGTATATATAAAAAGATGTATCTCACACGTACCGATACAGACTATGCCGCAATTTAATTTTTTTCAACCCAAAAGGGTGTATATTGAATAGCGGAATAGAAAAAATTTTATAAAACGGTGTATCTCACACGTACAAACACAGACTAGGCCCCGATTACAATTTTTTGTACCCTAAAGGCAGGATGAGGATGAGGAAGAGGAGTAGGAGTTCGGAACGGGAGGCAAACTGAAGCGCCCTGCAATCCTCGGCGGTGGAAGATGCGCCCAAAAAATTTGAAAGGTGTATCTCACACGTACCGATACAGACTATGCCTCAATTTAATTTTTTTCACCCCAAAAGGGTGTATATTGAATAGCGGAATAGAAAAAGTTTTATAAAACGGTGTATCTCACACGTACAAACACAGACTAGCCCCCGATTACAATTTTTTGTACCCTAAAGGCAGGCTGTGGATGAGGAAGAGGAGTAGGAGGAGTTCGGAACAGGAGGCAAACTGAAGCGCCCTGCAATCCTCGGCGGTGGAAGATGCGCCCAAAAAATTTGAAAGGTGTATCTCACACGTACCGATACAGACTATGCCGCAATTTATTTATTTTTTACCCCAAAAGGGTGTATATTGAATAGCGGAATAGAAAAAAGTATATAAAAAGGTCTATCTCACACGTACCGATACAGATTATGCCGCAATTTAATTTTTTTTACCCCAAAAGGGTGTATATTGAATAGTGAAATAGAAAAAAGTATATAAGATTGGTGATTTTTCAATAGCACATGTGAACACAGCAGTGTCTTATTTTTTATGTCACGGTCAGCAGCAGGCTATGAAGGGGAAAAAAAAAATTCCCCTTTAACTTTGTAATTTTTAAATAGCAGATTAGAACAGCAATCTGTAGTAAAATATACCTGAACGCTGCACACAACAGACTGATAAAAATATTTTTTTTCTCCCTCCTCCTCCTCCTCCTCAGTGGGCTCAAGTGAGGGCAAAAAGATTGTTCACTGCACCACCCCCCACACAGCAAAATCGATGTAGATCGCTAACGGACGATTGTTCTGTCCTGTGTCTCCTAATCTTTCCCTGCCTACACTCCGACCTGTCCCTGCATTCTTTTCGGGCACAATGTTGTTTTACCCTGTCTGTCCCTAATCAGCAGCAGCCAGCACCGTTATGTGTGCTCTCTCCCTACACTACAGCAGACTGACGCACTGCGTGCTGTGTCTCGAGCTTATAAAGACCTGGGTCACATGCTTTAGCTGGCCAATCACAGCCATGCCATTAGTAGGCATGGCTGTGATGGCTTCTTTGGCACACCAGTTAAACGCTTGTTGATTGGCTGTTGAAAGCCCGCCATTAAAAGCGCGCCATTACATACAAAACAGGAAATAAAATTACCGAACACGGATTTTAAACCCGAACATACAGTAAAGTTTTCGGGTCTGTGTCCAGGTAGCAAAAATCCAATTATCCGGTACGGACCCGAATAATACAGTCCGTGTTCGCTCAACACTATTTGCGAGTATTTGAGAGTATTCGTGAGTATTTGCGTGCATTGAGGCTTAAATTACTGACCAAAAATGCAGATTTTTCTATTTTGTTATTACTGAAGAATGCACATCGCTTGTTTACGCACCTGTGTGCATAGGCACATTACAATTAATGGGCTGTATTTTAGCTCAAAAAGCTGTACTGAGCATTTTCAAGCCGCGAGATGCTCAAACAGGAGTATCGTGTGCAAGAGGCCTAAAACTTCTCCACAACAGTATCTCGGACCTGCCTGGTGTGTTCCTTGTTCTTCATGATGCTCTCTGCGCTTTAAACTGACCTCTGAGACTATCACAGTGCAGGTGCATTTATATGGAGACTTGATTACACACAGGTGGATTCAATTTTTTATCATTAGTCATTTAGGTCAACATTGGATCATTCAGAGATCCTCACTGAACTTCTGGAGAGAGTTTGCTGCACTGAAAGTAAAGGGGCTGAATAATTTTGCACGCCCAATTTTTCAGTTTTTTATTTGTTAACAAAGTTTGAAATATCCAATAAATTTCGTTCCACTTCATGATTGTGTCCCACTTGTTGATTCTTCACAAAAAATTACAGTTTTATATCTTTATGTTTGAAGCCTGAAATGTGGCAAAAGGTCGCAAAGTTCAAGGGGGCCAAACACTTTAGCAAGGCACTGTATATACAAAAGGGGAAAAATGGGTCAAGGAACTTTAAATGAGGCAAATCACTTCAAAAATATAATAGTACACATGATTAATAATTTCATTGCATGTGTGTTGCTGTGGTGGCATGATCCAATCGGGCCTCGGGACCAAATGGAGAACAGGCCAAATTTCCATAAGTGAGGAATCCAGGGCTTGTGTACATAGGTGATGGCATAATTGGTCAGCAATGATATGTAGAAATCCATTGACAGGAAACAAGGGTTCACCGTGTCCACCAGCAGGAAGAAATAGAAGCACACTGTAATAAATGTATTTTATATACATAAGTATTTTAGATATATAAAATATAACTACATTTTACTATATACATATATACAGTATCTCACAAAAGTGAGTACACCCCTCACATTTTTGTATATATTTTATTATATTTTTTCATGTGACAACAAAAAATGACACCTTGCTAGAATGTAAAGTAATGAGTGTACAGCTTGTATAGTAGTGTACATTTGCTGTCCCCTTAAACAACCTCAACACACAACCATTAATGTCTAAACCGCTGGCAACAAAAGTGAGTATACCCCTAAGTCAAAATGTCCAAATTGGGCCCAATTAGCCATTTTCCCTGCCCGGTATCATGTGACTCGTTAGTGTTACAAGGAATCAGATGTGAATGGGGAGTAGGTGTGTTAAATTTGGTGTTATCGCTCTCACTCTCTCATACTGGTCACTGGAAGTTCAACATGGCACATCATGGACAAGAAATCTCTGAGGATCTAAAAAAAAAAAAACAATTGTTGCTCTATATAAAGGCCAGTGATGGTGAACCTTGGCACCCCAGATGTTTTGGAACTACATTTCCCATGATGCTCAGCTACACTGCAAAATGTAGTTTCAAAACATCTGGGGTGCCAAGGTTCGCCATCACTGGCCTAGGCTATAAGAAGCTTGGACAGGTTCCACTCAGAACAGGCCTCGCCATGGTCAACCAAAGAAGTTGAGTGCACGTGTTCAGCGTCATATCCAGAGGTTGTCTTTGGGAAATAGACGTATGAATGCTGCCAGCATTGCTGCAGAGGTTGATCAGCCTGTCAGTGCTCAGAACATTAGCCGCACACTGCCTCACATTGGTCTGCAGGGCAGTATTCCAACATGATAACAACCCCAAACACACCTTCAAGATGACCACTGCCTTCAAGGGTCAAGTCCTGGGAAAAAAAAAAACTTGGTAACCAGTCGCAGGCCACAATGAGCGGAGTGGGCAGATGACAGGTCCTGTGTCCACTCAGCATATGCACAGCAGACACAGACACAGCCTGCTCTACTCTATGGGCCCTCCAATTCTCCTATCTCCGTTGATGTCTATTCAGAGGAAACGCGTCAGAAAGGAGCGCCGCATCGTCATCACTAGCTGCCGTGGACCGCACTGCAGACGGCCACGGCGTCTCCTATACCGGTTTTTGATTTTTGTAACCATAGAAGACATCATACATGTAAGTGCATCTGATTTGTTTTTGAATAAACACTTGAGGTACTGCACTATGGTCTGGTTCTTGTCCCTGTGAGCCATATACAGATATCTTGACCCGTTACAAACAGAGAGACATCGCCCAGAGTGTGGGAGATCAGGATAGAGAGAGGTACCGTGACACACGTGTGATACAAGCCCTATTGCAGTTTGTTCCGGTAAGAGGCTGAACCTCCCACTGGTGTGATCTATTCACCCTCCTGTATATCCACTACACTGCTGAGCTGACCACTTGCCCTAGATCTTCTTCCTTCTGGTAAGGGGCGAGTCCCCAATAAGGTGGTGGAACCCATTTGCACCCAACAAGTCTGGGAGACTCTGCTACGTGGACCTCGCTATTGACTTGTGTGGAATATTTGGGACTTATGCACCTTTCTGTTTTCAATTTATTTTTCACACAAATGATGTGGTGGTGGTTATGAACTTTTCAAGAGACACTTTATGTTGTTATCCACCTTATTGAACACTTTTGTGTTTTGGATTTCACTTCAATGATTTTGAGTTTATTATGAATTCCAGTTTATTTATGTTCACAACATGAGTATATGAGGCATCATATACCCACCTGATTGCACAGCAACCTAGGTACACAGCACAGGAATGTGGTAGATGCTTTCTGTAGTATCATATCCGCTCCTGATTTGTGACACTTGTTGATTTAGCGCACCTGATTTCTTCACTACATTCACTATCCCCACTTGGTTCTAAGGTTGCAGCTTTATTTACAGATCCTGCGCACAATTTTTCACATACCCTCCAATTCGATCCACCCATACAGAAGGGGACGGATCCCCTTCTGTTTTTTAAGTGGATCGGATTGGAGATAGGTGGGTGTAAACAGACACAAGTCCATTTATATCTGCCACTTTATAGAGGTGAATGGAGGGCCAAAATGGGTCCAGCTGAAAAACAGACAGGCGGATCCGATCGGACCAATCGTGTTAACCTGCACCTCAACTGACCTCAATCTTCACTTCTTCCTCAGGATTATTGCAGGTATCACTGGTTGCTGCTGTCCCCCAGGCGGGTATGGCTGGTGGCTGCTGCTGGCTGTCCTCCAGTGCTGGTACTGCTGGCTGGAACTACTGACAGGTACTTTTGGCTGGTACTGCTGGTGGATACTGCAGGCTGGTACAGCTGGCAGCTACTGCTGGTGGAGGAACTGTTGGCTGGTACTGCTGGTGGGTACTGCTGGGTGGTACTGCTGGTGGGTACTGCTGGATGGTACTGCTGGGTGGTATTGCTAGCAGGTACTGCTGGTAGGTACGGCTGGCTGGTGCTGCTGGCGGGTACTGTTGACTGGTACTGCTGATGGTTACTGCTGGCTGGTACTGCTGGCGGGTACTGCTGGTGGGGGAACTGCTGGCTAGTACTGCTGGTGGGTACTGCTGGCTGGTTCTTCTGGTGTTTACTGCTGGCAGGTATTTCTGGCTGGTACTGCTGGTGGGTATTGCTTTCTGGTGCTGCTGGCTGGTACTGCTGGTGGGTATTGTTGACTGGTACTGTTGGTGGGTACTGCTGGCTGGTACTGCTGGCTCGTACTGCTGGCGGGTACTGCTGGTGGGTACTGCTGGCTTGTATTGCTGGCTGGTACTGCTGGTGGGTACTGCTGGCTGGTACTGATGGCTGGTTCCTGACCATCAGTGTGAAAGGAGCTGCGCTGGAGGAAGCATGAGTCTGCAGTAGAGAGCAGAGCCGCTGCTTCCTGTATCGCTCCTGTGCCCTGTCACAGGCGGAGTACATTTGGTATCACTCCGCCTGTGAGAAGAGCCGACGCTATACAGAAAGCACCAGCTCCGCTTCCTCTAGTGCCGGCTCATCTCCTTCAGTTCCTTCACACTGATGCTCAGGGATGGCAGGTCGGGAACCCGCAATCTGGGCTTACCAACCTGCCATCCCAGAGCAGAAGGTGTTGCCGGGATTCTTTTGGGGAGGCACCAGGACACGGCTGCTAACGGAAACTGCGTTCCTGCTGTGGAAAAAGTACAGGAACGACAATCCCATGCATTCCTGCATGACTCGATCCCTGACTGCCTTGCTAAAGAAGCTGAGGGTAAAGGTGATGGGCTGGCCAAGCATGTCTCCATACCTAAATCCTATTGAGCATCTGTGGGGCATCCTCAAACGGAAGGTGGAGGAGTTCAAGATCTCTAACATCCACCAGCTCCGTGATGTCGTCATGGAGGAGTGGAAGAGGACTCTAGTGGCAACCTGTAAAGCTCTGGTAAACTCCATGCCCAAGAGGGTTAAGGCAGTGCTAGAAAATAATGGTGGCCACACAAAATATTGACATTTTGTGCCCAATTTAGACATTTTCACTTAGAGGTGTACTCACTTTTGTTGCCAGCTGTTTAGACATTAAGGGCTGTGTGTTGAGTTATTTTGAGGAGACAGTAAATTTACACTGTTATACAAGCTGTACACTCACTACTTTACATTGTAGCAAAGTGTCATTTCTTCAGTGTTGTCACATGAAAAGGTATAATAAAATATTTACAAAAATGTGAGGGGTGCACTCACTTTTGAGAGATACTGTATAAATATATATATATAGACATTGAGCCCCTTAAATTAACGGGCGCTAGAACATATGTGGTCAAACATTTGTAAAAACAGACTTGTTCCAGCAGGACTGTGATAGCACGGCAAGCAATCTAAAAACTAATTGACACTGGGTGGGAACTGACTAACTGACACTGTCATCACCAGTGACACTAATACAGTGATAATACTATACACTGTCACTGTACTAATGACACTACCTGGGAAGAGGTGAACATTTTGTGGTATTCAATGGGTTAAGTGAGTGCCCAAACCTTTCTGTTACTTTTCCCTACATTGAAGGGAGAAGAAACATAGCGATCGTTACCTCTGTACAGAACCCTGTGCTGTTTGTCAACACAGGGGCCTGGGCTGTGATTGGACACAGCCAACCAGCAGGTCCTGACCATGAATCATTGGCTGGGACTTGCTGACAATCAGCGGGAGTTGGCCGGGGTTACCTGTACCCAGAAGAGGCTAGCGACGTACAGGTACGTCACTGCGCCTGAAGGTGCTGCCCATCTGCAGTACAATGCAGGTGGCCAGTCCTAAAAAGGTTAAAGTCCATCACCTGTAAAAACATTTTTTTTTTAATTTTGGATAGAGTAAATACTTCCAATTATTTTTTATTGCTGTCAATGTGAAAGCAGGACAAGAACTGAGGGGGAATAATTGCCACTGGAACAGAAAGACTTATACAGTAGTAATGTTTTTTATTTTCCATTTTTCTAATGTGGCCAGGAGCTTGGCCAGAGATAGAGAGCGATTTAGGACACTCTGCTGCAGTGCTCTCTGTGCTCCCAAATGAGTGAATGAATGGGCTAACATTATCAACATCCACCAGGGAGAGCTAGCAAAAAGAAGAAGCTCAAGAGATTTGATGGTTGGCAGCCCTGAATCATGGTAGAGGTTCATGGTAGAAGAAATTTTATAATGGATGCCAATGGAATATTTGACTACAATTCTTAATATGGGCCAAGTGTAAATAGAAAGAGAGAGAGATGTATTTTTACAGGCTGAATACCAAGGGATTTCCTCTTTGCTGTGAGGAGACTGAAGTGTACACATTGCTGCTCCTGTGTGTAGAACAACCTGCTAAAAGCCTACTGGCCTTATGCTGCAGACCGGAGTCACTCCAGGCAGATTCAGAAGTGAGCTGACATCTTAACAGCAAGACCCCATGTTCCATCAACATGCTACTAGCAGAGACTGAGCACATAGGGGCTGACCATCTAACTAGCAGCTTTATTTAAAGAATGCAGACTTTACTGGGTCTGTACTCATTTGCACCATCGTAAAGAATGGGTCCCATGCTAGCCAGCTTAAGAACTAGGGCTAAAGCCTGCTCACTCAGTTTGCTGCTTCACAAGAACTTTTCTTATTATCCATATAAGAGGTACCTCCTGTAGGAAGTCTTAAACTTCATCTCTGCTATTCATATACAGTTTGCAGAGGAGTTATTGCAGTATTAATTATCATTGCTGTTACTGTTTTCTAATGCCATTACATATTGCTGATTTTGCAGATTACCAGGTTTACTCTAAAGCCGGGTACACATGGGCCGAATGTCAGGAAACATTTGCAAGTTAAAAAAAAAAACGTCCGACATGCTGCCCACGTGTATGTCGGTCTGTCCAACAGAAGCCCGTCCTGGAAAACCAGCAGCCAGCCAATTCCTGATCAGCACTCTCAGCCAATGGCAGAGAGCGCTGATCAGAGTGTTCTGATGTGGGGGGGGGGGGGCATCCCCCTGTCAAAACACAACAGCTCAGTGGGGGAGGTCACTATACTTACTTCGCATAGTGAGTTCAGCGGCTTCGACCAGAGCTGACAGATTTAAAGGCCCCTTTCACACTTTTGCGACTTCAAAGTCGCACGATTTTACAGCGATTTTTAACGCGACTTTGTTGCCCGCGATTTTGGTGTGAGTTTGAGTGGGCTTATGATGTCTTTTTGTCAAAATGCATCATAATTATGCCAAAAGTAGTGCAGGGACTACTTTGAAGTCGGTGCGACATCAAGTCGCACAGATATGAATGGGGCTCATTGGAAATAATGGAGAACAACTTGTCATGCGATTTTGCAGTTCCAAATCGCATGACAAGTCGCACAAGTGTGAAAGGGGCCTTATTTTTGTTCAACCTGCTGGGTTGAACAGAAAAAACGAATAGTCTGGCCCAGGCTTATTTTAACTGCATTAAATGCTGCTATAGCCCAGTGAACATATTGTCTATGCTGCTATAACCCAGTGAACATATTGTCTAGTGAACTGTAATTGACCTAATCCTATACTTACTAATTTATGTGCATACTGCTATTTACTGCAATTCAATATATTGCGTTCATTTACCACTAACTAGCCTGATGTTTGCTTTTCGATACTGAACCTTAGTTTGGTGCAGGGTATCCATTTGTGCTCACATTAACTTTGCAGTACCCATTTGCTTAAAGCGGAGTTCCACCCAAAAGTGGAACTTCTGCTTTAGGGAGTCCTGACCCCCTGACATGCCACATTTGGCATGTAATTTTTTTTGGGGGGGAGCGGGTACCTAGTTTTGACAGGTACCCGCTCCCACTTCCGCTCGGAGCGCCGCGGCGCCCTGAACGGAAGTTCTCCTCTCCCCCTCCCTCCCTGCAATCTTCTGGGACACGTCAGAGGTCCCAGAAGATTGCCGGCCAATCACGGCGCGCAGCGCGACTCGCGCATGCGCAGTGGGTACCCGGCTGTGAAGCCGCAAACTGTCACAGCCGGGTGCCCACAGCAGTGATGCCGGCGCCGAGGGAGAGGATCGAGGCTTCGGGCGGCCGCATCGCTAGACCGTTGGACAGGTGAGTGAATGGCTGGAACTCCGCTTTAACCTGGTGTGTCAGTGGGGCTGAGTTTATTCTCAGAGTCACAGCAGCAGATCAGAGAACCCAAGTGGCTCCTGCAGGGGTAGTGCTACACAAAAAAAAAAATTTAAATAAAAACTTTTGTTTCACTCTGTAACCTCATTAGAGAGATTTTCTATCACTTGCTGTCTTGACAGGAAGTGAGGAGAAATCTCCCCGATTGGCAGTGAACAAAATGAAAACAGGGGTGGTATCCCTTCCCTACTATGTCCAAAATAAAAAAAAAAATGTTTTTTCTAGTTTTGGTTAAAACAAGAAGGTTTAGGACCTCTGCTTGGTTTCCTATGCTGTCTGTGTCAAGAGACACAACAGGAAAAGAAAGCAAATCTCTGTCACAGCCACTGGAACAGGCATCCCCATTGGGAGTGATCCCCTCCAGTTCTCATCCAGTAAAATCTGGAGAAAAGAACCGTAAAAGTTAGTTTTCCGCACATTTTAAGCTGCAGATGACAGTCGTGAATCTATCCAGAAAATGACACAAACAGCATGTTAAACTGGACAGGGTTTTAAAAAACCCTTTCTCACTTTATCTAAAGCATGACAATATGTTTTGAAGGGTTTTCTACTTTAAAAAACTACTTTAAACAGTTTGTGCTTTCCAAAGACTGCAAAATTTAAATGATCGCTTATGTCTCCTGCATAGGTGTGCACAGCCTACTGCAATAGGGTGTGCGCCCCAAAGCTTAAACATACATTGAGATACTGACATTCTCTGCAGCCTCAGCTGTACTGGACAGTGAATGAATGGGAAGTGTTCTGTGCTGAACGGCTTCCTGTTCATTCAAAAACTGAAGCATAATATACACAGTTTACTATGCTTCAGTTATGAATGAACAGAATGAGTGTGTTCACTGTGTTCATTTAGGCCCTGTTCACACCTAAACCTTTTTTAGCTCGTAAAACGCTCATCTTTGAAGTCTCAAAACGCCCAACAAGCAAAATCTAATTCATTTCAATGGCCCCTGTTTACATATGAGCGTTTTTGTCGCCTGAAGCTCAAAAAAGTACATGAGCTTCTTTTTTGACAGATTATAAGCGTTTTTGTTAGATGTCAATGCCTGCCTCCAAATACTTGCAAAAAAACAAATGAAAAACGCCTAAACGAAGGCTGAAAAACACCCAAAAAAAAAACACCTGAAGATGATACGCTCAGGTGTCAATGGAGCCTTAGAAAATAAAGGGGCCGTTAACTTCTCCTGCTCTCCATCCTGCAACATTCCCTGCAGCAGCCAGGGGGAGAGGAGAAGAGAGAAGCCAGCAGCACTGCATGTGGGGGGGGGGGGGCACAACACGTGGGGAAGCCTGGCCAAAAGGGTATATTGGCACCGCACGTAGAGATTAGGCACACCCTTTGCACACGCCTTTGGTCTCCTGGTAGTGAAGACAATAAATCAAAATGGTATGTGGAACCAATACCTTCCATATTCTGACTCCTCGTCGGCAGTCGCAATGCAGATACGAGCAGAGTGGATGTAAATACAGCAATTTTTGCACTGGCTTGAGCCTGTGAATTTTCAAAGCAAAAGAAAAGGCAGAAGTAAAATGGTTTATTCCCAACGTTTCTTGGTGGCTCTGGCTTTGTCAAAAAAGCCAATATGTTTTAAAATTTCAGATAAAGTAGAAATATGCCCTCCCATTAAAGAATATATGGCGCAGCACTGAATTATAAGTGCTGGTGCACTTGTAGTTTTCTCATACTCCTCCATCAAAGTCTCAAAAGTATCTGTTCATCCTGTCATTGGAGTCCACCTAATGCAGTTTGCTTTGATGCAGTGGCAACACCGCTGCACTGCTCCTAAATTCAGAGCATAGTTGTCACTTTCAATGAAGGAGGGGGGAGGGGGTTGTGCCTGCTTGCAAACCACAAGTCTGTAGCTTCCTAACCAGTACTTAGCCATACCTAGTCCTGCTCACTGCTTTCTGGATTGACAGCAATACCTCTGTTATTGAGACCTTCCCACTGGGAGCTGCAGTGTCTGGGAGGGGGAGCGTGTGAGATACAAATGAAGGAAGTTTTGGCTCCGTCGGGGAAGGTAAAGAAATATTTTTACTTTCTGCATCACAAAGTAACTGGATTTGGTGCTTGATTAGACTGTCATTAGTTGTACTTTTAGTCTATTGATTTATGTATTTGTGCTGCCCCATTATCTGTTTGTTTTGTTCATCTCTGTGGGAAGTGCTACCCACACAGTATACATTCAGGAGTGAGAGTCTTTCTCTCTATATAGAAATGTAATAAAGGTCATAGAGGAATTCCATAACCATACAAAATTACGTAATATAATGCTTTGTAAGTGAAGGCACTTAGGGCATTTAACAGCCAAAGCAATAACATCCCAGGTGCTGGTAAGTAAAGCCTATATACGCTGAGATCAATTCTGATAGAAGCAACTAGACAGTGGTTTTCTACTCAGGCCGAGCATTTTATTCCATAAAGAAATAAACTGCATTACTAAGCACTGTAAGTGAAATGCGTTAGAGACGTTGTGGTTTTTAACTGTAAGCTGTTATCTTCTTTAGGGAGTGAAATCCTCAGAGTGAGCAGATAATATACCTAGAAAGATGTCCTGATGCTAGTTATTGTGAAGGGTACTTACAGGTGGATGTAGTTTGCAGCGCACAGCTCTCTGATACTTTCCGTGAGGAGCACTAACCACACGTTCCTATAGTCCTGAGGAGAAAATACACAATGGACTCAAATAGATATAGATTGGCATGGCTGAAATTTAGGATTATATTAATGTGTATACGTTTTATTACCACTAAAAATCATCACCAGATGTGCATGGACCATGCAGCAAACATGACGCATCTAAAAACTGCCATTTCAGGGATTGATATTTATATATATTTTTTTTTTTTTTGTCAATTTCTGTTTATGATTTTATGCAAAAAAGGATTGATATCTAAAAGTTAAAGCAAAAGAAGAAAATTGCCTACTAGTACCAACCCAATTCCTTTTTATATTTGACATTTTAAACCGGATCTGATGCTATGGCCATAAATTAACCCCTTCTAATAAATGTCCTCTCTGAAAACCCTGAGATTTTAGTAAAAGGCCCGTACACACGATAAGAAAATGGGAAGTAAAATTTTGTACGATGAACGATCTGCCGATTTTCAGATCATTAGTATGGTGCTTTCGACAGCTGATTTAGAAATTTCCAATGACAAAAACTTGAATCTGCAGGCTATAAAATCTTTATCGTACGTGAACACAACGTGCAATTATCGTGTAATTAGTACAGATTTAGTCGGAAACAAAATCGTAAGAGCAAGACTACGCATGCTCAGAAACGAAAGAATACATACAAAACAATTCAACACATTACATCACTTCTGAAGTTGAATTCTGTCGTACAAAAATGTTCATATATTGAGTAACCTCTTCACTTTTGATATGAGACTAGCATGCAACATAAAATGGATGAATATTCGTCCGATAATCTGATCGTGTGTACGAGGCTTTACTCTAAAGTAGGGATCCTCAAACTACGGCCCTCCAGTTGTTGCGGAACTACACATCCCATGAGGCATTGTAAAGCTCTGACATTCACAGCCATGACTAGACATGATGGGAATTGTAGTTTCTGAACAACTGGAGGGCCATAGTTTGAAGACCCCTGTTCTAAAGGCTCGTACACACTATAAGAAAATTGGGCGAGAATTTTTGTCCAAAGAACTTTTGTATGATTTTCGTATAAAGTGCACACAACTTTCTACAGCCGATTCCGACCTTCTGAGCGAAAATTTCTGAAGGGAAAAGCTCTACGTTTTTCTCGAATGGGAACAGTACAAAACAATTTTCGCTTGATGTGTACCGCTTTTGTACAATTTTCGTACAAGAAAAATCAGAAACAAAAGACTGTGCATGATCAGAAAACAATAAACAACAAAAAAACAGCCTATGTTGTATGACAATTTTCATACAAATTTTCTTTCATCAGTTCGGATTTGCTGTGAAACTGTGAAACGATCGTTCGCCCAATTTTTTTCATAGTGTGTACCCCACTTAAAGCGGAGTTCCGGCCTCAGAAACTTTTAGATTAAAATACTGCCTAAATAGTGATCCATTTCCCTTTAAATAACCGCTAATCCCATAGTAAGTAGTTTTATAGGGTATGATTTATGTCAAATTCTTACTTTTAAAATCGTTGTATTAGCACGGCCATCTTTGCTGTGGTGATGTGAAGCCGCAGTGTAATGATGTCTTGCCTTCTTCCTGCTTGCAGCTCATTCTGGCTACCCAGAATGCACCGCAAATTCTCGCGCATGCGCAGTACTAAGCGATTGGCATAGTACGGGTTTCCATAGGGACGGCAGCGTCGGAGGAAGTTGCAGCCCCTATAAAGCCATGCCCGCCTCCCAGAAGGTGGTGCCCCAAAAATAACAGTGCCATTAAATCTGGTGGTAAAGTGCAAGTGTTGTTGGTAATGGCGATACCACGATGTTAAAATGGTAAAAAAGTGGTAAAAATGTGTGCTGTGCGTTTTAAAAAGGTATAAATTACCAGGTGCAGGTTATCATAAAACAAGTATCATAAAATCATAAAGCCATAAAATCATGAAAAGTGCACAGTGCGTTTTATTGTGGACCTATGAGGGCAAAAGTACCACAGTATAAAACCATAGAAGGTGCTGGTGCTTCAGAGATGCAAATCAAACTGTGCCAGTGCACTGAGTGCTCAATAATTAGTACCGTGCAGTTGTATGAGAGGTGCTATGCCCGTCGTCCCCCACTAGGCAAGAATTCTTACCGCACACTTGGTCGGCATGGGTGCATACAGATGTTTCGGGTAACCTGGCTCCCACTCACATTCACCACAGGTACTGCAATTAAAAGGTAGCCTCCATTGCGTAGTATGCTGGGTATACAATGGAAAAGTGCTATAGCCACTCACAGTTCAGAAGTTCACTGTCAGCGTGCAGGGTCCACCAAGCGGTTCCGCTTCCGTGTTCCACAGGTCGGAACCACCGCCACCGGAAGTGATGTATTGGCGCAATAAGCCACTCCCTATGCGTTTCGTCACTACGACGTCATCTGGAGCGTGCCATCTAGCGCTACTCCCGGTGTTTTTATAGGCTGTGCTGTCGCCATGTTTGTACACCCTTGGGGGCCGAATCAAGCGGCCATGTTTGTACACCTTTCGGTGTGTTTACCAATACGGTGCAGCCTAAAATCAAGTCATCATGTGAACTTCTTTGATGTGTCTGCCGTATAGCTCTATACATACAATGTTTATTACAATCAGAGTTATACGATCAGAAGATAAAATTTATAAAAGAAGATAAGGACATTGTGAGTGTTTTAAGAAGTTTAATACAATATACAGTGAGGGATAAATTCGTGGTGAAGGTGCAATGTGCCCTTGTGATGGGGCGTAAACTGAAAAGTGCCAGTACTAGTAAAAAAGTGCCAGTGCTGGTGAGCAGACACTTAAGCCTCGTTAGGTGATTGTCAAAGATGAGGGCTGGGTTAAAACCGCTTGTGAATCATGCAAAAATAGCTTGTTGATTGTGTGCCCCATACATAAAACGATAAAAATCGTTCAAAAAATCGTTCAAAAAAATCGTTTTGGGGATTTTTTCGGTTTGAAATTATTAATTGAAATTGCAAATGGGAGTGAATAAGAATGTTTGGAAAAGGCTTAAAATAGCTTAAAATTGCGGAAGAAAGACATGAACCGATAAAGCAAACCAGATCCAATAAATTGTATTGAAAATGATAAAAAATGGTTGAAACCATTGTGATGTGGGAATATGCCACTCGCAACGCATACCCTGCTTGGGGGTTAGTTTGGATGGTAGTGTATTATCCCAAAATAACTCCATGTATCAAAGGACAAGAGGAATATGAGACTCCATGTGAGATTGTTTTAAGATTTCCTTAAGGTAAACATGTTCCCTGCATCTTAGGGGAAAATGTAAAGTAGAAAAAAATTAAACATTACAAGAGTATCCCAAAAGGCCAAAAAAATTGGACGGAAAGACCTTGATCTAGTAAAATCTGTGATCTGAAAAAAATATTTTGAAGTGAAAAAGCTTTGAGGTGAAAAAAGCTTTGGGGTAAAAAAGGGGCATTGAGGTAAAAAGGCATTGAGGTAAAAACTCCTGATAAAAAACTCCTGATAAAAAAATGAGGCAAGTTGTAAATAGAAGTAAGTTGTAAAATTGTAGAATAGTATAAATACTAAAAAAGCATAAATACTAAAAATTACTAAAAGGATGTGTAAGACGTGTTTAGTAGTCTGTGATGAAGCAATTCAAGTCTATGTTCAAACCTTTCGGTTGGAGGGTCTGCATTAAGTATATCCACTTGGTTTCATTCCGGGACACACTTATCTTTTTGTTACTGCCTCTCCAATCGCTTTTTATCTTGTCGATGGCATAAAAAGCCATACATGAGGGATCTTGGGAGTGGTATTGTTTGAAATGTCGTGAAAGGCTGTGTTTGTCGAAGTCCTTTCGGATGTTCTTTGTCTTTGACAATCACCTAACGAGGCTTAAGTTTCTGCCCACCAGCACTGGCACTTTTTTACTAGTACTGGCACTTTTCAGTTTACGCCCCTTCACATGGGCACATTGCACCTTCACCACAAATTTATCCCTCACTGTATATTGTATTAAACTTCTTAAAACACTCACAATGTCCTTATCTTCTTTTATAAATTTTATCTTCTGATCGTATAACTCTGATTGTAATAAACATTGTATGTATAGAGCTATAAGGCAGACACATTAAAGAAGTTCACATGATGACTTGATTTTAGGCTGCACCCTATTGGTAAACACACCGCAAGGTGTACAAACATGGCCGCTTGATTCGGCCCCCAAGGGTGTACAAACATGGCGACAGCACAGCCTATAAAAACACCGGGAGTAGCGCTAGATGGACGCTCCAGATGACGTTGTAGTGACGAAACGCATAGGGAGTGGCTTATTGCGTCAATACGTCACTTCCGGTGGCGGTGGTTCCGACCTGTGGAACACGGAAGCGGGACAGCTTGGCGGACCCTGCACGCTGACAGTGAACTTCTGAACTGTGAGTGGCTATAGCACTTTTCCATTGTATACCCAGCATACTACGCAATGGAGGCTACCTTTTAATTGCAGTACCTGAGGTGAATGTGAGTGGGAGCCAGGTTACCCGAAACATCTGTATGCACCCACGCCGACCAAGTGTGCGGTAAGCATTCTTGCCTAGTGGGGGACCACGGACATAGCACCTCTCATACAACTGCACGGTACTAATTATTGAGCACTCAGTGCACTGGCACAGTTCGATTTGCATCTCTGAAGCACAAGCACCTTCTATGGTTTTATACTGTGGTACTTTTGCCCTCATAGGTCCATAATAAAACACACTGTGCACTTTTCATGATTTTATGGCTTTATGATTTTATGATACTTGTTTTATGATAACTGCACCTGGTAATTTATACCTTTTAAAACGCACAGCACACATTTTTTACCATTTTAACATCGTGGTAGCGTCATTACCAACAACACTTGCACTTTACCACTTATATACTACCTCAGAGGTAGGTTGGCGGCAGCTTACACCACCATCTGTTAAGATTTTTATGTGTTGAAACTCCATAGCGCTGGTAAAACTCCACACCCCCTATACCATTAAATCTGGTGTCCCCAAAATATCAGTGCCGTTAAAGCTGGTGGTGCCCCAAAAATAACAGTGCCATTAAAGCTGGTGGTGCCCCAAAAATAACAGTGCCATTAAAGCTGGTGGTGCCCCAAAAATAACAGTGCCAGTAAAACTGGTGTCCCCAAAATAACAGTGCCCTTAAAGCTGCTGCCCCCAAAATAACATTGCCATTAAAGCTGCTGCTGCTGCTGACCCGAATCACACATACCAAAATTGCAGTATACCAGAATTGCAGTAAACTGAAGCAAGCCAAGCAGGATGTTACCCAAAAGAACGATCAGTCTGCCTCCTCTCTCCAAAACAGAAAAGGGTATACTGGCAACAATAGCCTGTACAGTAAACCCCCGTTATATCGCGGTTCAGTTTTCGTGGTCCCGGTATTTTGCGTTTTTTTATGTAAGACCTATTAATATTATATTACTAATTAAATCATTGTTAACTAAATATTTTTGTGTTTTCCATTGCTCTTGCTCTGTCTCTCAGTATCTTTTATGTGTTTAAATGCGTTTCTATTGTTTTAAAATTGTGTTTAAAGGCCTTAAAATGCTTTTAAAAGTACAGTGAAAGTTATAAAAACATGCCTACAGTGTATTTAAATAGGGTATTTCTATTTCGCGGATTTTCACTTATTGCGGGTGGGTCTTGGACATAACTCCCGCGATGGAGGGGGGTTTACTGTATACCCTTTTTAAAGATGGTGCCGTACGCGCTGGACACCGCCTATCATCGCGTCATTTCCTGTTTGGAAATAACGCGATGAGAGGAGCGGCCTGCCGCCCACATCACTACCCATTGCCTCCTGGGAGTTATGTGTAAGAACTCCCAGGATGCATTGCGGAACAGGAAGTGACAGCGCGGGCCGCGGCCGCAGAGGAAGGAAGTGGAAGGAAGGTAAGTATATTTTCTGCAAAAACAAGGTAATTAAAGCAAAAAAAGATTTGGGACTTTCCAATTGTTTTTTTAGGATATTTACAGCAAGCGGATGGGCCAAAATTGTTTGAGGCCGGAACTCCGCTTTAAGTCAGAAGAACTCCAGACCACAGTGGGAACAGTGAGGGAAAGCTTGCACAAGGGATGCTAAAACTCTCAAATATCCAAAATATATGTTTTGAGTATAGTTGAACATTTGGCTAAGTACATATTGCCCTGAATGTAGACCAGATCACCTGTAATCATAATTGCATCTTGGGCACAGCTGCAGTCTCCATTACCCCAAGGCCACACAACAAGTTTCTGAATATACAGTAAGTATGTCCCTTTAGAATGGGTATTTCGATACTCCCATTTTACACCCTCTCATGGAACCCAGCATGGAGTAAATAAGGTATTTTGCATTACAGCTCATCAGTACTGAACACCAGTCCAACACCTGATGTCAATGTTCCCCTAATGAACTGTTTAGTGAAAACTGGTATATGTGGTCTA
This sequence comes from Pelophylax lessonae, assembly GCF_965119305.1. Classification (NCBI taxonomy): domain Eukaryota; kingdom Metazoa; phylum Chordata; class Amphibia; order Anura; family Ranidae; genus Pelophylax; species Pelophylax lessonae. Next base: position 156,050,775 of record NC_138769.1, read on the forward strand.
AAATAGTTCCCCACAACTCACAGCAATGTCTGCTAAAGGCACTGGCAAAACGAATGGTTGGACACAATATGAAAGTTTTTCCATGCTCAGTCCCTCAACAATGTCCACCAACAGCCAACCAGGGATAACAGAACACAACGTCTCAAGGAAGCTTACCAAACCTCCTATGGAAAAATAATGACTACAATTAAAGAAAATAGGGTCATATTAGTGAGGCTGATGAGCTATTTTAAAACCACTGCTTTTTAACCACTTGCGACCGCCGCAAGTACATATACTGCGGCGGTCAGTCCCTCACAGGCAAAGTGACGTATGGGTATGTCACTAGCCTGTGAGGCTCTGGGGTGCGAGCGTGCGCCGCCGGAGGCGCTCTCCCGCTCCCGCTCGGTCACGGACCCCCCCCGCGCATGTGCCCGGCGGACCCGATGTCTGCCGGGCACTCGCGATCATCCGTTAGAGCGGGAGAAAGACAGGCGACTGATGTAAACAAGCCGCCTGTCATTCTCCCCCGTGTAAGAATAGTGATCATACGGTTCTACTATGTAGGACCGTTGATCACTGTTCCTACAGCTCAAGCCACAGCCAATCACAGTTAGAAACACGCCCCTAGGGACACACACAACCCCTCCCTCTCAAAAAAAGTTAACCCCTTCACTGCCAGTGTCATTTTACAGCAATAGTGCATATATATAGCACTGATTACTGTAGTAATGTCACTGGTAACCCCAAAAGTGTCAAAAATGTTAGTCAAGGGTCCGATCTGTCCGCCGCAATGTCGAAAAAAAAAAAAACGCAGATCGCCGCCATTACGTGTTAAAAAAAAAACAACAAAAATGACAAAAATCTTTCCCTTAGTTAGTAAACGCAATAACTTTTGCACAAACCAATCAAAATACGCTTTTGCAATTTTTTTTACCAAAAATATGTAGCATAAAACAAATTGGCCTAAAATGTTAAAAAAATTTGATTTTTACATTTGTTTGGGGGAATTTCATCTAAAAAAATTTGAAAAATATTGTTATTTTTGCAAAATTAACGCTCTTTTTTTGTTTATAGCGCATGATCAAAAAATCGCACAGATGATCAAATACCACCAAAAGAAAGCTCTATTTGTGTGAAAAAAAGGACGTCAAATTCTTTTAGGTACAGCGTCGCACGACCGCGCAATTGTCCATTAAAATCACACAGTGCTGAATCCCAAAATAGGCCCTGGTCAGGAAGGGGGTAAAATCTTCCGGGGGTTAAGTGGTTAATCTCTAGATATTGTTTCCTTAAAAATGTTCAATTTACAAACATAAAAGTGGCCAAGATGTGTAATCTTTATTTTTACCACCTGAAATGAGCAAGTTTATGTTGAAATCCTAATAAATAAATATTTTATCACATAAAATTGTTTTGCTGCACCTCAAGCAGCTTCTTTTTCTGCCATTCTTCTCTATAGACACATAGTGATACTTTCAGTAGGGTTATCACCTCATCCCTTTAAAACCGAACACATATTAATTACACAGGTTTTGGGGCTGACTAAGGCGGTAAATAAACTCACTTGGTGCCTTACCTTCATTAAATTATCCTTAGAACCTGTGTAATTCACATGTTCGGGTTTAAAGGGATGAGGTGGCAACCCTAACTCCCAGACATCACTGGCCCTAAAGTATACCTAAAGGCAAAACTTTTCTTTTTTAGTTTTTTTTAGAGTGGAGAGGGATTAGAACGCCTGTCAGTCTTTATTGCTGTCTGTGACCCCGTTAAGGAGATTCACCATTCCCATTTGTCCTGTTTACCGTTATAATTGAAAGGGAGAGTAAAAGAAAATCCCCAAAAGATGGGTTGTCTGCAGAAAAGTAATAGCAGGAAAATCTTCCAATAGGGACACTGCTTTAGAGACACAATAGTTCTGGTGACCTGGTGGTCCCCAAGGAATTCCCTTAATTTGTAGAGATTTTCTCTCATTTCCTCTTTGGCTATGGGACAGGAAGTGAAGGGAAATCTCCACAAAAAGACGCAATAGGTGAAAAAAAAATCTCCCTTGCTCTATCCAAAATTTTTAAAAAAGTTTTGCCTATAGTTCTACTTTAAGCTAACGTATATTTCAAGAAGTGATAACCAGTGTGTTAAAGTAAAACACCAACCATTTTATTAATTTTCTTGCATTACCCCTCCCTTTTGTAAAAAAAAAAACAAAAAATTAGAATTTTTACTTATTGACTTCACACTACTCTAAATTCTGGAGTTCTGTATTATTTTTTATGAATTAAATTTCAAAAGGTGATAACCACGCTAGGCTCCTAATTAATAGCAGCAACTTAAAGTGTGACCAACACAAAAACAAAAAACAGATAAAGTAAGTTGCGCTGAGTTATGACTGTTCCATCCCTGATACTCAATCAGTAGAAACCATATGAATAACAGCAAACGACAGTAAGTCCCAACACAACTCAATGTGTAGACGAATAATGTCTTAGGTGATAAATTCCTAGTGATATATGAGAGTCAATACAGTCTTAGTAGAATCCGGGACAATCTCCACTTCTTGAATGTAAGGTCAATAGGTGTATGAACTGCTTACCAGATCCTCATAGATTTGAAGTAAGATTCAAAAAAATCTCCCGATTCCAAACCAAGACGACCCTCTTGTTGATATAGTCCTCAAACGATATAGAGATCACGGACCAAGTGCATGTAAAAAATAATAATCCTCATAGCGTGATACTGTTTATGCACACAAAGTATCTATTTTACCTTAAGTGCAATCATTAAAGAAAATAAAAATAAACTAGAGGTGCTCAAAGGAAAGAACCTCCACCGGCAATAAGGCTGCTTACCAGATGGAAAAATGTGCAAAGCCAGAAAATGAAGTGAAAACCGTCACCCTTATGCCCAGTCTGCTTACCAGATGAAAAAAGTATTGACGCAGAAAAAAAAGGGGAAAGGGTCCCAAATCCACTTCTAACAGAATCGCCACCAATATCACAGCTGCTTACCAGATGCAATAGGTCTAATAGCCAAACATCATATGAATGGATTCCAAATGGGGATGCACAACAATGGACGAACAAAGGCAAAGATCATGTGAGCCGCCGGCGGGTCGGCTCTTCCGCCCGTCCTCAACCCTCGTAGTGGGTGACGTCAGCACGCCGCGACCGACGTACGTTTTGTCAGATATGACGTTATCAATCACCTTGATAACTTACACCTTGAGAAATTACACCTCATGTGTAAAAAAAAAAAAAAGAAAAACCTGATCACCTCTAAAAAGTAGTACAGTGTTACCATGGTAACATTGTATTGCTGTAAGCACTGTATGTGAAAAAAACAAAAACATTTAATAAGAATAAATATTTTAAAATATGATTACATTTTTTTTTTACATACGGTCACCAGTCAGTGTCCCTGATCATCGCCACACCGGTTATATGATGAGGCTGTACTGCACTGGTGACAGTATGTCAAAACATTTTTTTAAATTTTTGAAAAAAATATTTTTTTTAAATTTCTTTATTTACAGAAACTTGTGATAGTAAAATTACAACTTGCCATGCCTCCTACTAATTTTCTTGGACTGTATACTTTCCAAAAAGGGGTAATTGGGGGATATTTGTACTGTCCTAACAATATATATATATATATATATATATATATATATATATATATATATATATACACAGTGGGTACGAAAAGTATTCAGACCCCCTTAAATTTTTCACTCTTTGTTATATTGCAGCCTTTGCTAAAATCATTTAGGTTCATTCTTCTTCCTCATGAATGTACACACAGCTCCCCATATTGACGGAAAAACACAGAATTATTGACATTGTTGCAGATTTATTAAAAAAGAAAAACTGAAATATCACATGGTCCTAAGTATTCAGACCCTTTAACTCATATATTTAACTCAGGTGCTTTCCATTTCTTCTGATCATCCTTGAGATGGTTCTACACCTTCATTTGAGTCCAGCTGTGTTTGATTATACTGATTGGACTTGATTAGGAAAGCCACACACCTGTCTATATAAGACCTTCCAGATCACAATGCATGTCAGAGCAAATGAGAATCATGAGGTCAAAGGAACTGCCTGAAGAGCTCAGAGACAGAATTGTGGCAAGGCACAGATCTGGCCAAGGTTACAAAAAGATTTCTGCTGCACTTAAGGTTCCTAAGAGCACAGTGGCCTCCATAATCCTCAAATGGAAGATGTTTGGGACGACCAGAACCCTTCCTAGAGCTGGCCGTCCGGCCAAACTGAGCAGTCGGGGGAGAAGAGCCTTGGTGAGAGAGGTAAAGAAGAACCCAAAGATCACTGTGGCTGAGCTCCAGAGATGCAGTCAGGAGATGGGAGAAAGTCAACCATCACTGCAGCCCTCCACCAGTCGGGGCTTTATGGCAGAGTGGCCCGACGGGAGCCTCTCCTCAGTGCAAGACACATGAAAGCCTGCATGGCGTTTGCTAAAAAACACCTGAAGGACTCCAAGATGGTGAGAAATAAGATTCTCTGGTCTGATGATACCAAAATAGAACTTTTTGGCCTTAATTCTAAGCGGTATGTGTGGAGAAAACCAGGCACTGCTCATCACCTGTCCAATACAGTCCCAACAGTGAAGCATGGTGGTGGCAGCATCATGCTGTGGGGGTGTTTTTCAGCTGCAGGGACAGGACGACTGGTTGCAATCGAGGGAAAGATGAATGCGGCCAAGTACAGGGATATCCTGGACAAAAACCTTCTCCAGAGTGCTCTGGACCTCAGACTGGGCCGAAGGTTTACCTTCCAACAAGACAATGACCCTAAGCACACAGCTAAAATAACGAAGGAGTGGCTTCACAACAACTCTGTGACTGTTCTTGAATGGCCCAGCCAGAGCCCTGACTTAAACCCAATTGAGCATCTCTGGAGAGACCTAAAAATGGCTGTCCACCAACGTTTACCATCCAACCTGACAGAACTGGAGAGGATCTGCAAGGAGGAATGGCAGAGGATCCCCAAATCCAGGTGTGAAAGACTTGTTGCATCTTTCCCAAAAAGACTCCTGGCTGTATTAGATCAAAAGGGGGCTTCTACTAAATACTGAGCAAAGGGTCTGAATACTTAGGACCATGTGATATTTCAGTTTTTCTTTTTTAATAAATCTGCAACAATGTCAACAATTCTGTGTTTTTCTGTCAGTATGGGGTGCTATGTGTATATTCATGAGGAAGAAGAATGAACCTAAATGATTTTAGCAAATGGCTGCAATATAACAAAGAGTGAAAAATTTAAGGGGGTCTGAATACTTTTCGTACCCACTGTATATATACACAGCTGCAAGAAAAAGTATGTGAACCCTTTGGAATATGGATTTCTGCACAAATTGGTCATAAAATGTGATCTGATCATCATCTAAGTCACAACAATAGACAATCACAGTCTGCTTAAACTAATAACACACAAAGAATGAAATGTTGCCATGTTTTCATTGAACACACCATGTAAACATTCACAGTGCAGGTGGAAAAAGTATGTGAACCCCTAGACTAATGACATCTCCAAGAGCTAATTGGAGTGAGATGTCAGCCAACTGGAGTCCAATCAATGAGATGAGATTGGAGGTGTTGGTTACAGCTGCCCTGCCCTATAAAAACACACACCAGTGCTGGGTTTGCTTTTCACAAGAAGCATTGCCTGATGTGAATAATGCCTCGCACAAAAGAGCTCTCAGAAGACCTACGATTATGAATTGTTGACTTGCATAAAGCTGGAAAGGGTTATAAAAGTATCTCCAAAAGCCTTTCTGTTCATCAGTCCATGGTAAGACAAATTGTCTATAAATGGAGAAAGCTCAGCACTGCTGCTACTCTCCCTAGGAGTGGCCGTCCTGTAAAGATGACTGCAAGAGCACAGCGCAGACTGCTCAATGAGGTGAAGAGGAATCCTAGAGTGTCAGCTAAAGACTTACAAAAGTCACTGGCAAATGCTAACATCCCTGTTAGCGAATCTACAATACGTAAAACACTGAACAAGAATGGATTTCATGGGAGGATAACACAGAGGAAGCCACTGCTGTCCAAACAAAACATTGCTGCACGTTTACAGTTTGCACAAGAGCACCTGGATGTTCCACAGCAGTACTGGCAAAATATTCTGTGGACAGATGAAACCAAAGTTGAGTTGTTTTGAAGAAACACACAACACTATGTGTGGCAAAAAAGAGGCACAGCAAACCAACATCAAAACCTCATCCCAACTGTGAAGTATTGTGGTGGGGGCATCATGGTTTGGGGCTGCTTTGCTGCATCAGGGCCTGGTCAGATTGCTATCATCGAAGGAAAAATGAATTCCCAAGTTTATCAAGACATTTTGCAGGAGAACTTAAGGCCATCTGTCTACCAGCTGAAGCTCAGCAGAAGATGGGTGTTGCAACAGGACAATGACCCAAAGCATAGAAGTAAATCAACAACAGAATGGCTTAAACAGAAGAAAATACGCCTTCTGAAGTGGCCCAGTCAGAGTCCTGACCTCAACCCGATTGAGATGCTGTGGCATGACCTTAAGAAAGCGATTCACACCAGATCCCAAGAATATTGCTGAACTGAGGAATGGTCAAGAATTACTCCTGAACGTTGTGCACGTCTGATCTGCAACTACAGGAAACGTTTGGTTTAAGTTATTGCTGGCAAAGGAGGTTCAACCAGTTATTAAATCCAAGGGTTCACATACTTTTTCCACCTGCACTGTGAATGTTTACATGGTGTGTTCAATAAAAACATGGCAACATTTCATTCTTTGTGTGTTATTAGTTTAAGCAGACTGTGATTGTCTATTGTTGTGACTTAGATGATGATGATCAGATCACATTTTATGACCAATTTGTGCAGAAATCCATATCATTATAAAGGGTTCACATACTTTTTCTTGCAGCTGTATATATACACACACACAGTATCTCACAAAAGTGAGTACACCCCTACATTTTTGTAAATATTTTATTATATCTTTCCATGTGACAACACTGAGGAAATTACACTTTGCTACAATGTAAAGTAATGAGTGTACAGCTTGTATAACAGTGTAAATTTGCTGTCCCCCTCAAAATAACTCAACACACAGCCATTAATGTCTAAACTGCTGGCAACAAAAGTGAGTACACCTCTAAGTGAAAATGTCTAAATTGGGCCCAAAGTGTCAATATTTTATGTGGCCAACATTATTTTCTAGCACTGGCTTAACCTTCTTGGGCATGGAGTTCACCAGAGCTTCACAGGTTGCCACTGGAGTCCTCTTCCACTCCTCCATGATGACATCACGGAGCTGGTGGATGTTAGAGATCTTGCACTCCTCCACCTTCCCTTTGAGGATGCCCCACAGATGCTCAATAGGATTTAGGTCTGGGGACATGCTTGGCCAGTCCATCACCTTTACCCTCAGCTTCTTTAGCAAGGCAGTCAGGGATCGAGTCATGCAGGAATGCATGGGATGTTTCTGTACTTTCCTGGAATGTTCCTGTACTTTTTCCACGGCAGGAATGCAGTTTCCATTAGTAGCTGTGTTCTGGTGCCTCCCCAACAGAATCCCGGCAACACCTTCTGCTCTGGGATGGCAGTTGGTAAGCCCAGATTGCGGGTTCCCGACCTGCCATCCCTGAGCATCAGTGTGAAGGAACTGAAGGAGATTAGCCGGAACTAGAGGAAGCGGAGCTGGTGCTTTCTGTATAGCGTCAGCTCCTCTCACAGGTGGAGTGATACCAAATGTACTCCGCCTGTGACAGGGCACAGGAGCGATACAGGAAGCAGCGGCTCTGCTCTCTACTGCAGATGCATACTTCCTCCAGCGCAGCTCCTTTCACACTGATGGTAAGGAACCAGCCATCAGTAGCAACCAGCAGTAGCAGCCAGCAGTACCCACCAGCAGTACCTGCCAGCAGTACCAACCAGCAGTACCCGCCAGCAGTACCCGCCAGCAGTACCCACCAGCAGTACCAGCCAGCAGTACCCACTAACAATACCCACCAGCAGTACCAGCTGGCAACAAAAGTGAGTACACCCCTAAGTGAAAATGTCCAAATTGGGCCCAATTAGCCATTTTCCCTCCCCAGTGTCATGTGACTCGTTAGTGTTACAAGGTCTCAGATATGAATGGGAAGCAGGTGTGTTAAATTTGGTGTTATCGCTCTCACTCTCTCATACTGGTCACTGGAAGTTCAACATGGCACCTCATGGCAAAGAACTCTCTGAGGATCTGAAAAAAAGAATTGTTGCTCTACATAAAGATGGCCTAGGCTATAGGAATATTTCCAAGACCCTGAAACTGAGCTGCAGCACAGTGGCCAAGACCATACAGCGGTTTAACAGGACAGGTTCCACTCAGAACAGGCCTTGCCATGGTCAACCAAAGAAGTGGAGTGCATGTGCTCAGCCTAATATCCAGAGGTTGTCTTTGGAAACTAGACGTATGAGTGCTGCCAGCATTGCTGCAGAGGTTAAAGGGGGGGGGGGGGTCAGCCTGTCAGTGCTCAGACCATATGCCTCACACTGCATCCAATTAATCTACATGGCTGTTATCCCAGAAGGAAGCCTCTTCTAAAGATGATGCACAAGAAAACCCACAAACAGTTTGCTGAAGACACGTAGACTAAGGACATGGATTACTGGAACCCTGTGGTCTGATGAGACCAAAATAAACGTATTTGGTTCAGATGGTGTCAAGCGTGTGTGGCAACCAGGTGAGGAGTAGAAAGGTAGAAAGACAGGTGTGTCTTGCCTACAGTCAAGCATGGTGGTCTGGGGTTGCATGAGTGCTGTTGGCACTGGGGAGCTACAGTTCATTGAGGGAACCATGAATGCCAACATGTACTGTGACATACTGAAGCAGAGCATGATCCCCTCCCTTCGGAGACTGGGCCGCAGGGCAGTATTCCAATATGATAACAACCTCAAACACACCTCCAAGGCAACCACTGCCTTGCTAAAGAAGTGGAGGGTAAAGGTGATGGACTGGCAAGCATGTCTCCAGACCTAAACCCTATTGAACATCTGTGGGGCATCCTCAAATGGAGCCCAAGATTTCTAACATCCACCAGCTCCATGATGTCATCATGGAGGAGTGGAAGAGGACTCCAGTGGCAACCTGTGAAGCTCTGGTGAACTCCATGCCCAAGAGGGTTAAGGCAGTGCTGGAAAAAAATGGTGGTCATACAAAATATTGACACTTTGGGCCCAATTTGGACATTTCCACTTAGGGGTGTACTCACTTTTGTTGCCAGTGGTTTAGACATGAATAGCTGTGTGTTGAGTTATTTTGAGGAAACAGCAAATTTACACTGTTATACAAGCTGTATACTCACCACTTTACTTTGTAGCAAAGTGTCGTTTCTTCAGTGTTGTCACATGAAAAGATATATTAAAATATTTACAAAAATGTGAGGGGTGTACTCACTTTTGTGAGATACTGTATGTGAACAGAGCCTAAAGCTTTCAAGTGTGCTATTTCTATCTCAGAAGGTAGCATTCCTGTTTGCCGCCACCTCGGCTAGAAGCTCGTATGAATTGGCAGCCCTTTAATGTAAGTTACCTTTCTTGGTGTTTCACAAGGGTATGGTGGTCCTTCAACCTCATCTTTCCCTTCTTCCCAAATCGAGTCTTTTTTCCACATCAATGAAAATGTAATGTATATATGCCATCGTTTGTGGACTCCATAATTTTCCTGTACTCTAAATAATAATATACACTGCTTTGTTATTTTCACCACAGAAATGTAGCAGAAAACAGTTTGGCCAAAATTTATGAAGAAAAGTTATTTATTTGCATAATTTTATAACAGAAATTATAAGAATTTTTGGTCTTTTTTCACGTATTTTGCAAAAAAATAAAAAAGCCTGTAGTGAGTAACTACCGCTGAAAAAAAGCTCTATTTATTTGAAAACAATGAGAAAATTTTCATATGGGTAGTGTTTCATAACCATCAAAATGTGACAGCACTGAAAGCTGAAAATTTGGCCTGGGCAAGGAGGGGGTAGAAGTGTTCGGTTTTGAAGTGATTAAACACCACTTGGCATACCACCTAAGGTTCATGACATCTTGCAGGCCATATTTCCCCAGGAGCCTATCACACCAATTACTGCCCGGATCCCTGTACGGAACGGAACCTGTCACCCTTTACGTTAAGAGAACCTTTACTGAGAGGAATATACAGGTTGCCATTACTGACCTCTCCTTAAAATGCTTGGTTTCTTGCTGTCATGTTGATGCAGTGGTGTATACAATTTCTGACCCTCCAGCTTTACCATTTTCTTCTTAGCACATTACCAATTTTAACCACTTAAGCCCCGGAAGATTTTACCCCCTTCCTGACCAGGGCCTATTTTGCGATTCGGCACTGCGTGACTTTAACGGACAATTGCACGGTCGTGCGACGCTGTACCTAAACAAATTTGACTTTCTTTTTTCCCCACAAACAGAGCTTTCTTTTGGTGGTAATTGATCACCTGTGCGATTTTTTGATCATGCGCTATAAACAAAAAAAACAGAGCGTCAATTTTGCAAAAATAACAATATTTTTCACATTTTTTTATATGAAATTCCCCCCCCCCCCCAAAAAATGGAAAAATCTAATTTTTTTAACATTTTCGGCCAATTTGTTTTATGCTACATATTTTTGGTAATAAAAAAAAAAAATCGCAAAAAGCGTATTTTGATTGGTTTGCGCAAAAGTTATTGCGTTTACTAACTAAGGGAAAGATTTTCGTAATTTTTGTTGTTTTTTTTTAACGCGTAATGGCGGCGATCTGCGATTTTTTTTGCGGGACTGCGACATTGCGGCGGACAGATCGGACCCTTGACTGACATTTTTGACACTTTTGGGGTTACCAGTGACATTACTACAGTAATCAGTGCTATACATATGCACTGTTACTGTAAAAATTACACTGGCAGTGAAGGGGTTAACTTTTTTTGAGAGGGAGGGGTTAAGTGTGTCCCTAGGGGCGTGTTTCTAACTGTGATTGGCTGTGGCTTGAGCTGTAGGAACAGTGATCAACGGTCCTACATAGTAGAACCGTATGATCACTATTCTTACACAGGGGAGAAAGACAGGCGGCTTTGTTTACATTAGCCACCTGCCTTTCTCCCGGTGTAACGGACGATCGTGAGTGCCTGGCGGACATCGGGTCCGCCGGGCACACGCGCGGGGGGGTCCGTGACCGAGCGGGAGTTCACATCCGGCGGCGCGCGCACGCTCCCCAGAGCCTCACAGGCTAGTGACGTACCCCTACGTCACTTTGCCTGTGAGGGGCTGACCGCCGCAGTATATGTACTTGCGGCGGTTGGCAAGTGGTTAAAACTAAATGGCAGTTCCGCTTGTATGTGCTAAAGGACATACTCTGGCTCTGCAATCATAAAAGCCTCTTTCCCAGTGCCCAAGCAACAATTTGATATTAAAGATGGCAGCCTGCCCCCTGTAAGTCCCTGTAATGGAGTACAAAAGCAATAATTAATGGTAGCGGTGAGTCTTTGCACCAAGTTCACACCTCACCCCCCTCACTCTTTCTACAGCCTTTCTTTACAGGATGACCTCAGCTCTCCTACACAGGGTTCCTGTTCACCAACCTGAAATACTCAAGACAGGCATGTTACTTGCTGCAGACCTCTTCGAACATTCCTAGTCTTAGACCTGACACCAAAGGTACACCAGTAAAATGTTGAACTTTGCACAAAATTGTTCCTCGAATCATCTGATGATACCGTAATGGACTTGCCATTTTTTGTATGATATTTTGTACTATTGCTGTGCCAATGTATTGAATTCCAATGTTTGTTTTGAGGATGCGCCTGTGACCTTTTTAGATACTTCCTCCTAGGGAACATTTGTCAGCAAAAGCAAAATCTTTTTTTGTGGCAGTGGTTGCATGTGAGACTACACCGAAAAAGTTATTTGCATCTTTTATACATTCCTATAACACATCCTATAGTTTACATCAGCCTTTTTCCCCCAGGGTGCTCAGGCCCTGTGGTGCCTTGAGGTTTCTTCAGGCGTGTCTTGGCAAAATGGCTAAAAACTGCCCAAAAATGGTTACAAGCCAGCAGGTGAATCAAGCCTACTTTTTAGTTACATAAAGCCACAGGTTTGTATTGTTCATCTCAACCTTCCAGTCACCGGTGTCCTGACAACCAGTAATGTCATCAATGTTGATAAGAATGTGGGAAAAGGGGGGGCTTCTAGCCCCCCACTTTTCCTATGGGATGGTGGAGGGGGGGGGGGGGGTAGTAGGCCCTAGTCTCTGATTTTAATTAACCACTTGCCTACTGTGCACTTATACCCCCTTCCCATCCAGGCCAATTTTCAGCTTTCAGCGCTGTCACACTTTGACTGACAATTGCGCGGTCATGCTACACTGTACCCATATGAATTTTTTATCATTTTTTTCACACAAATAGAGCTTTCTTTTGGTGGTATTTAATCATCTCTGGGTTTTTTATTTTTTACAAAAAAAAAAGAATAAAGACAGAAAATTTTGAAAAAAAAAAAAAGTTTTTCTTATTTTCTGCGAGTAAATTTTGAAAATAAATTTTTCTCCTTCACTGATGTGCACTGATGAGGCGGCACTGATGGGCACTGATAGGCTGCACTGATGGGCACTGATGAGGTGGCACTTATGGGCACTGATGAGGTGGCACTTATGGGCACTGATGAGGAGGTACTAATATGCCGCACTGATGAGCACTGATAGGCGGCATTGATAGGCGGCACTGATAGGCGGCACTGAGAGGCGGCACTGCTGGGCACTGAGAGGTGGCACTGCTGGGCACTGAGAGGTGGCACTGCTGGGCACTGAGAGGCGGCACTGACGGGCGGCACTGATGGGCACTGAGAGGCGGCACTGATGGGCACTGGCGGATGGCACTGATGGACACTGACGGGTGGCACTGATGAGCGGCACTGAGCCCACACTCAAACAAGGGGAGGGAGGGAGGAGTGCCTAGATGAGCAGGCACTGATGGGCACTGACTGGCAGCACTATGGGCACTGATTGTGGGCATTGATGGGGGACACTGATGGCGGGCAAAGTGGGCACTGTTGGGGGCAATTTGTGTATGAGAGATGATCTCATATGTTCACATATGAGATCATCTCTCATTGGATGGTCCGATCACGTGGTGAATGGCCGCTGTGATTGGCCATTCACCACGATCTGTGATCGGCTGTGTCCAAGGGACACGGCCGACACAGATTCTCCCCGATGTGTGCTCGTGGGAGCGCGCGGGGAGCCTGCTTCTGGGAGGCCGTTTAAAAACGGCCTCCCGAAAATTCGAGTCTGCGCTGCAGCCGTATATAGGCTGTAGCGCGGATGCGAGGTAGTTAAGCTAGGAGATGGTAAAACCATTTAATGTATTTGGACTTGAAGTAATGAACTTTTGACCCCTTTAGCCCAGGCAGCTCCTCTTCCCGCTCTTTATTCCCGCTTTTTGTGTATCTAGGGAGTTTTAGCTAGGTTTCTGGGCAGATGTTTTGCTTACCTCAGGTTTCTGGCAAATAGGAACGTTGCTGGTCCGCCTTCCCACCCCCCTAAGCCCGCGCTGACCAGCTCCAGGGGGCTATATATTCGGCCCGCACATCGGGGCATTTCAATCTTTCCTGTGACCTTTGTATCCTGTTTTCCCCCTCCCTCCCTCCCCTTGTTTGTCGCGGCCTATGATTATTATGTGGTAAGGTCACCTCTGAGTTTGAGGGGGACAATGTATTGTTGGTTTTAATACGTGGGTAAATTAATTGTTTAAAACACAGAAAATATAAATGTATTGTTTGGTATTACGGCCCGAGTTGTGGTGACTGGGCTGTCTGTTATTTAATTGTTTGTTTTTATGCTCTTTTGTCATTAAACCAGTAATAAACGGCCGCGGCCTTATTTTTGCCAAAAGCCTTTGTCTGTTGTGCCTGACTTGTAAAGTTTGTTATTTTTATTGTTTTAATAGTTTTAGGTTAAGTAAATATTATGTTTTTAGCATCCTTCCTGCCATCCCATGGTGTTGATCGCCTGCCCGTTATCCTTGTTGGCCCCTACCCTGCCCCTCTCTGTCAACACTGGGGTCACATTAGCTCAGTGTTCGAGAGAAACTGAGGGAGAGGAGAAACACTGGAATACTAGTCTGGACTAATGTGCAAAAGTGTATTTGCTTTGGAAGAATAAATCACCTCTAATGTTGGGTGTCCTATGTGTGTCGATGCGGTCACATTATGTAAAACTATCAGAATAGTTCTTTTACATTTTAGAATAGGGTGCCTTGAGAATGTCCATAATTTTAAAGCGTGCCTTGAAACTGTTCATAATTTTAAAGGGTGCCTTAAGATTGTCCAAAATTTAAAGGGTGCCTTGACTGAAAAATGGTTGAGCAACACTGGTTTATATGAATGAAAGAATATTCGTGATAATGAAAGTTCTACTTCCAGATGAAAGTTTCCCAAGCACATGCACATTTCGATCGTTTTCTCCCAGCCAGGAACCACATTTACAGTTTAAATGTTCGTTCATTCAGATCTTCCCTGTCATCTTATACACATTAGTGCTATTCCTCAGAAGACGTCACTGGATTTAGGTGCTGTACTATATACTGAATGTGGCATTGATGATGCATTCCATGAAAATTTAAGAGCAGCTGAAAGTTGAGGGCCTTCATATTGCATCGTCCACCAAACACTGAACAAACTGATATTTTCTGAAAATCAATATTGTTAATTAAAAGCAATGCTTCTACACTTTTCCTATTGTATGCTGGTAATGCTCCAGGTTTCTTGAATGTAATGAATTGTGTTTATACCTACAGCTGGCACATTATCCAATTTCTCATATTTCATTATCATTACATTATTGTACATGCTGCCGACGTAATTTGAACTAAGATGCTGTTACTTCAGCACATAGGACTCATCTGTGCATTTCTTACAGTCTGCTGTAACAAGGGAATAGTTTAAAGCAAAATAATTAAAGGGTAATTCCACTTTAGTGGGGAAAAAAATTGCAAATAAAGAAAAACAATATAGCGTATACAAAAGTAACACAAATCATATTGTAATTGAATGTTATTAAAAATGACCTTTCCTTTTCAATCTGCAGCTGTTGTAATTTTCTGAAAATGCAATGCAATATGGCTACCTGGAGTTGTTCTGTACACAGAATGTATACTGACCACACCCCAGAAACATAATTTCCTGCTTGTGTGATTGGCTCATCAATTTTCACAGAAGTCTGCCTAGGATACAAGTCAGATTTCTGGCATCCCCTGCAACAAAAATGTAATTTTTGGTGAGATGCTCCCAATAGGAACACGTCTAAAGGGATGCAGGCCCAGCAGTTTCCCTCATTAGAGCCCTGCAGCTGCACAGCTGATAGATAATTATGAAACCACTCCCATTTGACCTACTCAGCACAGAGGAAAAAACAACGATTTCTTCAGAATAACAAAAGGTAGGAATCTGCAACAAAGTTTGTTAAAAAAAACCTTGTAATGTACATAGATCGCCCAGAGGGGAATGTTTTTTCTCAACAAAAGTGGGAGTAAAGGCCCGTACACACGTACCGATTGTCGGCCGTAAATATTCGGCCAACGTCCGATTGTCGGCTTGTTAGTATGATGCTTCCGACAACCGACTGCGACTTTTCGGCCGAACAAAATCTGGTCTGCATGCTATAAAATTTTTGTTGGCCAACACCAGAACGGCCGATTGTTCGTCAGTCAGTACAGATTTCGGCCGACAAAAGCCAGATGAGTAAGACTGGGCATGCTCAGAGAAGAAAAAACACACGGAAAGTAAACCATCACATGACATCACTTCTGAAGTTGGTTGTCGTTGGCCGACAAAATTCGTGTGCAGTCTTGAGCACATTTCAGCCAACACAACAACACTAGACAAAAGACGGCCGATCGTTCGGCCGACAATCGGTACGTGTGTACGGGGCTTTACGCTTTAAACAGGCTGCTATCAGGTTTTTTTTTTTTTCTGTTTTTATTGGGGGGGAGGGGAGGGGGTAGGAGACACAAAATGTGATGGTGGGAGTGTGGGGGGAAGGGTGCAGGCCAATTTGTAATTTTCAGTCTTACAAATGTTGTAAGATATATATTGTCAATTTTGTTTAAATGTTCACTTTCCCAGAACAGGAAAGTCCAATCCTCATGTACGTGGCGGAATAACCCAACAGTAAAACCCTTTTATTTTGTATTGGGTAAGGACATTTAAAAACCTCTTCCAGGTTGTATTTTATGTGAATCATTGCTGACATTTGCCTTCACTTCCTGTCCCAGAGATGTAACAGGACGTTAGACAGTTGTCGCCAACAGCTATGTCCCCATTGGAAAATTTCCCCTCACTTCTTGATCTGTGGCTAACTCTAAAATTTTAATTTTCTGTTGCTTTCTCAGTGATAATGGTCACCAGTACAAATGGAAGGGTAAATCACTCCCAACAGGGACACAGCTAGAATTAAAAACTTGACAGAAGTGTCTTACCATACTTTTCCCCACCCTATCCAAAAAAAATAAAAAGTATGTGTATAGTTTTAACAGACCAAAGAGTTTATGAGTTTATGAAATAAGTGGGTATGTGGGTGTCTCAAAAACCGTGATGGTCTGGAGTTAGGCTCAGAGGCACATGGCAGTAGTAGTTGGAAGATTCATGAGTAATCAGCTGGAATAATACACAAACAGATCCAATAGACAGATAACACAGGCTCACCAGGGGTGTGAGGTCTAAGCAATAATTGTTTTTACCAGAGCTCCTGATAGTAGTGATGGGTTTCATTTCGTGCTAATACTAGTTTGTGGCCCTCAGGGTCGCCCCAGCAGGAAGAGAGTAAGAGGGAAGCAGGCAGTGGATAAAGTAGATAAGGAACAAGCAGAAGCATAGTCAATGACCAAGCCAAGGGTCAGTAACGAGTAGTAGGTAGATGGGATCGGACGAAGCGTAGTCAATGAACAGCCCAAGGATGATAATAAGTGATAGCGAAGATAAAGACAGCGGCAGGTACGCAAAGAAGCAATATATCAGCTGGAGAGAGCACAATATTCTGTCAAACAGAAAGTGCAGAGATATGGCTTTAATTAGGAAGTTCATCGGAGAAGCAAAAAGTTCAAGGTTCACCAGAAACAAGATACAAGGCAAGGTTGTCCAATGAATTAGGCAAGTAGCTGCCCAGTATTTTAGGTGGCACAGTGAGATGAGATAAAGCCAGACACCACAGAGGTTACAAGTTCAGATTCGGACCCTGACAAAAACTCTGTACATGAGAAGGGAAGATGTTAGAAGATAAGAAGACGCAAACGGAGTATGGGGCTAAAATTTTTGGAGGGGTGGAGACAGACATTTCCTTCTAGTAAATGATGCAATCACGTGAGAGCAAGAGGTAAGCATATGAGGTCCATACAGCGAGAAATGTCTTGTGATTGTCCAGAAGGATACTAATAAGTTTCCTATTATTAAAGAATGCATCTATGTGTTGTTTGACTTCTACACATTGTGTGTATTGCTTCTTTCAGGCCCTTGCACTGGTTGGTTTAGCAGTTAGGAATACAGTATCTCAGAAAAGTGAGTACACCCCCCACATTTTTGTAAATATTTTATTATATCTATTCTTGTGACAACCCTAAAGAAATTACACTTTGCTACAATGTAAAGTTGTGAGTGTACAGCTTGCATAACAGTGTGAATTTGCTATCCCCTCAAAATAACTCAACACACAGCCATTAACCGCTTGCCGACTGCGCACAGTATATTTACTGCGGCAGTCGGCCCCGGCCAGGCAGAGTGACGTAGGTCTACGTCGCTCGCCTGTCACTCCTTCCAGAGCCAATAGCGGGCGGGCGCGCGCCCGCCGAGGCGCGCGCCCGCCTCGGCTCGTTCACGGAGGAGTGCGGGAGTGTGACTGGCGGACCCGATGTCCGCCGGTCACACTACGATCGCCGCTACAGCGGGAGAAAGACAGAGCGGCTTGTGTAAACAAGCCACCTGTCAGTTCTCCCTGTGTAAAAGTGAAGATCAAACAGTTCTACTATGTAGAACTGTTGATCTTTGTTTTTACACTAGTAGACCTGTCCCTACACAGTTAGAATCACGCCCCTAGGACACACTTAACCCCTCCCTGTCCAATACTGTTAACCCCTTCCCTGCCAGTGTCATTTTTGCAGTAACAGTGCATATATATAGCACTGATTACTGCAGTAATGTCACTGGTACCCCCAAAAGTGTCAAAAATGTCAGTCAAGGGTCCGATCTGTCCGCCGCAATGTCGCAGTACCGCAAAAAAAATCGCAGATCACCGCCATTACTCGTTAAAAAAAAAAACACCAAAAATGACAAAAATCTTTCCCTTTGTTAGTAAACGCGATAACTTTTGCGCAAACCAATCAAAATACGCTTTTTGCGATTTTTTTTACCAAACATAGGTAGCATAAAACAAATTGGCCGAAAATTTTAAAAAATTTTGATTTTTACATTTTTTTTTGGGGGAATTTCATATAAAAAAAAGTGAAAAATATTGTTGTTTTTGCAAAAATTACGCTCTTTTTTTGTTTATAGCGCGTGATCAAAAAATCGCACAGGTGATCAAATACCACCAAAAGAAAGCTCTGTTTGTGGGAAAAAAAGGACGTGAAATTCGTTTAGGTACAGCGTCGCACGACCGCGCGATTGTCCGTTAAAGTCACGCAGTAAAAAATCGCAAAATAACCCCTGGTCTTTTAGCAGGAAAATCCTCCGGTGGTAAAGTGGTTAATGTCTAAACTGCTGGCAAAAAAAGTGAGTACACCCCTAAGAGAAAATATCCAAAATGGACCCAAAGTGTCAATATTATGTGTGGCCACCATTATTTTCCAGCACTGCATTAACCCTCTTAGGCATGGAGTTCACCAGAGCTTCACAGGTTGCCACCGGAGTCCTCTTGCACTCCTTCATGACAACATCACAGAGCTAGTGAATGTTAGAGACCTTGTGCTCCTCCACTTTCCGTTTGAGGATGCCCCACAGATGCTCAATTGGGTTTAGGTCTGGAGACATGCTTGGCCAGTCCATCGCCCTTACCTTCAGCTTCCTTAAGAGGAAGTAAACCCTCCTCTGACACTTTTACCTATAGGTAAGCCTATGATAAAACTTACCTATAGGTACTGTAAATATCTCCCAAACATGTACCGTTTAGGAGATATTTACCTTGCAAGCAGCCAGTGACGTCACTGGCGCATGCGCTCTGAAGGAACGGCCGCTCGTGCTGTTCCTTCAGAGCCCCGTGCCGTGACCGTCGGCGTGCGCGGGAGTGACGTCACCGCGGCTCCGGCCAATCAGATGGCCGGATCCCGCGATCCCGGAAGACAGGCGACTGGATATGTCGCCCGTCATAGACGTGAGCGGGCGGCACGGCGGGGGCTCGTTCCAAGGTAAGTATTTGATAATGAGCTAGTATGCGATGCATACTAGCTCATTATGTCTATTTCAGGGTGAAAAAAAAAAAACATTTTTTTTCAGTTTACAACCTCTTTAACCGGTTGCCGACCGCCGCACGACTATTTACTGCGGCGGTCAGCCCCGGCCAGGCAAAGTGACGTATATATACGTCACTAGCCTGGGAGCCAATAGCGGGCAAGCGCGTGCCGCCGGTGGCGAGCTCCCGCCTCGGCTTGTTCACGGCAACCTCCGTGCGTGTGACCGGCGGACCCGATGTCCGCCGGTCACTCATGATCGTCCGCTGTGAAGGGAGAAAGGCAGGCGGCTAATGTAAACAAAGCCGCCTGTCATTCTCCCCTGTGTAAAAGCACAGATCACTTGGTCCTGCTATGTAGGACCATTGATCTGTGCTGTTACACACACAGCCACATCCCTGCACAGTTAGAAGCACGCCCCTAGGGACACATTTAACCCCTCCCTCTCCAATAAAGTTAACCCCTTCCCTGCCACTGTCATTTTTACAGTAACAGTGCATATGTATAGCACTGATTACTGTAGTAATGTCACTTGTAACCCCAAAAGTGTCAAAAATGTCAGTCAAGGGTCCGATCTGTCCGCCGCAATGTCACAGTCCTGCAAAAAGAAAATCACAGATCGCCGCCATTACTCGTTAAAAAAAAAAAAAAAAAAATGACAAAAATCTTTCCCTTAGTTAGTAAACGCAATAACTTTTGCCCAAACCAATCAAAATACGCTTATTGTGATTTTTTTTTTTTAACCAAACATAGGTAGCAGAAAACAAATTGGCCAAAAATTTTTAAAAAATTAGATTTTTAAATTTTTTTGGGGGGGAATTTCATATAAAAAAATGTGAAAAATATTGTTATTTTTGCAAAATTGACGCTTTTTTTTTGTTTATAGCCCATGATCAAAAAACCGCACAGGTGATCAAATACCACCAAAAGAAAGCTCTGTTTGTGGGAAAAAAAGGACGTCAAATTCGTTTAGGTACAGCATCACACGACCGCGCAATTGTCCGTTAAAGTCACACAGTGCCGAATCGCAAAATACCCCCTGGTCAGGAAGGGGGTAAAATCTTCCGGGGCTTAAGTGGTTAAAAAGAACATACATTTTATTTGGGTACAGCGTCACACGACTGCGCAATTGTCAGTTAAAGTAACGCAGTGCCGAATCGCAAAAAATGGCTTGGTCATTAAGGGGGTAAAACCTTCCTGTCCAGAAGTGGTTAATAGATGTAAAACTTTAACAAATAACTTTTTAAATAAAGCTGTTTGCTGGAATATTCCAATTAGCAGTGTCTCCATGTGAGAGACTCCCCTGGGCTCTCCCATCTCCTGCAGCCCTGAGTCTGGCGGATGGCTGAGCTCCACACGGGGCACACATCACATTGCAGCACAGCTGCTTACATCGATTGCTCGGCACGCAGCGTGCCTGTCACTGTCTGGGATCGATTCGCCGTGTCTTTTCGCACCCACGTGGGTACACAACTGCTATGGCGGAGCGCTCGGTGACAGTTCCGGGATCTGATGTGGGGACAACACAGAACCATGGAACCGGCCCTCTCTCTGCTCCCGGAGCAGGAAAATCAGGTCAGGAAGCGGAAGGGTTCTGGTGATCTGTTATCACACCACTTGTGTGGAATGTGTATGGAAACAATACCATATGTAGCCGCCTAAAGAGAGCAACCATGACATGTCACCCTCCATCTGCTGCACCCTGCAGCTCTGCCATCATCAGTGCCATGTGAGTAATGCTCCGGCTCTGACATGAGCAGTTCTGGTGGCCTACACACAGATCGTAGGAGGAGGCTGGCTGCTGGAGGAGAACATGTTTATTATTCCTTGGTTGGGGCACAACAGCTTCTGTCACGTTTGCAGAACTTCACCCAATTGGGTTACAGCTAACAATCTACAAATATATTCTCTGATCCTTCTATATTGTTGTGTATTTTGTTTAAAGAGGAGCCAACCCTCCTCCCGGGATAATTTTACATGTAGAGTAGGAGCCTTTCGCACAAGCGATCTGATCAGGTCTCCCTCATCAGAAGGTCCATGGACCAGCGGGTGTAAACAGACTTGTCTCCATTTACACCCGCCCATTTAGGGTCCAATCCAGTTTAAAAAAAAAAAAAAACGGAAGCGGATCTGACCCCCTTCCACTTAGGCGGATTAGATTGAAGAAAGACTCCGCTGTCAGTTTACACCCTCTAACCCATAGAGCGGAGTGGGCTCTGTCCGTGTCTACTCTGCAGAAACTGATGTGTTATCCGCCCTTGGTCTGCTGCTTCCAGTGTCAAGAAATCTGTGAGCAGATCCCATGCTGATCACAATAGATTCCACCCATGTGAAAGGGGCTTTAAAGCGGAGCTCCACCCGAAAGGGGAAGTTCCCTCTTTAAAGTGTTACCCTAAAAAAAAAAAAAATATATATATATATGGATCCTGTTCCCTTAATGTTTTGCAGCATAGTGCTTGTGCTGTGAAATCTGGCCCCTTGTATCACCTGAAATACCTGGCTATACCCTTCGCCTTGTAAGCTGACCATGGTTTATCATGGCTGCGGAGCCCTGACACCTTGGTCAGTTTATGTGTCCACTCCACAATCCTCCCCTCCTTGACTGTCAGCTCTGTCCACTCCACGATCCTCCCCTCCTTGACGGTCAGCTCCGTCCACTCCACGATCCTCCCCTCCTTGACTGTCAGCTCCGTCCACTCCACGATCCTCCCCTCCTTGACTGTCAGCTCCATCCACTCCACGATCCTCCCCTCCTTGACTGTCAGCTCCGTCCACTCCACGATCCTCCCCTCCTTGACTGTCAGCTCCGTCCACTCCACGATCCTCCCCTCCTTGACTGTCAGCTCCGTCCACTCCACGATCCTCCCCTCCTTGACTGTCAGCTCCGTCCACTCCACGATCCTCCCCTCCTTGACTGTCAGCTCCGTCCACTCCACGATCCTCCCCTCCTTGACTGTCAGCTCCGTCCACTCCACGATCCTCCCCTCCTTGACTGTCAGCTCCGTCCACTCCACGATCCTCCCCTCCTTGACTGTCAGCTCCGTCCACTCCACGATCCTCCCCTCCTTGACTGTCAGCTCCGTCCACTCCACGATCCTCCCCTCCTTGACTGTCAGCTCCGTCCACTCCACGATCCTCCCCTCCTTGACTGTCAGCTCTGTCCACTCCACGATCCTCCCCTCCTTGACTGTCCGCTCCTTCCACTCCACGATCCTCCCCTCCTTGACTGTCAGCCCCATCCACTCCACGATCCTCCTCTCCTTGACTGTCAGCTCCGTCCACTCCACGATCCTCCCCTCCTTGACTGTCAGCTCCTTCCACTCCACGATCCTCCCCTCCTTGACTGTCAGCTCTGTCCACTCCACGATCCTCCCCTCCTTGACTGTCAGCTCTGTCCACTCCACGATCCTCCCCTCCTTGACTGTCAGCTCTGTCCACTCCACGATCCTCCCCTCCTTGACTGTCAGCTCTGTCCACTCCACGATCCTCCCCTCCTTGACTGTCAGCTCTGTCCACTCCACGATCCTCCCCTCCTTGACTGTCAGCTCTGTCCACTCCACGATCCTCCCCTCCTTGACTGTCAGCTCCGTCCACTCCACGATCCTCCTCTCCTTGACTGTCTGCTCCGTCCACTCCACGATCCTCCCCTCCTTGACTGTCAGCTCTGTCCACTCCACGATCCTCCCCTCCTTGACTGTCAGCTCCGTCCACTCCACGATCCTCCCCTCCTTGACTGTCAGCTCCGTCCACTCCACGATCCTCCTCTCCTTGACTGTCAGCTCCGTCCACTCCACGATCCTCCCCTCCTTGACTGTCTGCTCCGTCCACTCCACGATCCTCCCCTCCTTGACTGTCCGCTCCTTCCACTCCATGATCCTCCCCTCCTTGACTGTCAGCCCCATCCACTCCACGATCCTCCCCTCCTTGACTGTCAGCTCTGTCCACTCCACGATCCTCCCCTCCTTGACTGTCAGCTCTGTCCACTCCACGATCCTCCCCTCCTTGACTGTCAGCTCCGTCCACTCCACGATCCTCCCCTCCTGCTACTATACTATAGTATAAGCATGCCATCCCCTCTGTGTTATAATGCTATGTGTCCCTGTGCTGTATAAAAAAAGGTGCCGATTATACCCTATATCAGAGCGCTCACATGACTCCTCGGCTCTCTTTCCTCCCTGGCTGGTGTCTGCGGCAGTGTTCGACCCCACCCACTATAGCTGTCAGCCCAGCAAAGAAGAGAGCAGAGGAGTCAGGTGTGCTCCGGGAGACGCTCTGATATGAGGTATATTTGCATTTTTTTGACACATAGTGTTGTATAACAGAGGAGATGGCATGCTTTTACAATAGTGGGTTAACAACCACTTTAGGCACTCATTTGGCATGTCATTTTTTGGGGGAGGGGGGGATCGGGTACCTAGTTTTTACAGGTACTCACTCCCACTTCTGCTTGGACCGCCTAGGCGATCCGAGCGGAATTTCTCCTCTCCCCCTCCCTCTGCACAACCACGTCACATATTCCAGAAGATTGACCGACCATTCAGGAGGCGCAGCTGTCACAGCAGGGTGCTCACAGTTGTAATTCGGGCGCCGAGGAGAGGGAGAGAATCGATTTCCCTCTATTCCTGTTCTTGTTTGCTTATAAAATATAAGGCCTCCACTTCTTAATCAGAGTATAACATCAAGTCAAGTAAACTTTTGGGATGTTGATCTGATCAGTTAGTAGCAGATGGGGTTGTTAATCAGTTTCAGCTGCTTTTGGTGTTAATGAAATTATAGGTGCACTAGATGGGCAACAATGAGACAACTTCCAAAACAGGAATAGTTTTACAGGTGGAGGCCACTGACATGTTTTTTCCTACTCCTCTTTTCTGTCTGTTTTTCACTAGTTTTGCTTTTTGCTAGAATCAGTGTTGTTACTGGTAGCATGAGGCAATACCTGGACCCTATAGAGGTTGCACAGGCAGTCCAACTCCTCCAGGATGGCACATCAATATGTGCCATTGCCAGAAGGTTTGCTGTGTCTCCCAGCACAAGAGACATGCAGCAGATTCCAGGAAACAGGCAGTTACTCTAGGAGAGCTGGACAGGGCCGTAGAAGGTCCTTAACCCATCAGCAGGACCTGTATCTTGTTCTTTGTGCAAGGAGAAACAGGATGAGCACTGCCAGAGCCCTACAAAATGACCTCCAGCAGGCCACTGGTGTGAATGTTGCTGACCAAACAATCAGAAACAGACTTCATGAGGGTGGCCTGAGGGGGCAACGTCCACTAGTGGGCACTGTGCTCATTGCTCGGCACCATGGAGCTCAGTAGGCATTTGCCATTGAACACCAGAATTGGCAGGTCCGCCACTGGCACCCTGTGCTTTTCACAGATGAGAGCAGGTTCCCCCTGAGCACATGTGACAGACGTGAAAGGGTCTGGAGAAGCCGTGGAGAACGTTATGCTGCCTGTAACATCGTTTAGCATGACCGGTTTGGGGATGGGTCAGTGATGGTCTGGGGAGGCATATCCATGGAGGGAGGCGCAGACCTCCACAGGCTTCACAATGGCACCCTGACTGTTATTAGGTATCAGGAGGAAATCCTTGGACCCATTGTCAGACCCTATGCTAGTGCAGAGGGTCCTGGGTTCCTCCTGGTGCACAACTATGCCCGGCCTCATGTGGCGAGAGTATGCAGCCAGTTTCTGGAGGATGAAGGAATTGATACCATTGAATGACCTCAACGCTCGCCTGACCTAAATCCAATAGAACACCTCTGGGACATTATCTTTCGGTCCATCTGACGATGCCAGGTTGCACCTCAGTCTGTTCAGGAGCTCAGTGATGCCCTGGTCCAGATCTGGGAGGAAATACCCCAGGACACCATCCGTCGCCTCATTAGGAGCATGCCCTGACGCCGTCAGGCATGTATACAAGCACATTGGGGCCATACAAACTGCTGAGTACCATTTTGAGTTGCTGCAGTGAAATTTCAGCAAAATGGACTAGCCTGCTGCATCATTTTTTCACTTTGTTTTTTGAGGTGTCTTTGAATTCATCCCTCTGTAGGTTGATCATTTTCATTTTACATCAAACGATGTGGCATAATTTCATTCCTAACACATTACCCAGTCCATATCATTATAGATATATTCAGCATGATTTTTTTTTTCCCCCCATTGAGATCTGATGTGTTTTCAAAGTGTTCCTTTAATTTTTTTTGAGCAGTGTATTTAAAGTTCACTGAAACTTAAGCCCCGTACACACGTACCGAATGTCGGCCGAACGATCGGCCGTCTTTTGTCCGGTGCTGTCCTGTCGGCTGAAAAGTGCTAAAGACTGCACACTAGGGCTGTCACGACTCGTGGACTACTAAAATTCGTCGACGTGCGTGAAAAGCAGACTTGTATAAAGTACTCGAAATTTCTACTTGAGTAAAAGTACAAGTGCTCGATCAAAAAGTGACTTGAGTAGAAGTGGAAGTGCTCGCAGAAAAAGTTACTTAAGTAGAAGTACTAAAGTATTCAACATTTTTTTTACTTAAGTATTGCAAGTAGTTTTTTCAAAAAATTTGCTACTTAAGTACTAAAAGTAAAAAGTACCAGTAGTTTTGAAAAAAAAATTCTACTCAAGTACTGAAAGTAGAAGTACAAGTACTGTGTTATACAGTTATTAAAGAAAGAAGTCAAAAGTTTGAACATCATATTGTTTTTATTATTTCAAATGATTTATTCAAATGATTAACCTGTGTTTGTTAGTAGTTTCTTGATGCACTTTAAGCGCTGTAGCACCATTTATTTGTTTGTTTCATATTTTCTTTTTATTGGAAAGATTTGGTATAGCAGCTTTTATTATACACAGCCTTTATTTTCGTATGCGCTGATTTACAAATGACATTATACACATTTTTTTGAGCTTTATGCAACCTGCCATCTACTGTTCTGGCAGTGGTAATTTTTTTAAAAGTAACGAGTAACTATGCAGCACAAAAAAAAAATACTTGAGTAGAAGTATCGAAATCATCGAAAAAATGTAGTGAAGTAAAAGTAGAAGTAGGAGAAAAAAATTCTACTTTAGGAAAGTACAGATACCGCATTTCGGTACTTAAGTACAGTACTTAAGTAGTTCTACTTCGTTACTATACATCTCTGGTGAAAAGCGTTGACGCGTCACGCGTGGCGTCACACGCCCCCTGCTCGCATTCCGGCCGGGCCGCTACATTGATTGTGGCCGCTGCAGGCTGCACTGCCCCGGCCCCGCTGCGCTCCAGTCCAGAGTGTCTGTGAGCGGCATGACATCCCGGAGGCGAGCGACGCTCTGCACACTGAGGCAGTGATGTGGTTGCAATGCTCTGCAGGAGCAAAAGTTAGTAAAATGCCCTTTTATTTTCTTTTTTTTTTTTTGATTGTTGCCACATTTTTTACATTTGTTATAAGGGCGGACAGAGAAGTCGCAGTCTTTGCTCTGAAGTGTAATAGAACGCCATGTGACCCTCATTTTCATCTCTCATTGGACTCAGCTGAGAGTGATTGCCTGAGACTGATCTTTATTACTTGTCTATGGACTCTGTATGGTGGATTTCCTGCGCATTTCTAGTTATTTCAAACACAACTCCAGGGTAGGCAGTACCCCCTCCCCCCTCAGTCACATGGTCCCCCCAACATGATTATATATATATATATATTTAATATACAAAATGTTATCGTCTCTTTAAAGCAAACCTATCCATAGAGATGCATGGAGACTGTCATCCCCAATTCACTCCTGAAGATGCAGGTTGTCTGGCTGTCAGAATGATAAGATGATGTATATGTTTCCTATGTATATCCTGTCCCAGATAAAGGATACCATGTATTAAAGCAGAAGGCTAAACATGACAGCCAAGTAACTAGCATTTGCAGAATGTGACGTTGCTTTGACAGCCTCCATTTTTCTCTGGTGACAGGTTCACTTTACAACGGAACTTTACTGCATGTGAGCGTCACAAACCCAAAAATGCTATTTAATTCATTAATTATATTCAAAGCAACTCCTCAAACCATCCACCCATATCCCCATCTATCCATCCAACCACATCTCCATCTATCCATCCATTCAACCGTGTCTCCATCCTTTCATCCATCCATGTCTCCATCCTTTCATCCATCCATCCGTGTCTCCATCCTTTCATCCATCCACCCGTGTCTCCATCCTTTCATCCATCCACCCGTGTCTCCATCCTTTCATTCATCCATCCGTGTCTCCATCCTTTCATCCATCCATCCATGTCTCCATCCTTTCATCCATCCGTGTCTCCATCCTTTCATCCATCCATCCGTGTCTCCATCCTTTCATCCATCCATCCATCCGTGTCTCCATCCTTTCATCCATCCATCCGTGTCTCCATCCTTTCATCCATCCATCCATGTATCTATCCTTTCATCCATCCACCCGTGTCTCCATCCTTTCATCCATCCACCCGTGTCTCTATCCTTTCATTCATCCATCCGTGTCTCCATCCTTTCATCCATCCATCCATGTCTCCATCCTTTCATTCATCCGTGTCTCCATCCTTTCATCCATCCTCTGTACTAGGTGGGAGAGCTTACTGAGGGGTCTGTACTGGAAGGGGGGCTTACTGAGGGGTCTGTACTGGGAGGGGACTTACTGAGGGGTCTGTACTGGGAGGGGACTTACTGAGGGGTCTGTACTGGGAGGGGACTTACTGAGGGGTCTGTATTAATTACAGGATTAATTAGCTAATCAAAAAACCACTCAATTAAGTAAAAAAAAATAAAATAAAAATAATCGTTAGATTAGTCGACTAATCGTAAAAATAATCGATAGATTAGTCGACAGACAAATTAATCGTTAATTGCAGCCCTACTGCACACAAATTTTGTCGGCCAACAACAGCCGACTGCAGAAGTAATGTCATGTGATGGTTAACTTTCCGTGTGTTTTTTCTTTTCTGAGCATGCCCAGTCTTGCTAATCTGCTGTTTGTCGGCCGAATTCTGTACTGACTGGCGAACAATCGGCCGTTCTGGTAACGGCCAACAAATATTTTAAAGTCTGCACGACAGATTCTGTTCGGCCGAAAATGCGCTGTCGGAAGCATCATACTAACAAGCCTACAATCGGCCGATCGGTCGGCGGCCGAATATTTACGGCCGACATTCGGTACGTGTGTACGGGGCTTTAGTTAGACTTCAAAAAGATCAATCGGTGAAAGTGCAGATATAGATGAGCTCGGAAGACACACAAGCTCTTAAAAGGTATTAAAGGATAAGTTCACTTTTTAAAAAGAATCATGAATGCACTTTTTGTGCATTTGCTATTTTTATTTTTAGGAGCCTTGAAAGTATTGCACAAGCAATCAGCAAATCCAGGTGCCATGCAGGTCTCCTGCAGACTGTGAGTTTAAGCTGTCAACCTGTTCATACTGGCAGGCAGTTTTGCACTGGCAGGAAGAATCCATGAACTTCCACAGAGCTCAACAGCGCCGTGGTAGTTAATTGAGAACTACAAGCTGACATCAGCAAAGGCTATTGGTACTTGTAGTTTCCCATTCGCAGTACTCTGGTAATAAAGGACATGTTCGGGTGGGCGGAGCCCTGCACGACTGCGCTATTTTTAAAAAGTGATGGTTGGTATGGGGAACTTTTCATCGTGCTACTGTCGCACAGAGGGCTCAGATCGCCGAGCCACTGCAGGAGCGGGAACATGTTACATGCTGCATCCTAAAAACAGGTAACATGTTCCAGAAGGCTGGAAGGGACCTTGCGAGCAACTACATAAACCTTAATTTCGCTATTGACAGCCACTGACACTAATCACATTCCCATAATAATATAAGTTAAAAAAGTTCTGTCTTTTAGCCAACGGACTTCAGAAAAATGGCGATGGTCGAGATATGTGTGTTTGTGTATATATAGAGAGAAAGCCATGACATCCAATAGAATTCCCCCATGTGACCCTGTGGCGTAATGCGTAGGGGAGGGGCAATTGGACCTCATGGCTTTTGATCCTGAAGGTGATCTATCATGTTTACATGGTTGGGCTGTTGTGGTGTCAAGGATTTAGAGTTGTATTTTATACAATAAGAGTGTGGTGTGCAACAAGCACCTTATAAATGTGAGTTGCCTACAGAGTGTGAATAAAGGCATTTGGTTTTATGATATATAAGCACTAATGGCATTTTTCCCTTCACATGACTGTCATGGTATGGGGATATTTAAGGAGGAACATCAAGGGGTTAAGGATATATTCTGAGTATGGGAAATGAGGAATAGTGCATACAGTGCCTGCAAAAGTATTCAGCCACCTTGAACTTTGCGACCTTTTGCCACATTTCAGGCAAAACATAACATAAAGATATAAAACTGTAATTTTTTGTGAAGAATCAGCAACAAGTGGGACACAATCATGAAGTGGAACGAAATTTATTGGATATTTCAAACTTTGTTAACAAATAAAAAACTGAAAAATTGGGCGTGCAAAATTATTGAGCCTCTTTACTTTCAGTGCAGCAAACTCTATCCAGAAGTTCAGTGAGGATCTCTGAATGATCCAATGTTGACCTAAATGACTAATGATGATAAATAGAATCCACCTGTGTGTAATGAAGTCTCCGTATAAATGCACCTGCACTGTGATAGTCTCAGAGGTCCGTTTAAAGCGCAGAGAGCATCATGAAGAACAAGGAACACACCCGGCAGGTCCGAGATACTCTTGTGGAGAAGTTTAAAGCCGGATTTGGATACAAAGATTTCCCAAGCTTTAAACATCCCAAGGAGCACTGTGCAAGCGATAATATTGAAATGGAAGGAGTATCAGACCACTGCAAATCTACGAAGACCTGGCCGTCCCTCTAAACTTTCAAGGAGAAGACTGATCAGAGATGCAGCCAAGAGGCCCATGATCACTCTGGATGAACTGCAGAGTTCTACAGCTGAGGTAGGAGACTCTGTCCATAGGACAACAATCAGTCGTATACTGCACAAATCTGGCCTTTATGGAAGAGTGGCAAGAAGAAAGCCATTTCTTAAAGATATCCATAAAAAGTGTTGTTTAAAGTTTGCCACAAGCCACCTGGGAGACACACCAAACATGTGGAAGAAGGTGCTCTGGTCAGATGAAACCAAAATCGAACTTTTTGGCAACAATGCAAAACATTATGTTTGGCGTAAAAGCAACACAGCTCATCACCCTGAACACACCATCCCCACTGTCAATCATGGTGGTGGCAGCATCATGGTTTGGGCCTGCTATTCTTCAGCAGGGACAGGGAAGATGGATGGAGCCAAATACAGGACCATTCTGGAAGAAAACCTGATGGAGTCTGCAAAAGACCTGAAACTGGGACGGAGATATGTCTTCCAACAAGACAATGATCCAAAACATAAAGCAAAATCTACAATGGAATGGTTCACAAATAAACATATCCAGGTGTTAGAATGGCCAAGTCAAAGTCCAGACCTGAATCCAATCGAGAATCTGTGGAAAGAACTGAAAACTGCTGTTCACAAACACTCTCCATCCAACCTCACTGAGCTTGAGCTGTTTTGCAAGGAGGAATGGGCAAAAATGTCAGTCTCTCGATGTGTAAAACTGATGGAGACACACCCCAAGCGACTTACAGCTGTAATCGCAGCAAAAGGTGGCGCTACAAAGTATTAACTTAAGGGGGCTGAATAATTTTGCACGCCCAATTTTTCAGTTTTTTATTTGTTAAAGTTTGAAATATCCAATAAATTTCATTCCACTTCATGATTGTGTCCCACTTGTTGATTCTTCACAAAAAATTACAGTTTTATATCTTTATGTTTGAAGCCTGAAATGTAGCAAAAGGTCGCAAAGTTCAAGGGGGCCGAATACTTTCGCAAAGCACTGTAAGTTTCACAAGGGAGGAGCATGAGGAAAAGTATAATGTGCATGAAGACGTGGCACTTTTTTTATGGACTTTTTTTTTTTTTTATGTGTAAAGCACTTTATTGATTGGATTTCACATTCCACATTTATTTAAATTCACTATATAAATTACCACATATGTAATTTTGTGATTTGGTTTATTATGTTTTTTTTTTTTTTCACATATATTGATTTATTTTTCTATATAGTATCTTACAAGTGAGTACACCCCTCACATTTTTGTAAATATTTTATTATATCTTTTCATGTGACGACACTGAAGAAATTACACTTTGCTACAATGTAAAGTAGTGAGTGTACAGCTTGTATAACAGTGTACATTTGTTGTCCACTCAAAATAAACCAATACACAGCCATATATGTCTAAACCACTGGCAACAAAAGTGAGTACACCCCTACGTGAAAATTTCTGAATTGGGTCCAATTAGCCATATTCCCTCCCTGGTGTCACGTGACTTATTAGTGTTACAAGGTCTCAGGTGTGAATGGGGAGCAGGTGTGTTAAATTTGGTGTTATCACTCTCACTCTCTCATACTGGTCAGTGGAAGTTCAGCATAGCACCTCATGGCAAAGAACTCTCTGAGGATCTGAAAAAAATAATTTTTGCTCTACATAAAGATGGCCTAGGCTATAAGAAGATTGCCAAGACCCGGAAACTGAGCTGCAGCACTGTGGCCAAGACCAAACAGCGGTTTAACAGGACAGGTTCCACTCAGAACAGGCCTTGTCATGGTTGACCAAAGAAGTTGAGTACACATGCTCAGTGTCATATCCAGAGGTTGTCTTTGTGAAATAGATGTATGAGTGCTGCCAGCATTGCTACAGAGGTTGAAGGGGTGAGGGGTCAGCCTGTCAGTGCTCAGACCAAATGCCGCACACTGGGGAGCTACAGTTCATGGAGGGAACCATGAATGCCAACATGTACTATGACATAATAAATCAGAGCATGAGCCCCTCTCTTTGGAGACTGGGCCGCAGGGCAGTATTCCAACATTACGACCCCAAACATACCTCCAAGGCAACCACTTGCCTTACTAAAAAAGTTGAGGGTGAAGGTGATGGACTGGTCAAGCATATCTCCAGACCTAAACCCTATTGAGCACCATACAGAAGGTGGAGGAGTGCAAGGTCTCTAACATCCACCAGCTCTGTGATGTAATCATGAAGGAGTGGAAGAGGACTCCAGTGGCAACCTGTGAAGCTCTGGTGACCTCCATGCCCAAGAGGTTTAAGGCAGTGCTGGAAAATAATGGTGGCCACACAAAATATTGACACTTTGGGCCCAATTTGGACATTTTCACTTAGGGGTGTACTCACTTTTGTTGCCAGTGGTTTAGACATTTATGGCTGTGTGTTGTTATTTTGAGGGGGACAGCAAATTTACACTGTTATACAAGCTGTACACTCATTACTTTCCATTGAAGCAAAGTTTCATTTCTTCAGTGTTGTCACATGAAAAGATATAATAAAATATTTACAAAAATGTGAGGGGTGTACTCACTTTTGTGAGATTCTGTATATTTACAGTGGCAGGGCAAGTAGGTCCTAATGCTCAGCCATCACACATCTGTCCATAGACTCTGAGGTTAAGAGTGCTCCCACCAGTGTTGCCAACGCGCACCTAAAGGACGGCTGTCAGGAGAAGAGTGATGTCAAGGGTTTAAAGTGACCCTGTCATCACCATTATTTCACACACTGTAGAAGAAGATCTACATTTATCTTTCCTAATCATATAATACAGATACATTTGGTTATCCTGCTGCCTTCAGGAAATTGGAAGCTGACGAAACAAACCTGTAATGGCAGCCTACTATAAACTCTCCCACTACAGCATGCCTTATTTTTTTTTTTAGTAGTGTCCTAGGAGAACAGAAGTGTTTTCCCTTCTGAAAGAGGGAAATAATCGTTTGTTTGCCCTGTTGCCAATTGTTCAGTTGAATTGGTTGTTCTGATCTACCTGAATACTTATTCTGTTCTTTGTAATGTACCATTAAGAAATAAATTATTTACATAGTACACGTTATGACAGCATGCAACGGGTCAGCTCTGCCTCTTAACTCCTATAGGACCACTTAACTAGATAACTAAAAGGTTAACGTAGCCCCAGCCCAGCATTCTAGTTTTGTCCTCCATCTAGGATCACCTGATTTTACCCTTACCAAATCCCACTGATTCAGCCTCTCCAAGGTGGATGACACCCATGTGGCTTGGTAAATCCAATGGTTTGGGTGTACCTTCAGGTTCCAAGGTTTTATATATTTTGTGGCATAAATTCTCTATTTTTTGCAGGGAGCTAATGCGTTTTCTATTTTATGTGTTTTCTTCCTATTCTTATTTATTTTATCCTCGTTTTTGGTCTCCCTGTTTTATTTTGTATCACTAGTTATGTCTTGTATGCTGTCATCAGGAGTGCCAGGAATATGGATTATCGTAACATATCAGATGCTTAATGTAATTTTATTTCCTTGCAACTCCTTATGACGACATAATTCCCTCTGAATGTACTTTTGTGAGTTTAGTCCTAGAACGCATTGATGGAGTAACTTTACTCTTTTTATGGAATCATTAAGTGATCCTGTGGGGTTAAGGGTTGGGGATGACCTGTTGTAGGCTATTTTGAGGAAAGGAAAATTATGGTAAGTATCTGACAAAAATTTTTCATGTTCTTGGAGTTTGTTACAGGACACAGGTTCAGACCTGCACATTCCTCCCGTCTGTTCTTATGCTCTACTCCTTGTATTACTTGCTGAAAAAAGCTGATGTGTGCTGGGAGTGGGAGGGATTGTACTGTTTGTTTTTTTTTTGGTTTTTTTTATTTTAATTATGTTTTTCAATTTTATTTTTTGTTTTACAGTAGCCTTGCTACTATGGATTATACAATATTTTATGTTAACAATCTTGGGTTATCCTTTGTAATTCTTGCCCCATCAGTATAAGGCCCCTTTCACACGGGCGGACCGTTCAGATCCGCCTGTTCGTTTTTTGGCAGATCTGAACGGTCCCCCATGCATTCCTATGGGGCGTCGGATGTCAGCGGAGACATGTCCGCTGACATCCGATCTGTCAAATCTGGACGGATGGAAACCCTATTTTCCATCCGTCCAGCAGATCGGATCAGATGAGAACGGACCGACGGTCCGTTCCCATCCAATTTCCCCCAAAGAGATGCATGGGGAACTGACAGCTGTGTCTCCGCACACAGCGCGGAGACACAGCTGTCATCCTCCTGCTCAGCGGGGGATCGGCGGCTCAATCCCCCGCTGATAAAAATGGAGTCAGTCCAACGGACGGATAGTGTGAAAGGGGCCATACACTTACCCCTTCAGACTTTTGTACAATTAGGGCTCCACAGATCCTGGGTTTAAATTTTTAACCCAACACAGGACTTTGTTGTGGAAGCCATGATCATGCTCACGGCATCTCACTACATGCACCAATTCAACAGAATACGTTTATTCTACTGGAATTTTCAGAAGAAGGCCATCAAAGCCCGCTCCCATATTTTCTCATGACAGGTGTATTTTAGACTGACCATAGATAGACATAGGTCTCCCTGAATTAAAACATTTTGTACTCTGTATCAGTGAAACCTGCTGCTGTTTCTCTTGCAACTCAAGTCAATGGATGGGGCAGTTCTAAGTGCAGTAAATGCTTGCATACCCCTCTCATTGAGAAGAAATGGCCATGGCTCATATAAAATTTCCAACTTGTTGGGCAATTGCTGTGAGCAATACCAATCACTTCAGTTGATTGGCAGCTCTTGTTCTCTCCTCATTGGAAAGTGCTCACAACTTTGCTCAGCATTAAAGTAGTATTAGGCCCCTTTCACACATACGGTCCATTTGTCCGTTTTTCATCCATCCGTTGACGGATGAAAAACGGACATCAATGCATCTCTATGTAAAAACGGATGACAATGGATGATCATCCGTTAACATCCGTTTTCATCCACTTCCGTCAATGTCCGTTTTTTGGAACGGATGAATGCCCTATTTTTCATCTGTCAAAAAAACGGATTGGATGAAAAACTGATGTAAACGGACAAACGGTCCATTTTTCATCCGTTTTTTCATTGGTAGTGGATGTAAAAAAAAAAACTGATAAAAAACGGATGAAAAACTGATACATTTTGACGTGACTGAACTGATTAACACATGGTATGTGTGAAAGGGGCCTTAAGCCTCGTACACACACAACAATTATCGGCCGACCGATCGTCCGTCTTTTGTCCAGAGTTGTGTTTTGTTGGTTGGAATGTGCCTAGACTGCACACGAATTTTCTTGCCCAACAAAATTCTACTTCAGAAGTGATGTCATGTGTTGGTTTGCTTTCTTTGTGTTCTTTCTTCTCTGAGCATGCCCAGTCTTGCTCATAAGATTTTTCCATGTCGAAATCTGTACTGCCTGCAAGAAAATCGGCGGACAAAAATTTTATAGCTTACACATCAGATTTTTTTCAGCTGAAAAGTCGGTTGTCGGAAGCATCATACTAACAAGCCGAAAATCAGCAGATCGGTCATCGGACGAAAATTCCCTGCCGATTTTCGACGCATGTGTACGGGGCCTTAGAGCAGCCTTTCTCAACCTTTTCAACACGAGGATCCCTTGAAAAAACTTTTTTGGTCTCAGGGAACCCTGCTAAAAATTGCTTTATTTACAATTTGTTACACATTAGTGTGATGGTCACTGGGAAGAATGCTCCTGACATTTGTGGTCATTGGGAAGAATTTCCCCTTACAGATAGCTAAAAGGATCAGTGGTATCAACGGGAACTTATCTGAGAGGCAGAAATAGCTCAAGGAGCCCCAAGCAACCTCTGGAGGAACCATAGTTGAGAAACCCTGCATTCAATGTTCCAACTGTTTTTTGAATAACTGCATGCCAAGCAGTCTGGTAAATATTCCCTGGTACTTGATGTGCAGGATATGTGGCCAAAAACAACAACAGTTTCTCCTTATCGCTGTCACTGGTTCTAGGTCCATCAGCACAGCTTCCCTGAACTTCCTGTTGGGAAGAGCATTTATTGAGTCCCATGGTATCCAAGAACAGTGCAGCAGCAGCCGTTTAGCTTGAAGGTGGGGGGTAGGGCTTGCATGGGATGTATGTTTGTATTGACATGCCCGTTCAGTTCTAGTTGCCTGCATGCAAGAGTACCTCCATAGTATCCTGGTAGGGAAAGGGGCCTCCCTGAAACTTGAAAGTGGTTCCACCTGTCACAGGCACTTGTTAAAAGTGCTCACTATGCCAGCCCTTTCTGCCCCCTTTCTCCATTCATAGAAGGTGTACTGGCAGCTCCCACAATTAAAAGGGATTTTTGAAAGGAGGAGGCAGAATTGCTTTTATCCACCCATTCTCCATTCATAGATCGCTTTACCATTGTGGGAAGTCATAGTACACCTTCTATGAATGGAGCAGAAAAGGTGGGCATAGTCGGCACTTTTGTCAAGTGCCTGTGACAGGTGGAGCATCTTGTATTAACCCCTGCAGTACCAAAAGATCACAACTACAAGTTAATCCAGGGGGCAGGGGAATGAAGATTTCAAGGAACAGAGGAGCCACCAACTCATGGGACACCGTCCCTGATGTTGATTTAAAAAAAAAAAATAAAATCACCGAACTTAAGCTCTAATAACACTTTAGGACGGCCAAAACATAGTGATTTTGTTATTGATTTGGGTATGAGCAATCTCAAACACTTGATTTATCATTGATTAAAATGTCATATGATACAACACACACAGTATATTTCTGCACTTTGCCACCAGCTAATAAAGTTGATGGAAAATACGATCTAACAGTTATAAAAGCCTATAAAAAATGATAATTTAATTGAACTGAATTACGAGCAGTTCTCAAACACATGTACAGATATTTGTTCAGTCGTTCAGAACAATTTAACAAATTCCACCACGACAGATTAAGGTCACATGCACACAGGCATTAAAAACAAAAAAAAAATGTTTTTACAGGCGTTTAGCATTTTTTGTTTTTTAATACCTTTATGTGGCCATGCACCTTTAGGCATTTAAATCCATATTTTAAGAGCAGCTTTTGGAAAATAGCCCCAAAGCTGTATTCTGAGAGGAGCTTATGAGCATAATTTGTGCATGCACACCCAAATGTGTTTATATGCGTGTACATTTATTCCGGTAGCTAGAATAAATGATTAATCTGGCCAGTAGAATGAGTTTAGGCTCATATGCTTCTAAACGCCATACACCTGTAAATGTGCATAAACGCTCATAGTTTTGCACCGAAGTGAGCATTTTTTAGGGTTTATTTTTCTGCCATCTCCTGGTTGAAAAATCCAGCATAGAAATGTGTATTTTAATATGCTTATGGGATTGAGGCCTAAATTGGTAAAGTCAGAATTGGCCAAGAGCTCTCTAAGTTCACACTGGTTGACAGATTAAAGTCGCATGACAAGTCGCACCCTATTTGTGCCTATGGAAACATTCAAATCGGTGCAACTCTGACTTTTTGAAAAGGTTCCTGCACTATTTTTGTCAATTTCATGTGCAACTTTCATAGACATCTGTGCATGAAGTTGCACAGATGTTGGCAAGCCGCACATGAAATCGCACTGACCGGCGGCTTTGGTGATCGCGCTGCCCTAGAGCAATTTTAATTTAAAAAAAAAGCAGAGCGCCTCGAAGTGTTATCAGTTTAATTAAAAGGGTAAGGCAGGTACAGGAAAACTGCTCACATTTAAAACAGTATAAAATAGCTCATCTGTTAGGGGGTCTGCAGGAACACAGGGGTCCACGGCTGGATGTTGTGGCTCCAAGAGGTGGTGCAGGGGATGGTGAAGGAGGGAGATGCCTGGATGGCCAAGAGACCAGATAGTAGGATGGCCGGCGGCTTCAGGAAGCTGTTCTGTTCCTCAGGGAGACACCTGGTGAGCCGAGAGATGGTTTGGTAGGATGGCCGGCGGCTTCAGAAGGGCGCCCTGCTCCTCAGTACATCCGGCGCCGACAGATAGGGGAGCCCAGCTTGACAGATCCAGCAGCCAATCGCACAACGCATTTCCGAGCGTACGCAGTAGCCTCACAGGGAGTGCGTGCTCCTTTCTCAAGTGAAGACACTAGGGGTTGCTTACTAACTGTTGTGGGGTTGCACTGATTGGGGTAAGAGAGATCTGGGTTTCTACTTAGCAGGAACACAAGATCTCCATCTTGTCCCCTCGCAGAACGGCGATCTGCCTTTCCCGGGGATGATCTCGGGTGGCTGGCGGGCATCGGGTCCGCTAGACCCATTGATTGACTCCCCCCTACATTCACGACATGATCGTGCCTCCGGCAATGCAGTGCCACTTTCTATTGGCTAGAGAACGAAATGATGTAGAGGTACGTCGTTTCGTGCAATAGCGCCACGTTACCGCAGTAAATACACGGTGGCCGGACGGCAAGTGGTTAAGGAGAACAAAAATAGTTCAAAAGCATACAGTACGTTATGGAAATGTGGAGGATGGAAAGCCTTGGATAGTATATGGCCGTATGAAGGTGACTGATCTGTTGTAGGTAAACCAGAAGGGGAAATAGAATGTAATGTCAGAATATCACCCCCTTTTGTAATGTAATAAATGCATTTATTTCTAGAATTGGTAGTTACTAACAATAGGATAATGGGTTGTTGAAGGTAAAATTGAATAGTCTAGTAGCCTGTGCATCAAGGACAACTGTAAGTAAATATGAAAGCAATGAGTGGAAGAGCTAGACGGGGAACAGGTAAATAATATGCAGAGTTGGAGCCCCATGCAGTGAGCGGAGGATCGGGTCATGCTGGAGGCTATAAATCAAAGCAAACGCAGCACAATCCCATAGCATTTCATGTAAAAATATTGTGAGTGAAATGTAGAAACATTCCATTCGCAAGCAACGCGGTTCAGGAAAAAATGCGTCTTACAGTCAATACCACAAGCCATCGCAGCCATCAGTCTTATAGATAATGGAGGTATCTCCATGCATGTCATTGCCACTGGCAGAACTGACAAGAGATTAGAACAGCAAGTGAAAGCCGGGGAGGAGGGGGCTCTATAAACACACATTTCAAATGTACTTATATAAAAGCACACATTTGTACCTACAATGTTAACCCTTAGCAGCTGTGCCTACAATATAAAAGTCAACTTCCAGCTAAAAACATTTCTATTCTGGTTTTTAATAGAGTAGGGAACAATTAGAAGCTTTGTGGGGTTTATATTCCTGCCTGTTTTTGAATTGATTGGATTTTTTTCACTACCTGTCTGAATGGCAGAGAAACCGAAAGTCATTTGATTGGATATGTCTCCAAGTGGGAAAATGTTACCATGTAGGAAAAGCATAACTAACGATTCTGAGAAATGTTCTCTTTCCCCCCTTTCCTCCTAGCTTTCCTGCTTACCCTGTAAAAAAAAAAAGTGTGATCCTGCAGCTGCGGCTCCCATGTCAGTAAGCAACTGCTGCAGGGGAGAAGAGCGAGCAACGAGAACCCTCCCCGGAAGTGCCAGATCATGTACCTGGTACACGATCTTGCACAGCCGAGCCTGTGAAGAAATGTTCTCTTTCCCCCCTTTCCTCCTAGCTTTCCTGCTTACCCTGTATAAAAAAAAAAAAGTGTGATCCTGCAGCTGCGGCTCCCATGTCGGTAAGCAACTGCTGCAGGGGAGAAGAGCGAGCGACGAGAACCCTCCCTGGAAGTGCCAGATCATGTACCTAGTACATGATCTTGCACAGCCGAACCTCCTTGCTGCCATATAACATAGATATGTTATCTATGTTTAATCGGCAAGTGATTAAATATATCATCAGCTACAGCAGTGTTTCTCAACTCCGGTCCTCAGGGCACACTAACAGGCCAGATTTTAAGTATTACCTTGGGGAGATGCAGACTAGAATACTACAATCACTGAGCAGCGAATGATATCACCTGTGATGTATTTCAGTTTTCTTGCAAACTTGGCCTGTTAGTGTGCCCTGAGGACCTGAGTTGAGAAACACTGATCTACAGTACATAATATCAAAAGATTCCAAGAATATGGGGAAAACTCTGTGCACAAAGGTCAAGGCCGAAATGCAAGTTTGGATGCCTGTGATCTTCGGCACCTTAGACAACATTGTATTAAAAACTGGCAGGATTACATAGACATCACTACATGGGCTCAGGATTACTTCCTAAAATCACTGTCTGTGCACCCAGTTCGCTATGCCATCCAAAAATGCCAGATAAAGCCCTATCATGCAAAGAAGAAGTCATATAGAAGTCATATTGGAACGTGATCCAGAAAAACCGCCATCTTTTCTGGGCCAAAGCTCATTTAAAATGGTTTCAAAGCGGAAAACTGTTCTATGGTCAGACAAATTGAAATTGGACAGAAGAGGAGAGGGATCTTTTGGCTTATCAGTGCTCAGTTCAAAAGCCTGCATCTCTGATGGTATGGGGGTGCATTAGTGTGTATGCAATGGACAGCTTGCACATCTGGAAAGGTACCATCAATGCTGAAAGGTATATCCAGGTTTTAGAGCAGCTTATGCTCCCTTCCAAGTGATGTCTTTTTCGGGGAAGGCCTTCCATAATTCAGCAGGACCATGCTAAACCACATCTGCAACTGCATCTATGACAACAGCATGGGTTTGTAGTAGAAGAGTCCTGGTGCTTGACTGACCTGCCTGCAGTCCAGACCTTTCACCAATTTAAAATATTTAGCGAATCTTGAAACAAAAAATACAACAAAGACTCAGGATTGTTGAGCAGTTAGAATCTTTTCTTAGGAAAGACTGGGACTACATTCCTCTCCCAAAAATTCCAGCCACTGATCTCTTCAGTTCCCACATGTTTACAGAGTGTTGTTTAACCACTTTACCACCGGAGGATTTTGCTGTCTTCCGTCCAGGCCACTTTTTGCGATTCGGCACTGTGCGACTTTAACTGACAATTGCGCGGTCGTGCGACGCCGTACCCAAACGAAATTGACGTCCTTTTTTCCCCACAAACAGAGCTTTCTTTTGGTGGTATTTGATTTTTACTTTTTGCGCTATAAACAAAAAAAGAGCGTTTATTTTGAAAAAATAACAATATTTTTAACATTTTTTTATATGAAATTCCCCCCAAAAAAGATGTAAAAACCAATTTTTTTAAAAATTTTTGGCCAATTTGTTTTATGCTACCTATGTTTGGTAAAAAAAATCACAATAAGCGTATTTTGATTGGTTTGCGCAAAAGTTATTGCGTTTACTAACAAAGGGAAAGATTTCTGTCATTTTTGGTGTTTTTTTTTTTAACGCGTAATGGCGGCGATCTGCGATTTTTTTTTTTTTTTTTGCGGGACTGCGACATTGCGGCGGACAGATCGGACCCTTGACTGACATTTTTGACACTTTTGGGGGTACCAGTGACATTACTGCAGTCATCAGTGCTATATATATGCACTGTTACTGTAAAAATGACATTGGCAGGGAAGGGGTTAATTTTATTGGAGAGGGAGGGGTTAATGTATGCCTGGTGCTTACTGACGTGTAGGGGGGGAGGTGACTGAGTGAGTCATGGACAGATCGGATGTCCAGCTATGCTGAACAGTCCGATCTTTCACTCCCTGTCACTATGGAGATCCGCCCGCTGTGTTTACACACAGCGGGCGGATCTCCAGACTCGATCCCCGACGATCGGGTAAGAGCAGCGGCGATCGCCGCTGCTCCTCCCCTGGCCCGACTCCCGCTGTGAATGAAAACAGCGGGAGCGAGCCTCCGGCGGCGCGCAAGCGCCGCCCAGAAGGGGGAGTGTCTGACGACGTAGTACTACGTCGTCAGACGATAACGAGCCACTCTGCCGCAGTAGTATTACTGTGAGCAGACGTAAAGTGGTTAAAAAATAGGGGATGCTATACCGTGGTAAAATGGCTCTGTCCTAACTTTTTTTTTTTAAAAGGTACATTTTCTTTTGTGAATAAAATATGGGTTTTTGAGATTTGCAAATCATTGCATTCTATCTTCTTGTAGATTTTACACTGCATCCTAACTTTTTTGTAATTGGGGTTTTAGATTTTTTTCCTCATGTCAGCAGGGTAGGAGAAATCTCGAATTGAGCCTTGGATAGCAAAAAAAGGTTTTTGGGCCGCATACACCGTACAATACACTGTATTGCGTAAGTTCATAATTTTATGATTGATGGACTGTCCCTTGTTTTCTGATTATCCTGAGGTCAGTGTTTTATTAATCAATAATGCAATCAATGAAAACAGAGGGTGGTTTCCTGTTAGCAGCTGCTGTACATTTCGGTAGATAATTACTCCATCAGGTGCTAGTATATTAAATTATGACCATGACTCAAGTCCTTGTTGGATTTTTATAAAATTTCAGGTGTCTCAGTAATACTGTTTTTTGGGGTTTAAGGTTTTTGGAATTCAGAGTTTTGTAGACACTCTTTAGAACTTCCTGTTAGGAATCGGTACATGAATCTGACTTAGACGGTGGTGGCCCTGAGACCAGAGTGTCCATGTCTTCAGTGTAGCACAGTTTTACTGAGCTCCATCCCCAGCTCAGAGTTGGTCGTAAAGAAGAATTATAGGCAAAACACTTTTTTTTTTATTTTGGATAGAACAAGGGAGGGTATAGCCCCTGTCAGATTTTTTTTCCCCCATCTGTGTCCCATTGGAGAGATTTCCCTTCACTTCCTGTTCTGTAGCCAAACAGGAAGTGGGAGGAAATCCCTGCAAATTAAAGGCATTCCTTGGGGACCACCAGGTCACCAGAACTAGCGTCCCCATTGGAAGATTTCCCCTCTATTACTTTTCTGGGGACAACCCAAAATTTGGGATTTTCCTTTACTTTCACTTTCAATGATAATGGTAAACAGGGCAAATTGGGAGGTTCGATCTCCTTAACTGGGACACGGACAGCAATAAAAACTGACCTGTGTAAATCCCTCTCCATGTTAGTAGCAGTCAGCAGCATATGGCCACCTCAGATTTGCCCAGTATGCAGCTGTTTCTTTCACTGGCATCATGCTTGTTCAGGTTTACTCACATGTCACCTTTATCTTCCCATCCAGTTGGCTGCAGGTCTAGTTTGTGACACAAATTAGGATTTTACACTTGTACACTATAAAAATGTTTATGTGAACCTATGGGTATCAAAGCTGTCTATATCAACTAGTTTCTATAGGTGCAGGCTCCAGGGCTGTCATTTGTATCCTTGCTTCACAACAAAGGAGTCAGTAATTTGCAACAAGCATGTAGTCAGTGACTTTTTAGTGTTTTATCCCCTGTCCTGTATACTTTTCCTGGATCAGTGACTCGCCAGGAGGTAGAGCCTAGAGCAGTAATGGCGAAATTTGGCACCCCAGATATATTTCCCATGATGCTCAACTACACTGCAGAGTGCATGAACATCATGGGAAATGGAGTTCCAAAACATCTGGGGTGCCAAGGTTCGCCATCACTGGCCTAGAGCCTAAACCAAGGTTGCAGTCCTGGAGCTTTCTCCAAAAAGTGGAATTCCATGTATGGATATTTTACACATAATTACATTGGTCCAGTTTTGACCAATGTAACGGTATAAACCATTCCTGGGTGATCCCCCTGGAAATCACTGAAGTGAACACTGCTACTCAAGTGACCTTCACTTGCTTCGGGGTCCCACGCCGAATGGCTGCCCCTGCTGTATTCTAAACAAACAAGGTCAGCCTCTCGTCACAGGAGCCATTTAGAGACTGCTTTCTATTTTTCAATTAATGCAAAGCATTCTCTGATTGGATGAGGCGGACAGCATGACATCACCTGTGCGCCTCTCCACCTTGTCCAATCAGAGAATGCTTTGCATTTATGCAGAATATGCAAAGCATTCTCTGAATGGCTTCCATAAGGAACAGCCAGCCTCCTGTGTTCTTTCACAATATTTTTTGATTGAATAAAGACAAACTCACAAAACAGTGAACAGAGGCCAAGGCCAGTAGCAGACAGTAATTTGAGGAGGATAACATACATACCACGGACAAGTAGGCCTCTTATATGGTGTAGCTATTACTTTCACACAAAGACAAAAGGCAACCAGGTGAGGATCCAAGTCAAAAAGAGAAATGGCCGCCCTCAGGATCTTGATGAAAACAATGAAGTATTTATTCCTCACCACAGGTAAAACTTTAAGGCTCCATTCATACCTGGGTGTTTTTGAGCGTTTTTCAGCTCCAAAAACGCTAAAAAAAAGTTCCAAAAAGCCCAACAAGTAAAACCCCATTCATTTAAATGGCCCCTGTTCACATCTGAGCGTTTTGCAAAACGCCTGTAGCTGAAAAAAGTACATGAGCTTCTTTTTGGGCTGATTACCAGCGTTTTTGATAGATGTCAACGCCTGAAAAAAATCACTGTAAAAAACACGGTAAAATCGCCGTAAAAAACGCACGAAAACGCTACGCTCAAGTGTGATTGCAGCCTGACAGTATATCAAAGGAACATGTGAAAGGTTGACGCGTTTCACGATACTGTAGATCGCTTACTCATAACCAGGTGTTTTCATCAAGATCCTGAGTGCAGTCATTTCTCTTTTTGACTTGGAAGTTTCTGGATGATGGATCCGACCCACACCAATTAATATTGTCTCACCTGAGCGGCTTTATCTTTGTAAGCATTATTTGTAACCAGGTGAGGATGCTTTGGTACAGCCTTCTGTGTTCAAAAGCAGCAGAGCAGCCCCTTG
Source organism: Pelophylax lessonae (assembly GCF_965119305.1). Lineage (NCBI taxonomy): Eukaryota > Metazoa > Chordata > Amphibia > Anura > Ranidae > Pelophylax > Pelophylax lessonae. The sequence goes on from NC_138769.1 coordinate 156,095,763, forward strand.
GCATGGACCCAGAAGAAAGTGGAGATCACTGGAGTACTGGTGTCTAATTCAGTAATTTCCAGGTATGATATATGCACAGAGGATCACCGGAATTTTCCTGGAGCTTCCCCTTGTCCAGGGAGCTCCAGGTGCCACATATAGGTTGCCATACAAGTGAATGGCTGTACGTGACCACCGTAAATGCAGATGCTGATTTGCATCAACACATACCTTCGCTTGTGTGTCTGCCATATTTCCCAAACTATACTTCTGATTTGGGGAAATACATTGGACACACATATGCAGGTAAACGCTGATGCAAAGAAGCATCTGTTTTTTTTTTTTTTTTTCCAAGATTATGGCTGTGTACATCCGTTGTATGGCAGCAGCTTTGGCTCTCTGAGCACAAGAAAAGCATTGGGAAGTTAACCACTTGCCGACCGCCGCAAGTACATATACTGCGGCGGTCAGCCCCGGCCAGGCAAAGTGACGTACCGGTACGTCACTAGCCTGTCCCTTGCTTGTGAGCCAATAGCGGGCGAGCGCGCGCCCGCTGAGGCCCACCCCGGCTCGTTCCCTAACAAGTCAGTGCGTGTGACCGGCAGACCCGATGTCCGCCGGTCACTCGCGATCGTTCGCCGGGAAGGGAGAAAGGCAGGCGGCTAATGTAAACAAGCCGCCTGTCATTCTCCTCTGTGTAAAAATGGAGATCAGACGGTTCTACTATGTAGGACCATTGATCTCTGTTTTTACACTAGTAGCCATGTCCAATCACAGTTAGAAACACGCCCCTAGGTCACACTTAACCCCTCCCTCTCCAATACAGTTAACCCCTTCCCTGCCAGCGTCATTTTTACAGTAACAGTGCATATGTATAGCACTGATTACTGCAGTAATGTCACTGGTAACCCCAAAAGTGTCAAAAATGTCAGTCAGGGGTCCGATCTGTCCGCCGCAATGTCGCAGTCCCACAAAAAAAAAAATCGCAGATCGCCGCCATTACTCGTTAAAAAAAACAACAAAAATGACAAATCTTTCCCTTTGTTAGTAAACGCGATAACTTTTGCGCAAACCAATCAAAATACGCTTTTTTTTTTTTTTTTTTTTTTTTTTTACCAAACATATGTAGCATAAAACAAATTGGCCGAAAATGTTAAAAAATTTTGATTTTTACATTTTTTTTTGGGAATTTCATATAAAAAAAAGTGAAAAATATTGTTATTTTTGCAAAATTGACGCTCTTTTTTTGTTTATAGCGCATGATCAAAAAATCGCACAGGGGATCAAATACCACCAAAAGAAAGCTCAGGGTTGCCTGCCCTTGATGCAAAGTGTTAAATGCTGCCCTGCTGCCAGACTTACTGAAACATTTTTGCCTTTATTTTTTCTTTCCTGGCACCTGTTCATCATCTTGAAATAAAGATACCGGGCTTGCCTTTAAACACTGTTTGTTCTTTGCTTTTTATTATACAGTGAATGGTTTTTATTGATAGGCTTGTCTAATAAAAGTACACTTGGCAAAAGGAACATTTCCATTTAGACAATCGACAGGATAGAACAGAAATTAATTCAACTGCCCTTTTGTACATTTGGGCCGTGTCTTATAAGGTATGCTATGACAACTGCTAACAGATGTAATATTTTTGTAAACTGTCCGTTCTTTCTAACGCCTTCCTTTTTTGGGAACGTTTTCTGCAATCCTCAAATGTTTGGCCATAACCCTGTAAAAAAGGACTGTAAAGTCTTCCTTTTGATTTATTCCCTAAGGCCTGCTACTTTTGTTGTAATGAAGAACATTTACATCATCTTCTGGTGTAGTTAGAGACCCTGTCACCAGAACATACATTTTCATATAATTGGCAGCTCTGCAAAAAATTAAAAATAATACACTGAAAGTAGTTCTAAAGGCTGAAGGTTTTTTTGCCTTCAAGCATTTTATGCTTGAAGGTAAAAAACATTTAAGTGTGCATCCCCCCCCAATACTTACCAAAGCCTAGTCTCGATCCAGCAATGTGCAGGGAAGCAGCGGCTCTTCAAGGGTCTCTCCCCCCATTGGTGCCCGCTGCTGTCAATCACAGCCAGTGAGAAGGAATTGGGGCTGAGCCATGCTGTCTGTGTCTTAGGAAACAGAGAGCTGGCTCAGGAGCAAGCACGCATGAGTACCCCATAGTGGGTGGCTTGCTATGGGAGCACTCGGCAAGGGGAAGGGCCGCAGGGACCCAAGAAGAGGAGGATCAGAGCTGCTCTGTGCAAAACCATCACAGTAAGTATGACGTTTGTTATTTTAAAAATAAAATGTAATCCTTTTATAAAGATTTTAATTATCAGAATATGCATCTCTCATTAGGAGGCCATATCCTCTATCACAAACCTGGATAAGTCCTAAACTCCTGGAGATCGGCCCTTCAAGACATAGGAGAATCAATGCATAAAGGTCTTTAAGTGTATGATGGACAACAACCACCATTATGTTATCTGGGTGCACATTCACTAGACACTAGAACCTTGCAGATATAGTGGTCAATTCGCTTTCATTTCCACACTTTGCTTAAGTGCCGGTTCACACTTCCGCATGTAATATCTGAGCGCACTGCTCCTTCATTACATGCGATCGGATGTGCAGTGCGAATTCAGCCATACACTTTGTATAGCTAAATTCGCACTGCACCCGCACAAAAGTCGCACATGAGGCATTTTTTCAGTCGCATCAAGATCGGATCGCACAGTGGTTCACACTTGTGCGATCCGATCCTGTGCGAACTGTCAGATCACACTGCGATATGCGATCAAACTGGGGGTGTCGTTAACATTTCATTGACACCCCCAGCGTATCGCATATGGCAGTGTGAACTGCCAGATGTGCGTTTGCAATGCGGGAACAGGCTGCGAATTCGCAGCCTTCCCGCATCGCACAAGTGTGACCCGGCACTTAGACTTTCCATCGTTCCCAGCCATAAAACAAAATGTTCTTCTGCTGAAGTTTGAACCCCCAGAAGCTCCATTGGGTTTTATGTCTGGAAAGTCTAAAGCACAGGAGTCTTTTCTGTGTTGGAAATAAGTGCATAGTGGCTTCTATATCTGCAAGGTCCTACTGTCTGGTAAGTGTACACCCAGATCACTTGGTAGTGGTTGGTGTTCGTCATACACTATAAGACCTTTTATGCACAGGAATTTTCTAAAACCTGAGGGGCCAATCCTTATGGATTTTAAGACTGGACTTTTTAGGAGTTTTAGAGAGGATATGGCCCCCTAATATGAGATGCATATTCTGATATTTGATATTCGGATATATTTTTTTTTTTACAGCTACTTGTAGTAGCGCAGGTTGATCTGGTAATAGTATAGTCAAAGCTTTTTTGGCTGTACTAATATGGATCTCAGGAGTCCAGTTTGTTCTGCACTCTTGTAAACCGTTTTCAGCCGACAGCTCTGAAAAGATCCTGACCATATGGTCAGGATCCACCCAGATGCCTGGACTGACAGCTGGCTCAGCCTCTCAGCAAGCCACTGAGAGCATGAGACAGCTGCTTTCACGCCCTCCACACCCTAGTGCTCCAGTGAGTGCTGGAGGGGTAGAGTAGTGGGCTGGTGACTGTCAGTCACCAGCTCTCCGCAGCCTGAAGACCAAGAGCTGAGCTATTAGCGGTGTTTGATCGCTCAGTTCTCGGTCTTAGAGATGGGGGGGAACAGAGGCAGCATTGGATCAATGCTGCATCCACCCAGGTAAGTTTAATTTTCTCTTACGTCCTCCGACAGTCGCCGCCTCTTCATATTCGTCACTAATGGGGGGTTATTGACCTTTGCTCCGTAGGAGTAGCTAGGCAACAGAATATATTAATATCAAAGCTTTTAGCATATCCCACCCCTAGGGGGTGGTCCCCTCAGTCAATACCTCCCTGCTTCCTGCATTTCCAACTCAGTTTCTAATGCCTAGCTCAGGAGTAGGTTGGGCTGTTCCTGTGCTGGGGCTCTTAGTCTCAGCTTCTTTTCTCTTTTTGATTTTATTTGGAGTTTTTTCTCTTTCTTCTACTTAGCTGTTTATTTTCAGCGTTAGTTAGCTTCTTCTGATGAAGATGATCGTGCGGAGCTGGGTCTCAGTCTGGCCACCCTGGATCCCAGGGCTCAGGGCCAGGGGCTTCCCAGCCTGCCATCGAGCGTTCAGCTTAGGTTTTGCCCTGGCACATTGAACGACCCATCCCTGTTCGCTGCAGGGATGCTATCGGTGAGGTGGCTACCTCACTGGACGCCATTGCGGTTTCGCACCGCAATTCCACTGCGTCATGCTTGCGACACTCCCTGTCCTCAGTGCAGCGGTTTGGTCGCTGGAGCAGGCTCCCCACGCCACCTGGACTGGTAAGTGTAACTCTATGTGGGGACCTGTCTATTTGGGTGTTAGTCTGGGACTGTGTGACCCTGCATGTCTGTGTGGCTGCAGTGCTCCCTGTCAGTTCCTGTGTGGACTTGCTGCCTGTGTGTGGGCTGTGAGGGGGGGGGCTCTCCCGCTCTGCTGGGTGTCAGCATGAAGCAGTCAGATTAGGGACATGCTGTGCGGTGATCACTGTGGCGACCCGCTATTTCTTTGGGCAGAAATCATGGTGGCCGGTCCTGTGTGGTTAGACACGGCGTTTTGGCGCCAAGCGCTGCCATTTTAGCGGCGATCGATCAGGCCACATGTCGGCGCCATTTTCGGTTTGCCCAGAGAATCCTCAGCCGAGCGGCCATGTTTGTGTAGCCTTGCATAGGCTTCATAGGGGCGGTCAGTCTTGCATCACTTCCTTTTGCTCTGGGACAGCGATCGGTGCAGCAGCCTGTGTGATCTCTCCAGGTTTTTACCTTTCCTTTTTTCCTTGCCCAGTTTCTTGTCCCTGTGGGGGTCAGTGTATTCAGTGGGTGCGGTGGGCTACGCTCGCCGCGATCTTAAAGGGGCAGTACCCTTTTCTTACTAATTTGCTGGGGCATGGATTCTCAGGATTGCAAGTTTCCTCCCACCTTGTTGGGGAGCCAAGGGGCTGCTGCTTCCCCCGAGGGGGCTGATCTGGCCACTATTGTGGCGAATTTAGCTGCTCAGGGGCAGATGCTGGTGGCTGATCGATCCACAAAACGGCCCAGAGTGTCTATTTCCTCTGATTCAGAGGGCGATGGGGCTGCTATGGCTGGAGTGCCCTTCTCAGGGTCTCACTCATCCCTAGACCTTGTGGGGTCTGACGGGGAGGCTGAGGTGGAGGGGGTTGATAATTCTCCCCCTGGCTCGTCTGAAGAGCTTGCACTCATGGATGAGTTGGTTGCTTCTATCAAGCAAACGCTGCATTTACAAGATGAACCATGTCCTCCAGTTTTGATGTCCTCTTATGGGACGCAAAGAAAGCGCAAAACATCGCAGGATTTTCCTTGCTCTACGGAATTTCAGCGCGCTGTTGATGAGCAATGGCGCAATTTAAAGAAGCCTTTTGCTGTGCCGAGTAGGTTCAAGCTGCGTTATCCATTTACACCCGCCACTGATGAGCGTTGGTGTGTGCCGCCTCAAGTGGATCACGCGGTGGCGATTTTGAATAAATCCACTGCGATCCCTGCTGAGGATACCCCGGTGTTCCGGGACCCGACGGACAGGGGATTGGAATCTCTGGCCCGTCATGCTTATACGGTTGCTGGTTCTATGTTGAAGCCTATTTTTGCTTCCATTATGGCAGCCCAAGCTATTGCGGATTGGACGCAGGTGCTCAGGCGCACCCTGGTGGCTGATTCTGCCCCGCCGACAACTTTGGCTATGGTGGATCAAATTCATCAGGGTGTCATGTATTTGTGTGATGCGGACTTAGATATGGTCCCTTTGGCTGCGCGCCTTTCTAGTGTGGCGGTATTGAACCGTCGCCTGATATGGCTGAAATGTTGGTCTGTTGACCAATCTTCTCGCAAGACTTTGGCTAATTTGCCCTACGTGGGATCTCGCCTTTTTGGCGAATCCTTGGATACTCTGATAAAGGGTATTTCTGGGGGTAAGAGCACTCTCTTACCCCAAACGCACAAAAATAAGTTTGTTCGTGGTAAGAAGAATACATTGTTTAGGGCCTCTCAGGGGTCCTTTCGTGCCTTTCGGTAGCACTATAAGGGCAAGCCCTTCAAGGGACAAGGCTCCCAGAAGAAGCCGTGGGCGGGTAAGCAGAAGTACGGCCTGAAGGGACGCCCTCACCCGGTTCTGGGGTGGGGGGACGTTTGCTCGGTTTTCTTCAACCCTGGCTGGACCGAATTCGGGACAGGTGGGTTCAGGAAATCGTTCGATCTGGATACAAGATCGAGTTTCTCTCTCGGCCGGTGGGCAGATTTTTTCCCCTCAAACCTTCAGCTGGCTCCGGAGCGATTGCAGGATCTGCACCTGGCGGTGCGGGACCTGCGGGCCCTGGAAGTGGTGGTCCCGGTGCCTCATCGGGACAGATTTCGGGGTTCTATTCCAATCTGTTCACTGTGCCCAGAAAGGAGGGCAAGGTATGTCCGATTCTGGACTTGAAAGCTCTGAATCGCTTTGTGCGGGTTCGCAAGTTCCGCATGGAATCCCTGCGCTCGGTGGTGGCTGCCCTGGTTCCGGGGGAATTCATGGCCTCCATTGACTTGAAGGATGCATACCTTTACATCCCCATTTTCGAGGGTCACCAGAGGTACCTTCGATTCGCCATTGCGGAGGATCATTACCAATTCGTAGCGTTGCCCTTTGGTCTCGCTTCGGCTCCGCGGGTTTTCACCAAGGTGCTTGCGCCGGTTCTGGCTTTATTGAGAGCCCAGGGCATTTCTGTCCTGGGGTATCTGGACGATATCCTGATTCGGTCCGCGACCAGTCAGGGCCTGGTGAACGACCTGTCCTTCACGATGCAGACTCTGCAGGAATTCGGTTGGACGATAAACTTTCCAAAATCAACGTTGTGTCCGTTGGTTCGTCTTCCCTACCTGGGGATGATACTAGAATCTGTTCAAGCGAAGGTCTTCCTGCCGGAAGACAAACTTCGGACGCTTCAGTGCGAAGTCAGGTCCCTCAGGGACAATCAGTGCTCGTCCCTCTGGACGTGTATGAGGTGTCTGGGATTGATGGTTTCGGCTTACGAGGCGATTCCCTTCGCCCAGTTTCACACGCGGGATCTTCAGGCGGAGGTTCTGGCCAAATGGGACGGGCGTCCGCAGTCTCTGGATCTGCGGCTGTCGTTGAGCCACCTCACCCGCAGGGGTCTTTTGTGGTGGCTCCAGTCCCCGGCGTTGTCGGGGGGCAAGTCTTTTCGTCCTTTGTCGTGGACGGTGATCACCACGGATGCCAGCCTGTCGGGCTGGGGTGGTGTTCTGGGCGTTCTGTCCGCTCAGGGAACTTAGTCGGAGGAGGAATCCTCCCTTCCGATCAACATTCTGGAATTGCGAGCGATAAATCTCTGTCTTCTGCGTTGGACGGACAGGCTTCAGGGCCGTCCGGTTCGGGTACAGACGGACAATGCTACAGCGGTGGCCTACATCAACCACCAAGGGGGCACCAGGAGTGCCCGAGCGGCTCGGGAAGTAGCCGACATTCTGTCTTGGGCCGAGACGCACGTCCCGGCGATATCTGCAGTTCACATTCCGGGGGTGGAGAACTGGCAGGCGGATTATCTGAGCCGCCAGACCCTGGACCAGGGAGAATGGTCCCTCCACCCGGATGTCTTTCGGATGTTGTGCGCGAAGTGGGGGTCCCCAGATGTGGATCTGTTCGCGTCTCGTCTAAACAACAAGGTGGAAAGGTTCCTGGCAAGAACGCGCGATCCTCGGGCAGACGCCTCAGACGCGTTAGTGGCGCCCTGGCATCAGTATTGTCTGATGTATGCCTTTCCACCGATTCAGCTGCTGTCCAGGCTCCTTCGCAGGTTGGCCTCGGAACCGCACACAGTGATTCTGGTGGCACCGGACTGGCCTCGCCGGTCTTGGTACGCAGACCTCGTGAATCTGGCGGTCGACGTTCCGTGGCGTCTGCCACTTCGAGAAGATCTCCTGTCTCAAGGACCGATATTCCATCCTGCTTTACAGTCGCTGGCTTTAACGGCCTGGCTGTTGTAAGCCAGTTCCTGAAGGATAGGGGTCTCTCCCCTGAGGTCATTCCCACGTTGATCAAGGCTAGAAAAGCCTCCTCAGGAAAGATTTACTACCGTACTTGGAAAGCATACTTTGCCTGGTGTGAGTCCAGGGGATATTCCACTCGCTCGTACTCGGTGTCGAGAGTGTTGGCTTTCCTTCAAACGGGCGTGGACCAGCGTTTGGCGTTGGCCACGATTAAGGGTCAGATTTCTCCGCTGGCCGTTCTTTTTCAACGCCCTGTGGCGTCTAACTCTTTGGTTAGCACCTTTGTTCAAGGGGTGCGACATCTGGTCCCTCCTAGGAGGGAGCCTTTGCCTCCATGGGATTTGAACCTTGTTCTGTCCGCATTGCAACATGCTCCTTTTGAAGAGATCAGGGAGATCTCGTTGTCTCTGTTGTCCAAGAAGGTTGCCTTTTTGGTGGCGATCACTTCGGCTCGCAGAGTGTCGGAGCTGGCGGCCTTGTCCTGCAAATCCCCGTGTATGGTGATTCACTTGGATAAGGTGGTCTTGCGACCTAACCCGTCTTTTCTTCCGAAGAGGATCTCGGAATTTAATCTCAATGAGGATATTTGTCCTGCCTTCACTTTGCGCGAAGCCTAAGCATCCGAAGGAGGTGGCATTGCACTCCTTGGATGTTGTTCGGGCAATCAGGGTTTACCTGTCGTCTACAAAATCCTTTCGCAAGTCGGATTCTCTCTTTGTCCTTCCTGAGGGACCTCGGAAGGGCATGGCGGCGTCGGCTGCGACCATCGCCAAATGGATCAGACAGACCATTGTGCAAGCCTATGCTTTGAGGTGGAAGGTTCCTCCTTTCCCTGTGAAGGCGCACTCTACCAGGTCTCTGAGTACGTCTTGGGCCTATCGTCATCAGGCTTCTGTGGCCCAGGTGTGTGAGGCGGCGACTTGGTCGTCCGTTCACACCTTCTCAAAATTTTACAAGGTGGATGTTCAGGCATCGGCAGATGCTTCCTTTGGCCGTAAAGTTCTTAGTGCGGCAGTGCCTTAGGGTCCCTTGTTTAGGCCCTTGGCTGTTGGGGTGTTTTTACCCCTAGGTTACTTGTTCTTTCCTGGGTTGTTGCTCCTGTTGAGCACGTTTTTTCCTGTTGCCCAGTTGGTTCTCTTACTGTGGTAAGGTTCCTTTCTCTGATGTGGGTACTGCGTTGCTTTAGGCGCGGCTGCTTTTTTCCCACCCCTCATGTCTACACTGCTATGGGACGTCCCCATTAGTGACGAATATGAAGAGGCGGCGACTGTCGGAGGATATAAGAGAAAACTGAATTTTTGTAAAATCTTACCTGTAAAATTTCTTTCTCTGAGTCCTCCCGACAGTCGCCGCCCCGCCCCTCTTTTGGGGTTTTGTTTATGTACTCTACTGCTATGCTACTGAAACTGAGTTGGAAATGCAGGAAGCAGGGAGGTATTGACTGAGGGGACCACCCCCTAGGGGTGGGATATGCTAAAAGCTTTGATATTAATATATTCTGTTGCCTAGCTACTCCTACGGAGCAAAGGTCAATAACCCCCCATTAGTGACGAATATGAAGAGGCGGCGACTGTCGGAGGACTCAGAGAAAGGAATTTTACAGGTAAGATTTTACAAAAATTCCGTTTTTTTTTTTTACTTAAACCCATACCTAAAGCATTTGTAACCTTCTTAAAAAACTGTCATTGCCAGCCTTTCTTTTATGCAGCATTAGCACGAATCATTAAAACCAAGCCTCTAAATACAATTTTTTAGAGATCTTCAGGCAGGTTACGTAACTCCCGGCCGCTCTCCAACTCTGATATACGGGGAGCAACGGGAGGGGCCGAGATCTCCCTCTGATGTCAGCCAGGGATGTCATGTAACCGTTGTGCTGGCCGCTCAGCCCCTCCCGCTGTAGCCTTAGATAGAGGAGGAGAGCACCAGGAATCTCTTGCCTGGACAGAAGATCTCTAAAAAATATTTAGAGGCTTCGTTTTCCACAAATATGTACACTGTGTGTTAATGCTGCCTAAAAGAAGGGGTTGCAGAGACATTTAAGATTTATTTTAGAACTAATAACGGCAGGAGGGAGGGCAGAGATGGCTCGCAGACACAGAGCTGACAGGCAGAGATTGGGGAGAGGAGGACACAGGAGAGCTGCAGATGACAGAGGCACGTAAACTGACCACGTTGTCAGGGCTCAGCAGCCATGATAAACCGTGGTCAGTTTACAGAAGGGATGGCAGAAACTGGCAGGATAAGCCAGGTATTTTAGGTTATACAGGGGGCCAAATAACACAGCATATGCACTGTGCTGTGTAAAATGCTTTAACCATTTGCCGACTAGTGGCCGTAGTTATACGGAGGCAGGTTGGCTCTGTTACGTGAAACGACGTACATGTACGTCGCTTCGTGTAGCAGTTAGTGTGCGCATGCGCACCGATTGGCTAGAGGGGGAGCAAATCAGTGCGTCCAGCGGCCGTGATGTCTGCCAGGCACCCTCAATCTTTCCCCATGGAGACAGAATGCCGGTCTGCCAATGTAAACACGGCAGACCGCTGTTCTGTCAGTGATGAACACAGGGATCCTGGTCCCCCCAAAAGTGTAAAAAATGTCAGTTAGGTGTCCGATCTGTCCACTGTAATGGATCTGTCTACTGTAAAAATCGCAGATTGCCAGTAAAAATAAATTGCTAGTAAAAAAAAAAAAAAAGTAAATAAAAGTGACATAAATCTTTCCCCTAGTCTGTAGATGCAAAAACTTTTGCGCAAACCAATCAGTTCACACTTTTTGGGATTTTTTTTTTTCTTACCAAAAATATGTAGCAAAATATATATTGGCCGAAAATTACGAAAATCTTTTATTTTTTAATGTTTTTTTATTGGGAATGTTTTATAGCAGAAAGTAAAAAATATTGTTTTTTTTTTTTTCAGAATTGTCACTCTTTTTTTGTTTATAGCGCAAAAAATAAAAATCGCAGAGGTGATCAAATGCCACCAAAAGAAAGCTCCATTTGTGGGGAAAAAAAGGACTATTTTAAATTTTGAGTACAGCGTCTTACGACCGCGTAGTTGTCAGTTAAAGTAACGCAGTGCCATATCGCTCTGGCTCACACTTATGTGATGCGGGAGACGCAGCGAATCCTATGTGTTTCCTGCACTGTATTGCAATTGCACGGCGTCTATGCGATCTGCTGCGGGTGTCAATGATGGCTTAATGACTCCCTGAAACAGATCGCAAAACACAGTACGATTGCCAAATGCAATGCGATTCATGTGCAGAAGAAAAAAAGGGCCCTGCCCCATTTTTGTGCGGATGTGATATAAGCCATAAAAAATGTATGGCTCAAGTGTTTGGGCGTTTGTTTAATTGGTATTATTAAAGAGGAAGTAAACCCATTTAAAAAAATGTGAAAAAAAACCTGTTAAGACAGGGGTGGGGAACCTTTTTTCTGCCAAGGGCCATTTGGGTATTTATAAAACCATTCGGGGGCCGTACAAAATTATCACCTTAAAAATTAGCCTGTTATATTTGGTCAAACATGTAATTAGCTCATCCCTAATGTGATGGCTGCAACTGCTTCTATTTGGTGAGGTGTGTGATGTTAGCTTATATTGATGATGTTGCTACTCGCAACAGGTTTTCCAGGTTTGCGTCGGTCAGTCTGGAGCGCAGTCGACTTATTTGTGGTGGTAAGTTTAAAAAAAGAACTGCTGGTGGGTATAGCTGGCTGGTACTGCTGGTGGGTAAAGCTGGCTGGTACTGCTGTGGGTAGTGCTGGCTCAGGCTGGCACTTCTGGCTTGTACTGTGCTGTAAGTACTGCTGGATGGTACTGCTGGCTCAGGCCGATACTGCTGTGGGTACTGCTGGCTGGTACTGCTGTGGGTACTGCTGACTCAGGCTGTTACTGCGCTGTAGGTACTGCTGGCTGGTACTGCTGTGGGTACTGCTGGCTCAGGCTGGTACTGATGGCTGGTACTGTGCTGTGGGTACTGCTGGCTGGTACTGCTGGCTCAGGCGGGTACTGCTGTGGGTACTGCTGGCTCAGGCTGGTACTGCTGGCATGTATTGCTGTGGGTACTGCTGGCTGGTACTGTGCTGTAGGTACTGCTGGCTGGTACTGTTGTAGGTACTGCTGGCTCTGGCTGGTACTGCTGGCTCTGGCTAGTACTGCTGGTTCTGCTGTGGGTACTGCTGGTTCTGGCTGGTACTGCTGTGAGTACTGCTGGCTCTGGCTGGTACTGCTGGCTCTGGCTGGTACTGCTGGTTCTGGCTGGTACTGCTGGTTCTGGCTGGTACTGCTGGCTCTGGCTGGTACTGCTGTGTGTGCTGTTCGCTAGGAGAAGTGTAGCAGCGCCACGCTGGAGGAAGAGGTGATGTTTCCTGTATTGGTCACAGGCGGAGTGCATTTGATATCACTCTGCCTGTGACTCACTCAGACTGTCATAACGGAGCAGGAACTATACAGGAAGCATTGGCTCCATTCTGACAGATCAGCTGAGAGACACAGACTCAGCTGCATGGGGGGCCGCACCAGATGACTTTGGGGGCCGCATACGGCCCCCGAACCGTAGGTTCCCCATCCCTGTGTTAAGACAAAGGCCTAATGAGCTAGTATGCATCGCATACTAGCTCATTATGAAGTACATGTTAGGCCGTCCTGCTTCCTGGATCTCGTCCTCTGGCCATCTGATTGGCCGGGGGGTGCGATTTACATGACTCCCGCACGTGCGCAGGAGCCGCCGTTCACGGCACTGGGATCTGAAGGAACGGCACAGGTGGCCGTTCCTTCAGAGCGCATGCGCCGATGACATCATCGGCTGCATGCAATGTAAATATCTCCTAAACTGTGCATGTTTAGGAGAGATTTATAGCACCTATAGGTAAATGTAAACAAAGTGGGTTTACAACCTCTTTAACCACTTCTGGACTGGAAGATTTTACCCCTTAATGACCAGGCCATTTTTTGTGATTCTGCACTGTGTTACTTTAACGAACATTTCCACGTGCGATACTGTACCCAAATAAAATTGATGTCCTTTTTTTTTCCCCAGAAACAGAGCTTTCTTTTGGTGGTATTTGATCTCCTGTGCGATTTTTTTTTTTTTTTTTTTTGCACTTTACACAAAAAAAACAATGTTTTTCACTTTCTGCTATGTAACATTTAAAAAAAAAAAAATGTATAAATCTAATTTTTTCATAATTCTGAGGCTAATTTGTATTCTGCTACATAATTTTTGTTTAAAATATCCTAATATGCGTATCTTGATTGGTTTGCACAAAAGTTATCGCTTCTACAAACTAGGGGATGATTTATGTCCATTTTTATTTTTTTTAATAGTAATGGCATTGATCAGTGATTTTTAGTGGGACTACGACATTGCGGCGGACCGATTGGACCCCTAACTGACACTTTTGGGGGGGACCAGTGACATTACTACAATAATCAGTGCTAAAAAATATGCACCGTTACTGGCAGGGAAGGGGTTAACCCAGGGGGCGATCAAGTGTGTGTGTGTGGGGGGGGGGGGGGGGGATGTACTTGTGAAATCAACACAGAGACCTGTGTTCCTAGATAGGAGGAACATGGGCTCTGTGTTGATAGCTAAGAGAACAATGGTCTGCTGTGTTCACAACAGCAGACCGCCGTTCTCTCTTCACGGGAGCGATCACGGGTGCCCAGCGGCGATTGCAGCCACAGGCCCCGTGGATCGGCTTCCCTGCTGGCGAGTGGTTGCTCGGGCACCCCCAGGATCACTCCCACGAACCGCCATACAGGTAGGGCGATTCGCAGGAACCTGCAGCTGTATAACTGCGCCAGCTGATTGGCAAGTGGTTAACTGCTTGGCGTCCTCCCGCTGCAGTTGTATGGCGGCAGTCTGGCGCTCCCAGGCAAATAGCCTGGGAGGAGCTAGGGGGCAATCGCGCCGCCGGAGGCGCGCTCCTGCCCCCCCTCTTTGGCTGGGGAGTCAGTGCGTGTGACCGTCGGCTCAGATGGCCGCCGGCCACTTGCGATCTCCTGCTGCAGTGAGAGAAGGACAGACGGGTGATGTAAACACAGCCGTCTGTCATTCTCACTAAAGTAATCACAGAGGCTATGCGATCCTGCTATGTAGGATCGCATGTCTCTTTGATTACATCACAAGCCACGCCCCCTGACAGTTAGAATCACGCCCCTAGGGACACGCTTAACCCCTTGATCACCATTAAAGTTAATCCCTTCCCTGCCAGTGTCATTTTTATAGTAACAGTGCATATGTATAGCACTGATTACTGTAGTAATGTCACTGGTACCCCCAAAAGTGTAAAAAATGTCAGTTAGGGGTCCGATCTGTCCGCTGCGATGTCGCAGTCCCGCAAAACAAATCGCAGAGCACTGCCATTACTCGTTAAAAAAAATACATTAAAAAAATTACATAAATCTTTCCCGTAGTTAGTAAATGCAATAACTTTATGCACACACCAATCAAAATACACTTATTGCGATTTTTTTTTTTTTTTTTTTTTTACCAAAAATATGTAGCAGAAAACAAATTGGCCTAAAATGTTAAAAAATTTTGAGTTTTAAATTTTTTTTTTTTTTTTTGAAAATTTCATATAATAAAATGTGAAAAATATTTTTTCTTCAAAATTGTCGAATTTTTTTTGCTTAAAGTGCAAAAAGTAAAAATCGCACAGGTGATCAAATACCACCAAAATAAAGCTCTGTTTGTGGGGAAAAGAAAGACGTCAATTTCATTTGGGTACAGCGTAGCACGACCACGCAATTGTCCGTTAAATTCACGCAGTGCCGAATCGCAAAATAGGGCCTGGTTTTTGAACAGCCAAATCTTCCGGGGCTAAAGTGGTTAATTGGTATATTAATTTATTCTAGCCATTGAAATGAATAAACGCTCATTCACAAAGCGTGCCTAATGTCTAGGTGCGTTTACACGCGTTTAGGCACGTCAGGGTTTTTTTTCCTGCCCAAACGTTCCTCTCCTGAATGAAATTTTTGGTGCATTCAGATTTCTGCCTCTAAACTCCCCTAAAAGCCTATGGGGTTTATTTACTAAAGGCAAATCTACTCTGCACTACAAGTACACTAAGACTCGATTCACACTAGCGCGACTTGTCAGCCTGACAAGTCGCGCTCCCTCACGGTCCATGCAGTGCTACAGGGCCCGTTCTAATAGGAGCGACACAAGTCGCTCCGACTTAGAAAAAGGGTCCTGTACTACTTCGGGGCAACCTCGGAGCGACTTGCATAGACTTCCATTATGTGAAGTCCATGCAAGTCGCTCCGAAGTCGTGGTGCATGGGAATGCACAAGTCGCCCCCGAAGTAGTACAGAGTCGTGTCGCCTCAGTGTGAACCGACTCTAATGCCTCGTACACACGCATTGACTCTAATGCCTCGCACACACGATTATCGGCCGACCGATCGGCTGTCTTTTGTCCAGAGTTGTGTTGTGTTGGTTGGAATGTGCCTAGACTGCACACAAATTTTTTCGGCCAAAAAAAATATACTTCAGAAGTGATGTCATGTGCTGGTTTACTTTCCGTGTGTTTTTTCTTCTCTGAGCATGCCCTGTCTTGCTCATCTGATTTTTGTCTGCCGAAATCTGTACTGACTGACGGAAAATCGGCCGTTCTGTTGATGGCCAACAAAAATTTTATAGCCTGCACACCAGATTTTTTTCGGCCGAAAAGTCGGAGTCGGTTGTCGAAAGCATCATACTAACAAGCCAAAAATCGGCCGATCGGACGTTGGCCGGAAATTCACGGCCAACTATCGACGCGTGTGTACGAGGCATTACAAGTGCAGTTGTAGATCCGAGGGGGACATGCAAGGAAAATAACAGCATTTCTGCATGCGGATGATTGGATGATAGAAATTAGCAGAGCTTGCACTCATTTCAGATCTTCCCCATAGATCTACAGCGACTGCACTTCCAAGTGCCTTTGTAGTGCACAGTGGGTCTGCCTTTAGTAAATAAACCCCAGTGTGTGCATGGACACATAGGGTAACATAGAGGGGCAGAACCCCCCCCCCCCCATCAAACACCCGTAAATGGGCGTTTGACAGCTGCATTGTTCATGAGACCTTACACAGAGTTCATGATCATGGATTGGTTTTTGTATTCTTTAGCGCTCTAGCCTTTTATAACAGAATGCTTTCTCTACTACTGTCTTGCTGTCTACCACATTTATAACCTTTTGCGGCTCTCTCCAGCTAATGCCTTCTCTACTTGGAACAGACACCCCCCCCCTAATCCTGTAGATGCTCTAATGACATCTTATTCCCAGCTCCCTTTATTTGTGTGTATGTACAGAACTGTGCTGTGTTTCGCCCATTCGGTGATCCTCCTGAGTACTTGACAGTTTCCATGCTCATGTGATTGTTCTGCTGTTGAGAATGTTCACCTCGTTTTTGTCTGAGATAATGAAGTCTAGTGAGCCAGACCTTCGCCGTTTTTTTATTTTTTTCCCATCACAGTGTGTTTCTTTGCAGTGGTCCAGAATATTATTTATAATCTGCCGTTAATTAAAAGAGAGCAGTAATATACAGGAAAGCCAGTCTATTTTGTTTAGCAACCTGTGGTCATTAATTGGTTTTATTTAATATAATTGAAAATTTAGGTTGATCAGAGGAATTTGTATCTGATCAAAGCCTTAGATCTTTGATGAGGAGCTGTATCTCTTATTCTTCAGTAAAGCTTACTGGCAATAGTGGATGTCAGGGACGGTCTCTGGTGACTGGTCATTGAAATTCAAATCATTACGTAGTCAAAAAACGGGAAAATAATTTGCCTAATTCAATATAATTGTATGTATGAACAGTGCTGCTGTTCCTGTGTAGACTGTATATGAGAGTAGATGTGTTCTATACATTTAAGACTGACTCATCTGTTTAAATATTTAATCTTATAGGGAAATTGATTATTTTTTTTTTAACATACAGTACTGTTGAAATGACTGGCCTTAAAGTGTCTAAACCCATACAAACCTAGTCCATAGAGGTGGTAGCTGCGTTCGTTTTCAGGCTTCTTCTCTGTTTTCACCCGGTGATCCAGGGGATTTGCAGACTTCCTCTCCTTTTGAGTTTACACTCCTATTTCTGTTGCGTCTATGGGGCAATCAGTGCCGGGACAAGATGATCCAGGGCAAGGATGCCAAACGGCGCATCCCCTTCCCTTAGGGTTAGGGTCAAGATACCCCATCTTTGCAAAAAACCATTGCGCCAAGGGCAACCGCCCCTCCTGCCACCCCTTGTCCCCGCCCTGGGGGAAACCCTGGTTTTCACACAGGGTAGACGTCAAATATGTCAGCCTTTGCTCATCCCTATTACGTGGTGGATTGATGGGAACAGTAGTGTTCACAGTAACAAATAAGGTTCTTTGGTGTTAAGTTTCAGCTCACAGGAAGTGACAAGGACACTGCGCTTCTAGAAAGATCAACAAGTTTTTTTTGGCAGTTGCTGCAAATGTCCTTAGCCTGAAAAATGAAAATGAATGTAGCCTCCACAACAGGACTGGTAGGCAGCAATATTAAAAATTCAAATTTTTTAAAGCGGAGTTCCACCCTGGGAAAGTTTTTTTTTTTTTTAATAAAAATACCCCCGGGACAGTCAGGGCTAGTACATTCCACAATGGCTAGCCTCTGATCTGTACCGGTTTGCACTTACCTTTTAGAAGACATACTTCCCTTGAAAATGTATTGTCCAGCGCTGCCATCTCAGGTGTGGGCAGCTTGAAGCCAGCACGATCCTCTTCCGTGTCCTCTTCCGTCTTCTTCGGTCCCACAATGCACTGCACCGGCCCCGCCGTCACTTCAGGTGCCGCAGCGTCATCCCTGCACAGCTTCTGGGCATGCCCAGAAGCTGTTTAGCAAGGTATGACGGCGCCTGAACCGGAACTGATGTTGGGGCCGGTGCAGGCGCATTGATTTCTGGGAGCGATGACGTTCAGCTCCCAGGAATCATTGCAAGCCAGGAAGTGACGAATCGCCGTGGCCGCCGAGGGGAGGAAGAGGAAGTAAGGTAAGTATATTTTCTTCTAAAACAAGGTAAGTAAAAAAAAAAAAAAATTGTGATTATCCATTTGTTTTTCAGGTGACCCGGAGCAAGAAGATGGAGGTAAGTATAATTTTAGGGTGGAACTCCGCTTTAAGTTTAGATAATATTTACAGCTAATTAGTAGTCATCTTGAAAAAGAATGTAACGCAATTAGGATTTTTCTTTAGAAATCTCTATTATAATTTTATTCAATGAAATGTATTTAGTCATGATTCCCACTAAGCTGTCCTGCTGCATAGTAGATATACAGGCAATTGTTTGGGGGGGGGGGGGGTGAACCACTTTTGGATAGCCCATCCACAGTGTACTGTGAAGCGGCCCGCAGGCAAAGCGACATACTGGTACGTCGCTGCCAGCTTCCGGGTTTAGGGTTTGCGCATGCGCGCCCCCCGACGACAGTTACTGTGACTGTACACAACGGGAGTCTGTCAGCAGGTACCGGCCAATAATTCATGGCTGGGAGCTGCTGATTGGCTGCGTCCAATCACAGTACAGAGCCCTATGTTGACAATCAACACAGGGCTCTGTACAGAGGAAACGTTAAGTAGGGATAAGAAACAGAGATATATTAGTAAAGGCAGCACGCATTACACACATTTCACATTGTTAGGCATACATTTAACCCCTTGATCACCCTAGATGTTAAAGTGGAGCTACGCCCTAAATACCATCGATGGCTCTACTGCTAGCTAATACCTCTGAAAAAAGGAAAAAAGAAATTGCACTATGAGGGTGTAAATAGCTGCCAGCACCTCACATACGGTAAATTGATCAAAATTGTGTACACTGCTCAAAAAAATTAAAGGAACACTTTTTAAACAGAATAGCATCGAGTCTGTTAAACTCCTGGGATATTGATCAGGTCAGTTAAGCAGCAGAGGGGGTTGGTAATCAGTTTTCAGCTGCTTTGGTGTTAATTAAATTGACAACAGGTGAACTAGATGGGCAACAATGAGACAACCCTCAAAAACAGGAATGGTTTTACAGGTGGAGGCCACTGACATTTATTTTTTCCTACTGTTCTTTTCTGACTGTTTTTTTTTTTTACTAGTTTCGCATTTGGCTAGGGTCAGTGTTACTTCTGGTAGCATGAGACGATACCTGGACCCTATAGAGGTTGCACAGGAAGTTCAACTCCTCCAAGATGGCACATCATTATGTGCCATTGCCTGAAGATTTGCTGTGTCTCCCAGCACAGTCTCAAGAGCATGGAGGAGATTCTAGGAGACAGAAGGTTACTCTAGGAATACTGGACAGGGCCATAGAAGGTCCTTAACCCATCAGCAGGACCGGTATCTGCTGCTTTGTGTAAGCAGAAACAGGATGAACATTGCTGGAGCCCTACAAAATGTCCTCCAGCAGGCCACTGGTGTGAATGTCTCAGACCAAACAATCAGAAACAGACTTTATGAGGCTGGCCTGAGGGCCCAACATCCTCTAGGGCTCTGTTCTCACTGCCGGCACCATGAAGCTTGATAGGCATCTGCCGTTGAACACCAGAATTGGCAGGTCCGCCACGGGCGCCCTGTGCTTTTCACAGATGAGAGCGGGTTCACCCTGAGTACATGTGACAGACTTGAAAGGGTCTGGAGAAGCCGTGGAGAACATTATGCCGCCTGTAACATTGTTCAGCATGATCGGTTTGGTGGTGGGTCAGTGATGGTCTGGGGAGGCATATCCATGGAGGGACGCACAGACCTCTACAGTCTAGACAACGGCACCCTGACAGCCATTAGGTATCAGGATGAAATCCTTGTACCCATTGTCAGACAGTACACTGATGCAGTGGGTCCTGGGTTCCTACTGGTGCACTAGTGTGCCGGCCTCATGTGAGGAGAGTATGCAGCCAGTTCCTGGAGGATGAAGGAATTTATACCATTAAATGGCCCTCGCACTCACCTGACCCAAATCGAATGGAACACCTCTGGGACATTATGTTTCAGTCCATCTGACGCTGCCAGGTTGCACCTTAGTCTGTTCAGAAGCTCAGTGATGCCCTGGTCCAGATTTGGGAAGAAATCCCCGTCGTCTCCTTAGGCGCATGCCCCCGACTTCAGGCATGCATACAAGCACGTGGGGACCATACAAACTACTAAGTACCATCTTAAGTTGCTGCAATGAAATTTCAGCAAAATGGACTAGCCTACTGCATCATTTTTTCACTTTTTGGGGTGTCTTTGAATTCAGCTCTCTGTAGGTTTATAATTTTCATTTACATCAAACGATGTAGCATCCTTTTGTTCCTAACTTGTTACCCATCCATTTCAGTATAGATATTCAGCATGATATTTTTTCCCCATTGAGATCTATTGTGTCTTCAGAGTGTACCTTTTTTATTCTTTTGAGCAGTGTATATGAAAATAGTGCAGCGCTTAAAATAAGAACAAACCATATATGTGTGTATTCATATGAGGAATCGCTACACAATTGTGAAAACATAAGAAATAAACAAAGTACATATGCAGGAATTCAGGATGCATGAACACCTCTAACAATAATTAAAAGTCCAAAGTGTAATGACACCAATGTGATAATCCTTGATAATCCAGCAGTCAGGATAAGTACTCTGTTTACATCAGAGTCCCCCCTAATATGAAAGTCTCCAGCATTCCTCTTTACATCAGGGTTCCAAGAGTCCCTCCTTACATCCCCAGTGTTCTTCCTTACATTAGAGTTTCCACATATATCAGAGTCCGCAGGGTTCCCCCCTGTATATCATGGTCCACATCGATCCCCCCCTGTACATAATGGTCCGCAGGGTTCCCCCCTGTACATAATGGTTCGCAGGGTTCCCCCCTGTACATAATGGTCCGCAGGGTTCCCCCCTGTACATCATGGTCCGCAGGGTTCCCCCCTGTACATCATGGTCCGCAGGGTTCCCCCTGTACATCATGGTCCGCAGGGTTCCCCCCGTACATCATGGTCCGCAGGGTTCCCCCCCGTACATCATGGTTCCGCAGGGTTCCCCCCCGTACATCATGGTTCCGCAGGGTTCCCCCCCGTACATCATGGTTCCGCAGGGTTCCCCCCCGTACATCATGGTTCCGCAGGGTTCCCCCCCGTACATCATGGTTCCGCAGGGTTCCCCCCCGTACATCATGGTCCGCAGGGTTCCCCCCGTACATCATGGTCCGCAGGGTTCCCCCGTACACCAGAGTCCGCAGGGTTCCCCCATACATCAGAATCTGCAGGGTTCCCCCGTACAGTGCAAGGGGGAACTCTGTGGACCCCGATGTAAGGAAATGCTGCAGACTCTGATGTGATGCGATGGATTGTGATGTAAAAGTAATGCTGCAGATTGTGATGTAAAAGGAATGCTGCGGATTGAAGGGAAACGCTGTGGACTTTGGTGTAAAGGGAAACTGATGTAAGGGGGTCTCTGGTCATTCCCCCCCCCCCTCCCCGCACACACACACACTTTACATCATGGTGGTCCACAGCATTTCCCTTTACATCAGAATGCACAGAGTTTTCCCTTTTCCTATAAATGTAAACCCTGCAAACTCTGATGTAAAGGGGGACTCAGGACACATAGGCTAACACAAAGGGGTGTTTAGTGGCAAAATCAAAATCAAACCCCCTTAAGGGCTCATTGACACCAGAATGCAGTGTGGGAATATGGGCTGGTAGGTGAGCTAGGAATTTTTATTTGATTGTTTTTTGACAGGGGTCATCCTTCAATGTGCTCCTTGCTGTAAAGGCTATTTTATAGGTTGGAGTGGTTGCCATTTGTTTGTACTGTTGGTGAATTTGTGAGCGAGCAAACTGGATATCTACGATGCCATTGTGCTTTTGCTGGGTGTCCAATGCGCCCCTATACCTTTTTAGGAGAGGTGCGCTCCCTTCAGGCATATCTGCCCTTAATCTGTCCATTATTATATACAGTATGATACAAATATTGATGCAACACAACTGAACAGTGTCTCTTAAAGAAATAGGTCCCAAATGATGAAACAAAAAAAAGTCCATAAATATGTGTATGTGGCCAGCCACCAGTGAATTCCAAACTTCAAAATCTACACTACGTGTCACATGCATAACACACAGTGATCTATATGCGCTTACCTCCTGGATTGGACCACGAATTTTAAATTTTTTTTTGGAAATCATACTTGCCTAGGTGAATGCAGCATCGGTCTGAAGCTGCATCTGTCCCCCGCCGGCTCTAAGACTGAGAACCGAGTGATCAAACACTGCTAATTGCTCAGTGAGCAGAGAGCTGGTGACTGTCAGTCACTACTGTCTGCTCTGACCCACTGAAGTGCTTGGCTGTGAAGGGGGCAGGAGTGGGTGACTCAAGCTCTTAGCGGCTTGTTGAGAGGCTGAGCCAGCTGCCATTTCAGGCTTCTGGTTTGATCCCGACCATTTGGTCAGAATTTTTCCCCAGCCTGGACTGGCTCTGTGACATCAGCCGACAGCGGGCTTCAGCCTGTTAGCTGAAAATGGGTTACAGAAGTGCAGAATGAACCACACTCCAGTGATCTGCAGGAGAAGTACAGCCAAATGAGCTGACTTTACTCTATTCCTATACGTGTTACGCCTCCAAAGACCTCCTCAGTAGGACGGGTGCAGGCCATCACAACCTCTTTATATATTATATCAGCCGACTCTGAATTCCACAGCAATCAGAGCCGGACCGGAAGTAAAGTTGTTTGTGACCCGACCAAACCTGAAGTGATGTCATTCGCAGCCATCTTGCCCTCCATGTCCTCAAATGGGGAAAAAACAGAGAACAATCCAGGCAGACCACTCCAAACCAGGTGGAAAGAACTGAAAAACATCACTGGCAACCACCTAGCATCAATTGGCTCCCCAGCGACATCACAAAACACATATAGGTGAAACTTCCATGAATGTTTAACCGGCCCACCCTGAACTCCACTGCGGCACAGGCCATGCCAGAAATGGCGGCACAAGACGACCTGATCAACCCGAAAGTGACGCAGATTTGGAGACTCTCAAAATGATAGTTAGGACTGCAGTACACTGGGGTCCTGTGACATGACCACTTCAGCTTACACATATATTTGCAGATGTGTGCAAACTAAACCCCTGGTTTTAAAATGAACTGTTAGGGTCAATTCGGTTTGTTGCAGGCTGGCTAGTAAGTCAACTGGAAATTTTTGTTTGGTTGTTTTTTTACATGCGTCGCCCTTCCCTGGGCTCCTTTTTGCAAAGGCTAATTTGGGGTGGTTGCCATTTGTTTGTACTGCAGTGCGGGAAACCTGCATTCTGTATGCGCTTCCTGCACTACAGTCAAAATGCACTGGGTGTGTGATATGCTGCAAGTGCCCGTGTGTTCCTAATGACACCCCAAACACAAATTGAAATGCAGTGCATTTGCCTGCGATGGATTGCATGGTACCGCAGTATCATGCAATCCAGTTGCACTGCATTTTTAAAAGTAGCCCATGCATTATGTTTGGCTGATTTCAGTCCACTTAAATGAATAGGCTGAAAATTTCACTTCGCTGAATCAGACAGGAATGCGGTCATTGTTCCTGCGTGATTCAGTGCGGTGTGATTCTCAGCCCATTTATTTTAATGGGCTGAAATTGCACCAAAAGCAGTGCATGCACTTTGAACCCACCCTAAAAGTTTTTGATGTCTAATGTGCATAAGGCCTTTGTGTCACAAAAGAGAACATTTTATTAAAGTAAATATAAATCCAATCACTAAAATCTTTGTTAAAGCAACTTCAAAGGGAATTTTCTATATTTTAAAATCTACAGCTTTCATTAACATAATATCCAGTGATCCTGCCACGTCATCCCTTGTTCTGGCCCTTCCTGTTATAGGGGGACAGTGTCCTAATTGGGCTTCTGTGTATGTGTAATGTCACCATATCACTCCGGCTTCTGATACAGATTGCAAGTGTTATACAGGCATCGACCATGGCTGTCACCATCAGGAAACCTACCCTGAGAATTTCCATCTCTAGAGTACATGTAGATGGGAAGTAGCTTAAAAAGGCTGCAGGATGCAAAAAAGGGATAAACGTGTTATATAGAAAAGAAATGGTGTCCTGCTTGCTTGCCCCTAACACAGGTGGTCAGGCGCTAAGCAAGCAGGCCTACTGGTACTCGGTTGCCCCCAGGACTTAAACACAGTGCTATAGTGCCTGGCTACAACTTCAGGGCAGGCACAAACTGAGCACAGCAAACAGTTACTTGCGTTTGGCTGACAGGCAGAGTGGTTCAACAACAGTCCAGGTACAAGGCAGGCAAGCTTCAGAATAGTTATGGTCAAATCTGAAGTCAAAAGGCAGGCAAAGTGCAGAGAGTAGTCGATATCCAATCCGAGGTCATTGACGAGGGAATCCAAACAGCAGAGCAGTGCAGACATACAGAGAGCTCAGAAAACATGTTAAAATGCAATATCACAAGCCTGGGACTGCAGGCTTGGCTGACTTTAAATCCCGTTTGGTCTCCACCCAGAGACTGACCACATCAATCACCTTGCAGGTGGACAGACAGACAAGGAGAATGCCACAACTAAAACCATAAAACTGGAATGAGAAGCAGGAGCATTACACACTCCTGACAAATGGCAATTGCGTATTATACACAATGCTATAGTGACATGAATACCTTAAGACCCCGTTCACACTGGGGCGACCCGACTTGCCGGGGCGACCTGTGAAGTCGCGGTGCGCAGCTCGCACCGCGACCTCGGAGCGGCCGGCATGGACTTCATAACATTGAAGTCAATGCAGGTCACTCCAGGTCGCCCCAAAGAAGCTCAGGACCCTTTTTTCTAAGTCGGAGCGACTTGTGTCGCTCCTATTAGAACGGGTCCTGTGCTGCTCTATGGCAGGCGACTTGTCAGGCGACCATGTCGCCTGACAGGTCGCCCCAGTGTGAACGGGGTCTTAAGGTTTCCATATACTTTATTTCAATATATTTTTTTTGTTTATATATTTTTTGAAAGTAATACAAATAAGGGCAGATAAAGCTAGTGATGTCCTTGGTAAGCAGTGACTCTTTTATTAAAAAATATGTATGCTGTGATTACAACAGAAATGTACACAGGGGAGAAGCAGAAAGTAAGAGGACTTAACATAAGAAAGAATACACAAAATGGAGCCAGTTAATTCCTATTCTGCTTGCTATGCATTTTAGATACCATCAGTTATATTCTCCAAAGTGCATTGCAAATAATTATGTGCAAATATGAATGCAAATTGGGACAGAGAAAACACTGCCACCTGTAGATCCATCCAGAATGACAATGTACTTCTGCATCTGCTTTCCCACAGTAAGAGGTCTTCGTGTTGGACTTGGCCCACACATCGCTGCATGGGAGAAGCTCTGCTTACCGCCGGTTGATTTTTATATGTTATGGATTATGTCTGTTATCAGCCATAGTAAGCCAACCAGAAAAAAAAGCTATTTAATACAACTCTGATTAGCCTGAAAGTGCCATAACGAAGCGCTTAACCTGATCACCTTGATACAGGCATAACAGAAATGAACACAGGTAATGTATACACCAGGTTGATTCTCACAGACATTATTAGGTGGTCACTGACAATCCCACCAGCAATGTGTCCAGACTTGCTTCGATAAATTCTTTGTTTTCTGATTCTCTTCCAATAGGAATAATTGATCTATAGTTGACAATTCAATCTATCGATATACCACACACATGGAAGTGGATTTAGATCAGTAGTGATGCAGTTTTAAGTTATCGATCGCATCCACCATGTAATAATTTGATTGATCAAAATACAATCATATTCATTAACAAAGTATCTCAGCACTCCAGAATGACTGATAATTTTCCACTCTGAGCAACTGACTCAGTTTGATGGAATCTATTCTAATCTAGAAGGGGTAAACCTATGTGCTACTAATGGGTATAAGACGTTCAAAAATGAAAAAAATGCAGATATAGAATAAAAGTGGAACACCCAAGGATTGAGCAGCCAATTCAGTAGTGTCACCACATACCACAATAATTTCAGAAATAAAGAGAATCAGCGCTCTGATCCTTAAAAGCGATGGACCACCCAATAAATATATAAATATGTTGAACTCGAAGAAATAGATATTAAAAGGAGTAGATGGTGCGATGTTAAAATCAAGTCACAATAATTATCCGCAGCGTAGTGTAAAAAATAAGAATGTAAAAGCACTTTTAAAATGGGAGTATAACAAGGCTAGTGCAATCCAATCACAATAAATCTCCACAGTGTAGGAAAAACAATAGTATAATCAATCAGATAATAAAAAGAATGCATGGAAAAACATAATTATTAAAGTGATAAAGTAGTAAATGTGGAAATGGTGATATGATATTGAATAATAATAACTGGAAAATAGGGCAGTGATTCAACTTCTTAGAATAATAAAAAATCAAAATGTGAAGATATAGTAAGATAAATGATGAGATAAATGATATATATCCAAAAAGTCTCAATCAATAATCACAATCAAATATGATAGTGTATCCAAGTGCCAATCTAAAACGTGAATAAATAGGGTGCTAAGAAGTCCATAAAAAATATGATTCAAAGGGTGATTATGGTGAATAAAGTGCTCAAATGCCCCATTTAAAAGATCAAGTGATTAAAAAGGGGAGGTAAAAATTCCGGTGACAGCCAGGTGCATCAGTAGGTGAGCTAACAATCCAGCATTAGGTATAATGGCCGCTCACCTCCATTTACACTCAAATGAGCGTTTGGGTACAATCTTTCACCGTATCCGACCTCCTAATCTTCTCTAACCGATGTAATACTTGTATCTCCAAACCTTATGCAGTAATTCAAGATATATATATATATATATATATATATATATATATATATATATATATACGAATCTCAGCACTGGTATATCATACACTCCTTTCCTTTTTGGGCGATATCCTCATTAAACCACGGTATGTTAATCACTCATTCCGATTGGGATATAAGAGAGAAACTCTCATAGTGTAGCAATTCAGGGTAAACTTTAATAAAAAATGCAGGTCACTTACAGTTTAGCAAGGAATAATGCGTGGAACAAACACAGAACCGCCGATGCTGTAAACTCCGATACTTCCGGTCTACGGCCAAGACCGGAAGTATCGGAGTTTACCGCATCGGCGGTTCTGTGTTTGTTCCACGCATTATTCCTAAACTGAAGCTGAATCCTAGATCCTTTGCTATCAGCAGGATCCTGACCTTTATACAGAAAGGAGTTGACCAACGTTTGGCGTTGGGCACTCTTAAGTGTCAGATCTTGGCCTTGGCTGTGTACTTCCAACGCCCTTTGGCTACGCACTCTTTGATTCGTATGTTCCTTCAGGGGGTTCACCATTTGGCTCACCCCAGGAGGTTTCCGTTACCTCCTTGGGACCCTAATTTGGTTCTTCCGAAATCTCCTTTTCGAGAACATAAGATACATTTCCTTGCTCGCTTTGTTGCAGAAAGTTGCCTTTTTGGTGGCTATCACCTCTGCGCGCAGGCTTTCTGAACTAGCTCTCCTTATCTGGTAATACTCAGGGATAAGTTAGTGTTACGGCCTAATCCATCGTTTCTTCCTAAGGTGGTTTCAGACTTCCATCTGAATGAAGACCTAGTGCTTCCGTCACTCTGTCACATTCTAAAGAAATTGCA
The DNA here is from genome assembly GCF_965119305.1 of Pelophylax lessonae. NCBI lineage: Eukaryota > Metazoa > Chordata > Amphibia > Anura > Ranidae > Pelophylax > Pelophylax lessonae. The sequence goes on from NC_138769.1 coordinate 156,123,446, forward strand.
TTGCCTTGCATTGCTTGGATGTGGTTCGGGCGATACGGGTGTCTGGAGACTACTGAGTCCTTTCTTAAGTCGGACTCTCTGTTTGTGAATATGGATGGACCCTGTAAGGGTCAGGCTGCGTCTGCGGCGACCATCTCTCGATGGATCAGACAGACGGTGGTAAAGGCGTATTCTCTTAAGGGCAAGGTTCCTCCTTTCCCTGTCACGGCTCAATCTACGCAGGCGTTGATTGCCTCTTGGGCTTTCCGCCATCTGGCATCAGTGATCCAGGTTTGCAAGGCGGCCACTTGGTCATCTGTACATACGTTCACCAAGTTTTACAGAGTGGATGTGTTAGCATCCTCGGATGCGTCCTTTGGCCGCAAGGTTTGTCAGGCCACCATTTAAGGAGCAGTCTACTTTTCCTTCTTCTTTATGGATTTGTTACAATTGAGCCCCAGTTGTTGCTTGTTGGGCTCCATGTTATATAGTTGGCTATGTTAGCCGTGGGAATTGCATTCTTTTAAGTTTGTCCTTTCCCCACCCCTCAGTGGTTACTGCTTTTTGACGTCCCATCCGTCTATGATATAAAGCAGCAGCTACGTCCGTCTGTGGACGAAAGAGAAAATGGTATTTTTTATTTACCGTAAAAGCCATTTCTCTGAGTCCACCGACGGACATAGCTCCCACCCCTCTTTTCCCTGAAGAGTTGGGTTTTGGTTATTATTCACTGCTTGCAACTAAACTAAAGATGCAACGGTGAGGCCAGTGGTAATAACCCAGGGACCCCGCCCCCCTGGGCGTGTCAAAGCCTTTGGCTCTACCTGGTCACTCTTAGTGGGAGGAGCTTATTACCCATCCGTCTATTAATTAAAGCAGCATCTACATCCGTCGGTGGACTCAGAGAAATGGATTTTACGGTAAGTAAAAATTCCCAAAAGTGGAGTTACGCTTTAACTTTACACACAACAACACTTTAGACCTGTGTCTACCCAGGCATGATGCAATGAGAGCTGTGTAGCCGTTGTATACTTTCTTTTATATTTATCTTTTTTTATTTATTCATGTTGGTGGCATCTAGCTCACTGTACTTGCAGTTATGACCGGCATTCACCACGGTGCTCCTGATTTTGTGACGATTGTTTTTGCGATGGCATTTCATCGTTGGTAATTCTAGATTTTGGTCGACCTTTTTGTGGTAACAATATACCTCCTCCATGATGGACTTAGGTTTATCGGGATTGAACAGCTGTGTTCTAAAACTGTTTTGTATATTCTTTTTCTTTAAGCTTTCTCACATTATCACTGGCAGCCCTGTGCTTTTTTCACAGCTTATAATTATTACCGGTTGATCCACCTGTGCTTGAGAGCTAATAGAGTATTTGAGATCCAAGAACACTCAACACAGCAGACTAATACGTAAAACAAAAAGAGTCACAAAAAGCAATACAGTGCCCATAGGCTTTGCGTGGAACTCATTATGGCTGGATTATAAGTGAGGAAACGGTTATATATTAATGGTGCTAAGAGGATTAACCTTACTCTGTGAAGGTAAGTACATAAATGGCTCTTTAGCAAGGCAGATGGAAACTGTTGACTGAGTTTACAAGTGTTGGAGTACATGCAGGTAATGAGTAAGCAGCTCGTTCTCCTCCCCATTTGAAATTAAACCTCCTCCCCTCCCCCATATCCCTGTAGGACAGAAAGGGTTAATTAATTAGTATTTTGAGCTTTTAATTGGAGCTTAGCGGGTCCCGCATGACAGCTGTCTGCCCCCCTCCCAACTAAATTCATTTGTTTAAATTCATTTTGTACAATAGCGAAATTAATTATGCAGATTTCCTTTTGGAGGTAATGTTGTTTTGCTGCTCCAATATTAGTTTGTTGCAATTGTGCTCTGGGGGTCTCTGCATATTGTCTGTGATATTATCAGGCACTGGGCCTCTCTCATTTCGGGTTATTGACAGTTTCTGAGACGAGATGAAGATAATTATTAAGCCATTGTTGTGTATGGGAGGAGGCCAGTTACACGATGAAAAATAAAAAAGAACATCATCTCATCCTGAGTTGGCCTGCTTTCCTCCTTTTTTCCCATCTAATTGTTCTCCCTTGTTACTGTCGGTATTTATTTATTTCTGCATTACTCGGCAAGTCGTTCTTAAAGTGGAAGAAATGCTTAGGTAGAACTAAAAACTGTTCCCTTGTCCCTCTTCCTACCTATCTTATAAAAAAAAGGTCTGTGTACCTACCTATTTTTAATCTGCTCATGCAGCAGTCATTTGATCCTGCAGTGCCGGTTCCTCTATGTCAGAGAGCAGCTGCTGTAAGGGACCCCATGGGTGACATCATAGCTTCAGGAATTTACAGCCTTATTGAGCACTCCCTTAAATAGGGGAGCCGCCTCCTACCTATCCTGCCTACCCTGGAGGAAAAAAACAATAGTCTGTGTACTTCCCTTTTTGTAATCTGGTCCGGTCTAGTCATGTGATCCTGCACCGCCAGCTTCCCTATGTCAGAGAGCAGATGCTGCAAGGGAGTGCCAGCAACAGCTGAGCCTTTGGACCCTGTTGGTGATTGGGTCAATCCCACCTCTTAATACTCTTAATAGTCCCTGGCTATAAATCATGCGTGACGCCATGGCTCCAGGAATTCACAGTCTTTGTTGAGTACTCCCTTACATAGGGGGGGGGGGGGGGGCTCCTCCTAACTATCCTGCCTACCCTATATAAAAAAAAAAGTCTGTGTACTTACTAGAGCTGCATGATTAATCGTTAAAAAAAATCACAATCTCGATTCAGCCCCTGATCTTAATCCAGCATTTCCATGATTCATGAAAAAGTGCAGAGCAGTTCCATGCTCACAGCTGTCAAAACTTTTCCGGCTGTTTTTTTTTTTTTTAGCACTACATTGCTTAGCTCTGAGGGATGAATAGAAACACTGTATCATTTGGTTCTTTTAGATCAAAGGGATGAACTTCGGTCTGTAAATGAGGTCAGTTTAATTCCTCAAATAGATGTAAACCCCATTCATGAAATTTGACCTGGGCACATATATTTGTAGTGTTTACCTATCTCTCTTCAAAGCCCTAAGTCCCGTGGCTTTCTCCTGCTCAGTGCTTCTGTTATCAGCATGATAAAGTCTGACCAGTTCTCCGTCAACTGAGCTAAAAACCAGGCTGGGTTTTGTGTCGGGGTAGGTGCTATAAATAGATTATCAGAGAGCTGGTCTATTCACAACACAGCTCTTTATGTTTCTGCCTATGTGGATAGGGGGTGTGTGCCTTTCCTCCAATCAGCTGTCTCACAGTGTATGGCAAGAATCCACAGGTGAATCAGGAAGAGAAAATTCTAACCGAACGTACACTTTCTAAACTGTGTAGAAAGCTGAAGACCGCAGATACACAAATAACTTTGTAGGGAGATTGGTTTCATCTGTTTATCATCTGAGGCTGTTCACTTCACTGGGTATAGGAGAGGGTTTGCATCCACTCCAAAGACTAAGCCTTTTTCTGACACTTGTTGCTTTCAAGTTAAAATCAGTATTTTTTGCTGGGTAATTACTTAGAACCCCCAAACACACACACACACACATATATATATATATATATATATATATATATATATATATATATATACATATATATACATATATACATATATATACATTTTTTTTTTTTTTTTTTTTTTTAGCAGAGACCCTGGAGAATAAAATGGTGGTCGTTGGAATTTTTTATGTCCCACCGTATTTGCGGAGCGGTCTTTCAAATGCAATTTTTTGGGAAAAAATACACTTCAATGAATAAAAAAAAAAAAAAAAGAAACAGTACAGTTATCACCATTTTTTGTATAATGTAAAAAGCTGATTTTAAGCCGAGATTCGTGCGATAATCGTGATCTTTATTTTAAGCAAAAAAAAAAATGTGCGATTCTTATTTTATCTAGAATCGTGCAGCTCTACTACTTACCGTATATACTCGAGTATAAGCCGACCTGAATATAAGCCGAGGCACTCAATTTTACAACAAAAAGCTGGGAAAACGTATTGACTTGAGTATAAGCCTAGGGTGGGAAATGCAGCTGCTACTTAACCCAAGTGGACCACCACGAGACCGAAAACGGGCTGCAGGCATGGTGCAGGGGCTGCGGACATGGTACAGGAGATGCAGGGCTGTGGGCATGGCACAGGAGATGGTACAAGCATGGCACAGGAGATGCAGTGCTGCGGGCATGGTACAGGAGACTGAGGAGATGCAGGGGCTGCGGAGGAGTCTCACTCACCTTTCCGCCCTACATTTAAAAATGGCGCCGCCTGGCGCCAACATGTCACCGCACATGCGCCGTCTGCCCCGGAATAGCCAAACGTGCACGGGCTTTCCCGAGCGGTGGCGGCGCATGTGCACTGACCGGGGAAAAGGTAAGTGAGACCGGGACTCGAGTATAAGCCGAGGGGGGCTTTTTCAGCATAAAAAACATGCTAAAAAAGTCGGCTTATACTCGAGTATATACCTATTTTTATTCTGCTCTGGTCTAGTCATTTGATCCTGCAGGGCTGGCTCCTCTATGTCAGAGAGCAGCTGCTGCAGGGGAGTTCCCGCAATGGGTGGGGCAATTAGAGCCCATGGTTGATGTCACAGCTCCAGGAATTCACAACCTTTGTTGAACACTCCCTTACACAGGGGAGCCGGAGCTGCAGGATCATGTGACCTGAGCAGATTAAAAAAAGGGAAGTATACAGATCTTTTCTTTTACAGGTTAGGCAAGATAAGTAGGAGGAGGGGGGAGAGAGCATTTTTAATAATAGCTATAATTAGACTTTTCTTCCACTTTAATTTTTTAAAGGGGAATGTATCGTCATTTCACCTGCTTTTTGGATACAGGGTATAAGAAATCAGTATTTGTGTACATACGCGCAGCCATATTTTCTCGGTTCATTCTCAAGCTCTACTTTAGTTTTACACAGTGGATGTGCTTTACTGCTTTTTCTCCCAATGGTTATCTTCGAGTAAGCTGACTTATTGAATGCAATGCACCCTTTGTCTCACCAATAACATCTCAAACTCAACCATTAGATTACCAATGAAGGGCAAAGCAAATATAGACTCACTTTAAAAATGACCAGCACAGCATTTAATATGTCCTTCACTGGGAACAAGGAGCAGAAGACTTTTCTAAGGGCTGAGTTGATCCCAGTTGGAGCTCACACAGTGGTCAGGACTCTTTCTGCTCCTATGGTATGTGACAACTCTAGGAAATTTATATGAGGTGTGACCAGCGATAAAGTAAACATATATACATAATGAGGTGGACCCAAGGATAATATAAAAACTTATATTTATTGACGGTCTATAGGCCAGATACTGGTAAAACCAACATGTTCAGTAAAAACATGTAACCCATGGTAATAGGGTATACATGAGTGAAACAAAGGTAAGTATACATGGTCTAAGACAGAAATACATGGTAATGCAGTATTATCCTGGTACATACAAACAAGTAGGACCTTGCCTTTGTTTTTGCTTTCATGCAATAGGGATGGAGACTCTTTTGTTCAGGAGTCCCATATAAAGTCCCAATTTTCCTTTCCCCCATAGTTGCACATTGATTTAGGGATGGAGGTGTGAGTCACCAGCGTTACTTTTATATTATTCCTCATTTTATCAATTCTTCATTGCTGCCTGCATACCCTTCATATTAGAGCTGCACGATTAATCGTATGAAAATCGCGATCTCGATTCACCCCCCCTGACGATCTAAACCTGACATATTCTCGATTCTTTGCATAGCTAAGGGAGCAGAGAAAACAGCTGTGGAAAACTCCCAGTAACTATAAACAAAATTATTACATTGTATCTTTCCTCCTGCAAACGGCTATCAGCATTAAGTCTCCCAGTAAATATAAACAAAATGATTACATTTGTATCTTTTCCTTCCCTCTGCCAGGGAGAAAGGAAGTTTAACCTCTTAAAGACTGGACCTTTCTCTGACACTTGTTGCTTGCAAGTTAAAATCATTTTTTTTTTCCTAGAAAAGTACTTAGAACCCCCAAACATTTTATATATTTTTTTAGCAGAGACCCTACAGAATAAAATGGCGATTGTTGTAATATTTTATGTCACACTATATTTGCGCAGCAGTCTTTCAAACGCAATTAATAAACTTTAATGAATAAAAAAAAAAAACGTAACAGTAAAGTTATCCCAATTTTTTTTTGTTACACAGAGAATCGTGAGAGAATCGTGATCTTTATTCCAAGCTAAAAAATCGTGATTCTCATTTTGGCCAGAATCGTGCAGCTCTACTTCATATTATGGTTTCATATATCCATTTTTGCTAAGTTTATTCTTTAGTTCATGATTTTACCATATTGTACTACTATGCACACTGGTACTGACTAGTATTCCAGCATTTCTCTTCTTCAGTTTTCCCCCCTCACTCAGCTAATGAGACCCTGGTGGTGACAGAGAGGGGTAGGTGAGGGGTCAACTAGAGGATAAAGTACAGGCGGCCGACGTCTTCTTTTGAAACGATGATGTCTTTGGTTGCCGACGGTTAAAAGGTTGTAATGGTGCACAAGTAAATCCTTTTAACTAAAAGGCAAGCTTCATCTATCTCAGGGCTCGACAAACCCTGGGCGCCAGGTCGCATTGGCGACTAGAATTAGCGACCTGGCGCCTGGAGTGCCCTGCAAGAGGTGTCCTGTCCCTTTTGCGCCCCCCCCCCCCCAACCACTCACCGAGTGCACGGACTACCGGGTGTCCGAAAATTGAGGCCGCTGCTTTTCGGCCTTCTTCAGTGAGAGAACAGGGAACTGGCGCCCTCTTGTGGTGGCCGGGAGTTTGACAAGCAGTAACTACTGGCTGTTTCCCCTGCCTGTCCTCAATGCCTGTCCATCTCCTTCCCCAAGAGGAGATGAGAGGGACGTTTTTGCAGGCTTCATCTCCCTGTCCACTTACATTTGCTTAAAGGTAAGTGGACAGGGAGTGTGGTTATTATTATTATTAATTAATTTTTTTAACTTATTAAAAAATAATAATTTTTCTTTTTTTTAAATTATTATTAAAAACAAAAATCATTATTCTTTTTTCAATTATAAAAAAAATAAAAAATAATTTCTTTTTCTTTTTTTTTTTTTCAATTATTATATAAAAAAAATTATATATTATATAATAATATATAATTTTTTTTTTCCTCATCGCCATGCCACAGCCGAAGGCCCCTTTCACACGGGCTTTCTGATCAGGTCCGCCTGTCAGTTTTTCAGGCAGACCTGATCGGACCCTTCAGTCTCCTCTATGGAGCAGTAATCTGTCGCCATCTGATCCTGTCTGCCAAAAACAGACGGATGGTGGTTCTATTTTCTATCCATCCCGTGCATCGGATCAGATAGCATCGGATGGAAACAAACAGACAGTCTGTTTCCATCTGATTGCGCTATAGAGGAGAGTGGGGTTCTAGTCGTCTTTACGTGTAAATTTAGTATGTTATTTTTTTTGGAAATAAAGCTTGGTTGTTTGTTTAAAAAAAAAAAAATCTGGCTCCTAACTTTTTTAGCTGGCTCCTAGATTTTAGGAAAATTTGTCAAGCCCTGATCTATCTACTGGCCTTTTAGCCATTATGCCAAGGCACCCTTGTAGAAACTTGATGGCGCTTCCAGGTGATGGTTACTGGGACAAATGTTCCTTACATTGGGGGAGTCTCCCACTTTACAGATACACTTTACAGATAGCTTAAATTAGCATTGTTGCCAGTGGTTATGTATCTAAGAGGTAGAGTTTGCTCATTGTTCAGCAAACCTCTATCTACCTCTGGGGGAGGGGAGCCCTAGGGTTGCATGGAACCCTGGCTGAGAAAAGCTGCTTTTTACAGTAAAAAAGTTTGAGAGACCAAGCATGTTAAGATAGTAAAGTCACAAACAAAGTTAAAGTGGAAGTAAACCCTCACATATACCCAGTGAAGTGAACAGCCTCAGGTGATACACAGAGATAAAAACAAATCTGCCTACAAAAGTTGTATTTGTATATCTGCTGTCTTCAGCTTTCTACACTGTTTTCAAACTGAACATCGTGTTAGAATTTATTCCAGCACTGGGTGTGGCGTCTTGGCATACACTGTGCGACAGCTGATTGGAGGAAAGACACCCCCCCCCCCCCCCCATCACATAGGCAGAGGAAGAAAGAAACCTGTAGAGCTGTGCTGTGAATAGGCCAGCTCTCTGCTAATCTATCTCTATGCAACCACCCAGACCCAAATTTCCAGCTGTTTTTATCTCCTGTGTCGAATAACTTGTCGGAAGTTGTGCGGATAACAGAGGAATGAGCAGCAGAAAGACACAAGACTTAGAGCTTTGGAGAGGGATAAGTAAACGCTACAGATATATGTGCCCAGGTCAAATTTCATGAATGGGGTTTACATCAATTTTAAGACAGCCACAGACAATTCGAGTCTCGGCCTGTTCCGCAGGGACTGGCCAAGATTCAAACCATGTATGGGCTGGCTGCATGTACCCAAGTTGATTTATCGATCAACTTGGGTACAAATAGCCTGTTTGATTCTACATGCAATTTGGCGAGTGGGAGATTGTTTCAGATTGTATACATAGATTTACAAAAGGAGATTTGGTAGTACAAGATTTGGATCCTGCACTTCATAAACCCTAAACATGTTGTTATTGCTTAATTTGAAATTACACAGCAGCAAAAGACAGATAGTTTTAGGCATCACAGACCTATGCAGACCTGTGGTTCACATGTCTTAGTTCTAATTCCATTGATTAAATCTTGTACATTCTCTTTACAGGGCGCCCAACTGCCCGTCGTGTAGCCAACCAAATACCGGATGAAATCTCCCAGAATCCTTTACTCATGGAAGCCATTTCTGTACTACCTCAAAACTATAACTTTGAAATTCCTAAGACTATATGGAGGATTCAGCAAGCTGCGGCTAAAAGAGGTATGCTTATGTTATTATGGTTTTATGTTATCCATGTTGTAGGATTGCAGATTTACACTGGACTATGCTCTGATGGCCTCTTTACACATACATAATGCACATTAACAAAAAATAAAATGTGTATTTACAAAATGTTTGCATTATCAGTGCAGTGCACTGGCTCCTGGAAACTCTTCCCTCAGCCCCAGGTCAGTACTGAGGTACAAACTTTCTGTTATGGGGCTGTAAGAAGTAAACAATGGACTACAAGTGCAAGAATGTCGCTGCACTTGTGCTCCAGTGAGATCTGTGAGTCTCTTGGCCACAGTTGGCAGATAGGGCTTGAAGCCTTTCAATTCACAAATCCCTATGAATTAGAATTTTTTGTTTTCATTTGGAGTGGCTATGCAGGTGGAGCCATGAATATCTGAGTCAAATATAACAGAATGATGCAGGTAAATGACTGGTTTGAGGGCAGGGGGTTAGTGATTTGCAACATAACACAAGTTAAGGTCTGTGTGGTAATGTCCTGAAAAAAATTCTCTAAAACCTGGTACACACTTCGGCCCCTTTCACACAGACACAGGCGGACCGTTCAGAACCGCCTGTCCGTTTTTTTGGCGGATCTGAGCGGTCACCTCATGCATCTCTATGGGGCATCGGATGTCAGCAGAGACATGTCCGCTGACATCCGACCTGTCAAATCTGGACGGATGAAAATCCTATTTTCCATCCGTCCAGCGAATGGGATCTTATGATAACAGACTTACGGTCCGTTCCCATCCGATTCCCCCATAGAGATGGATGGGGACCTGACAGCTGTGTCTCCGCAGACACAGCACGGAGAACAGCTGTCATCCTCCTGCTCAGCAGGGGATCGGCAGATCGATCCCCCACTGAGAAAAACGGAGTCCATGTGTGAAAGAGCTCTAATAGTTTTTAAAAACTGACCGCTCCGATCGGAGCCCCTGTACAAACGATCCGACGTTAGTACAGCGATTTCCCCCGCTTTTGTGTTCTTACATGGGGACGCTAGAACACTCCAATCCGCTGGTTCTCCAGAATGCTCATCCGACAGGAGCTGGCCAAACAGCAGACTTCGGTCGGACCGACTGACCTACACATGCCCGAATGTCGGGCGGTTTTTATTGAACCGGCCAATGTCTCCCAACATTTGGCCTGTGTGTATTAGGCATAGGGCTGGGTTCACACCTGCAGTTTGCTTTTGATCGGTTTCTGCAGTGCTATTTGCGGTGTGATTTGTGTTTTTGCACACGCGTTTTTGACACATTTTTTTCCCCCTCCGTTTTTTGATGCAATTTGTGTTTAGCATTTTTATGCTTTTTTTTGGCCAATTTGTTGTTGGGTGGATTAAAAAATGCAAAACGGAAATCCTGGCCAAGAACGCACTACATACTTTTCTGCAACTTCTCCATTCAAGTCTATAAAACCAAAAATGCATCGTTTTGCTTTTAAAAGAAAGTCCCTGACCCTTTCCAAAAACACAGAGGATGTAAAAAGTATAGATGTGAATGTGTCCCATGGGAAACCATGTTAAATGGACTGTAGTGCATTTCTGCAAAAAGAAAAAAGCATTAAAAAACACATAGGGCTCTTTCACACGGTCCGCCTCCGTAGGCGGATCCGTGTTGCTCAGCGGGAATCGATCCGCGATCCCCGCTGAGCCGGCGGATTACAGCTCTGTCTCCGCTTGCAGAGCGGAGAGGGAGGTGTCTCAGCCCCCGCTGCCCTCTATGGGGGATCGGATGAGAGCAGACCGCCTGTCCGCTCTCATCAGATCCGCTCCGCTCCGATTACTGAACGGATGGAAAAATAGGGTTTCCATCCGTCCAGATTTCACGGACAGGATCGGATGCAGATGGCAGCAGGTGTCAGCGGAGGTGTCTCCGCTGACACCCGCTGCCCCATAGAGCTGCATGGAGGATCCGATCAGATCCGCCTAAAAAACTGACAGGCGGATCTGATCGGATCGCCCGTGTGAAAGAGCCCATAGGTTTGAGCCGAGCTTTAGGCCTTTTTTACTCGGACTGTTCTACAGTGTATGTATATGTGACAGTGAAGTTTATCCGCACAAGGATGCACAGGTGTTTTGTGTATTCCTGTGCAGACAATCCCTTTAATGTCAAAAGGGATGCAGCGGCCACATGGACACAGCCGTTGCTCCCAATTTGGCATCCATGCAAGAGCGTGTGCACGCTCCATAGCTCCCACTGTCACCGTTTGAGGCTGTGTCGGTGTGACCGCTGCATTCCAATTGACGGAACACCTATGTATCCTCATATGGGTAAACTAGGCCCTCTCACGTACCTATTTTGTAGTACTTCCTGTGTGAATGAGGTGTAAATATGGATGTAACAAAAAACATGGTCTTAAAGGTGTAGTAGGCTTTTAAAGTAAGTTTCCGAGATTAAAATATCACAGCTGCCTCATCTGGTTTGTTTTTAGAGGTGCAGGTTCTGAGGCTGATACAAACAAGCACGACTTTAAAGGAGAAGTAGGGCCAAACCTCTTTTGGCAATAGTTCTGTGGTTCACAGGAGTGCACTTAGTTCTGCACTCCTGTGACCTGTAATCCGCCGACAGCAGGCTAAAATCTGCTGACGGCTGACGTCACATAGCCGGTCCAGGCTCTGGAGAGATCTCGACTTTAATGTTGGGATCCACCCAGATCCCTTCTGGGATGACAGCCATGCAGACCAATTTTATGCATGCAGTGTGTGGCTAATGGTCTGAGTATTGACAGGCCAAGCGGCTTTTCAGCCACATCAGTTGTCATTACAAGACAGCCGACCGTTGGCTATGGATGCCGGTACTGTGGTGATGCCCCTAGCTGCAGGCATCACTCTGGTACAAGCACTTTCCCGAAATATCGGCAATATCGGTCACCTTGATGGCCGATTCTGATATATCGGGGAAAGTGCAGATCGGCCCTCGATATATCCGCTTTGCCGATAATCGGTCGATCGCTACTTTTTATCCTAATGAATAGAATGCATAAAAGTGGATGTAAACCCTCACTTTTACCCAGTGAAGTGAACAGCCTCAGATGTTACACAGGGATGATGTAAATCTCCCTACATAAGTTGTACTTGTATATGTGCTGTCTTCAGCTTTCTAAACTGTTTAGAAATTGCACGTCCTGTTAGAGTTTTCTCTTCCTGATTCACTTGTGGGAGAGAAGTTTGGCTATACGCTGTAAGACAGCTGATTGGAGGAAAGGCACACACCCCCTTTTCCATATAAGCAGAATCGTGCAGAGCTGTGCTGTGACTAGGCCAGCTCTCTGCTAATCTTTTTATAGCACCCACCCAGACACAAAATTCAGCCTGTTTTTATCTCAGTTGACATGCTGATAACCGATGAACGGAGCAGGAGAAAGCTAAGGCACTAAGGCACAGAGCTTTGAAGAGAGATAAGAAAACACCACAGATAGATGAATCCAGGTCAAATTTCATGAATGGGGTTTTACATCCACTGTAAGATAAAACTTTCTGACTTTACAACCACTTTTGGTGCGTGACTATGGTGGGCATGTTCTGGTACCACAATGATGGGGCTTTTTACTATAAAGACAAAGGGGTATGTTTTTTTGGTAGGATCTATAGCAGCGTTTGTCAACTGGTGTGTCATGGCATCCTGGAGTGCCGCAAAGATTCCTCAGGAGTGTTGTGGCAAAAAGACAAAAAACCGTCTATAGAGTCTAATCTGGGTGTGTTCTGTCTTAATGTGTTACTAATACCACAACAGAAAAATCAATCTGCAAATGAAGTAAAACATGCTTCTTATACTCACTGTGGAACCTAAGGGGTTAATCTTCTGCATTTTTTAAAAAGACTGTTTGTTTGATCCTGTCTTTAAAAAAACACGACGCATGGGAACATGCAAAAAAAAATGTGCACACTCTGAAGCACCTCCTGGTGGGAATGAGCCCTCAGGCTGGTGTGCCCCAAGATTGTGTACAATTCTAAAGGGTGCAGAAGTAGCTGGGAAAGAGTTGCATCAAATCTGCTAGCTTTCACACTTAAGAACTTTTAGTAATAATTTTGCACTTTGTTATATATTTTGCACATTTATATAAAGAGTTGCTGCCAATAGGTTGGAAGCGACTTGCTTCACTCACAAATGTGTGTGTGTGTGTGTGTGTGTGTGTGTGTGTGTGTGTGTGTGTGTGTGTGTGTATATAATTAAGTGTGTTGAATTTTAATACATATTTGGTCAAATATTGGTGCCACTCGCCTACGTTTCTCCGTTTTGCCGTGGGAGAGAATCACTATTAGTTTGTGGCGTTACCCTTTGGTCTCGCCTCCGCTATTGGTGGAGTTAGCCCATCTACATTCCTAATTTGTCGCTTATCAGGCACTTATTTTTAATCTATTCGTTTTAACACATATTTCTCATGAAGGGCAGGGGTTCATGCATACAATTCTTAAGGGTGCCTTGACTGAATAAAGGTAAACAAACCCTGATCTTTAGGTTAATATGCTGCAGGCCCCATCTGTAGCCAGTCACTTTTATTTTAAACGTATAAAGCTAATGTCCGTGTGCCAACTGCATGTACCTATGACGGATAAGAACATTTCTCTTTCGTTCATTGACGGACGCAGTCCTCTGATGCATATCAGTAGGGTTATACCGCCCCCTACAGGAGTAGGACACTAGGAAGAAAGAATTTCTGGCTACCCCTATGGGCAGTCCCTGGGGGTATACCCTCTCTCTTCCTGCATAGGGTGTCAGTTTTAATCTGCCTAGTAAGGACCTGGTTCCTTGCTCGGATCTTTGGTCCTGGCATAAAAGTAATTTTTTACCTTCCAATGTCCGCCTATCCCCGGATCGCTTACAAGCGTTCTATGGGGCAGTGCAAGACCTGCTACAGCAAAGAGTGATAGTCTCGGTTCCGCACGCGGAACGCTTTCACGGGTTTTATTCCAGCTTGTTCACAGTTCCCAAGAAGGAGGGCAAGGTACGTCCGATCCTGGACCTGAAGGCACTGAATGTTTTTTATGCGCGCTCAAAAGTTCAAGATGTAAACTATTCGAACTGTGGTGGCCTTCCTACATCAGGGGGATTTCCTGGCTTCAATAGACATCAAGGATGCCTACCTTCACATACCAACCTGTGCGGCTCACCAACGGTTTCTCCGTTTTGCCCTGGGAGAGGATCACTATCAGTTTGTGGCGTTAGCCTTTGGTCTCGCCTCCGCTCCCCAGGTCTTCACAAGGTATTGGCCCCGGTCCTGGCACTGTTACGGCAGCGGGGGATATCAGTCCTGGGTTAGCTGGATGATCTGATTCTCCGTGCAGAGTCCCCGCGTTACTGACGGAAAACTTGGGGGTCACCATAAGAACTCTGGAGGAGTTTGGGTGGATCGCGAATCTTCAGAAGTCGTCTCTGACCCCTTCCATGAGACTGGTCTATCTGACTTTTTGACTCCTCAGCCAGGGTGTTTCTTCCTCCGGTCGGCGGACCTGTATGAGAGTGCTGGGACTGATGGTGTCCTCTTTCGAGGAGGTCCCATTCGCTTAATTTCAAACAAGGGTTCTTCAAAGGAAAATTCTTCTCAAGTGGGACAAACACCCGAATTCTCTGGACTTTCAGATTTGGCTAAGCTACAAGACCAGGCTTTCCTTCAACTGGGAGTTGATCAAAAGTTGGCCTTGAGTACCATCAAGGGCCAGATCGCGGCCTTGGCTATTTTCTTCCAGAGGCCATTGGCCACCCATTCCCTGCTGCGTAACTTCATCCAGGGGGTGCGACACTTGGTACCTCCAGTGCGACCTCCGCTGCCACCTTTGGGACCTTAATTTGGTGCTGTCGTTTCTCCAGAGGCCTCCCTTTGAGAGTATTAGGGAGATTCCCCTGCTTGCCTTGTCTCAGAAGGTAGCCGCCTTGGTGACTTTCACTTCTGTGTGCAGGGTGTCAGAATTGGCGGCGTTGTCCTGTCGTTCTCCCTACCTGGTGGTTCTCAGAAAAAAGGTGGTCCTTCGGCCGGATCCGTCCTTCCTGTCGAAGATAGTTTCCAGTTTTCACTTAAATGAGGACATTGTGTTACCTTCTTTGTGTCCTAAGCCTACACATCCTAAGGAATTTGCTCTGCATACCCTGAATTTTGTTCAGGCGATCAAGGTGTATTTGGCGTCTACTGAGTCTTTTCGCAAGTCTGACTCGCTCTTTGAGCTCATGGATGGCCCAAAGAAAGGGCTGCCTGCATCTGCTGCCACTAGTTCAGATGGATCAGACAGACAGTGGTGCTTATTCCGTTAGGGTCCAAGCTTATTCCATTAAGGGTCAGGTTCCACTTTTTCCTGTCGAGGCGCATTATACTCGGGCGCTTAATGCTTTCTGGGCTTTTTGCCATCAGGCATCTGTGCTTCAGGTGTACAAGGCGGCGACCTGGTCTCAAGGCATGCTTCCTTTGGCAACAGTTTTGCAGGCTGTTGTTTAGAGGGCCCCTTGGGCTTAGTTGAGGGTGTTCCTGTTTGGTTTTCAGGTGGACCTCATCTTGTTATTCTGATTCCTGTGTTGCCTGGTTGGCTATTTTGGCCTTGGGGACTGTTTTTTTTTTTTTTTTTTTGTTCTGCTGTTCCCACCCCCTCATTTGGGTACTGCTTTGGGACGTCCCTACTGATATGCATCAGAGGACTGCGTCTGTCAATGAACGATAGAGAAAACTGGATTTTGGGTGCCACACAGCGGGTCTCGCGCCTCCATCTCGGTCCTCCTAATGATGGGGCAATGGCCTCACCTCCAGATGACAGAATTTTACATTTATTTTCGCAGTAAATTCACCTTTTTTTACTGAAATAGACTATTTCACCGCAACCGAGTGAAATAGTCTATTTCACTATATAATCAGTTTGTCGCTAAGCAGTGCGGGGTGTACCAAGATGGCCGTCACCACCTCCTATCTGCAGTTTTCTCGCTATATTTACTATAATACAATAATAATACAAATGTAATACTGTGATTCAGTATACAAGGTGAGTTTACTGCTAAAATAAATGTAAAATTCAAGACTTGCGTGGGTGTAAGAATAAGAAAATGTCCGCCTCTGCTTCGTCGCAGAATCTGATAGGTATCGGTATTCTGAAAATATAAAAAACATTTCCGCAATTCTACTTGCAGAGGGTGGGGGAGTGTTAAAACTGAACAAACTCCCCTTAAGAGAGTTGAGTTCCACCTTAAATTTTTCTTTAGGGTTAGACTGCAGGGTTGTCCTCATGATCCTTGCTTTACTGCCTAGTGTGTAATGGACCTGGAGCAAGCATGTAGCCAACAAAGTCTGTCTTGCATACTTGGCCAGCGACCTGGCTCATGTCCTTCAGGTTCCCTTTAAATTTTTCTATGCTTTTTATATGTGGTATCATTGATTGTTCTCTATTTTAGACTTTTTAACCTCCAGCCCAATTTGAAAGTTTTTATCCGCTGTTCATTGTGTCTGTTGTAAAGTCTGGTTTTGTGAACACCCTATGGGGTAAAAAAATAGTGTACCTGAATGGCGTAGACTGACTCATTCTGATTGGACAATGTTTCCTTTCTCCAGCCTTGTATAGTAGCGAAGCTTGTCTGCGCTCTCAGCCTTTGATTACCTTTTATTCCATTTGGTCCATTTGCCTGTCAGTGTCCAGTGTTCGCTTCCTCTTCCCCTCTAATCATTTCCTCCCCTGCTTCTCTTCTGATGACATGCTATATTTGTCTGTACAATAACCTGTTCTCTGTCTTTAGCCGCCCGTCTCGCTGTTAATGGTCTGCCTCTTTTTAAAGCTACTTGTACTTATGTGTCCTGCTCTTGCTTAGATGTTTTTCATGCTTTATTTTTCTTCTTGTTTATTACATTTCCCATGCCAGCTATATGTTTTCTCAAGTGTCTGTCTCTTGTATGTACTTAGGATCTCCAAAATGTCACATTTGCATGTTTATTCCTGGACTCTGATCCTGTTACTTTGATTTGCTATCTTTTTTTTTATGTTTTGTGTCACAGATGCATTCTTTTTTTTCTCCTTTATGTATGTCTTTGATAGCCATGTAGTATAATGCCTCTTATTTAAAAGTAGTCACCAGTTTCATGTTGATTTTCCTTTACAGTTGCTTTACAGATGCCAGAAGGGTTGCTGATGTTTGCCTGTACTATTGCTGATATCATTGAAAGGTGAGGAATATAAACTTGTCCTGTTCTGTTTTTGTCTGATGATTGGGAAGAATGATCTATGTTAACATTAAAAGAGAATACCAGTAAGGACAAAAATCCCTGGTAAACAAAGAGTGGTAATGTGCAGTTTGTTAAATGCAAAAAATATGGAAGATTTAGGCACCAGAGGCAAAAGACAGGTTAAAGTGGACTAATGGCTTGTACACAGTCTATCTGAAAATGGGATGACAAATCTTCTTTGCATGCTAGTTGCATATTGAATGGCTTGTACAGTCCATCCGAAAATGGGATGACAAATCTTCTTTGCATGCTAGTTGCATATTGAATGGTTTGTACACAGTCCATCCGAAAATGGGATGACAAATCTTCTTTGCATGCTAGTTGCATATTGAAAATGAAGAGTTTTCTAAAGTTACAAAAATTGCCGTACGACAGAATAAAAAATCAGAAGTGATGTAATGTGTTGTGTATTTGTATTGTATTTTCGAAAGACAACTGTACTGAATAAGGGAAAAGTGAATGATCTGGTATGATCTGGTATCGTACAAGAAACATTTTTGTGCTTGTCCGATTAGATAGCGTTGTGATCGGCTCTCGAAAGCTCTGTACGAACGATCAGATTATCATACGATCGCTTCAAAAGTGGTATTTGTTTGTCCGATTTCCGGATTGTATGTACAGGCCATAAGGCTTCTTTCACCCTTCTCCATTGCAAAAATGCTGTAAAAAGAGGTGACTCAAAACCTGCACCAAAAAACGCAACAGCAAGTGAATTTTTTTATACGTTTTTGATGTGTTTTCCATTCATTTCAGTGGGGAAATATGTTTTTGGTGTGGCTTTTTTATCGCACCAAAAATTCAGCATGCAGGAATTTTAAAAAAACAACTGACTGGTGTGAAGAGTTCCATAGGATTTATTGGTCATGCATTTTCTTCCACTTTTTGTAAGGCAAAAACAAAAGAAAAACTGATTAGTGTGAAAGGGCCCTTAAAGTCAAAAACTGTAAGGCTATTTTCTTTGAAAGGGAATTAGCCCCAGAGGTTAGTGAAAAAATACCATCACTTTGCAAAAAATACCCAATGACATTCAAAAAAAAAAAAAGCATGTTTGCTTGCATGTCATTGAATGATGGAAGTAAGCAGAGCTTCACCTATTTCACTATGCTCTGGGGAAGTTCCCTTGCAAAGTTCAACTCAGCCTGTAAAGTGAACAGCCTATTTACCCTTTGTAAATCAACCCCATATTGACTGAGAGGCAGCAAATCCGATCCTCCATCTCAAATAGATGTGGCTCTTGGCTGCCCTAAACTGAGGAAACAGGAAGTGAAGTATTGGTCGCTTGGACCCCAATTCGTGGCACAGGTATGTATTCAGAGCATTGGTGGGGACATTCTTTTACTGAAGTCTCTGAGCAGGATCAGCAAACCTAATGTGAATTTTTAGTCCACATTAAGGCAGTGACAGCTATTACTTCTGATTGTCCCAAGTGCTCACCATCATATGGTGAGATTTGTCAGTATTGTTGGCTCCTCTGAAATGGTTATCTGACCTTTCTTTTCTTTAGGCCAGTTTCCTGTTGCTGCTCTGCGGTGTGGCCACAGCGCAGGTGTACCCATTTTTTTCATGTGTTTTAACCTACGGTTTCCCATAAACTTACATTATTATATGGCTTTTGGTGCATTTTATAAAAGTGCAACAAAGATGCAGCAAAAAAGTTATTAAATGTATCATTCATCTAGCTCAAACAGGGTTTATGTCCAACTCTTCAACCACTGTAAATATAAGATCTACCTTTTTAAATATTCAAACTTCCGCCGAAACCTCGCTAAATCGAGAGAACACTGCTGTCTATAGATGCCACTAAAGCTTTTGACAGCATAGAATGGGGTTATATATGGGAGGGGCGATGGAAACTACCCACACTGTGCTTGAGTGCTTCCGTCAGTATACTGCTTCATCCAGTCTTGAACATAGATATCAGATAGTATAGCGTCACCATACAAGACTAGCCAACAACTTAGCTTGTATGAGATCTGGGACTCCTTATTGAACAAGAACACAGGCTTTTTACACAGTTGAGAAGTATGTCACTGACCACCCAAATATTTACCCAAAACGTCACACAATGGTTTAGATAACGAGGTACAGGGCCAATCCCATCATAGAGGATTCTCCAAGATTTATTCAAATTAGCCACCAGACCAAAACAATATGAATGAATGGGAATCCACACCTAGACAATGCTTTGAATAACCAGGATCTCACTTGCTGACCTCGAGGTCCCAAAGAACAATACACATTATTAAAAGTGTAAACACATCCCTTAGCAGACAATAGGTTATCTATTTAGCACAATTAACAGTGTGTGGAAGACAGGTGGTTGAGCTGATATTAGCATCTGCTATGAGTCTGAGTGTGTGGAGCAGTTCTTATTGGTTATGGGCAATGGGCCCTAACAGGGACCTGGGCCTAGAGTCCCAGAGTTTGTGTGTCTTGGGGAGACATGGTCTTGAATCCAAAGTAACATTACTCCAAGGGTCCCCCTGGTATACACCTTACAAAGAGTAGCGTTCCCTTAAAAGCCAGGGCCCATAGTCAGTAGGCAGGAGGCTAACCTGCAGTCCCGGGTGAGTCTATCACAGGAGGTGTTTAAGGGTTTTGGTAATATTTTTTGTGATTGGGTTAATTTTTTATACACATCCCCCAAGGTCTCAGTATGGGTCAACAGGAGAATGTCCAATTTTTTTTCTTCCCCTGTGGTAGTAGACAAGGGTGCCCGCTGTCACCTCTTTTGTTTTCAGTAGCTATGGAGCCCCTTGCAGTCCTATTGAAACAAACAGCGGAGGTGAAAGAATTTGTAGAGGAAAACATGAAGAGAACATAGCTCTGTATGTAGATGATATGTTTTTTTTTTTTTTAGCTGATACCCAGGGATCATTGTCCACTGTAATGTCGGTTTTAGAGAGATTTGGTACTTATTCTGGTCTTATGATTAATTGAAACATTGGGCTCTCTTCCACCTGCAATGTCACAGCTCAAAGTGGATGTAAAGATGAAATATCTTGGGGTAACTATTTCTATTCATCCTTGAGAATATATTTTTCAACACTTATTACCATTACTTCAGAAATTTCAAGATCCCAGATTTGAGTGTGATGTAAGTTGCCTCTTTCTGTGGCTGGCCGTACCAACCTTCTGAAGATGATATGGATGCCTCAGTTAATGTATTTACACAACTCACCTTGCTGGATTCTGTATAAAAAATTAAAAAAAAATGTTCTATGATTTTTCAAAATTTGATATGGCCTAATAAGAGCTAGAATTAAATGTGAATATCTACAACACCCAAATGATCTTGTGGGGCTATTGGTGCCAAATTCATGGGCATATTTCCTGGCGGCTCAACTTCAACATCCTGCAGGTTGGGAAAATAGTGACCTGTTTATATCTTTCTTTAACATACCTACCTCCTTAGTCCATAATGGCAACCATTTGCTGGCTCTGCATTCCTCTACTCCAAATTTCAGTTAACATATATACTCCACATTTTACTTGATTTGCAAGGTTAGGCAGTCCATCAAAACAACAATGGGTATTTTGGGCTATACTAGATTTACACCGCTATGGTCAAATAGAGCATTTTCTGAAATTGGAAGGTTTTTCCAGATGGGAACATGCAGGGATCAATACTTTGATTCAACTGTACTCTAACAGGGTTTTAAAAACATATTAACAACTTTGTGTTGATTTACAATTTAGATCAAAGATGTTTTTTTTCAATATCTACAATTAAAACACGCTTTGAAGACCCAAGGTCTGACCCTGACTTTTTCTGTTTCCTCAGTCTCTATTTTGGACAGTATAGTCCGAGCAATAATCCTAAGGGTCTCATTTCTAAAGCTTATATGCGATTGTTATGTGAAATACTTCCTAAATCCCCTATTCCATGGAGGTTAAAGTGGGAGTCAGATATTGATGTGGCATTAGGGGATATATAGGATCAAATATTACAAAATGTACAACTGGTTTTACTATCTCCAACTCATAGGTTGACTCAACTTTTTATCCTGTATAGCAGGGATATGCAAACTGTGGCCCTCCAGCTGTGGCAAAACTACAAGTCCCATCCTGCCTCTGGGTGTCATGCTTGTGCCTGTCAGAGTCTTGCTATGCCTCATGGGACTTGTAGTTCTGCAACACCTGAAGGGCCACAGATCGCATATCCCTGCTGTATAAGGTTTACCCTACTCTGGAGCTGCTATACAGGGTGGACAGGAGAGAAAATTTTAAATGTGCAAGATGTGCTAAATCTCCTGGTTCTTTTTTACACCTGTTTTTTTTTTTAGATGCCCAAAATTACATTGGTACTGGCAGGACATGATAGATACAATAAACTCTGTATATAATAGGGTGGTGACTCAAGATCCCATTCTATGCCACCTTGGGTATATAAATCTTCATAACCCGGGGTATGATCAGGTAGTGGCCATTGCAAGATCACTTTTTATAGCTTGTAAATTGATAGCCCCTCTCTGGTTTTCACTAAATCCAAACCTACTACCCTCGGGGACTGGATCCTGGAAATGGATAAACGTGTAATTTTTAAGACATATACCTATATTCAATGTAACACCTTATGGAGGTTCGAAAGAATACAGAAAAAAATGGATAAACGCAATATGTTAGAATCTTAATTTATCACAAAGTTTGGGAACTAATGTATTTATGTATCTATTTATTTTAAAAAATGTTGCTATGGGTTGGCCTGTCACAGAGAGTCTTAGGTTGTAAGTGTATGTGCGAGTAAACTTTGCTGCAGAGACACATTTGTGTTTAAAGTAGAGGTGCACAGAAATTAAAATGTTGGTACCGAAACTTCAGGATGCAGTTTTTAAAACAATATATATATATTTTAAGAAAAATGCATCTCTTTAAATTCTATGTGTGTCTTAATACTGGTCAGTTGCTTCTGTTGTGGCAAAAACAATTCTTGCTTGCTGCATTTTTGGTCAGTTAAAAAAAAAAAACACACATCCCTGAATGCATTGAAAACGCAGCAAGAATGCATCAATAACACACCCGTGTTATGTTTTTGATAGGGTTTTTTAAGTCACATGACCTATGAAAAACAAACCGTAAGCACGTTAAAATGGTGGTAAAATCACGGCAAAATTGCATGCGCGCTTTTTTTTCTATCTGCAAAATGCCGATATCCCTACTTCCGGCCAACGATTTTCTGAAATTTCGGCGCATCTCCATACACAAGTTCAGGGGCGTATAGCTGTTTACTTCTCTGCCTGTACGCCCCATCTGTAGCTCCCCAGCTGCAGAAAAACAACATGGCTTTTTTTTTGCTGGGCATCTGCATCCAAAAACAATTTTCCGACATTGACAAATGGCTATTTACATGTTTATTGCATTGTGTGTAATCCAGGGCTCTCCTTTATTGATTGGGCTCTTATATAACCGGTCCAAACTTCTTTCAGCCTTATGTATCCTCTAGGAAATTGACATGCTTTCCACCAGTGGTGATTTATTAAATTAATAGACTTTGTCCTGTATATCTTGTTTGCTTTCTGTTTTTCTGTTTAATAGGTCATGTTCTCATTATATCTCCATGTCCTCTTGTTAGGACCAATCAAGTAAATGCTGGAGGTTGTGGTGGAAGGCAGAAGAGTTATTAGCTGAATTGATATGGTCACTTCAGCTTGTTGCTTTTCTGTCCTGCGCTGATGATCTCTCTATACGGGAACTTAATGTGAGAAGGAGTTATAGCTTTAGTTGCCTTTCAAGATGTTGCTTGATGGCGTTGTGGGGGTCCATAGGCACATAGATGTGCAGTATTTTCTTTGACAGATTCAAGTGTCTTTACAACAAAAATAGTGCAGCGCTGGGATTATAGCAAAAATATATATTCAATAATCATATATGAAAGTCCCTGAAGGTGATAGCTCCACAACCATTGTGATAGGTAGGAGATCCTGATGTAGACCCAGTGACACCTCTCACACTCAAATCCTGCTTACCAGATCTCATGTGACCCTCTATAAAAGTGGTCAACAAAAGCCTGTGTGTATACCGGCTCACCAGCCACAGTAGTAAGGGAAGATTGGCATCAGATATAACCATGAAGTGACTCCAGCAAAGTCGTGACGTTAAAAATAAAGACTTGCCAACATAGCGTAATACCGTACAAACTAATATATTAAAACAATTGTAGGTATACTCACATTATCTGCATAAATACAGGCATTGACTGGTGTTTCACAAGCTAGATCTCCTCGACATCCATAAGTCACAACTGTGTATGCGTAGTTGTGTGCGTACGTCCCGACCTATCGGTTTCGTCACGTCATCAAGGGCACTGTATATAAACCCCAAACTTCATTTTACGTTTTGGATAGAATGCAAAGGTTTATATGCCCTGACAGGTTTTTATTCTTGCCTGTATCCTCTCTAAGTATAGTTTGCTTTCTCATTTTGGCCTGGTAACTACTGCTACTGCACTGAAAGTGATGAAAAATCCCAAAATTTAACAGTTGTCATAGGAACTAGAATAAAACCAAAAATCTTCTACTAATGACACCTGGCCTGGACTACTGCTGTCTAAGAGGGAATTTCCCTTTTTTTTTTTAAGAGGTTTCCTCAAGCCTTCTGTTGTGACTTCAAGACAGGGAGTCATGGGAAATTTCTTCAGACAGCTAAAAGTAAAAATATAACTGGTTGCAGTTTAGCCATTCTTTACTCTATCCAAAACTAAATATACATTTTGGCTTTAGAGTGTATCTAAACCTAAAACCCAAAATATTATATATTGCAGCTTTACCCAATCCTTCGATGCGGTTGCTGCATTCGTTTTATCTTTTGTTTTCTTTTTTCCATCGAACGATCCGGCCACTGTATCTCTGAAGGGGCAACGTAGCCACCCTAAACAGGGGCATTGTCAACTTGTAGAAAAAAGATAGATGGACTAGAAGATTTAGATGGATGTGACCTAAAAATTAAAGCCTAACTTCCAGCACATTTTAATCAGTTGCAGCAACTGTTTTTTTTTTCTCTTTTGGGATAAAGGTTTTAAATATATGAATACAAGCTGATCATTGTAAGCTCCACTGTCAGTGTTAAATGGTTTATTTCAACCCTCTAACATCTACTTTTCCTGGACAATTTGGTCTTAATGGAAATTGAAAAAAATAAATAAAACTGACTTATTGGCAGGATCAACAGGTAATAAAACTAAGTTATGGTGGGGGATTTGGACAAACAGAGACTGTTGTAATAATGCTACGCACGGACTGCATCATGGAATAAATTTAATTTTTACTTTTTAGTTACACTTTAAACATACTTTATGGGTTTTTCATTGCAGGTTTATACAAGTTTCACACGTTTTCACCTAAGATTGCATTACGCAATTGTGTGATTCTTAGATGAAATCATCGTTAAATAGGCCTCTTAATCTCCCGTTTCAGCTGCTAGTTCCTAGAAAGACCATTACTCCTTGCAAAATATTTCACTTCCTTGTGATTTTAAGGATTCCTTAGATAAACAGGTCACTTAAAGCGGAGTTCCAGCCTAAACACACACTCACCTGTCCAACGGTCCAGCAATGCGGCCGCCCAAAGCCTCGCTCTTCTCCCTCTCTGTTTGCGGCGCCGGCATCACTGGTGTGGGCACCCGGCTGTGACAGTTTTCGGTTTCACAGCCGGGTACGCACTGCGCATGCGCGAGTTGCGCTGCGCGTCGTGATTGGCCGGCAATCTTCTGGAACCTCTGACATGTCCCAGAAGATTGCAGGGAGGGGGAGAGGAGAACTTCCGCTCAGGGCGCCGCGGCGCTCCGAGCGGAAGTGGGAGCGGGTACCTGTCAAAACTAGGTACCCGCTCCCCCCCCAAAAAAATGACATGCCAAATGTGCCATGTCAGGGGGTTAGAACTGCCTAAAGCGGAAGTTCCACTTTTGGGTGGAACTCCGCTTTAAGGCTTATTTGCACCAGCTAGCGACTGAGTGAATCCAATCCGGATGACCGATACCCCTTCCGCTACATCATTTGCTGATGGGATGAAAAGATTTTGCATGTTTTTCAAGAGATCTTTTATGAGATCTTTTGGCACTCGGAACTCCTAAATTGCCATTTAGCACTGAAGGCTATAACACATAAAATGCATACATTTAAAAGGAAGTTAGAAAACAGGAATGGGAGTAATACCTTTTGTCGATATAAGGCATAGTTGTTTTCCCCTTCAGAGTAATGTTTGTTTCTGAGACAAGCTAAGGGCTTGTGTCAGTGGGCTTTGGGTCTATGTTGATGGCATCAGTTTGACATCAGCTTGAGACACTTCTGAGATCATTCAAAATTATCAAAGATCCAAGATTATGGCAAGCTTGACTTAGACCATGAGAGTCTTTAGGGGTTTGTTGCTTTCCTTAAGCATCCTCAAACACTGGCTTTGATAAAGTGTACTAAGCACTTCTGCTATTGCTTGCCATCGCTCTGACCTGAATATTAGAGACACCATTTGGTGATGCATCTGGCCACAGATCTTTTCTGTTTCCTCTGGCATTCTTGTCTGAAGAGAGATTTCAGCATTGACAGAATAAATATGAGCATGGGATGTTTTTTCTTATCCATTGCCCACTGAACATGGATCTTCTCTCACATACTAAGGTTCAGTGGCGGTTGGTGCTCAAAATTTTTGGGGGGGCGCAAACAGAAAAAAAATAATAGGCATTGCTTTGCGGCAAAAAACGCTGTAAAATATTGCGTGACTTTGAGGTTGCAAAAGTGTGAAAGGGGTCTTCAGTAATTAAGGTATAGTGTGCCCCCTTTCAATGCAGAGTGACCAGCGTGCCCCCTTTCAATGCAGAGTGACCAGCGTGCCCCCTTTCAATGCACAGAGACCAGCATGCCCCCTTTCAATGCAGAGTGACCAGCGTGCCACCTTTCAATGCAGAAATGCCAGCATGCCCCCTTTCAATTCAGAGACGCCAGCGTGCCCCCTTTCAAAGCAGAGAGACCAGCATGCCCCCTTTCAATGCACAGTGACCGGCGTGCCCCCTTTCAATGCTGTGACCATCGTGCGTGCCCCCTTCAATGCAGAGACCAGCGTACATGCCCCCTTCAATGCAGAGACCAGCGCACATGCCCCCTTCAATGCAGAGATCAGCGTACATGCCCCATTCAATGCAGAGATCAGCGTGCATGCCCCCTTACTTACCTGGAGCAGCAGCGGCGGCCTATTGCTGCAGCCTATTAGAGCCTCTGGCTCTAATCAGGTGATAAAAAAAAAAAAAGCCCCATTGAACCCCCTGCGCCCCCAACACACTGGCTGCCACTGCTAAGGTTGGAAGCAGTGGTTTGGTTTAAGGAGCAGTGCAATAGCTAATGACTTGCAGTGTTGGAGTTTTTAGGTTTGCTTCACAGGTATGTTATCTTCATGGAAATTGTAATCCTACTTGTTTTTTAGGTTCCTCTGATTTCTTTAGCTTCCACCACCATTGAGAACATATTCTCTTGCTGAATATTTTCATACCTATAAGGGTGACTTTGATAGGATGATAAAATTTAAAGTGAACCTGAAAAAAAGTGAATTTTTGCTAGCTTATGGGAAACCTCTACAAATGTTAATTGCACCCAAGTAGTATCCTTAAAGGTTTAAAGTGGAATAAAAGCCTAATTATTCATAAAAATGTTCCCTCCGTCCTCCTCCCTATTTTGCTTAACCTGTATAAAAAAAGATCTTGTGAACTTACCTATTTTTAATCCACTTGGTCCAGTCACATGAATCTGCAGCTCCAGCTCAGGGAGCGCTTGACAGCTGGGAATTCTAGGAGCCATGATATCACCCATAGGCTCCCTTAGCCCTTCTGTTGTCGGTGCTCCCTCCTCTTCCCTGCAGCAGTTGCTCACTGACACAGGGAAGCTCGAGCTGTTGGATCATGTGACCGGAGCAGATTTAAAAAAAAGGTAAGTACACACTTTTTTAATACAGGGTAGGCAGGATAGGTAGGAAGATGGGTAGGGAACATTTTTTTAGGAATAGTTTGGCTTTTCCTCCACAATTCCTTCTGAAAAAATGGCAGGGTACTGCCTGTGCCTAGGCACTCGTCTGCCTTGAGCATCGAACCTGTATATGTCTTTGTCTGCTAGTCCCACAAGATCTGAAGTCGGATTTGGTGGTAATCTCAACGTTGCTGCTCCTTGTTCTTGCTGGAGAGGAAGCTGTGCCGACAGTGCTAGGAACTCCCTGCTTCTGCTTCACCCATTCTGTGGATTTGTGCTTTCCATACCTCTCCTGCTGCTTCATTTCCTAACCAGTCAGATTGCTTTGCTAAACATCGAGGGGATATTCTGACATGAGGAAGCAAAGCCTTGCTCCTCTACTAAGATGGCCACCTTTACACAGAGAGACATGGGTAAAACAAGGTGGAACAAGGCACCTGGTGAGTCACTGATGAGAAAAAGTTCAGCGTCAGGGCATTGCTTATAGGCAATACTAATGGCTGCTCCTTTGCTCCCGCTTGCCTTTTTTTGGCCACAACTTCCACAGCACAGGTTCTCTTTTAAGTAGGGCAATGGTAAACGTCTAAGGCTTGGTTCACACCATGGCATTCCAGATCCCGGGCTTGATTTGGGTGCCATTGAAAGTAACGAGGTTCGCAAGTGCATCCTGCCTTTTGCGGCATTTCCGCCCGCGATCCGGAAGGCCATGGTGTGATTGGAGCCTAATTATTCTCTGTGAAAGTTGTGCTGTGTATTGCCCAATACGTCTTTATTCTTTACAAACATTAGCTTGAAACACTCTTTATTTTATGTATAGGTAAACATATGCTGCGTTGAACATTCCCATCTTCTTTTTCTCTTTCTGTTGCTTGCATGTTAAATCACAGTAATTTTGTATTAAAAGTAGCTGAGCATCAGAGAGGAAAATAACACATAATGCACATTTCCTACATTTAAACGCCTGCCTCTGCAATTTTTTCCTGTCATGTGCAAATGTTTTCCAACATCTTCAGTTGTAGTGTACGGAAGAAAAATGTTTTAATGTTGTCATGTCACACAAGTGATCTTAATCTGTATAATGTGCAGCCTGCAAGAGCAATCTAATTTATTTGAAGGAAACTGCTCCACCACCTGCATACAGTTATTTTTTGTTTTTTTTTAAAGCTGAACATCGGAAAGATGCAAAAGACACAAATAAATGTGCGTCTGTATTTATTGCTACATTTTGCAAACAGTATACTGTACACCTGAATTTGACCTTCAGCTTTTTGCAATCTCTGTAGGAGCTTAGACCTGAAGAGGGACTGGCAGTGACATTGTACTGAAATAATATGCTGATAGGAGTAGAAAGCAGAGTGTCATAGAGATGAATTAACCCCTTGAAGACCAAGCCTTTTCTGGCTCTTTGTTTACAAGTTTAAACCAGTGTTTCTCTATCGCTCATTGACAGACGTAGTCTTCTTGATTCTCAAGAGCTGGGTTATGTTGTCTCCGCAGGAGTAGGACTAGGCAGAAAGACAAAACGTTCTGGCTCCACCTTAGGGGCAGTCCCTGAGGGTATATCCTCCCTCTCTCTGCTACAGGGAATCAGTTTTTTTCTGTCTAGTCAGGAGTAAGGACCTAAGTTCCTTGCTGGGATCTTTTGGTCCTGGCAAGACTTTTTTCTTTAAGAAAAAAGACATTTTTTAGGTAGTTTTTCTCCAGTGTTTTTCCTGTGAGATCTTCAAGCAAAAATGCCGGACTGGGCGACACTTGTGGTCACCCCAGCCGGCCTACGAGCGCGCGCAGACCATGGCATTGCGCTTGGTCGGCCGCAACACATTCAAGTAAGTATGCGGGGCCGGGCGACGGGCTGGATGTTGAGATCCAGTGGTCACCCTGGTTTTCTGCCTACGAGCGCGTGCAGACCAGAGCTCCGCGCTGGGTCGGCCGCGACGGAGTCCCAGTGGAGGGACTGACCTTGCGAGTTAAAAGTCTCGCTTGGACGCCAGGAACCAGAGAGTCGAGGCGTCCGGAGTGGTCCACAAACCCCCACCCCGGTGGAGAGGGTATTGTGAAGAGAGGGTGCCTGTCGGTTCGGTATGGTGAGTAAACGTTCCCTTTTTTTCTTTCCTCGTTATGAGGCAGTATGAATTATGGGCCCCTACATATATGGTCAGTATATATCTGATACTTACAAGTCCCCCTTGTAATACAGCATGTGTTTGTGGGAAGTGGACTTGGTTTGAGAGCTAACACTCTACCCAGCAGACTGTAACATTACAGCAGACATAGGAGGTATAATCCTACCTTATTTGTAGTGTATCTCCTGTAGATCCATATATCGCCTCTTAGCAGAGATGCAGGTGGATGTGCTGGGAAAACGATTTCGGCGGTCCGCCGCCATTTTGCCGTAGACCAAGTGCATGTATGTCCTCAGGTCACGCCGGCCGCCATGTTTTTGGAGTCTTATGTCTCTTCTATGGGGGCGGGCATGTTTCGTGAGCCCAGCTACCTCGTGGAGAGCTGGGAACGCCGGAAGGCGTACACAGGGGGCGGAGCCACGTCCTTCTACCCGGGAAAAAGCAACAGCTCCTTCCAGTCTGTGTAAGACAGACGCTGACTGCAGTTGGTTGGAAACTTCACTGCATCGGTTGGTGAGCCTTGGGGGTCCCTCTCTCTCTCTGTGGGATCGAGAAGCAGGTACTCTGAGGGGCGCTATTGCGCTAGGGGGAGACACACAAAAAAAAAAAAAAAAAAAGTTTTTTTTTGTTTTTGCTGGCAAAGGTGTCCTGAATTAACATGGACCCTGCCACTCATGTATCTCCTCCGGATCCCCTCGAGGGGTCTGCGGGATCCTCCAGCACCCCACTGACAATTGAATCATTGTCAGCTATTATGGAAACTTTTGTGTCCCGGGTGGAAGTGGCTTGTCAGGGACAGGGCGCAAGAAAGCGACCCCCGCCTAACCCCTTATTATCTGAAACCTCGGATTCAGACTCTGAGCCTATTTCTGCAGTTGCAGGTACTTCATCTGGGATTGGTGTCTCGGGTCCTGTCTCTTCAGACAGCGAGGAGGATGTTTCGGCATCCGCCATAGCCCGAGAGGAAGCGTTGGTAAACGCACTCATTGTATCTGTTCAAGAAACCTTAAGGTTACAGGGTATTCCATCGGAAATAGCTGAAACTGAAATCCCTTTTGGGACTAAAAAACGCATCAAAGTGGCGAAGGTTTTTCCATTGCCCAAATGTTTTGGCAATCCAATCGAAGAAGAATGGCGTCTGCCAAAACGCACTTTTACTATTTCTAAACGCATTGGCAGGCGTTATCCGTTTGAGGAAACCCTCATTAAGAAATGGACAGAACCACCTGTGGTGGATTCACCAATTGCTAGATTGAATAAAGCCACGGTTATTCCTCTAGAAGACGCTCCGTCTTTTAAAGATCCAGTGGATCGCAAGATAGAAGCTATGTCTCGCACCATGTTTTCCTTGATTGGATCAGCTTTCAGACCTATAATAGCTATTGGTCTGGTTTCGCAGGCTGTAACTGAATGGACCAAGTGGTTACGCCGGGACTTAGAAGAGGTCCCTCAGGCGGTATCAGATTTGTTGGAACAAATGATACAGGGGTTACAGTTTGTGTGTGATGCGGCGTTAGACGCCACTCCATTATTGGCGCGAGCATCAGTCTCAGCAGTGGTTCTCAGGCGTACACTGTGGCTAAAAGGTTGGTTAGCCGACCAAGGTTCCAAAAAAGCATTGGCTAATATCCCCTTTTTAGGAGAGCGTCTATTTGGAGCCAACTTAGATGAGATCATTAAGGATCTCACGGGTGGAAAGAGCACCTTTTTACCGCAAAATTTTAAAGGTAAAGGAACTCGTCAAAGACGAGGGCCTTCTTTTTCTGCTCACAAGAGGTTTTTTCGTCCCGCGGGTGAAAAAATTAAGTCCTCCAAAGCTCCTGCAGGAGGCGTCAGGGGTCGTTGGTCGGGCAAGCAAAAGCCCGCCCCCTCCAGACCTGAAGATAAACCGTCCAAAGCCTGAAGGTGCGCCCCCACCCATAACTGGGGTGGGGGGACGTCTTCGCCGGTTCCCGGATCCATGGCTTTCCAGAATCCCGGACAAATGGGTTTGCGAAGTCATAAGGTCAGGGTACAAGATCGAGTTTCGATCTCTCCCACCGGCGCGATTCTTCCCTTCCAATATCCGACTATCCCCGGATCTTTTAGAAGATCTGCGGAGAGCAGTCACAGATTTACTACAACAAGGAGTGGTAGTCCACGTTCCTTGGACAGAACGGTTTCAAGGGTTTTATTCAAACCTATTTACAATACCCAGGAAAGAGGGCAAAGTGCGTCCAATTCTGGACTTAAGGGCACTCAATTCTTTTGTCGACATAAGAAGATTCAGAATGGAGTCCATTCGCACAGTAGCAGCCTTCCTGCATCCAGGGGATGTCCTAGCGTCCATAGACATCAAGGACGCATATCTTCACATTCCCATTTTCGCAGGACATCAGCGGTTTCTACGCTTTTCCGTAGAAGAGAACCACTATCAGTTTGTGGCGTTACCTTTCGGTCTCGCCACGGCTCCGTGGGTCTTCACAAAGGTGTTGGCCCCAATGTTGGCACTTCTGCGCCAAAGAGGCATATCGATCCTTGGTTACCTAGACGATCTTCTGCTTCATGCAGAGTCTCCTCAGACCTTGCTACAAAACATAGAAATTACTATGATTTCTTTACAGGAATTCGGGTGGCTGGTGAACCAGCAAAAGTCATTTCTGGTTCCCACCCAGAGGCTCGAATATCTGGGTCTAATTCTTGACACAGTCAGGACAAGAGTTTTTCTTCCGGTAGGGAAACTCCGAAAGATTCAATCAGCAGTCCAGTTGTTACTGTCCAACAGCTGGTCTTCCCTTCGGACTTGCATGAGGGTTCTGGGGTTGATGGTGGCTTCGTTCGAAGCAGTCCCATTTGCCCAGTCCCATACCCGAATTCTTCAGCAAGAGATTCTTCTCAGATGGAATCGGAATCCGGAATCCCTGGACAATCCGATCCGATTGAGCAAACAGACCAGAGAGTCTCTGGTCTGGTGGCTTCGGTCTCCGATGCTCAGCCAGGGAAAGTCATTTCTGCCAATATATTGGACGATAGTGACCACGGATGCCAGTCTATCCGGATGGGGAGGAATTCTCGGTCAGTTATCTGTCCAGGGACTTTGGTCCCCGGAAGAATCCAGGTTACCGATAAATGTATTGGAACTGAGAGCGATCAGACTTTGATTCACTGGACCGAGCAACTCCAGGGCAGCCCGGTTCGGATCCAGTCGGACAATGCCACGGCCGTGGCTTATGTCAATCACCAGGGGGGCACCAAGAGTGTCCGAGCGGCCAAAGAAGTGGCTTGCATTCTTCGCTGGGCGGAACGATTTGTTCCAGCAATCTCTGCGGTGTTCATTCCGGGGGTGGAGAATTGGCAGGCAGATTATCTCAGCCGTCAGACTCTGGATCAGGGGGAATGGTCCCTCCATCCAGACGTTTTCCACCAGTTGTGCCTACGGTGGGGCACCCCGGATGTGGATCTGTTGGCATCACGATTCAACAGGAAAGTTCAGAGATTCGTGGCTCGCTCCCGCGATCCTCTAGCAGAAACCGCAGACGCACTGATCGCCCCGTGGGGGCAATACCAGCTAATGTATGCCTTCCCTCCTCTCGCGTTACTGCCAAGACTTCTTCGCAGGATAGAGGAGGAAGGAATTCCAGTAATTCTGGTAGCTCCGGACTGGCCTCGTCGAGCTTGGTACGCCGACGTGGTCAGACTGGTGGCGGATGTCCCGTGGAGACTTCCTCTCAGGGAGGACCTACTGTCTCAGGGACCGATCTTCCATCCTGCTTTACGATCGCTGGCTTTAACGGCCTGGCTATTGAGACCCAGGTGCTGAAGGACAAGGGATTGTCAGCTTCAGTTATTCCTACTCTAGTTGAAGCAAGGAAAGCGACTTCCAGAAAGATTTATCATCGCACATGGAAGTCCTACATTGCATGGTGTGAACCTTTGGGGTTCCGTCCTCGGTCTTATTCGATTAGTCGAATATTAGCTTTTCTGCAACAAGGGGTTGAGCAGAAACTGGCCTTGAGTACTATCAAGGGTCAGGTCTCAGCATTAGCTATCTTCTTTCAGAAGCCTTTGGCTAGTCATTCCTTGGTGCGGAATTTCATCCAGGGGGTGCGACATCTGGCTCCGCCAGTGCACGCGCCGTTACCCCCCTGGGATCTTAATTTAGTGTTGTCCCTTTTAAGATATTAGGGAGATTCCTCTACCTACGTTGTCCCAGAAGGTGGCCTTCTTGGTGGCTATTACTTCTGCACGCAGGGTGTCAGAACTGGCCGCATTATCTTGTCGTTCACCATATCTGGTGGTTCATAGAGATAAGGTGGTTCTTCGTCCGAATCCATCCTTCCTACCAAAAGTGGTTTCAGAATTTCATCTGAATGAAGAAATTGTGTTACCTTCCCTGTGTCCTAAGCCCAGTCATCCTCGGGAGGTTGTTTTACACTCCTTGGATGTGGTCCGGGCGATCAGGGTATACTTGAAAACGACAGACTCGTTTCGCAAGACGGATTCACTTTTTGTGATCCCAGATGGACCCAAAAAGGGGTTGCCTGCATCTGCCGCGACCATTTCCAGATGGATCAGACAGACGGTAGTACAGGCTTATTCTATTAAGGGTCGGGAGCCCCCGTTCCCTGTTAAGGCGCACTCCACTCGGGCACTTAGTGCGTCATGGGCCTTTCGCCATCAGGCGTCAGTGGTCCAGGTGTGCAAGGCGGCTACCTGGTCGTCGGTGCATACCTTTACTAAACATTATAAAGTTGATGTAATGGCATCGTCTGATGCCTCGTTTGGCCGCAAGGTTTTGCAGGCCGCAATTTGAGGAGACCAGTGGTCTACCTCGAGGGTTTTTTTCCGTTGGAAAATTTTTCTTTAGTCTCATTCTTTGTTTATAATGAGCCTTTAAAACTTCTAGTTTGGCACCGGTTGGGCCTTCTAGATTGGATTTGATTTTGTCAATCCCACCCCTCATTTGTTGCACTGCTTCTGGATGTCCCAGCTCTTGAGAATCAAGAAGACTACGTCTGTCAATGAGCGATAGAGAAAAATGGATTTTTGTAAGATCTTACCGTAAAATCCTTTTCTCTTAAGCTCATTGACAGACGTAGTACCCGCCCCTCTATCATTGAGTTGGGTTGGGTTAAATTCTCTGTTACTGCTTTAGAACAGAACTGATTCCCTGTAGCAGAGAGAGGGAGGATATACCCTCAGGGACTGCCCCTAAGGTGGAGCCAGAACGTTTTGTCTTTCTGCCTAGTCCTACTCCTGCGGAGACAACATAACCCAGCTCTTGAGAATCAAGAAGACTACGTCTGTCAATGAGCTTAAGAGAAAAGGATTTTACGGTAAGATCTTACAAAAATCCATTTTTTTTTGCTAGAAAATTACTCCTAACCCCCAAACATTATATATATATTTATCAGAGACCCTATGGAATAAAATGGTGATTGTTGCAATTTTTTATGTCACACTGTATTTGTGCAGTGTTTTTTAAAACGCAATTTTTTGGGGAAAAATACGCTTTAATGAATAAAAAAAAAAAAAAAAACACAATATATACCCCAATTTTAAAATATGAAAGATGATGTTATGCCAAGTAAATATATACCTAAAATGTCACGCTTTAAAATTGAACACGTTCATGGAATGGAGACGAACTTTGGTACTTAAATATCTCCATAGGCATCATTTACAGGTTACCTGTTTAGATTTTTATTTTTTTTTTTTTTTTTACACTGTCCCTTTTAATTTTCTTTTTTTTAACACTTTTATTCCTATTACAAGGAATGTAAACATACCTTGTAATAGAAATTAGGGACGGCAGGTATCTACCTTTTTAAAAGCGAAAGATCAAAGATAAATATATTTTTTGCTGGGGAAAAAAAAAATTGTTAACTTCGGCCTTAGACCTGAAGTGATATCATAACGACGCTGCAAGACCATAGAGGCAATCAGAGATGATCTGGTCTT
Organism: Pelophylax lessonae; assembly: GCF_965119305.1. NCBI lineage: Eukaryota > Metazoa > Chordata > Amphibia > Anura > Ranidae > Pelophylax > Pelophylax lessonae. The sequence goes on from NC_138769.1 coordinate 156,158,584, forward strand.
TGGGAGCCTCTATGGCCAGCCGTGCGACCCGTCGGATCATTTTATATGAGTCGGTAAAATCGGTAAGCCGGAGAAACACCGGTGAGCCGCGGGAAAGTGGTGACCCCTCCTGCTGCTTTGGAAAGAAATCCAGTGTAAACATCCCTTGTAATAAAAATAAGGATGACAAGACCAAAAACACCCCAAATCTCTCCATTACTTACAAAGGCAAAAGATCAAAAAATAAAAAATAATTTTTGATCGTTTTACTTAAAAAAAATAGTTTACTTCCGCCTTAGACTGGAAGTGAGGTCATGACTTCATTCTGATCTTCCAAGACTATGAAGGCGATAAGAAAGGTTCTGGTCTCTGTTTGCCTCTGTGACCAGCCGATAGTATAATCAAATCAGTTCTCGTGCACGCGGGTAGAAATGGTAAGCCTGAAAAACAACAGCGAGGGGGGGGGGGGGAGACGTCTCCTCCTGCCACTTCGGAAAGCGATCCTGCAGCTAATGAGCCGCTCAGAGCGCTTTCATAAGAAATCCAGCCACCAGCTGAAAAATAAAAAATACCAGGGTTATTAATGATAACTTTAGAGCCATAAGCGAGGTAAACCACTTGCAACCAGCAATTTATGTATACAGTGCATCTGGAAAGTATTCACAGCGCTTCACCTTTTCCACATTTTGTTATGTTACAGCCTTATTCTAAAATGGATTAAAGTCATTATTTTTCCTTAAAATTTTGCAAACAATACTCCACAATGACCACATGAAATAAGTGTGCTTGAAATGTTTGCAAATGTATTAAAAATAAAGAACGAAAAAAAAAAAAAAAAATAACATGTACATTAAAGTATTCACAGGCTTTGCCATGACACTGAAAATTGAGCTTAGGTGCATCCTGTGGTAAATTCAGTTGATTGGACATGATTTGGAAAGGCACACACCTGTCTATATAAGGTGCCACAGTTAACAGTGCATGTCAGAGCACAAACCAAGCCATGAAGTCCAAGGAATTGTCTGTAGACCTCCGAGACAGGATTGTATCGAGGCACAGATCTGGGGAAGGGTAAAGAAAAAATTCTGCAGCATTAAAGGTCCCAATGAGCACAGTGGCCTCCATCATCCAGAAATAAAAGAAGTTTGGAACCACCAGGACTCTTCCTAGAGCGGGCCACCTGGCCAAACTGAATGATTGGAGGAGAAGGGCTTTATTCAGGGAAGTGACCAAGAACCCGATGGCCACTCTGACAGAGCTCCAGCATTTCTCAGTGGAGAGAGAAGAACTTTTCAGAAGAACAACCATCTCTGCAGTACTCCACTAATTTGTCCTTTATGGTAGAGTGGCCAAATGGAAGCTATTCCTCATTAAAAAGCACATGACAGCCCATCCAGAGTTTGCCAAAAGGCACCTGAAGGACTCTCAGACCATGAGAAACAAAATGCTCATGTCTGATGAAACAAAGATTGAACTTATTGGCCTGAATGGCAAGCGTCATGCCCGTAGAAAACCAGGCACCACTTATCACCTGGCCAATACCATCCCTACAATGAAGCATGGTGCTGGCAGCAACATGCTGTGGGAATGTTTTTCAGCGACAGGAACTGGGAGACTAGTCAGGATTGAGGGAAAGATGAATGCAGCAATGTACAGAGGCAGCCTAATGAAAACCTGCTCTAGAGCGCTCTGGACCTCAGACTGAGATGAAGGTTCATCTTTCGACAGGTCAACGACCCTAAGCACACAGCTAAGATAACACAGGAGTGGCTACAGGACAACTTTGTGAATGTCCTTAAGTGGCCCAGCCAGAGCCCAGACATTAACCCAATTGAATTGAACATCTCTGGAGAGATCTGAAAATGGCTGTGCACTGATGATCCCCATTCAACCTGATGCAGCTTAAGAGGTCCTGCCCAAAAATAGTTGTGCCAAGCTTGTAGCATCATACTCAAAAAGGTTTGAGGTTGTAATTGATGCAAAAGGTGCTTCATCAAAGAAATGAGCAATAGCTGTGAATACTTATGTACATGGAATTTTTTATTTTTAATAAATTTACAAAGATTTAGAACAAACTTCTTTCACATTGTCATTATGAGGTATTGTTTGTAGAATTTTAAGGAAAATAATGAGTTTAATCTACTTTGGAGTAACATAACAAAATGTGTAAAAAGTGAAGTGCTGTGAATACTTTCCGGATGCACTGTACATTGAATTACCAAAAGTATTGGGACACCTGCCTTTACACACACAAGAAATTTTATGGTATCCCAGTCTTAGTCCCTAGGGTTCAAAATTGAGTTGCCCCACCCTTTGCAGCTATAACAGCTTCAACTCTTCTGGGAAGGCTGTCAACAAGGTTTAGGAGTGTGTCTATGGGAATGTTTTACAATTCTTACAGAAGTGCATTTGTGAGGTCAGGCACTAATGATGGATGAGAAGGCCTGGCTTGCAGTCGCCGCTCTAATTTATCCTAAAGGTGTTCTACCGGGTTGAGGTCAGGACTCTGTGCAGGCCAGTCTAGTTCATCCACCCCAATCTTGCTTATTCATGTCTTTGTTTGTTCACTGGTGCGCAGTCATGTTGGAACAGGAAGGCACCATCCCCAAACTGTTCCCACAAAGTTGGGAGCATAAAATTGTCCAAAATGTCTTGGAATGCTGACGTCTTAAGAGTTCCCTTCACTCTAACTAAGAGGCCAGTCTCAGCCACTGAAAACAACCCCACACCATAATCCCCCCTCCACCAAATGATTTGGACCAGTGCACAAACCAAGCTCCATAAAAACATAGATGAGCGAGTTTGGGATGGACCCAGGAGGAAGCTGTGAGAGAGAGCCTGAGTTTTCCAGAAGCGGTGCGAGTCTTCATCTCCCTCACTTGGCAGAGCCTGGTGGATATTGGCGGGAAGTAACCAGTGATCTTATGGCAAAGTGAGTAGAACACCCCAAGGCAGCTGTGTGGTGTTTGAGACTCTGGAAAGAGTACAGGTGACAGTCAGCCTAGAGATCCAGTGGGACATTTCTTTTACAAGTTCAGTGCGCCCAGAAGTCAATCGATCCTCAAGTTTTGCAGTTCCGGGGTATCTAATGCTCCTCATCCTTATCCAAGTTCATTGTTCCCAAATAAAACACAAAAGACACAAAAATAAAGCCCTAGACTGATCTTTTGAGCAACCTGAAGAATACAGAAAATTCTGCGCGCTTGGCTGTGTGTGCTCCGAGGTGGGGAATAGAGTCAACACAAAGTGGCACATAATTGAGAAGTGGAAGGAAAATTATAAATCGTTTTAATTTTTTTTTTACAAATAAATGTCTTAAAAGGGTGGCGTGCATTTGTATTCAACTTTCTTTACTCTGATACCTCCGATACTAATATCTAGCGGAACCAATTGTCTTCATAAGTCAGACAGGTCAGGAATAAAGTTGTGGAGAAGTTTAAAGCATGGTTAGGTTATGAAAAAATATCCCAAGCTTTAAACATCACAGAGCACTGTTCAATCCATCAATCAAAAATAAGAGTATTACAAAACTGCAAACCTACCAAGACATGTCTGTCACTTAAACTGACAGCATTAATCAGAGAAGAAGCCAAGAGGCCCATGGTAACTATGGAGGAGCTGCAGAGATCCACAGCTCAGGTGAGAGAATCTATCCACAGGACAACTATTAGTCATACACTCCACTCCAGTGCAAAAAGTGCAGCATGCATTTGTATTCAGCACCCCTTAATCAATACTTTCTAGAACCACCTTTCGCTGCAATTCTTTTTAGTTATGTCTCTACCAGCTTTGCACACCTAGAGAGTGACATTTTTGCTCATTCTATGCAAAATAGCTCAAGCTCTGTCAGATTGGATGTAGAGCATCTGTGAACAGCAATTTTCAAGTCTTGCCACTAGGGATGCACCGAAATGAAAATTTTGGGCCGAAACCGAAAATGCAGGATGCCCTTGGCCGAAAACCGAAAATTACTTTCTCTTACGTCCTCCGACAGTCGCCGCCTCTTCATATTCGTCACTAATGGGGTTATTGACCTTTGCTCCGTAGGAGTAGCTAGGCAACAGAATATATTAATATCAAAGCTTTTAGCATATCCTACCCCCAGGGGGTGGTCCCCTCAGTCAATACCTCCCTGCTTCCTGCATACCAACTCAGTTTCAGTAGAATAGCAGTAGAGTACATAAACAAACCCCAAAAGAGGGGCGGGGGCGGCGACTGTCGGAGGACTCAGAGAAAGGAATTTTACATGTAAGATTTTACAAAAATTCTGTTTTCTCTTACGTCCTCCGACAGTCGCCGCCTCTTCATATTCGTCACTAATGGGGACGTCCCAAAGCAGTGTAGACATGAGGGGTGGGAAAAACAGCAGCCGCGCCTAAAGCAACGCAATACCCACATCAGAGAAAAGAACCTTACCAAAGTAAGAGAACCAACTGGGCAACAGGAAAACGTGCTCAACAGGAGCAACAACCCAGGAAAAAACAAGTAACCCAGGGGTAAAAACACCCCAACAGCCAAGGGCCCAAACAAGGGACCCTAAGGCACCGCCGAACTTTACGGCCAAAAGAAGCATCTGCCGATGCCTGAACATCCACTTTGTAAAACTTTGAGAAGGTGTGAACGGACGACCAAGTCGCCGCCTTACACACCTGGGCCACAGAAGCCCGATGATGACAGGCCCAAGACGTACTCAGAGATCTGGTAGAGTGCGCCTTCACAGGTACAGGAGGAACCTTCCCCCTCAAAGCATAGGCCTGCTCAATGGTCTGTCTGATCCATTTGGCGATGGTAGAAGCCGACGCCGCCATGCCCTTCCGAGGTCCCTTAGGAAGGGCAAAGAGAGAATCCGACTTGCGAAAGGATTTAGTCGATGACAGGTAAACCCTGATCGCCCTAACAACATCCAAGGAATGTAAAGCCACCTCCTTCGGATGCTTAGGCTTCGAGCAAAGCGAAGGCAAGACAATGTCCTCATTGAGGTGAAATTCAGAGATTCTCTTCGGAAGAAAAGACGGGTTAGGTCGCAAGACCACCTTATCCAAGTGAATCACCAAATACGGAGACTTGCAGGACAAGGCCGCCAGCTCCGACACCCTGCGAGCCGAAGTGATCGCTACTAAGAAGGCAACCTTCTTGGACAACAAAGACAACGAGATCTCCCTGATATTTTCAAAAGGAGCATGTTGCAACACGGACAGAACAAGGTTCAAATCCCAAGGAGGCAAAGGCTCCCTCCTAGGAGGAACCAAATGTCGCACCCCTTGAACAAAGGTGCTAACCAAAGAGTTAGACGCCACAGGACGTTGAAAAAGAACGGCCAGAGCAGTAATCTGACCCTTAATCGTGGCCAACGCCAAACGCTGGTCCACGCCCGTTTGAAGGAAAGCCAACACTCTCGACACCGAGTATGAGCGAGGGGAAAACCCCCTGGACTCACACCAGGCAAAATACGCCTTCCAAGTACGGTAGTAAATCTTCCCTGAAGAGGCCTTCCTGGCCTTGATCAAAGTGGGAATGACCTCAGGGGAGAGACCCCTATCCTTCAGGACCTGGCTTTCAACAGCCAGGCCGTTAAAGCTAGCGACTGTAAAGCAGGATGGAATATCGGTCCTTGAGACAGAAGGTCTGCTCGAAGAGGCAGATGCCACGGAGCGCCAACCGCCAGATTCACGAGGTCTGCGTACCAAGACCGGCGAGGCCAGTCCGGTGCCACCAGAATCACCGTTTTCGGTTCCGAGGCCAACCTGCGAAGGAACCTGGACAGCAGCTGAATCGGTGGAAAGGCGTACATCAGGCGATACTGATGCCAGGTCGTCACTAACGCGTCCGAGGCGTCTGCCCGAGGATCGCGCGTCCTTGCCACAAACCTTTCCACCTTATGGTTTAGACGAGACGCGAACAGGTCCACATCTGGGGACCCCCACTTCGCGCACAACATCTGGAAGACATCCGGGTGAAGGGACCATTCCCCCTGGTCCAGGGTCTGGCGGCTCAGAAAATCCGCCTGCCAGTTTTCCACCCCCAGAATGTGAACTGCAGAGATCGCCGGGACGTGCGTCTCGGCCCAAGATAGAATTTCGGCTACTTCCCGAGCCGCCCGGGCACTCCTGGTGCCCCCTTGGTGGTTGATGTAGACCACCGCTGTGGCATTGTCCGTCTGCACCCGAACTGGACGGCCCTGAAGCCTGTCCGCCCAACGAAGAAGACAGAGATTTATAGCTCGCAATTCCAGAATGTTGATCGGAAGGGAGGATTCCTCCTCCGACCAAGTTCCCTGGGCGGACAAAACGCCCAGAACACCACCCCAGCCCGACAGGCTGGCATCCGTGGTGATCACCGTCCACGACAAGGGACGAAAGGACTTGCCCCCCGACACCGCCGGGGACTGGAGCCACCACAAAAGACCCCTTCGGGTGAGATGGCTTAACGACAGCCGCAGATCCAGAGATTGCGGACGCCCGTCCCACTTGGCCAGGACCTCCGCCTGAAGCTCCCGTGTGTGAAACTGGGCGAAGGGAATCGCCTCGAAGGCCGAAACCATCAATCCCAGACACCTCATACACGTCCGGAGGGACGAGCACTGATTGTCCCTGAGGGACCTGACTTCGCACTGAAGTGTCCGAAGCTTGTCTTCCGGCAGGAAGACCTTCGCCTGAACAGAGTCCAGAATCATCCCCAGGTAGGGAAGACGAACCGACGGACACAACGTCGATTTTGGAAAATTTATCGTCCAGCCGAATTCCTGCAGAGTCTGCATCGTGATGGACAGGTCGTTCACCAGGCCCTGACTGGTCGCGGACCGAATCAGGATATCGTCCAGATACCCCAGGACAGAAATGCCCTGGGCTCTCAGTAAAGCCAGAACCGGCGCAAGCACCTTGGTGAAAACCTGCGGAGCCGAAGCGAGACCGAAGGGTAACGCCACGAATTGATAATGATCCTCCGCAATGGCAAATCGAAGGTACCTCTGGTGACCCTCGAAAATTGGGATGTGTAGGTACGCATCCTTCAAGTCGATGGAGGCCATGAGTTCCCCCGGAACCAGGGCAGCCACCACCGAGCGCAGGGATTCCATGCGAAACTTGCGAACCCGCACAAAGCGGTTCAGAGCTTTTAAGTCCAGAATCGGACGTACTTTGCCCTCCTTTCTGGGCACAGTGAACAGATTGAAATAGAACCCCCGAAGTCTGTCCCGATGAGGCACCGGAACCACCACTCCCTGGGCCCGCAGGTCCCGTACCGCCAGGTGCAGATCCTGCAAGCACTCCGGAGTCAGCTGAAGGTTTGAGGGGAAAAATCTGCCCGCCGGCCGAGAGAGAAACTCGATCTTGTATCCAGATCGAACGATTTCCTGAACCCACCTGTCCCGAATGCGGTCCAGCCAGGGTTGAAGAAAACCGAGCAAACGTCCCCCCACCCCAGAAACGGGTGAGGGCGCCCCTTCAGGCCGCATTGTTATGGGCAGCGAATCCGGACTGGCCGGACTTTTGCTTACCCGCCCATGGCTTCTTCTGGGAGCCTTGGCCTTTGAAGGGCCTGCCCTTATAGTGCGACCGAAAGGCACGAAAGGACCCCAGAGAGGGCCTAAACGAAGCATTCTTCTTACCGCGAACAAACTTATTCTTGTGAGATTAGGGCAAGAGAGTTCTCTTACCCCCAGAAATACCCTTTATCAGAGTATCCAAAGAGTTGCCAAAAAGGCGAGATCCCGCGTAGGGCAAATTTGCCAGAGTCTTGCGAGAAGATTTGTCAACCGACCAAACATTTCAACCATATCAGGCGACGGTTCAAGACCGCCACACTAGAAAGGCGCGCCGCCAAAGGGACTAAATCCAAGTCCGCATCACACAAATACATGACACCCTGATGAATCTGATCCACCATAGCCAAAGTTGTCGGCGTGGCAGAGTCAGCCACCAGAGTGCGCCTGAGCACCTGCGTCCAATCCGCAATAGCCTGGGCTGCCATAATGGAAGCAAAAATAGGCTTCAGCATGGAGCCAGCAACCGTATAGGCATGACGGGCCAGAGATTCCAATCTCCTGTCCGTCGGGTCCCGGAACACCGGGGTATCCTCAGCAGGGATCGCAGTTGATTTATTCAAAATCGCCACCGCGTGATCCACCTGAGGCGGTACACACCAACGCTCATCAGTAGCCGGTGTAAAGGGATAACGCAGCTTGAACCTACTCGGCACAGCAAAAGGCTTTTTTAAATTGCGCCATTGCTCATCAACCGCACGCTGAAATTCCGTAGAGCAAGGAAAAACCTGCAATGTTTTGCGTTTCCTCTGCGTCCCATAAGAGGACATCAAAGCAGGAGGACATGGTTCATCCTGCAAATGCAGCGTTTGCTTGATAGAAGCAACCAACTCATCCATGAGTGCAAGCTCTTCAGACGAGCCAGGGGGAGAATTATCAACCCCTTCCACCTCAGCCTCCCCGTTAGACCCCACAAGGTCTAGGGATGAGTGAGACCCTGAGAAGGGCACTCCAGCCATAGCAGCCCCATCGCCCTCTGAATCAGAGGAAATAGACACCCTGGGCCGTTTTGTGGATCGATCAGCCACCAGCATCTGCACCTGAGCAGCTAAGTTAGCCACAACAGTGGCCAGATCAGCCCCCTCGGGGGAAGCAGCAGCCCCTTGGCCCCCCACCAGGGTGGGAGGAAACTTGCAATCCTGAGAATCCATGCCCCAGCAAAATAATTAATAAAGGGTACTGCCCCTTTAAGATCGCGGCGAGCGCTGCCCACCGCACCCCCTGAACACAAAAAAACTTCAAATAAAACCAAAAAAGAGAAAAGTGGCTGAGACTAAGAGCCCCAGCACAGGAACAGCCTGCGTACTCCTGAGCTAGGCATATGAAACTGAGTTGGTATGCAGGAAGCAGGGAGGTATTGACTGAGGGGACCACCCCCTGGGGGTGGGATATGCTAAAAGCTTTGATATTAATATATTCTGTTGCCTAGCTACTCCTACGGAGCAAAGGTCAATAACCCCATTAGTGACGAATATGAAGAGGCGGCGACTGTCGGAGGACTCAGAGAAAGGAATTTTACAGGTAAGATTTTACAAAAATTCAGTTTTTTCCCCCAAATAATTTTAAATTAGATAGAAGAGGGGCATACACCAAAAACAGGCAGCGATGTACACCTGTCGCTGCCACCCTGTCACAGTATATGTACTGTGATGGGTTGGCAAGTGGTTAATTTAATTACCAATGGTATTTGTATTATGCAGCATGAGGGGGTTAATGTATTGTCACTGCTGGTCACTGATGCATTAGTGACCGACCAGTGGCAGTTAATTAACCCCTTTGTGCTGCATTAGTGCAACCAGTATCTGTGTTAATGAACACTGGTTGCACTGATACTGGTTGCACTAATGCAGCACAAAGGGGTTAATTAACTGCCACTGGTTGGTCACTAATGCAGCAGTGACAATACATTAACCCCCTCATGCTGCATATTACTAATACCAATGGTAAGCTCGCCTCAGCTCCCCCCGCCTCAGCGTCCCTCTCCTACTCACTCAGCTCCTCCGGTGTCCATTATTCAAAAGTCCCGCCTCTGGCCGGCCGCCCGCCTCCTGGTGATGTCACTACTACTACGATCTGTCCATGAATGAACTGACACACCGGGAGGGCGGGAGCGGCCGCTAATAACTATAACTATGTGAGCCTTCACTTCCCTGTCAGGTGGGTATCTCCTCTGACATGGAAGTGAAGGCTCACATAGTTATAGTTATTAGCGGCCGCTCCCCCCGCCCTCCCGCCCGGAGTGTCAGTTCATTCATGGACATCGTGCCGCTGACAGGGAAGTGAAGTTAAGGCTGACATAGTTACAGCTATTAGCGGCCGCTCGCCCGCCCTCCCGCCCGGTCTGTTAGTTCATTAATGCAGAGATCGCAGTAGTAGGGACATCATTGAGAGGCGGGCTGCCGGCCAGAGGCGGGACTTTTCAAACCTGCGCTGCGCCCTCCTCCTTCCTCACGGCGGCCATTACTTTCGGCATTTTTAACCCATTTTCGGCCGAAATGGGATAGGCCCAATTTCGGCCGAAAATTTCGGTGGCCGAAATTACGGTGCATCCCTACTTGCCACATATTGTCATGTGCATTTAGGTCTGAACACATGAAAATGCTTTGATCTAAACTATTCCATTGTAGCTCTGGCTGTATGTTTAAGGCCGTTGTCCTGCTGGAAAGTGAACCTCCGCCCCAGTCTCAAGTCTTTTGCAGACTCTAGATGACACGGCTCCCCATATGATCACTGACTGTGAAAACTTCACACTGGACCTCATACAACTTGGATTCTGTGCCTCTCCACTCTTCCTCCAGACTCTGGGACCTGGATTTCCAAATAAAATGCAAACTGTTTCACAGTCCGTGATGATTTGGATTACCATGTCATCTGCTCGTGTTGGTCCACTGTTTTACCAAGTCCAAAGTCAACACAGCCCTTTACCAGGAAAATCTAGAGCACTTCATGCTTCTCTCTGCTGACCAGCTTTATGGAGATGAAGATTTCATTTTCCAGCAGGACTTGGCACCCACCCACACTGCCAAAAGTACCAATATCTGGTTTAATAATCATGGTATCACTGTGCTTGATTGGCCAGCAAACATGCCTTACCTAAACCCCATAGAAAATCTATGCTGTATTATCAAGAGGAAGATGAGACACCAGACCCAACAATGCAGATGGCCTGAAAGTCGCTTTTAAAGAAACCTGGGCTTCCAAAACACCCCAGCAGTGCCACAGGCTTAACGACTCCCTGCCACGCCGCACTGATGCAGTAAATAATGCAAAATGAGTGCATACTATACTGTACATGGACATACTTTTCAGTAAGCCAGCATTTCTGTATTAAAAATCCTTTTTTTTTTGCCAGTGTGTCATAATTTTCTTGGATTCTGAATTTCCGATTTTCACTACCTGTAAGCCATAATCATCAAAATTAAAAGAAAGAAATGCTTGAAATATATCACTCTGTGTATAACACATCTAGATAGAATACAAGTTTTACTTTTTCAATTAAGTTACTGAAATAAATTACCTTTTGATGACACTAATTTTTTGAGATGTCACATGGGAAAAAAGGGGATTTAAGTAACTTTGAACGTGGCATGGGTGTTGATGCCAGATGGGCTGGTCTGAGTGTTTCAAAAACTGCTGATCTACTGGTATTTTCACACACAACCATCTCTAGGGTTTACAGAGAATGGTCCAAAAAAGGAGAAAATATCCAGTGAGCGCCAGTTGTGTGGACGAAAATGTCTTATTGATGTCAGAGGTCCGAGGAGAATGGGCAGATGATAGAAAGACAACAGTAACTCAAATAACCACTGGTTACAACCAAGGTATGCAGAGTACCATCTCTGAATGCACAGCACTTTGAAGCAGATGGGTTACAGCAGCAGAAGACCACACCTGGTGCCACTCCTGTCAGCTAAGAACAGGAAACTGAGGCTACAATTCACTCTGGCTCACCAAAATTGGATAATAGAAGATTGGAAAAACGTTTCCTGGTCTGATGAGTCTCGATTTCAGCTGGTGAGTGTGTGTATATGTGTGTGTATATATCTATATATATATATATATATATATATATATAGTATCTCACAAAAGTGAATACACCCCTCACATTTTTGTAAATATTTTTGACAACACTGAAGAAATGAAACTTTGCTACAATGTAAAGTAGTGAGTGTACAGCCTGTATAACAGTGTACATTTGCTGTCCCCTCAAAACAACTCAACACACAGCCATTATTGTCTAAATTGCTGGCAACAAAAGTGAATACACCCCTAAGTGAAAATGTCTAAACTGGGCCCAAAGTGTCAATATTTTGTGTGGCCACTTTTATTTTCCAGCACTGCCTTAATCCTCTAGGGCATGGAGTTAACCAGAGCATCACAGGTTGCCACTGGAGTCCTCTTCCACTCCTCCGTGACGACATCACAGAGCTGGTGGATGTTAGAGACCTTGCACTCCTCCGCCTCCTGTTTGAGGATGCCCCACAGATGCACAATAGGGTTTAGGTCTGGAGACCTGCTTGGCCAGTCCATCACTTTTACCCTCAGCTTCTTTAGCAAAGGCAGTGGTCGTCTTGCAGGTGTGTTTGGGGGTCGTTATCATGTTGGAATACTGCCCTGTGGCTCAGTCTCCGAAGAAATAGGGTTCATGCTCTGCTTCAGTATATCAAAGTACATGTTGGCATTCATGGTTCGCTCAATGAACTGTAGTTCCCCAGTGCCGGCAGCACTCATGCAGCCCCAGACTATGACACTCCCACCACCATGTTTGACTGTAGGCAAGACATACTTGTCGTTGTACTCCTCACCTGGTTGCCGCCACACACGCTTGACACCATCTGAATCAAATAAGTTTATCTTGATCTCAGACCACAGGACCTGGTTCCAGTAATCCATGTTCTTAGTCTGCTTGTCTTCAGCAAACTGTTTGCGAGCTTTCTTGTGCATCATCTTTGGAAGAGGCTTCCTTCTGGGACAGACATGCCGACCAATTTGATGCAGTGTGCAGCGTATGGTCTGAGCACTGACAGGTTGACCCCCCCTTTAACGTCTGCAGCAATGCAGGCAGCACTCATACTTCTATTTCCCAAAGACAACCTCTGGATATGACTGATATTTTTTCAGTGTTGTCACATGAAAAGATATAATTAAATATTTAAAAAATGTGAGGGGTGTGCTCGCTTTTGTGAGATACTGTATATATACCCCCCACCCCTTCAACCTCTGCAGCAATGCTGGCAGCATCAGCATTTTCCAAAGACAACCACTGGATATGACGCTGAGCACGTGCACTCAACTTCTTTGGTCGACCATGGCGAGGCCTGTTTGTAGTGGAACCTGTCCTGATAAACCGCTGTATGGTCTTGGCCACTGTGCTGCAGCTCAGTTTCAGGGTCTTGGCAATCTTCCTATAGACTCTGCCATCTTTATGTAGAGCAACAATTCTTTTTTTCAGATCCTCAGTTCTTTGCCATGAGGTGCGATGTTGAACTTCCAGGGACCAGTATGAGAGAGTGGAAGCGATGACACCAAATTTAACACACCTGCTCCCCATTCACTCTGAGACCTTGTAACACCAACGAGTCACATGAACCCAGGAAGGGAAAATGGCTAATTGGGCCCAATTTGGACATTTTAAATTAGGGGTGTACTCACATTTGTTTCCAGCGCTTTAGATATTATTGGCTGTGTGTTGGGTTGTTTTGAAGGGGACAGCAAACTTAAAATGTTATACAAGCTGTACCCTCACTACTTTACATTGTAGCAAAGTGTCATTTCTTCAGTGTTGTCACATGAAAAGATATAATAAAATATAAATATGTGAGGGGTGTACTCACTTTTGTGAGATACTGTGTGCGTTTGTGTGTGTGTGTATATATGTATATATATATATATATATATATATATATATATATCTGGGATCATGAATGCCTTGGAAATAGCCAAATTCTCCTTAAATTTACAGCCACAGACTCGCTTTAGACTGCTGAAGACCACCAGTGTGTTTCTGCCAAACCGACAATGGCCGCTGCTAAGATAATTTCTAACCATTGTATGTGTAAAGCCCTTTACACTGGGAGTACAATGTGATTTCTATACAGTAAAAGTAAAGGTGACAATCTGTACTGGAACTGTGGCTCATTCTCCTCTCCCCTGTTCACTTCAGCTTCTGATTCTCACACTGGGAAATGCTGCAGTATCTCTATGGCTGCCCATCCCATCCCTGCTCTAAAGTTTTCACTGCAGCAGTGAAATGTTATGCAGTATAAATTTAAATTCTACAGGTTTCTTTTAGAAAAAAAAAAAGCTAAAAAAACCCAAGTTAAAATACATAGGATTTCTTTTCAAATAAGAGCTTACACTGGTCTGTATGTATCTGCAGCCTAGTTACTTTGGTTAGGAATCCATTCTTAACTAGCCCCTTATGAAAAGCTTTGTACGTGCTGTAATATTTGTTCATATTCTGCTCTGCAGTAGAAAAGGTTATACTTCTCAGATCTCGGCTGCAAGGAATGTGTGCGTAACAAGTTTCAGATCCTTTACTGCACCGAAGAAATGGATTTTTGTTATTCTGGTACTTTAGCAAATTACCCATGTGAGAAATGTTTTTTTTTTCTTTCATGATCATTTGCATTTTTATTATTGTCTTGATGAAATGTAGCTGCTTAGTTGTTAAGAGACATCATGGTTAATGAGCACTAATAAAATTGCAGTTTTACACTATATATATATATACACACACACTATATTGGGACACCTGCCTTTACACGCAAATTAACTTTAATGGCATCCCAGTCTTAGTCCATAGGGTTCAATATTGAGTTGGCTCACCCTTTGCAGCTATAACAGCTTCAACTCTTCTGGGAAGGCTGTCCAGGGTTTAGGAGTGTGTTTTATGGGAATGTTTGACCATTCTTCCAGATGTGCATTTGTGAGGTCAGGCACTGATGTTGGACAAGAAGGCCTGGCTCGCAGTCTTCGCTCTAATTCATCCCAAAGGTGTTCTGTCCGGTTGAGGTCAGGACTCATCCATGTCTTTGTGGACCTTGCTTTGTGCACTTGTCCAAATCATTTGGTGGAGGGGGGATTATGGTTTGGGGTTGTTTTTCAGGGGTTGGGCTTGGGCCCCTTAGTTTCAGTGAAGGGAACTCCTCAGGCATCAGCATACCAAGACATTTTGGACCATTTCATGCTCCCAACTTTGTGGGAACAGTTTGGGCATGGCTCCTTCCTGTTCCAACATGACCATGGACCTTGCTTAGTGCACTGGTGTGCAATGACATGAATGAGCGAGTTTTAGGTGGTAGAACTTGACTGGTATGTCCTAACCTCAACCTGATAGAACTAGAGTGAACTGGGATGAATTAGAGCAGTGACTGCGAGCCAGGCCTTGTCGTCCAACATCAGTGCCTGACCTCACAAATGCACTTCTGGAAGAATGGTCAAACAATTCCCATAGACACACTCCTAAACTTAGTGCATGGACAGTCTTACCAGAAGAGTTGAAGCTGTTAAAGCTGCAAAGGGTGGGCCAAAGCAATATTGAACCCTACAGACTAAGACTGGGATGCCATTAAAGTTCATGTGCTTGTAAAGGCAGGTGTCCCAATACTTTTGACAATATATGTATATTGTATATATATATATATACACACACACACACATACTGTTTCAGATTTGGGATAATTCAATTAGTTTTTTCCCAAGTTTCTTTTTTGCATCTTTCATACCCTGGCGCTGGTGTCCTCAACAGATGTAATAAGTGAGAAGGTGATTCAAATTATAAGAATTCCTACGAGCAACCTTTTTATGGTAGATTTTTTAAAATTGCCGCAGACACTTCATTTCTCATGAACAAGTGCAATTGAGCTATTAAATGTAAAATAGTGTTGCGCAAAAATAAAAAACCTATTAAAAAAGAATATATTGGTGATAAAATATGTGAATAAAATATTAAACTGGGTCCTATTTAGAATTGGATAAATCTCTGTGCTCAAATGAATAAAATAAATACCTATAATTCCTCAAATGTGTTCAATAAATATTTCATAAAACCAAAGTCCTTATTCAATCATGGTAGTGAATACATAGTGAATCATAAAACAATGTAATAATGATAATAAATGTACAATGTCACCAGTAAAAATATTTGTGCAAATTGTAAGCAAGATACCATTAATAGTACAATATCACCAATAAAAATATGTGCAAATAGCAAACAATATCATAATCGAATATATATACATAAATTAGTAGTGTACAAAAAATTCCGTGATATAAAGTGCCAATAAACACTCCACTATATGTACTCAAGCCACCAGATGTGTGGCTGTGCTCCCGAAAACCAAGTGAGTGACCAGGGTGTCACAGCTGTTTCCTAATTGTGCACCCCCTTGTGATTGGGCGCTCACCTTGTGTATAAAGTAAATGCGCTCAAATGTTGAATGCCTGACGACTCCAGATGATCTATTCCCATAGATTAGCCAATTTCCTCTTTAGCAATCTCGTATCGCATGTGATTGGGTATAAATGCTAGATATCCGGCAGATCCCGGTAATCTTATCCCCTTAGATAAACCATTTATCCTCACAGTAATCTCACAGTGCATAGTATAGCCATTGTCCAAGATGCAGAGTGGCCCAGCATGGAGAAGAAAGAGAAAAGTTGATAAGCTTGGGAAATCTTTTTGTATCCAAATCCGGCTTTAAACTTCTCCACAACAGTATCTCGGACCTGCCTGGTGTGTTCCTTGTTCTTCATGATGCTCTCTGCGCTTTAAACGGACCTCTGAGACTATCACAGTGCAGGTGCATTTATATGGAGACTTGATTACACACAGATGGATTCTATTTATCATCATTAGTCATTTAGTTCAACATTGGATCATTCAGAGATCCTCACTGAACTTCTGGAGAGAGTTTGCTGCACTGAAAGTAAAGGGGCTGAATAATTTTGCACGCCCAATTTCTCAGTTTTTTTATTTGTTAACAAAGTTTGAAATATCCAATAAATTCGTTCCACTTCATGATTGTGTCCCACTTGTTGTTGATTCTTCACAAAAATTACAGTTTTATATCTTTATGTTTGAAGCCTGAAATGTGGCAAAAGGTCGCAAAGTTCAAGGGGGCCAAATACTTTTGCAAGGCACTGTGTGTGTGTATATATATATATATATATATTGGACATTTGCATAGCACATTAGCACTTGCACTTTATTCCTAATTTGCATGTTATTGCATTGTGATAAATTCATTTATGTTGGTTTACACTATTTATTTGATTAAAAAGAACAGCACACCTTTTTTGCATTTGTAGTTATCTAAAGGGGTCTTAATGTGAGGTGGGAACAAGGGCATAGTAACAACTATGCTGGTTAGACTATCCCCTTTGCTGCTAAAACTTGCGCCCCCCCCCCCCCCCCCCGGCACCCAGATTGCCAGCCAGAGCCCCCTCCATCAACCCCATTTCGATTTCCTGTTTATCTCTGAGTCACAGTTAACGTAAGTTTAAAGAGACCATTTCCAGAAAGAGACATTGAAGCTAGAACTGCGGACTGCTAATTCTGTAAATGCGTGTCCGGCTGTCATGGCAAACCTTGTGCTTCAATTCGGTCCAGCTTGGCATGTAAGTATGCATATCTCATACCTGATGGTCAACTGGTAAAGCTACAAATGACTGTAGTCTTCAGTACTTCTACAGTGATAGTCGGATCCTGCTTTGGTTCTGTGCGAGTCGCCTCCCTTTTGTAGTGCTGATGCTTGTTGTGTGTCCATTCCTCAGAATAGAACTTAACCCGAAAAGGGAAGTTCCACATTATTTTCTCCTCTCTCCTCCCAACACTTTTGGCTATTTTTTTTTTTTGGGGGGGGGGGGGTAGCAAGTACAGAGTTTTGGTAGGTACCCACTCCCTCTTTTTTGGTCGTATCACCTTGGAGATTCCGCCGGAAGTTCGTCCTCTGCTTACAACCTCTTTGGACACGTCACAGGTCCCGGGAGACTGTGGAGCCGCAAGGAGCCACAGCCAGCTTCCCACACCAAACATGCCGATGCTGGAGACCCGAAGACCCATGAACGACTGGCCCGGGTGAGGACAGTGCTGGATCCTTGAATAGGAAAGTGTCTTTTTATTAAAAGTCAGCAGCTATAGTATTTATAGCTGCCGACTTATAATTGTTTTTCAAGCAGGCTGAAGATCCTCTTTAATTGGCTAAGTATAGGTTCTCTTTAAGCAGAGTAAAGGTTTAATGAGAACTTTGAAGGATTGTAGCTCTTTAATACCATCTAATCTCTGAACTCTAGTGTAGAATATTCTCCAAAACACCTCTCCCAACTATGAACATAATTAATGGAATCTGTTAGGACAACTGTTATCTGATTATTCCACTGACTGACTGTACATGGGAGTCAGGGGAGGACTGGCAAGGGGGGCAGTGTGGCAATTGCCCCCTGGGCCACTCTGAAAAGTGGTAAAAGCTGGTAAAAAGGCCACACTCAGGGCTGGATTATTGTAGGGGCCAGACACTGTATACAGCTGTCAGTCCAAAACCAGGTGGGCATGGATGGTGAGCTGATTGCATGATTCAATGGGCCACTTGACTTGACTTGCCCCCCAGGCCTAAGGCTGCCAGCCCTCCCCTGCTGGGAGTCCAACAGTAGTTGGAGCCCTGGCTTTACCATGGTTCAACTGTCCTCACAGGTTACTTTTTTTAAATGGCAAATTACATCTTGATGTGAAAATGGCATGGTTATTTTATTATTTCTTTTTTTTTGGAAATGATGTGCTATGATATATGAAACAACCCTTTCATATATCATAGCACATTATTTCCAAAAAAAACCTGAACAGTGGTGTTCAGTAACATACCACACCTAGACAGATATTAGTGTGCACCTTAGGCTCCTTTCACACGGCCGCTCCGCTGCTTTCCGTGTGTCCGCAAATCATCCTATTTTTTTGCGGATGATTTGCGGACATTAATGTAAGTGAATGGCACTGCGGATGTCAGCGGAATACCATCCGCTGACATCCGATTTTCCTCCTTTCAGTTCTGTTCCGTTTTTACGAATGGAACAGAACCCCATTTTTCCATCCGTGTAAAAAAATGGAAAGGAAGGAAAATCGGATGTCAGCGGTGTCATCCGCTGACATCCGCAATGCCATATACTTACATTATGTCCGCATATCATCCGCAAATGGATGGGATGATATGCGGGCATACGGAGCGGATGACAGAAATGTCATCCGCTCCGTGGAAAAAAAAAAAAAAAAGTCCTGCAGCAGACTTAAGCAGCGGAGCGGCCGTCTGAAAGGAGCCTTAGAGTGGGGGAAAAAAACAAAAGTTGTTTTTTTTCTTATTGGTTACCTTGAGTTACTACACACCACAGTTATTATTTCAGCCCTAATATATTTTGCAGCAAAGGAATAATGACAGACCATTATGCAACCGGTTTTGTGATTGTGACTTATTCTTCGATTTTGTTGTCTGCTTGAAATGCATTTATTTTACATTAAATTCTTGCATGTGAACAAAAAGATAATCTGTACCTACTGCCGATGGCCTGATGGCAGGCTTGCTCTTGTCTCTTGTGCTGCTGAAGAAAACCTTGTGACAGGTATGCTTAATTTAATTTCCTTGTCACCGTCAAGAGCAGATTGTTTACAATCAAGGAAGCATCTTCCAAGTTACTGCTGGGATGCATTCCTCATTATGTACAGTAATATTTTCATTGTTTTTTTTTTTTTTTGCTTAAAGTGGTATTAAAGAGGTTGTAAACTCGTTTGATTTTTTTTTTTTTTTTTTTTAAACCCTGCAAAAGAAAGACATAATGAGCTAGTATGCATCGCATATTAGCTCATTATGCAATACTTACCTCAGAACGAGCCCCCGCCGTGCCGCTCACTCACCTCTATGACGGGCGACATGCCTAGTCGCCCGTCTTCCGGGATCGCGGCATCCGGCCATCTGATTGGCCGGAGCCGCGGTGACGTCACTCCCGCGCACACGCGCGGGAGCCGACAGTCACGGCACGGGGCTCTGAAGGAACGGCACGATCGGCCGTTCCTTCAGAGCGCATGCGCCAGTGACGTCACTGGCGACATGTAAGGTAAATATCTCCTAAACGGTACATGTTTAGGAGATATTTACAGTACCTATAGGTAAGCCTTATCATAGGCTTGCCTATAGGTACAAGTTGTAGAGGAGGGTTTACTTCCTCTTTAAAGGCAAAGTGAAAAATGACATCTATGATGCAGTATGCCAGTAGCTTTAACACAGCAAGCTTTGCTTTTCTGATTCCCCCTGTGAAAAACAGAAAAAAGGTTTTATTACCTGGTGATCCTGCAAGTAAGTCTGTCAATTTTGAACTTCTTTTAACCACTTCTGGACCAGAAGGATTTGCCCCCTTAATGACCAGGCCATATTTTGTGATTCAGCACTGCGTTAATTTAACGGACAATTTGCGCGGCCGTGCAACGCTTTACCTAAATAAAATTGATGCCCTTTTTTCCCCAAAAATAGAGCTTTCTTTTGGTGGTAATTGATCACCTGTGCGATTTTTAATTTTTTGCGCTTTTTAAACAAAAAAAGAGCGACAATTCTGAAAAAAAAAATATATATATTTTTCACATTCTGCTATATAACATTCCCAAAAAAAAAAAGTAAAAATCAAAATTTTTTAACATTGTAGGCCAACTTGTTTTCTGCTACATATTTTTGGTAAAAAAAATAGCAATAAGCGTATTTTGATTGGTTTGCGCAAAAGTTATTGCGTCTACTAACTACGGGAAAGATTTATGTCTTTTTTTTTTCTTTTTTTTTACTAGTAATGGCGGCGATCTGCAATTTTTTGCGGGACTGCAACATTGCAGCGGACAGGTCGGACCCCTGACTGACACTTTATGGGGGACCAGTGACATTACTACAGTAATCAGTGCTAAAAATATGCACTGTTACTGTAATAATGACACTGGCAGGGAAGGGGTTAACAGTGTGGGTGATCAAGGGGTTAAATGTGTACCTAGGGGCGTGTTTCTAACTCTGGGGGGCGTGGCTTGTGGAATAACCATAGAGACCTGTGATCCTATATAGAAGGATCACAGGGGCTCTGTGACCATTCCAGAGAGGACGGTTAGCTGTGTTTATAACAGCTGACCGTTCTTCTCTCTCAGCGGGGAGTGATCGCAGGTGTCAGGCGGCAATCAGAGCCGCATGCACCGTGCATCGGTTTCCCCGCTAACGAGCGGCGGCGCACACTCGCCCCCTAGCTGTAGACCTACGTTGGTTTGCCTGGGAGAGCCACACTGCCACAGTAAAAAGGCAGCGTGTAGTCGGCAACCGATTAAGAGACCAGGAAGTGCAGCAAAAGTGGCAGTTAGAGGGTTAAGATAAACCATTTAACACTGACGCTGTGCTTACAACTGTCAGCTTTTACTAATCTTTAATCTTTAAAAAGTGTTGATAAAAATTAAGGAAACAACTAACAACTGGAGATACTGCAATATATTACATTTTTGTTTTTGTGTTTAAAAATTCTTTACCTTCGTATGGCAAAAAACATTATGTCTAAGGAGACTTGTATAATAGGTCCAGGTTTTAATTTTTACCTCTATTCTATTATGAAATATAAACTGTATGTATGTAGTGTACAATTAAAATCCAAACAAACTATGGTTAGTACTTATCAACATAAATTCAAAAGCCATGCCATAGGGTTACAGAATCACCTTATCTTTAACAGATTTAACAAGGTCTCTTTACGAGATCTGCATCTACAGTGCATCCGGAAAGTATTCACAGCACTTCACTTTTTCCACATTTTGTTATGTTACAGCCTTATTCCAAAATGGATAAAATTCATTATTTTCTTCACAATTCTACAAACCATACCCCATAATGCCAATGTGAAAGAAGTTTGTTTGAAATCTTTGCAAATGTATTAAAAATGAAAAAAAAAAAAAAAAATCCCATGTACTTAAGTATTCTTAGCCTTTGCTCAATGCTTTATTAATGCACCTTTGGCACCAATTACAGCCTTAATGCCCCGTACACACGTGCAGATCGTCGGCCGAACGATCGGCCGTCTTTTGTCCCCGGGCTGTCGTGTCTGTTGAAAAGTGCAAAAGACTGCACAAGAATTTTGTCAGCCGACTGCAGAAGTGATGTCATGTGATGGTTAACTTTCCCTGTGTTTTTTCTTTTCTGAGCATGCCCAGTCTTGCAAATCTGCTGTCTGTCGGCCGAATTCTGTATTGACTGGCGAACAATCGGCCGCTCTGGTGTCGGCATACAAAAATTTTAATGCTTGCACGACAGATTCTTTTCGGCCGAAAGTGCGCTGTCGGAAGCATCATACTAACAACCCGAAAATCGGCCGATCGGTCGTCGGCCGAAACTTTTCGGCCGACAATCTGCACGTGTGTACGAGGCATTAGTCTTTTTGAGTATGATGCTACAAGCTTGGCACACCTATTTTTGGTCAGTTTCCCCCATTCTTCTTTGTGGGACCTCTTAAGCTCGATCAGGTTGGATGGGGAGCGTTGGTGCGCAGCCATTTCCAGATCTCTTCAGAGATGTTTAATTGGGTTCAAGTCTGGGCTCTGGCTGGGCCACTCGAGGATATTTCCAGAGTTGTCCCGTAGCCACTCCTTTGTTATCTTGACTTTGTGCTTAGGGTAGCTGTCCTGTTGGAAGATGAACCTTTGCCCTAATCTTAAGTCCAGAGCACTCTGGAGCAGGTTTTCATCAAGGATGTCTCTGTACAATGCTGCATTCATCTTTCCCTCAATCCTGACTAGTCTCCCAGTTTCTGCTGCTGAAAAACATCCCCACAGCACGATGCTGCTCTACCACCATGCTTTAATGTAGCAATGGTATTGTCCAGGTGACGAGTAGTGCATTGTTTCCCCCAGACATGATGCTTGCCATTCAGGCCAAAGAGTTCAATCTTTGTTTCATCAAACCAGAGAATTTTGTCTCTCATGGTCTGAGAGTCCTTCAGGTGCCTTTTGGCAAACTGCAAGAGGGCTGTCATGTGCCTTTTACTGAGGAGAGGCTTTTTGTCTGGCTGCTCTACCATACAGGCCTGATTGGTGGAGTGCTGCAGAGATGGTTGATCTTCTGAAAGGTTCTCCTCTCTCCACAGAGAAATCCTGGGGCTCTGTCAGAGTGACCATCGGGTTTTTGGTCACCTCCCTCACTAAGGACTTTTTCCCCCGATAGCTCAGTTTGGCAGGGCAGCCCGCTCTAGGAAGAGTCCTCTTCAATTTACGATTTACGGGTTATGGAGGCCACTGTGCTCAATGGGACCTTCAATTCCGCATACATTTTTTCTGTACCCTTCCCCAGATCTACGCCTTGATACAATTCTTTCTCTGAGGTCTACAGACAATTCCTGTGGGACCTTATATAGACAGGTTTGTGCCTTTCCAAATGATGTCCAATCAACTGAATTTACCACTGGTGGACTCCAATCAAGTTGTAGAAACATCTCAATGATGATCAGTGGAAACAGGATGCACCTGAGCTTAATTGTAAGTGTCATAGCAAAGGCTGTGAATACTTTTTGATACATTTTATTTTTCTTTATTTTTATTACATTTGCAAATATTTCATCCCTATTTGCATCCATATCTTAGTCCATAGGGATCAGTATTGAGTTGGCCCACCCTTTGCAGCTACAATGCATATAAAACGTTTACACACCCTGGTTAAAATGTCAGGTTTCTGTGATGTAAAAAAATGAGACAAGATAAATTATTTCAGAACTTTTTCCACCTTTTAATGTGACCTATAAACTGTACAACTTAATTGAAAAACAAACTGAAATCTTTTAGGGGGGGAAGCAAAAATAAAAAACTAAAATATTGTGGTTGCATAAGTGTGCACACCCTTCAATAAGCGGGGATGTAGCTGTGTTCAGAATTAGGCAGTCACATTCAAACTCATGTTAAATAGGAGTCAGTACACACCCGCCATCATTTAAAGTGCTTCTAAATAACCCCATATAAAGTTCAGCTGTTCTAGTAGGTCTTTCCTGACATTTTCTTAGTCGCATCCTACTGCAATAGCCATGGTCTGCAGAGCGCTTCCAAAGCTTCAGAGGGATCTCATTGTGAAAATGTATTAGTCAGGAGAAGGGTACAAAAGAATTACCAAGGCATTAGATATACCATGGAACACAGTGAAGACGGTCATCATCAAGTGGAGAAAATATGGCACAACAGTGACATTACGAAGAACTGGACGTCCCTCCAAAATTGATGAACAGACGAGAAGAAAACTGGTCAGGTATGCACACATAGAAGAAAGTGCTTCCTTTCCAAAAGCTTCCATGAGCCAGCACTCTATAAAGGCAACAGGAAATTTCCCCTCAGCCCTCTCAGGAATACCCACAGCCCGCACATTATTTCCCTGGAGCCTGTTCTGCATATCTTCCAGATGGGCAGCATGGCTGGTGGTTAAAGTTTGCACTTGCCGCACCTCGTTTTTGCATATCCTGCCGGATCATTGCAACTTCTATTTTTACCCCCTTAATTTCTGTGGTCAGGTTGGATAGGCTAGTGTTGAAGGATGAGACTGCAGCAAAGATCTCCCTGAGAGTGGGTTCAGGTTCTGGAGTGGCGTGGCGTGGGTACTGGGATCACTGCCTGAGATCAGTATAGCAGGGGTACTCACACTGTCCCATAGGAGTTCTGCATGGTCCTCACTCCAGGCTGAGTCAGTCTCCCCCTCAGCAGGGGGGGTCAGGAACAACCTCCACAGGTATGGAAGTCGGTTTAGCTGGCGTGTCCTTGGTCTGTGATTTAGCAAAAAGCTTCTGAGCTGCCTCCGTTACTGACCGGGACGAGCGCACACCATTTTGGGCTGCATGGTCAGGGCCAGTTTTTAATTCTTTAGCACACTGGAAATAGCTCTGGGAGCAAGGAAAGGCACCAGCAGGTAGCCCGAGAACTACTGAGCACGAAGCGGGTCTGCGACAGTGGATGCGATGTATGAGAGGAGAGAGGTCAGGATAGTTTAAAGAAGTCTCTGCGGAGATGCAGTATCTCACAAAAGTGAGTACACCCCTCACATTTTTGTAAATATTTTATTCTATTTTTTCATGTGACAACACTGAAGAAATGACACTTTGCTTCAATGTAAAGTAGTGAGTGTACAACTTGTATAACGGTGTAAATTTGCTGTCCCCTCAAAATAATTCACACACAGTCATTAATGTCTAAACCGCTGGCAACAAAAGTCAGTACACCCCTAAGTGACAATGTCCAAATTGGGCCCAATTAGCCATTTTTCCTTCCCGGTGTCATGTGACTGGTTAGTGTTACAAGGTCTCAGTTGTGAATGGGGAGCAGGTGTGTTGAATTTGGTGCTATCGCTCTCATACTGGTCACTGGAAGTTCAACATGGCACCTCATGGCAAAAACTCTCTGAGAATCTAAAAAAAAAAGAATCGTTGCTCTATATAAAGATGGCCTAGTCTATAAGAAGATTGCCAAGAACCTGAAACTGAGCTGCAGCACAGTGGCCAAGACCATAGAGCGGTTTAACAGGACAGGTTCCACTCAGAACAGGCCTCGCCATGGTCAACCAAAGAAGTTGAGTGCTCCTGCTCAGCGTCATAACCAGAGGTTGTCTTTGGGAAATAGACGTATGAGTGCTGCCAGTATTGCTGCAGAGGTTGAAGGGGTGGGGAGGTCAGCCTGTCAGTGCTCAGACCATACGCCGCACACTGCATCAAATTGGTCTCCATGGCTGTCATCCCAGAAGGAAGCCTCTTCTAAAGATGATGCACAAGAAAGTCTGCAAACAGTTTGCTGAAGACAAGCAGACCAAGGACATGGATTATTGGAACTATGTCTTGTGGTCTGATGGGACCAAGATAAACTTATTTGGTTCAGATGGTGTCAAGCATGTGTGGCTGCAACCAGGTGAGAAGTACAAAGACAAGTGTGTCTTGCCTACAGTCAAGCATGGTGGTGAGAGTGTCATGGTCTGGGGCTGCATGAGTGCTGCTAGCACTGTGGAGCTACAGTTCATTGAGGGAACCATTAATACCAACATGTTCTGTGTAACATACTGAAGCAAAGCATGATCCCCTCTCTCCCGCAGGGCAGTATTTCAACATAACGACCCCAAACACACCTCCAAGACACCTCCTGCCTTGCTAAAGAAGCTGAGGGTAAAGGTGATGTACTGGCCAAGCATGTCTCCAGACCTAATCCTTATTGAGCATCTGAGGGGCATCCTCAAATGGAAGGTGGAGGAGCGCAAGGTCTCTAACATCCACCAGCTCCATGATGTCATTATGGAGGAGTGGAAGAGGACTCCAGTGGCAACCTGTGATGCTCTGGTGAATTCCATGCCCAAGAGGGTTAAGGCAGCGCTGGAAAATAATGGTGGCCACACAAAATATTGACACTTTGGGCCCAATTTGGACATTTCCACTTAGGGGTGTACTCACTTTTGTTTCCAGCAGTTTAGACATTAATGGCTGTTTGTTGTTATTTTGAGGGGAGAGCAAATTGACACTGTTAAACAAGCTTTGCACTCACTACTTTCCATTGTAGCAAAGTGCCATTTCCTCAGTGTTGTCCCATGAAAAGATATAATAAAATATTTACAAAAATGTGAGGGGTGTACTCATTTTTGTGAGCTACTTTAGCTGTCAATTCGTCCTACTCCATGTGCTGCAAGCCACAGCCAAACCCTTGGGTGCACACTATTTTAAGTCTTGACATGTTTAGCATCTTTTTACTCAACACAACCCCATACTTATTATATGTTACAGTATTTTACCCAACTTTCAGTTTTATATTGTGCTTGTGTGCTCTGAAATCTATTTTGGTGTATTTTTGCCAGACATTTGCATTTAAAAAACAGTTGCTTATATATATTGTGGGACAAAAAACTGCAACTTCCACCATTTTATTCTACTGGGCTTCTGCTTTTAGAAAATATACATAATTGAGGGTTTAAAGTAATTTCTAACAAAAAATGCTGATTTTATGATGTGTGCAAAAATGTAAAAAGTGTCAAAGTAGTGCTAAAGCCTCAGCATTTTTTGCCTTAACTCTAAAATGCTCCAGTACAATACCAACCCCTACCCCTTCCTCTATTCCCCAACACTTACCTGCTACACACTGCCATCCTTGTCACCTCCACCGTGTCCTCTATAAGCCAAACTATTCCCCTTATAGCGGAGTTCCGGCCTATTTTGCAACTTTAGTGATTCCTGGAGTGTTCGCTATGCTGATCAACAATTGGGCATTTTAAATTTTTTTCAGGGGTCCCTTACCTTATTTTCAGGGCATTTTTGATTGTACTTAGTCCTTCTCCCCCCTCTGTGACCATGGCCACCGACATCACTTCCGCCTTTGCATTGCATCCTGGAAGCTGTTTGTCATCATCAACACTCCCTGGAATCAGGAAGAAGGACACAGCAGATTACACTGCGGCTTCAGATGCCCACATCCAAGATGGCTGCACTCAGACAGCGTTTTTAAAAGTAAGATTTTGACTAAAATCCAATATTATACACCTTGTAAGTTTGAGAAAAGCGGTTCTGTAAAGGGCGATGGGTTAGTATTATAGGGGTATTTTTAGTTTAAAAAGGTATTTGAGGCCGGAACTTCGCTTTAACTTCCAGGTTGCAGAAGGGAGAAGAGTGTAATGGGTTTATTGACTCAGGCACCTGTCTATCAGGAAATAAAAGGGGAAAGAGCAGGGACATGGCTTGCCAGGCACTGTGTGCTGCAATAAATTAATTGCAGGAAAATCATTGAACTATAGAAGAGTGCTCAACAGTGCTCTCATAGATCATTGATAACTACAAGCCGTCTGCTACAATGGCAGATGGTACTTGTAGTCTATTCATTCACAGGAAACTATGAATGAATGACGCGGCCATATAGGCGGAGCCCCACATGGCTATGCTGTGTTTGAATCGTGACAGCGGGTGCAGGGAGAAGATCCCCCAACCGCTGTTACAATGGGGGATCACAGGAGGTACGGACAGGTGCTTTAGTAACATGTTACATCCTGAATATCCTTTAGGAAGCGAACAATATTGGCACTTTTCCACTGCATGGAACAGAATTGTTCGGCTCGCTTTTGTGCTTTTCCACTGCTGGTACCGCATAGTACGGTGTAGGAACGGTTCGGTACGGTATGGTACGGCGGCGCTTTTCCACTGCATGGAACCGAACGGTACGGCTCTCTAAAACAGGACCACCTCGATTGTGGTTCCAAGAGGTACCATACCGGTACCATATCCCACAATCTTTTGCATGCAGTCACTACTAGCCACTGATTGGGCCGAGAATCGTTGTTATCCCACCCACTTAACTTTAGTACTACTTTAGTGGAAAAGCAAACCATACCAAACCGCACCGAACCGTTCCAACACCGTACCATGCGGTACCAGCAGTGGAAAAGCAAACCGGTCCAAGCAGGGCTGAGTAGAGCCGAGCTGTACTTGCAGTGGAAAAGTGCCATATGTCATATGCGTGTTTGGACTTCCTAAATTAAAATTTTAAATATTTTTAAATAATACTAATAGATAATTTAGTATCACTTTACAGTAAATAACCTGTTGATCTGCCAGAAATACGCTCCTGTTGTGATCTGACAACACACAGCATTTTAGTAGACCGAGTGGTGTCCAACCTACCAGTTTTCTTTTGCTAAACTACTCAAACCCTCTCACTCTTCTATCTTTACTACATAAATTCTCATCATTCTGTAGTCCCGTGATAAGAAGTTGGAGGGCTAATTGGATAACACGGGAAGTGTGCACGAGACACTTGACTGCTTTTCTGAAAAGATCGACAGGTATTTTATGCACTTAACAATCAGATATAGCAAAATGCTTTCAATGGAGTATATAACAAACGAAAATCGAGCAAATAGGAGAAGTTCTTTTTAGGGTTTATCTACACTTGAAACAGCATTTGATAAATGGCAATCCTGTATCTAATGTGGATTTTACAGAATATGGTTGTTATAAGGGAAAACGCTCATCAGTAAATAGTTGCTTCCATGTGATACAGCCTTACAGTAGAGAATTCTGCCGTAGAAAAGATTTTATAGAAGGAACATGCTCTTTTCTATGAGAAAAAAAGAGAGAGCTCTGCAGCAGTTTTCACACAGCAGCCTTGAGGGCCAAATTTCAAGGCAACCCACAGAAATTGCAGAACGGCAACCATAATTAACGAGCCCTGCAAATATTATTTTACAGCCATTTTTCTCCTAAATAGATAACTACTGAAGGATTTCATAATGAAGTATGTGATCCGAATGCAAAGGCCAATGTTGAAGTAATTTGTAACATTCCTGTTTTTTTTTTTTTTTTTGTTAAAAGAACAAGTTATATTGATGATTTATTTATTTGTTTTAGGTCTGTTATGTGTAAAATAACCTGCTGTAAATTTTAATGTGGTTTATCCCTCTTGATGGGTATAAGTGAACTACCTTTCTCTGCAAAGTCTGCCACTTGGGTAGTGGCATAGGAATAGGGGTTGGAGGAGTTACAACAAAGTCTCTGGGATGGATCCTTTACCAGGTAAAAACAATTTACCTGTCAGTAGCTAAATTGTACTGAGAGTCTCCAGTGCTACAATGTAGGGGCCTAATGTTGCCTGCATATACTATTTAGGTGCATTTTTCTACAGCCCAGGCACTGCCTGATCCCAGTTGCTGTTAACAGTTGCAGTTAACACATGTTTCTGCTCTTCTCACGAGTTTTGAGAACTAGTCCCACCCATTCCCAATTCCAGCATGTTCCCAATGGCTCATCACTATGATAATCAGCTTCACAGACAAATAGAAACATGGAGGAAGCTGTAGGCGGTGGGGCAAGTGTTGGGCAAATGTCAGTCAAGTGGTTACAGAAGCTCACCATTTGGGGCACTCAAGCTTCAGAAGAATGTATCTAAAATCTATGCACCATCATTTGGTGTCTGCATTGTATGAGGGTTCTTCGAAAAGTTTTCACACTTTTTTTTAACTTGGTGTTAAATATAAAAAAGTGTGGAAACCTTTTGAAGACCCCTTGTAGTTCTAGAGCCTATTAATACTCTTTTGGATATTAACAGATTTACTTTAAATAATTTTACATATTTCCATATGAAAATGCACATACCTCTCTATAAAGGCCGCACACATCCATGTCTTTATGGACCTTGCTTTGAGCACTGGTGCGCAGTCATGTTGTAACAGGAAGGGGCCATCCCCAAACTTTTCCCACAAAGTTGGGAGCATGAAATTGTCCAAAATGTCTTGGTATGCTAATGCCTTAAGAGTTCCCTTTTCTGGAACTAAGGGGCCAAGCCCAACCCCTGAAAAACAACCCCACACAATAATCCTACCTCCACCAAATGATTTGGACCACTGCACAAAGCAAGGTCCATAAAGACATGGATGAGCGAGTTTGGGGTGGGGGAACTTGACTGGCCTGCACAGAGTCCTTACTTCCACCCGATAGAACACCTTTGGGATGAATTAGAGTGGAAACTGTGACCCAGGCCTTCTCGTCCAACATCAGTATCTGACCTCACAAATGCCCTTCTGGAAGAATGGTCAAACATTCCCATAGACACACTCCTTAACCATGTGGACAGCCTTCCCAGAAGAGTTGAAGCTGTTATAGCTGCAAAGGGTGGGCCAACTCAATATTGAACCCTACGAACTAAGACTGGGATGCCATCAAAGTTCATGTGTGTGTAAAGATAGCTGTCCCAATACTATTGACAATATAGTGTACTCTTTCAATACAATGAAATAAGTTTGTTCACTACAGGAAGAGTAGGACCTCCCAAAGCAGACCTTTTTCAGTACTTGCAGCTGCAACATGTACAAGCTACGCAGGCCCGCTCGTCTACCTTTAGTCTGGATAAAGCTACATTGTTAAATGGCATTGTAAAAGCATCAAAATGTAGTTGCTTTATTGCTTCATTAAGTCCATTCATAGCACTAAAGTCAAAGATAATTGTGTTGCGCTAAACCATAAATATATACATGTGCTATAATCAAGTACAACAACATAAAAGATGTGAAAAAAGTCTGTAAATTCCAATTGTGTGACAATAGTGATGGGTAAGCCCCTTAGGGTAAATAATACACAAAGTCCACGTGTGAAATTAATAGTGCTGTGATCAATTCATTCCAAAGACACCTCCGTGATATGTGAGATCCGCCACCAGACATACAAGCCTCTCACCTCAGTATCTGACCCAGGAGCCACCCAGGGTCAGGAACAGCAGTCCCCTGCAGGGGTGATATAAAACCAGCAAACCAATATCTCAGGCAAGTCCAGGATCATAAGGCTCATGAATCCGTGAAGCAGATGAATATGGGAACAGAAAACAGACAGAATCTAGTGCTCTCTGTTTTAAATCAATCAGCAGACATTTAATCAAAAAAATGGGTACTCACAATACACTAGATGGAATCAGGCAAGGTAAACAATCATGTCTCCATGCGAGAGAGGAGAGGGAGTGACGTCCGCAGCATGGCTCCGCCGCCCTGTATGCGTTATGTCTGCGCTTAGGGCTGTGACTTCTTCAGTCGCTGGCTTTGACGGCTTGGCTGTTGAACGCTAGGTGCTGAATCTGAGTCGGTGATTCCTACCCTGTTGAAATCTAGGAAATCTTCTTCCAGGAAGATCTACCATCGTACTTGGAAGACGTACATTGCGTATTGTGAGTCTCTTTGGATTCATCCTCGCTCCTTCTCGGTGGCTCGGATCTTGACCTTCCTTCAACGGGTGGTTGAACAGAAGTTGGCCTTGAGTACTATCATAGGCCAGGTGTTGGCCGTGGCATTTTTTCTTCCAACGACCCTTGGCTAGATCTCTGCTGTGTACCTTTCTTCAGGGTGTTCGGCACTTGGTCCCTCAGGTGTGGTTTCCTTTGTCACCTTGGGACCTCAATTTTGTACTTTCATTTCTTCAGAAGTCTCTTTTTGAGAATCTTTGGGATTTTCTCCTGCTTACCCTGTCCCAGACGGTGGCCTTTTTAGTGGCTATTACCTCTGCGTGCAGGTTGTCGGACCTGGCGGCATTATCCTGTCGTTTACCTTATCTGGTGATTCACAGGGATAAGGTGGGGCTTCGCTCCTGTCCGTCATTCCTTCCTAAGGTGGTCTCTGATTTTCATGTAAATATAGACATTGTGTTGCCTTCCCTTTGTTCCATGCCAAAACATCCAAAGGAAATTGCCTTGCATGTATTGGATGTGGTCCAGACAATTAGGGTGAACCTGGCAGTTATGGAGTCTATCAGGAAGTCGGACTCTCTATTTATTTGTGCTCACCGATGGCCTCGTAAAGGGTTACCTGCTTCCTCTGCGACCATTTTTGCAGGCTGTTGTTTAAGAGGACCTGATCCTCTTTGAGGGTGTATTGTTTTTTCAGATGGGCTCCAGTTGTTTGGTTGACCTCCTGTTGCCTGGTTGGCTAATGTTTAGCCTTGGGAATTTTTTGCTGTTTCCCACAACTCATGTTTTTAACACTGCTTTGGGACGTCCCAATGGTTAAGAATACCAGAAGCTGTGTCTGTCAATGAACGAAAGAGAAAATGGGATTTTTGACTTACCGTAAAATCCATTTCTCTGATGTTCATTGACCGACATAGCACCCACCCCTCTGTGGAGTTATAATTCTCCTGACACTGCTTCTAACAAAACTGAGTGCCTATAGCAGAGATAGGGAGTATACCCCATGGGACTGCCCATGGGTGTAGCCAGAATTTATTTCTGCCTAGTCTCCTACTCCTGTAGGGGGCAGTATAACCCAATGATTAGGAATACCAGAAGCTGTGTCCATCAATGAACATTAGAGAAATGGATTTTACAGTTAGTCAAAAATCCAATTTTTTTACACTATGTGGAGGATTAACTGCTTAGGTTTCACAGTGAGTATAACAAACATGCCTTACTGCATATACAGACTGATTTTTACTGTTGTGGGTTTAGTAACACTTAAGGTTTTGGGCTCTTAAGGCCCAGCACCAAAGCTAATGTACATACATACAGTACATGCTGAACAAGCTTACACAGTCCTGAATGGCAGGTAGGTTAGAGTACTAAGGGCTATCCAATGGTCAGGGCAGTCAGTTCAGCCATCTCTTGACTGCAATTGCATGTATACCACTGCTTTTATTGTAATAAGATTGGGGTTGGTTTAGATAGTCTGGGCAGTGACCAAATCTGCTAAACATCGAGCTTGTCAGTACCCTAGCATAGGACATCTCATGTACATACTTAATCATCATGTGTCTGCACTTTTTTTTTTAATGCATGCCAGTCTTGAGCCTGCATGTGCTTTTAATAATGCAGTTTTACTGTAATTTTCTTTAGCAGCTGGGAATAAAAGGGTGAATTTGAAACAATTTCTATTATTTAAGATTTCTTCAGGGGGTCTGTGCATGCTATTAGTGCTGATGACAGCTACGACTGTGGAATGTCTTTTGTTGGTGGCGAGAAGGTGGGTCAGTTATGAAAGCAAAGTTAGCGTAACCCCTGTGGACAACAGTTGATATGGAAAAAGGTAGGTAACAAGCTTGGATGATGATTTCTGCCGCCAAGGCTGATTGCGTTCTTTGTGCCTGGCCCCACTGCAGGCTTTTCAAAGGTCAGAGCCTTCAGTAGCTATCGCTGCACCCAGCATGTGAGCCAGTCCTGCTAACAAGCTGACAGAGTGAAGTAGTCCACTGGGATCTACAGAACCGGGCAGGCAAAACTCGCAGCTTGTAACGTCACCATCTGTTGGTGAAGGAGGGGGGTGGGGGGGGGGGATAGTCTCAAATAAAGCAGATTATCAGACCCCTGTCTGTGCCTTTAAGAGGCATGAGAGCATCCTTTCCTCTGGATGTGCAGCAACCTCTTTCATGTCTCCTACTTCAAAGGCTGCAGATTACTGTGTCTTTTATCCCAATGAAGCTGTCTCCACCGGTATTGGTGACAGAATAGAAATGTCATTTACCTGGCTTTCCTTCTTTTCAGCTCGTGTCTTGCTGTGACCTCAGCAAACAGGTTTACTCACCTGAGCGCAGTTTGGCAATTGGCTTATTGAACCAAAGGAACGAAAAGTGAAAGTATGGCCTTGTTTTGCAAGCACATGCTGTTTATTGCTCTGGTTTTCTTTGACATGTCATAGAGCGGTGAGATTAAGTTGTTCTTGTCAGTATTTATTAATCATATTCTTACAGCTGTAATAGCAAGGGTACATGTTGTCCATTGTATTTCTGTTCTTTATATTGTGATAGAAAACAAATCAAACTGTTGTTTTGTTTGGTCCCCGTAGAGAGGTATAGAGCCACACGTCCTGCTCTGTGGCAAGCATGTTCTACCCAATTGGCCTGTCTGATCTCCGCATTATTTTCAGGTGGAAAAAAAAAAAACACAAGGCAGAATAGGTCATGGCTCAATAGCTCTGACTCTGATCAGTGTGATGTAGGAAAGTGTCAGGTGTGGAACACTGTGGCGATTTTGTAGCAGCTATTAAATCTAATGGTACCGCAGAAGCTACGTCACTCAAGGAATTTTTCTGTTAAGAATTCTTAGCAGTTATAGATGTGTCTACTATTATTTATTGGAATGGCGCACATTACAAAGCCACTGCATGCTCTCCCTTCACCCACCATTGCTCACAGAGATACTTTTAATCCTTTATTTAAAGAGGAAGTAAACCCTCCTCTGACACTTGTACCTATAGGTAAGCCTATAATAAGGCTTACCTATAGGTACTGTAAATATCTCCTAAACATGTACCGTTTAGGAAATATTTACCTTAGATGCATCCAGTGATGTCACTGGCGCATGGCCTCTGAAGGAACGGCCGCTGGTACCGTTCCTTCAGAACTCCGTGCCGTGACCGTCGGCTCCCGCGCGTGTGTGCGGGAGTGACGTCACCTCTGCTCCGGCCAATCAGATGGCCTGATGCCGCGATCCCAGAAGACGGGTGACTGGACATGTCGCCCGTCATACAGCTAAGCGGGCGGCATGGCAGGGGCTCGTTCTAAGGTAAGTATTTCATAATGAGCTAGTATGCGATGCATACTAGCTCATTATGTGTTTCTCTTGCAGGGTGAAAAAGAAAAAAAAAAAGGGGTTTACAACCTCTTTAAAGGAATTTAAGATTACAATTGCAAGAATGCCTGTGGGTGTTCATCATTATGTGTCACTTGCCCAATACTGGCACATGGACTTTCACCTTTTTACAAATGACCCCTTACAAGGCTCTCCACCATTTACCACTTCTGGACTGGAAGGTTTTACCCCCTTTACAACCAGGCCATTTCTGCAATAATGCACTGCGTTACTTTAACTGATAATTGCGTGGTCGTGCGACACTGTACCCAAATACAATTTTTGTCAAACAAATAGGGCTTTCTTTTGGCAGTATTTGATTACGACTGTGGTTTTCATTTTTTGCTCTATAAACAAAAAAGCGACAATTTTGAAAAAAAAAGAAAAATAACATTTTTTACTTTATGCTATAAAACATTCCCAATCAGATTTTTTTTTTCCATCAATTTAGGCCAATATGTATTCTGCTACTTTTTTGGTAAAAAAAAAACCCCCAATAAGTGTATATTGAGTGGTTTCGCAAAAGTTATAGCATCTACAAATGATGCAATATTTTTATGGAATTTCTATTTTTTTACTAGTAATGGCGGCGAGCAGCAATTTTTTTAGCAGGACTGGGACATTGCAGTGGACAAATCAGACATCTAACTGACACTTTTGACACTTTTTGAGGACCAGTGACACTAATACAGTGATCAGTGCTAAAAAAAAATGCACTGTACTAATGACACTGGCAGGGAAGGGGCTAACATCAGGGGCAGTCAAAGGGTTAAGTGTGTCCATAGAGGGTGCTTACTAACTGTGGGGGGGGGGGGGTTGCACTGATTAGGGGAAGACAGAAATCCTGGTTCCTGCTTAGCAGGAACACAAGATCTCCATCTTGTGCCCTTGCAGAGCAGCGATCTGCCTTGTTTATATAGGCAGATTGCTGTTCTGCCTCTCCTGGGGATGATCATGGGTGGCTGGCGGACATCGGGTCCACTGGACTCGTTGATTGACATCCCCGCTAGCCAATCACGGTGCAATGGTAATTTCTAGTGGCAATTGAATGAACCGAAGTACAGGTATGTTGTTTCGCGCGATAGCACCACTTTGCCGCAGTATATACACGGCAGCTAGTCGGCAAGTGGTTAATCATGCAAGGACAGATTAAGTCTAACTCCACTTGTAGCAACTTGTCACACCTGTATTTAGAGTGTTGCTATGTAACTCCCCCACCCCCGGAGCACCCACTCCCTCCGGGAAAGCTGCATCTCTTCTGGGTAATGGTTATGGTTGGATAAAGCAGTAGGCATCATCTTCATTTGAATGGGCTGCCATGCCTCCAGAAATGCAGGGAATCGGTCCCTCCCCCATTTCTGGAATCGCTGCTCACATGGGAACCACAAGTGCAGTGCGGATGCAATTTCAAGTGCATGCAGTGTGCCTTTAATAATAATGGCATCCAGCTTGTTTTTCTTTTCGGGTACATACCTACTAACTTTAGGACTTGAAAATAAGGGACACTTGAGGGAGGTAAAGACCTGCGACACGCTTTGTGCATCCTTGCAAAAAATGGGTATGGCCAAATTTTACAGTGGGAGAGGATTAAGGGGCATGGTTGGGGAGGGGAGGGGAGGGGAGTTCAAATCCAACTTCCCTTCTAGTAAAAGTTCTCTCCCCTCTAAAAGTACCCCACAGCACATATCCTCCTACCCTCAGGCCTCCCCTCAAATCACTTCAAGTGTACACACCCTTGTCACCTACCTCCCTTCCTGGTCACTGTGCCCCCCTCCCATGTAAGTCTTCATCTATAATAAACTCACTGTAGACCTCAAATCTCAGATCATCAGCATGGCTCATGCAGAGCGGTGTTCATCCTCCCTGGCTCCTCCTCCTGTCTGTGTACATGAGCCAAGGAGGAGATGGCTGTAGTCTGTTCTGCAGTGTGTTGTACAGGAAGCCAGTAGGGAGAGATGCGGGCTGCCTTACAGGGGCAGATAGTGGCATGTGGAACCCCAGACACTCTATAAGAGATGTAGGACAAATGCCCATGCTAGTGCACCTCTATTATGCCAGTTGATGAAGCTTAGTGCTGGTACTTGTTCCGGCACTGGGCTCTGGGATTCAGCACAGATTCTTCAGGACATTGGGATTTAAATTAAAATCTCAGGAACTCCCGGTGAATCCAAAACGGTTTGGAGGTATGGTAACCAGTGCAGGCAGGTTCACAAAAACGTCTTTCCCATTCAGGGAAGATCAATAGTGCCTGGCATTGGGTCTTTATTTGAGAAATTAGGTCAATGGATAGACCAGTATCTTCAACCTCTGGTTTTGAGATTACCTGGCTATATAAAGGATAAATCTGCAGTGCTAAAACACATACAGGATGTCAAATGGAATAGCCAATATAGATGGATAACACAAGATGTCAAATCCCTGTACCTGTGCATTCCCCATAACTTGCACTCAAGGCCCTTTGATTTAATTTTACACATTAGAGTATCTATAGTGAGGATTTAAAAGAGATTCTGATTATGGCAGTGGATTCCTTATTGACACGTAGGGATGTAACGATATCAAAATCTCACGGTACGATACAATTTCGATATTGACCTCACGGTACGATATTTATTGCGATATTGTGGAAAAGCTCATGGTATTGTTAAATAGCTCATGATAGTGTTTGTGATGATAATAGCGAAAAAATACCGACATTTATTCTGCTTTTGCCAGTCAACAGGCAATTTATTGTTGTATTTATGGATCCATGACAACATAAAACACTGATCACATAGTGCTTTTAAAGTGCAAGTTGTAGTCAGGAACATCAATATTCTGTATAGTAATATTTGGTTGCATAACTCAGGCCTCGACAAATCCCGGGCGACAGGTCGCATTTGCGACTAGAATTAGCGACCTGGCGCCTGGGGTGCCCTGCTTGAGCTGTCCTGTCCCTTTTGCGCCCCCCACCTCCTCTTCGAGTTCACGGATTTCCGCGCCGTCCAGAAATTTAGTCCCCGGCTTTTCGGCCTTCTTCTGTGAGATGAGAAGCTAGGGGAACTGGCGCCCTCTTGTGGTGGCCGGGAGTAATGCATGTTCTCAATGCCTTTTCTTCTCCTTCCAAAGAGGAGAAGAGAGGGAAGTTTTTTAAGACTTCATCTCTCTGTCCAGTTACCTTTGCTTAAAGGTAAGTGGACAGGGAGTGTGGTTATTATTATTAATTTATTTTTTAAATGTAAAAAAAATAATAATTTTTTCTTTTTTTTTTAATTATAAAAAAAAAATAAAAAAATGTTTTCTTTTTTTTTTCTTCAATTCTTATTAAAAAAAAAAATATATATATATATATATATATATATAAATATATATATATATCTTTTTTTTTTTTTTTTTCCTCATCGCCGTGCCACAGCCGAAGGCCCCTTTCACACGGGCTGTCTGATCAGGTCCGCCTGTCGGTTTTTCAGGCAGACCTGATCGGACCGTTCAGTCTCCTCTATGGAGCGGTAATCTGCCGCCATCTGACCCTGCCCGCCAAAAACAGACGGATGGTGGTTCTATTTTCTATCCATCCCGTGGATCCGATCAGATGGCATCGGATGGAAAGAGACAGACAGTCTGTTTCCATCCAATTACGCTATATAGGAGAGTGGGGTTCTAGTCGTATTTATGTGTAAATTTAGTATCAGTTTTATTAAATAAAGCTTGGTTGTTAGTTTAAAAAAAAAAAAAAAAAAAACTGGCTCCTAACTTTTTTAGCTGACTCCTAGATTTCAGGCAAATTTGTCAAGCCCTGGCATAACTGATTCTTCTGTGCAATGTTCAAGTTAAGAAGCAGCTAGAACAATTGTAAACAAACAATAGGCAATTCCCTTTAAGTGCAAAAAGTGCAAACAAAGATCAAGTTAAGTCAGGTTTAAATGTGCAAGGCAAATAAAGGCAGCCTTTTAAAACTGGTATTTAGGAACATAACTTAAACTTAAATAAAATAGTCAGTCAAAAGCCTTTAAAAAAAACACTGACCTATCATTTAGCTTATGTTCACGTTTTTCATCAGAAAGATCAAAATATCTACATTGCAAGAAAAAAAAAAAAAAAAACAGTAAAAAAAATCCTTAAACTCTGGTCTATGTAGTTAACAATGATTTGTTCCGCGGGACTGTGTTTATTCCTCTTGCTTTTTGATGGACACCTGTCCTTTTAATATTGTAACCCAACCACGACGATATCGAGACACGACCACGACGATATCGAGACGACCACGACGATACGATATCGCGATAGCTTCGATATCGTTACATCCCTATTGACACGTAAGTATTTTATCTTTGACCAGACTTATTTGCAGTGCAGAGGTGCATCTATGGGCGCTAAATTCTCACAGTCCCTGGCAAAACCTGTACATGGGTTGGTGGGAGGAGAATTTCCTCTTCTCCCGCAACAGCCCACGTGCAGGTTCCATACAGTGGTACAGTCGCTACATAGATGATCTGCTCCTGGTTTGGGACCGCTCTGTCATCGACTTGACATCCTTTGCTTCTTAAGTTAATAATAATCCTTTGAGCCTTGAATTCAGTTTTAAATTCTCAATGGATATTATAAATTTGTTAGATTTCACTTTATTGGGTACAGTGCCCATGGTACTGTCCTCACTTACACTCATCGCAAGGATTGTGCAGGGAATACTTTACTTCTGGCCTCTAGTTGCCATTCAGCACACACAATGCATTCCATACCAATGGGAGAGTTTATCAGGGCCAGGCGTAATTGTTCAACTGTAGATGCGTTTGTGAACGAATGTAAAATCATCACTTCAAGACTCAAAGAGACACAATATAATGAACAGCGCATCAGTGGAGCATTTTGTCTGGCCTCTGAAAGAGACACAACATCCCATTTAGGAAGTTCTGGTCGTGACCTACACAGAAAAAAAAAAAAGACATACTAAACAAATGCCAGTGTCTAATAATACAAACCCTGTGACTTTTGTTACCACCTATTCATTAGAATTAGGTTCAGTTAAAAACATCATACTTAGGTACTTACCTTTACTTTCAACAGATAAAGATCTGGCCCCTTTAATCTCAGCAGGCTGCAGATTTTCCAGCCGAAGTACTAAAACATTGGGCAATATATTATCCCCTAGTTTATATGAATCTAGACGCCAATATAAAACTTGGTTACAAACTATTGGTTCATATATTTGTGGTGCAAATACGTATCGTTTTTTGCGACAAGCATTCCAAACAGCATAGAGGTGTTGTCTCATGTGCAACTGGGAAAGAATTCTCAATTAGAGAGTATATTAATTGTGGCACGAGCAACGTTATCTATGCTGTGGAATGCATTTCTTGTCACAAACAATATGTGGAATGCACGTCAAGATCTCGGAGGACCAGAATAAGTTAACATTTCCATGGAGCCTCATATACAGTAGTAATGATACAAATTTATCTAAACTTTTTAAGTATGTGCACCATGGAAATTTGGCCTCTTTTACCTTCAAAGGATTAAAAAGGGTTAATTTGTCCTCTCGTGGGGGTAATATCCACCGCTGACTCCTATCTCGGGAGGTATGGTGGACATTTAACCTCCAAACGAGGATGCCTGTGGGGATGAATTATCGCTATGGTGTGAATCGTTTCCTTAAATAATCTAGTGTAGACCTGTTTTATGTTTTATGCATTTTAATGTACTATATATGTTGTTCTATTATGGCTGTCATCTGTTTCAAGTCAACACAGACTGGAGACTCCTTCCCCTCTCCAATGTTATAATGGCTGATTGAACCTTTATTGGTCAGCACAGCATTCGATTGAATCATCAATTGATTGATGCAGGGGTGGAGTTTCCTCTTGTGTGTGTGCGTGGGTATATATATATATATATATATACAGTGGGTACGGAAAGTATTCAGACCCCCATACATTTTTCACTCTTTGTTATATTGCAGCCATTTGCTAAAATCATTTAAGTTCATTCTTCTTCCTCATGAATGTACACATAGCACCCCATACTGACAGAAAAACACAGAATTTTTGACATTGTTGCAGATTTATTAAAAAAGAAAAACTGAAATATCACATGGTCCTAAGTATTCAGACCCTTTGCTGTGACACTCATATATTTAACTCAGGTGCTTTCCATTTCTTCTGATCATCCTTGAGATGGTTCTACACCTTCATTTGAGTCCAGCTGTGTTTGATTATACTGATTGGACTTGATTAGGAAAGCCACACACCTGTCTATATAAGACCTTCCAGATCACAATGCATGTCAGAGCAAATGAGAATCATGAGGTCAAAGGAACTGCCTGAAGAGCTCAGAGACAGAATTGTGGCAAGGCACAGATCTGGCCAAGGTTACAAAAAGATTTCTGCTGCACTTAAGGTTCCTAAGAGCACAGTGGCCTCCATAATCCTCAAATGGAAGACGTTTGGGACGACCAGAACCCTTCCTAGAGCTGGCCGTCCGGCCAAACTGAGCTATCGGGGGAGAAGAGCCTTGGTGAGAGAGGTAAAGAAGAACCCAAAGATCACTGTGGCTGAGCTCCAGAGATGCAGTCAGGAGATGGGAGAAAGTTGTAGAAAGTCAACCATCACTGCAGCCCTCCACCAGTCGGGGCTTTATGGCAGAGTGGCCCGACGGAAGCCTCTCCTCAGTGTAAGACACATGAAAGCCCGCATGGAGTTTGCTAAAAAACACCTGAAGGACTCCAAGATGGTGAGAAATAAGATTCTCTGGTCTGATGAGACCAAAATAGAACTTTTTGGCCTTAATTCTAAGCGGTATGTGTGGAGAAAACCAGGCACTGCTCATCACCTGTCCAATACAGTCCCAACAGTGAAGCATGGTGGTGGCAGCATCATGCTGTGGGGGTGTTTTTCAGCTGCAGGGACAGGACGACTGGTTGCAATCGAGGGAAAGATGAATGCGGCCAAGTACAGGGATATCCTGGACAAAAACCTTCTCCAGAGTGCTCTGGACCTCAGACTGGGCCGAAGGTTTACCTTCCAACAAGACAATGACCCTAAGCACACAGCTAAAATAACGAAGGAGTGGCTTCACAACAACTCCGTGACTGTTCTTGAATGGCCCAGCCAGAGCCCTGACTTAAACCCAATTGAGCATCTCTGGAGAGACCTAAAAATGGCTGTCCACCAACGTTTACCATCCAACCTGACAGAACTGGAGAGGATCTGCAAGGAGGAATGGCAGAGGATCCCCAAATCCAGGTGTGAAAGACTTGTTGCATCTTTCCCAAAAAGACTCCTGGCTGTATTAAATCAAAAGGGGGCTTCTACTAAATACTAAGCAAAGGGTCTGAATACTTAGGACCATGTGATATTTCAGTTTTTCTTTTTTAATAAATCTGCAACAATGTCAACAATTCTGTGTTTTTCTGTCAGTATGGGGTGCTATGTGTACATTCATGAGGAAGAAGAATGAACTTAAATGATTTTAGCAAATGGCTGCAATATAACAAAGAGTGAAAAATTTAAGGGGGTCTGAATACTTTCCGTACCCACTGTATATATATATATATATATATATATATATATATATATATATATATATATATATATATATATATATCACACACACACACACACACATATAGGTGTTCTTTCATATGTTATGTGTGCTGTGGTCAAGGCTCATCGCCGAAACGCGTTAGCTACTCTGTTTGTTTACTCACTGGAATGTGACAATAAAGCATTGGAAGTTTTACAGAGATGCCGGCTGTCCTCTTGCATGACACCCACTGTGGGCAGGAATGTTAAAACATGGAAGAGATGCATACTGACAGGAGTACTACGCTTCAGAAAAGTTTTAAATTGAAGATACCTATGTATGCTGGCTAGGTTAGGTAGGAGAGAGATTAGCATTGTTATGCAGGCTATGCGGAAAAATGGTGGGCTGAGAGACAGAGACAAAGAGACAAATCTTTCTGTTTTTGGCTGGGGCTGTTAGGCTGGATAGAGAAGCAGAGATCTGTTCACAGAGACAGAAGCCAGCATCTACAAATGGAAAGGGTCAGGTAATGTTATGAATATCTAGGGAGACATTGTCTGCAATGCTTCATGCTGCGGACACCCACATGCCCCACCCCCCTGTACTAGTACAATATCTTTCTGGAGGGCACAGTACTGTGAACTATGAAGCAAGGAGCTGGTCTATTGTGTATAATCCTGCCCAGCCTGCAGGAGCTCTGCGATAGATTTAGGGGCCTTTTAGGAAATCAGTGGGCCTGTGTGCAAGATTATAAGCTGGGCCCCATTGCTCAATAAAAAAAAAAAAAGCTGTGTGCTTAGTGTTCTGTAAGGATAAGTGGGATGTGGTTTTCATTGTGCCAGGGGTGTTGCTAGGATTGTCAAAGTCCTGTGGTACTATTGGGAACTGAGAGCAGAGTAGTAATGTGACGAACGATGAGTACAGCCAAATTGCATTCATAGTGGGCAGGCACAGCAGGACAGGTTAGAACAATGCATGTTACATGGAAGGCACAGCAGGACACAGAGCAATGCACATGGAAGGCACAGCAGTACAGGTTACAGCAATTCGGGGCATGGGAGATTTCCACCGGGCTTCCAGGAATTAGGATAACCTTATTGCCCCACCCCCAGACAGGTGTCTGCAGATTCTGGACTTTGAGAGGATCTATCCACCAGATTCTGTAACAGGAGCCAGGCGGAAGCCAGTAATAGGCATAGCTTGAGATATGAGAATAAAAGAAGGTGCGTGGCGCTGCCAATGTACACTTAATATTCCATACACATCTCAAAGGTGCAAAACATATAATAAACTGTTGTAAATCCGGTGCATATCTCCCCAATTATTATTAGAATAAGATAATAAATAAGTGACAAGTGACTGGATATTAAAATACTTATAAAGTGCCAAGTGCAGCAATACTGTGCTGTGTATATTCTGGGTGATAAAATAAATCAATAAATAAATAAAATCAATAGTACGTGACCCAGCTCAGTGTAAGGTACACTGAAATATTGTGCCAAATCAAAACACAATGGTGATGAAAAAGATGTAAATGTAGAATAGTGATAGCAGTGTTAGGTGTGTGGTAATATCACAGCCTATAATGAATAAATAAGGTAAAAATAAACTAAAATCAGTGGTGACATATACTGGTGATAACAAGGTGAACTACTGTGTATATCCTTGAGTGTGTCAAATAAATTCAACTAATAACATCATATGTTGGCAGGGAACTGTATATAACACTTTGCAGCAGGTATATGGAACGGTATAAATCCACCATAAAAAAATAGCAGCAGTAATCAGAGTTTCAATGAAATAAATAGTCCATA
The DNA here is from genome assembly GCF_965119305.1 of Pelophylax lessonae. NCBI lineage: Eukaryota > Metazoa > Chordata > Amphibia > Anura > Ranidae > Pelophylax > Pelophylax lessonae. Next base: position 156,202,493 of record NC_138769.1, read on the forward strand.
AATAACCTAAAAAGAGGATAATCCCACAATTAAAAATAGTCTATAGGATTTTAGTGCAAACAAAGGTGACTTCAGTGCAGGTGCTTCTAATTAAGGTTTTAAGGGTGCCCGGACTCCGGTGATCACTCTGTGCTCCCCGCACCCCCAGGACCGCACTCACCAGAGTTAATCACCCCTACAGGGGTATCAGGCCTTGGGTATACAATCTCTGAATCCCCCTCTCTGGTCTCTATGGATAGGAGTGTTGTCCAATGACCTGCCTGAGTCCTTCGTCACACTTTCCTTAGGAATGGAGTGTCCACGGGTATGTATGGGGAATAAAGGCTCACATAGGGTAGTACCGTTTAACAACGCTTTATTAAGTTTAAAAAATGGTACTCCCAAACAGATATGAATCAATCGGTAGGTAAAAGCAGTTGCGGTCGCGCACTTCCGGGACGCCGTGCGTTCCACAGACCGGATGTGCGTTCCAACCAGGCGGATGTGACGCGATGATGCTCTATGCGTTTCGTCAGTGTGACGTCTTCAGGAGTAGCTTGAGATATCACAACCTGGGTGTATGGCTACCCAAGGCAGACTGTGCCCCCATTAAAATACTTGTGCTCTCCTGCATTCCGCCCCCAGCCTTGTCCTGGACCTGTGACTCCCAATACCTTACCGGGCAGAAGGCACTGGGAGCTAGGAAGCCGGAGCTGGGGGTGGAGCTCAAAGGTGGAGTTGTGCGCTTCTGCCATCAGCTGCTAGGATGCCAACCTAGCTTTACCATGGGCTTGTTGGACCACTGCAGTGAGATTACTGTTACCATGCAGAGAGCAGTGTGTCTAAACTTTGCAGAGAGACCACTGTTACCACGCAGAGAGCAGTGGCCAATATTTGCAGTGTAATGCCAGGACTCAAGAGGTTCTACTGGCCCTGGGGGGTTAAATTATGCAGAAGACAACAATATGACATCTCAAAATCATCTTCTTTTTTTTCTTTTTTGTAACTTTGCTTTTTGAAGAAACTACAAATGGGATTTAGGGTGTAGGTAAGTTGCAAAATTTTCAGCTGAATTGCATGCAGATTGTTTTACCTGCTAAATGACTTGGAAATTCTACAGTCTTGAGATCCAGGTACCCCCTCCGTCACTTTATCCTTTTAAAAACCAGATGAGCACACCACAGTCCCCAACTCCATGGACCCACTGCATGTCAACCCTTTAACTATCCTTTGATCTGGATTGCAACTGGGTACAGAGTATATCAAGCAGATAGGTTCAAAAATGATCCCTGAACTAGAGATAGTGGAGGTCTTGTCACTAGAGGAAACGGCTATACTCACATTCTGTATGTGATTATGAGATGGCTTTCAAAGGCGGTTATACTTTAAAGAAATTCCACATCACTTTCCTTGTGCCTTTTTTTCTATGGTAGTAGAACCAGAATTTTCCATTTGCCTTTTTTTTCTCTGGTACCTTCATAAACTGCAGTCATCGCCGGGACAACCGCTATTGCCTGGAGGATTCACAATGGAAGCAACCCTCTCTTGAGATGACAGCAGTTGTTTTAATTGTTGTCACTCTTCTCCATGATCACTTTCTTTTCCTTTCTAACCCCTTGTATTTTCATTAAATCATCACAGCAGCCATCAAAAAAGAGACTACAAAAATGATTTGTTTATGAAATCAAGTCATGCCATCACCTGTGACGTCTTTTAATGAAACATTGACAAAATAAATCATAGCTAAATGAACAGTTGCGGTGTATGTGCTCAAAGTTGAAAGAGGTTTTTCAGTTTTTTTTGCCAATTTACTTTCAACGTAATACTGTTGTGTTCAAACTGCAGCATTCCTGTTCCAATGTTCCCTTCTTTGAACTTTGATTTTGTATTCAACTTTTGGAGTATGGAATTAGTAGACCCCCTGTCAAAAGACCCCATGTCCATTTCTTTTCTATCTGTGTCTCCACTTGGAGACCTCTCTATTTGTCCAGGTGCAATTGCCACTGAGACAGAAAATTAATTTTACAATGGTCACCAGAGCAAGAGTTGAGGACTCTTTTCCAAAAACGTGTCTAAGTTGCAAAAAATACCTGTTAGTTATGTCAGAAATCTAATCACTTCTTGTGCACTCTCTCCTGTGCTATACCCATATCTCAAGCAGTGTTATCAGCCCTGCCCAGTTTTCCCTTGTGGACTACAGAACACATATTCCCCTTTTGGCTATTTTGTAGTCCTAACACTTCCTGGCCTTGGATGACAACGCTGCTACTTGATATGCACTGTATGGGTGAGGGAATAATTGTCATCCCAGGACAGGAAATGTATTACGAACATGATCACCAGATGAAAATCAAGGAGAAAAAAAACAGCCAACACATCCATAGATGATGCAATTTTTGTGGTTGCAGGAAAGAAAATCATGGGAACCCCTCCCACTGAGCTATTGTGTTCTCCTGGGGGGGGGGGGGGGGGGCTGGGAGGTATCCCTGTTGAGAAAACAAAGTGATTATTGCTAGCGGCTTTTGTTGGCTGGCAATAATCGCATCCTAAAAAATCCAACGTGCTGGTTGTACCCAAGTCAATCAATGGCTCGACTTTGGTACAATCAGCCTGCCCATACATGGTTCAAATAGTGCAATGGTATGATTCAAACCATCAATGGCTGGCTTAAGCTGTAGTAAAACTTAACACTTTGTGCATAAAAAAAGTGAACACACAAAAGTGAAGCACACAAAGTGCACAGGGTGTACACATGGCCCTCCTCCGAAGAGAAGAGAACCTTGCCCTGATCCCCTAGGGCATTGATAGCGAACCTTGGCACCCCAGATGTTTTGGAACTACATTTCCCATGATGCTCATGCCCTCTGCATTGTAGTTGAGCATCATGGGAAATGTAGCTCCAAAACATCTGGGGTGCCAAGGTTTGCCATCACTGCCCTAGGGCATAAGGCTTCTGACAGGGAATGAGGGACTTATTGGACCACCCAGCCGAAACCAGGCAGACCCCTTTCCTCAGGAGGTCTGCCGAAGCAAGGCCAACCCAAATACTAGGTGGGGGCTCCCCCGAAGAGAGACTCCATTTTAAGGGGAGAACCTGACAACAAAGCCACGTGCCCTGGACCCCCCCCTCCCCCTAAGACATTCAGGGCAAGTCCAAGGACCTACACCCTACTAGTCAAGAGGTGAAAAAATTCATGCAGGTTTTCTCACCTGAATACAGGTGAGAAAAAAAAAATGTGCAGTAATAGTGGCCTTGGTGCCATAAAAAAACTCATAGTGAGCTCCTCCACCATGGGAATCATGGTACTCCTGGACTGCCAACCCTGGGGCACATACAAGGAAGGCATTCCTCAGGGACAAGCCTATGGGACTCAGGCCAGATTTAATCAGGGAGGAAAAGGGTACCTCCTGCTGTACCCACCTAATTACATCAAGCCAGATATTAAATAGTGCATTGTACCTCTGACCACAGAGCATCTTAGAGAAGAGACTGTGGTCTTTTATCATGGGGGCAGCCTTCAAGAGTGAGGGAGAAGGTAAGCGAAAGGCCTTTTAACTAGTAACCCAGGCAAAGATGGGCACTTAACCCTTTCCAATTAAATGGAGGGGGAGGGGGTTACTGCAAGGAAAATAATGTTTGCCCCGGAGTTAAGCTTTTAAATACACCATACCAATAAGCTGTCTGGTTGCCAAGAAAAATAGCTGATATTTTACCTTTTTTTTGGGAGGGAATTTCTACTCAGGGAGCGTGCACACAGACACAGGCTGTTTGCCCGGCTGTGTTTAGGTGAATGTATTGAAATGGGAGGGCAAGTATGGTAGCAAAGTGGCATTTAACCTCCTGCGAAACTCCAATAGGAATCCTGCGTTTTGTTGTCAGCAAAACTGGCAGAGCTGAAGTGGCGGATTCCCCCTCCTTGTGCTCTTCCATTCCTGGTAAATCTTCTGGGACTGGATTAAATTGCATTAGGTGAGGGGGGTTAGACAGACAGCACAGTGTTCCTGGCCTCGTTAGTGGCTGCCTGGATCCGCCATTAATATTTATAGCCCTGTGTTAATATGAAATCTTAGTTTGACTGTCTCGCGTGGCCTTTTTCACCCAGCTGAATCTTAGAACGTGATAAGAATCTCCACAGTTGCCAAACGCAAGGGGGAGAGTCGCATCCCGTATCTGCTCTTGTGCCCACTCTGTTGTATCGCTGGCATTGTTCATGATTTTACACATCACCATAATGACCTCAGCATTCCAGAAAATCACTTAAGCGTTGACACCGATACATGTATATGTTACAGCAAAAGAGGCAGAAAGTTGAATGCTCTTGTATAATTTGCCATGGAACTGACAAGGCCTTTGTTTTGTAGGGCAAAGCCATAGCAACCACCAGATTCTGACCCAGTGTTCCGCTGACTGGCTGTGAATTGGAATTTAGGCTCTGCATCCATGTTCACAAAACAATAGTACAGAGCTTGAGGCTTGAAAATGAACGCACTGGACCTAGACCCCTTTCTTTTTTTTTTTTTTTTTTTCTTCATTTAGTCAAGTATACCATTTTAATATGTATGATGTGTTGCTACATTGCAAATGAGGTCAGCACACTATAAAGCTGGCTGAGCAGTCTCAGCCCTTGAAGGCCGCAAACAGGCCAAGCTTTCTGAAGTCTCTAATTACCATGCAATTAACCCAGCTGTAATTATCACCAGAACCAGACACTGTTCTTCCTTTGAAGAGAGCGGTATTACTCAGGATTTCCACAGGAACCAGGCAGAGGACAGAAATATTGTGTAATATTTTGTTTTCGGACACATTTGTAGTGTTCTGGAACACAACACAGGGCAATGATGGAAAGTAATACAGTAAACCCCCCTCCATTGCGGGGGTTACGTTCCGGACCCAGCCGCGAAAAGTGAAATTCCGTGAAATAGAAAAACCCTATTAAAATGCATTGTAGGCATGTTTTTTTACTGTCACTGTACGTGTAGAAGCGTTTTAAGGTCTTTAAACACACTTTTAAAACAATAGAAACTCATTTAAACACATAAAAGATACTGAGAGACATAGCAAGAGCTATGGAAAACACAAAAATATTTCATTTTGAATGATTTTTATAGTAAAATAACATTACAAAAAAACCCGTGAATTACCGGGACCGCAAAAACTGAACCGCGATGGAGCGGGGGATTACTGTATGCTGGAAATGTGGGGTTTAATTCATTCATCATCATCATCATCATTTAGATATTACTTGTTATTTCTTGTGAGACAGTTTTTTTTAATACATTTGGCATAATGGGGTTAGTTTACCTTTACAAAAAAAATTGCCTATGCAGGTAAGGGGTGCCTTAAACAAGCTTTGCATCTTTGATTAAAGTTGGATAGTGCCCTTGCTACAGGTGTGAGCCGTTTACATATCTTCCAAATTCTGGCCAGAATACTCTCAGAAATGGCATCATCCTGTCCTGCCTTGTTGCTAGGACGTTGCTAAGACTCTCCCAGCTATTACTGCTCACCCTCACCTTCACAGGTTTGAGATTTCAAATCCCCCTCACATGTGTGGTCCACCTTCTCCTGTGTCACAGCATTGAGGAGCTCAGAACTACTGTGACAGAGGACAGGGATGGATCATATGCAAAGGGGTTTGATGCAGCTGCAAGTGTCTTAGCAACGTCCTAGCAATAAGGCAGGACAGAATGATGTCATCTCTGGGAGGTTTTTGGCCAGATTTTGGGAGGCAAGTAAATAGCCTACAGTACACGTATAGCAAGGGCAATATTTACCTCTAGTCAAAGCTACAAAGTTTGTTTTTATCTACAGTACAGGCCCACTTACCTGCATAGGCAGTTTTTTGGTAAAGGTGAACTAACCCTTTTAAAACCAAGTCCGTCTTTTCATACCTTGTATAATGTTACACCCATGTTTAATTAGTCAGCCCCCTACCCCCAAAACTACCCCCCTCTTACAGAAGCCAGGGGTTTATTTCTCTGTTGACTCCTCTCGTTTTGTTAACCACTTCTGGACCGCCTGCGGCATATATACTGCAGCAGGGCGGCCTGGCTGGGCAAAATCACGTACATGTACGTGATTTTGTGCAGGAGATGTCGGGGGTGCGCGTGCCGCCGGAGCGCCACCCCCATTATGATTGGACACAGTGGGAGCCAATCAGCGGGACCCACTGATCGTTCGATAGAATGACAGAACAGTGGTCTTCCTGTGTAAACAAGGCAGACCGCCATTCTGTCACAGAGGAAGAGAGAGATCTTGTGTTTCAGCTATGCTGAAACACAGATCTCTTTTTCTCTAATGCATCCACTCCCCCCACAGTTAGAAAGCACTCCCTATGAGCACACTTGAAGTGGTTTTAAACCCACTTTAAAGACTTTTACCTATAGGTAAGCCTATATTGAGGCTTACCTATAGGTGCTATAAATATCTCCTAAACTTGCACCGTTTAGGACAGTGATGGCGAACCTTTTTGAGCCCGAGTGCCCAAACTGCAACGGAAAACCAACTTTTTTATTTCAAAGTGCCAACACTGCAATTAAACCTGAATATCGAGGTTTTTAGTTAGAAAATTCACTTTATAGTGCGATTCGCATAAATATCAATTACATATTTATGATGGTAGATACACCAACCATTTGATTCCTTAGCACTTCATCACTTTACTTTTTCCTTATTAATCCCTTTGAGGATTAGCACCTTAGTAGATTTATCACTGCAGCACTTTTTGATATGTTTCACCATACCACTGGAATTATTTAAATGTATTTTGAGTCACTAAGCACTATATATATATATTTGCATTGTTTGGATAATATTGTACCTTCCACCTATTATATTGTGATTATCTTTGATAGATGTGTCCGATCCGATTCCTCCCATTTACTTTATCTTTGATAAGTGATAGAAAGAACATTGGATCCGATTCCATCCACCTTACACATCTAGTCATTTATTATACATTTTTTGGGCAGCGCCATTTACCTCCACATTCCCATCAAGCAGCTTTAACCTTCCTGAGGGACCAGGGACACATTACACATAACAATTACACATTATGTTCACAAAAACTCACCTGGCACCAGTGTCCGCGTGTGTCTTCCAACCGCTCAGGCAGCTCTTTCCCGCCGCACTTTACTCCTGGCCTCAGAGCTGCGCGGGAGCCGCCTCTTCTTCTGAACGCCCGCCCCGGACATGTCACACCCTGCCCCTACGCCCACCCCGAACACGTCACTCCCTGCCCTAGACTTGTGGGAGATGTAGTTAGATGGGGAGCGAGTGCAGCTTGTATGGACGGATGCCTGGTCGGTCAATCTTCCTCCTGGCGTGCCGGCAGAGAGAGCTCTGCGTGCCAGCTGTGGCATGCGTGCCACATGTTCGCCATCACTGGTTTAGGAGATATTTACAGTGCATTCAGCCGATGATGTCATCGGCGCATGCACTCTGACGGAGCGGCTACCCGTGCCGTTCCTTCAGAGCCCTGTGCCGTGAACGGCGGCTCCCGGAGGACGCTAACCGGGAAGCAGGACGGCCGAACATGTCGGCCGTCCTGTCACTGAGCGGGCGGCACTTAGTTTTTAGGTAAGTACTTCATAATGAGCTAGTATGCGATGCATACTAGCTCATTATGCCTTTGTCTTTTCAGGTTTTTTTTTTCAGAGGGTTTACTTCCTCTTTAACACCTTGATTAGCCCTGGTGTTAACCCCTTCCCTGCCAGTGTAATTTATACAGTAACAGTGCTTTTTTTTTTTTTTTTTTTTTTTTTTTTAGCACTGAACACTGTATTGGTGTCACTGGTCCCCAAAAAGTGTCACTTAGTATCAGATTTGTCCGCCGCAATGTTGTAGTCCCGCTAAAAATCGGTGATTGCTGCCATTACTAGTAAAGACAATAAAAAAAATAAAAAGTCCATAAATCTCTCCCATAGTTTGTAGACGCTATAACTTTTGCACAAACCAATCCAACTTCAAATCCACACTTATTGGGATTTTTTTTACCAAAAATATGTAGCAGAATACAAATTGGCCTAAATTGCTGAAAAAAGATTTTTTTAAAATTTTTTTTTATTGGGTATGTTTTATAGCAGAAAGTAAAAAAAAATGTTTTTTTTTTTTTTTTTTCAAAATTGTGGTTCTTTTTTTGTTTATAGCGCAAAAAATAAAGGCCACAGAGGTGATCAAATACCACCAAAGGATGGAGGAATAGTCTTCAGGAGCTGGAGCATTTGCAAATATGATCATGGTTGCAATGCTTTACAGGCTTCAATGCTAAAAAATAATAAAAATGCATTTTTTATTGATTAATATGAGTGCATTTATTAATATTATTTTTATAGTTTTTTTTTTTCAAAGCTTGATTTAGCCTATTATAGATTTGAACCAATCCTGTATTTTATTTAAACACAAACCTAGAATGTGCATAGTTGTTTGCTCCCTCCTTCTAAGTTTCCCCCGACAGATACCAAGTTCATTGACCCTCACCCCCATCTAAACCTCTCTTTAAAACAGAGGTAAGTTTCCCTTATTACTGGGGTGCTCAACCCTTTGAAGAGTGAGAGCATCTAAAGTGATTTGTTAACTGGTCGCGGGCTACAATGAAATGAAACGGTTCAGAATTTAGAATTTTTATTTTGAGTAGCATAATGAACATTTTCCACATGCAGGTGGGAGGGAGAGGAGGAGAAGCCGACTTTCAGCTGGTGCAGGGAGAAAATGGAAAGGATTGATTCCTGTATATGCCCATACAACCCCTCCTGTCCAAGTGTAAAACAGAATGTAAGAGGGAGGCTGCAGGGGTCCCCTAGAGCAGTGTTTCTCAACTCCGGTCCTCGGGGCACACTAACAGGCCAGATTTTAGGTATTACCTTAGGGAGATGCAGACGAGAATACTGCAATCACTGAGCAGCAAATGATGTCACCTGTGATGTATTTCAGTTTTCTTGCAAACCTGGCCTGTTAGTGTGCCCCGAGGACTGGGGTTGAGAAACAGTGCCCTAGAGCATGAGGCGGGGTCACCATTGCAACCCCTATTGATCGGTTGGTCCATCCTGCCAATCCTGGTTCTACACAGTGGGAAATACCGGTCTTGTCTGGTCTCTCTGGCCCTGAAGAAGCCCTATGTGAAACGCGTGTTTCATCAGAGACCCGTTTAACATCTGTTATAAGTATCGGCATTCCCCCATAGGGAATGTATTTCTGCACATGTGTTTTTTAATTATTTTTGTTTTTCTGTTTGGGACTCCTTTGTGTCCCTTATGTACATGGTTTTAATATTTATTCAATAAAAAGGCATTTTATGTAAATTGGTGTTGGTTCATGATCCTCCTCCCAATTGGCCTAGAAAGCCCCATCTTTTCTATCCTGGTTTGCATTGATGGGGTACATAATAATAAGATCTTTCATTTCAACCCCCACAGCTTTGAAGAGGGGGTTTGTCCTAACAGGAATGTCTGTGCTTCTGTGTGTTCTAGGTTCTGCAGTTAAGGATGTCCTCTGCAGCCTCCCTATTGTTGAAGACCACAGCAGCTGCAAAGGCTACCTCCCCAGTCCTTCATTGACTAACAGCACAGGGAGTAAACATGGCAGCTCTGTTGGGCATGCATAGTAGGCCTGCCATAATCTTATCTGCAGGGGTTACCATTTTACTAACAATGTTACATGTTAACTATTGCTATGCACTTTTCCTATAAGATATGAAAGGGTGGTTAGTGTCTGTTAGCACATTTGCTCAGCTCTATCCTGTTTTTAATAAAAATGGTGAGGCGTGTTATTTATATTTAAATATTTATGTAACTATTTTTTTTTTTTTTTTTTTTTGCAATTAATAAGGTGTACGTTTTATTGACATGCTCAAAGTGCTGCCTTTATCACATTTTCTCCATATTTGTATTGCTTACCCAACCTTGACAGACATCCACTGCCTCAGGTTTCTCATAGGAAAGTCAATTTGCAGGTTTTATTGTTCCAGTCTGATCCCTGTTGTTTTGCCCCATGTGAGGCTGGCCCCTAGGATATCTGCAGAGCGCTCTCCCTTCCCTCTCCATAGACACTAGCAGGCATGTTCATCCAATGCAAACATCTATGTTTGTACCATGAGCTTTTGTTAGATTGTATACCATAATAAACCATTACAGTGAAAAAAAATGACACATAGAGTAAAAAAGAAAAAAAGATTTCATATACTGAATTCAGTCATTACAGTATCTAACAAAAGTGAGTCCCCCCCCCCCCCCACATTTTTGTAAATATTTTATTATATCTTTTCATGTGACAACACTGAAGAAATGACACTTTGCTACAATGTAAAGTAGTGAGTGTACGGCTTGTATAAAGTGTAAATTTGCTGTCCCCTCAAAATAACTCAACACACAGCTATTAATGTCTAAACTGCTGGCAACAAAAGTGAGTACACCCCTAAGTGAAAATGTCCAGATTGGGCCCAATTAGCCATTTTCCCTTCCCAGTGTCATGTGACTCGTTACAAGGCCTCAGGTGTAAATGGGGAGCTTGTGTGTTAAATTTGATTTTATCACTGTTACTCTCTCATACTGGTTACTGGAAGTTCAACATGGCACCTCATGGCAAAGAACTCTCTGAGGACCTGAAAAAAATAATTGTTGCTCTACATAAAGATGGCCTAGGCTATAAGAAGATTACCAAGACCCTGGAACTGAACTGCAACACGGTGATCAAGACCATACAGCGGTTTACCAGGACAGGTTCCGCTCAGAACAGGCCTCGCCATGGTTGACCTAAGAAGTTGAGTGCACGTGCTCAGCGTCATATCCAGAGGTAGTCTTTGGGAAATAGACGTATTAGTGCTGCCAGCATTGCTGCAGAGGTTGAAGGGGTGGGGGGTCAGCCTGTCAGTGCTCAGACCATATTCGGTACACTGCATCAAATTGGTCTGCATGGCTGTCGTCCCAGAAGGAAGCCTCTTTTAAAGATGATACACAAGAAAGCCCACAAGCAGTTTGCTAAAGGCAAGCAGACTAAAGACATGGATTACTGGAACCATGTCCTGTGGTCTGATGAGACCAGGAAAAACTTATTTGGTGCAGATGGTTTCCAGCGTGTGTGGCGGCAACCAGGTGAGGAGTACAAGGACAAGTTTGTCTTGCCTACAGTCAAGCATGGTGGTGGGAGTGTCATGGTCTGGGGCTGCATGAGTGCTGCCGCCACTGGGGAGCTACAGTTCATTGAGGGAACCATGAATGCCAACATGTACTGTGACATACTGAAGCAGAGCATGATCCCCTCCCTTTGGAGACTGTGCCGCAGGACAGTATTCCAACATAACGACCCCAAACACACCTCCAAGACCACTGCCCTGTTAAAGAAGCTGAGTGTAAAGGTTATGGACTGGCCAAACATGTCTCCAGACCTAAACCCTATTGAGCATCTGTGGGACATCCTCAAACAGAAGGTGGAGGAGCACAAAGTCTCTAACATCCACCAGCTCCGTGATGTCATCATGAAGGAGTGGAAGATGACTCCAGTGGCAACCTGTGAAGCTCTGATGAACTCCATGCTCAAGAGGGTTCATGCAGTGCTGGAAAATAATGGTGGCCACACAAAATATTGACACTTTGGGCCCAATTTGGATATTTTAATTTAGGGGTGTACTTACTTTTGCTGCGAGCGGTTTAGACCTAAATGGCTGTGTGATGAATAATTTTGATGGGGCAGCAAATATACACTGTTATACAAGCTGTACACTCACTATTTTACATTGTAGCAAAGTGTCATTTCTTCAGTGTTGTCACATGAAAAGATATAATAAAATATTTACTAAAATGTGTGGGGTGTACTCACTTTTGTGAGATACTGTATATGTACTTACTGCATAGTTACCTGCATACCATATTTCCTGTTGTTATGCCTTTTAATGTAACTGCTATCATATGTATATGTGTGGGTGTTTATTTATACTGCATGTTATAGTAGTATGCCTAAAAGCTTGTAGGAGGACTTTGAAAAGCATGATCTCTCCACCTGAGTGCGCAACCCCCTGTAGTGACAATTATCAGGTGATCTCACTCATACTGCTTTATTCTGCAGTTATTCACTTATTTTACATTACAGCGATGCCAACCAAAGGAGTGAAACCGAACTGAGTTATCTTTAGTTTGCTAAAGCATTGTGTATCATAAACTATTGACTTTTTTAAAGAAAAATTGTGGGTGAACTAAAAACCTGCACTGCAATGGTTAGTTACTCAATTTAGGTCTAGGAGTCCATAAAAAGCAGTTTTACTTACCCGATCCCCCACTTATGCAGGCTTCCTTAACACTGTTAGAGCCTTTTCACACGGGCTGTCCGATCAGGTCCACCTTTCAGTTTTTCAGGCAGACCTAATCAGACCTGGCAGTCTTCCATATGGAGCGGCGGATGCCAGCAGACACGTGTGCTGACATCTGCCGCTATCTGATCCGATCCTGCCTGCAAAATCCAGATGGATGGTGGTCCTATTTTCCATCTGTCTGGTGGATTGGATCGAATAGACTCATATGAAAACGGACAGGCGGTCTGTTTCCGCTCCAAAATGATATGGTGATACCACCTTTCTCCTGCACTTAGAATCCAAGCTCCCCGACCACACTTCCCACGGGACTCACATATGGCGTCTCGGATGGCTAGAGTCTTGCTGCCCTATAAGGACTGGGGTAGTCCAACAGTACTACAGGCAATAAGAAACAAAAAAGAAGGGCGCACCGACCTAGCGCATTATCCTCAATAATATGGCTTTATTAGTACAACATATAAAATGGCTACTCCCAAACAAAGGTAGGAAATAATCATATCAAGCTCAATCGCTCCAGTGTCAGGAATAGTCCATGTGTTAGTCCATAGTCCTGTTAAGATGACGGCTTTGACGCGTTTCGAGGCTTAGCCTCTTCCTCAGAGCCACTGTGTCATGACCTACTCACAAGTTTAAATAGCAATGCATTACTCAAACCTCCTCCCTCAGATCTTGGGAGCCCTCTCCCTCTGATTTCCCCATAGAGGAGAGCAGGACTGTGTCAGTGTCTGCTCTTTATGGCGGAGCAGACAGGCCCTGTCATCCACTTGCTCAGCGAGGATCAGCGGAGCAATCCCCCGCTGAGCAAGGGGAATCCGTTGCACGGAGGCGCCCGTGTAAAAGGGGCGTTAGACCAGTTCCCCCAGCTGTGTCTCCCCTAAGCACTAGAGGTCACAGGTCCTCTTACGCCATCAAGTACGGTGCAGAACCCATAGTCCTGCACTGGACATTAGGATACTGAGGAACAGTCCATCTCCAAAGCGTAGGGAAGTAGAAGAGAGTGCCGGTTCGGGCATAGAGAATCGAGTAAGTAAATGTAATTTCAGGGTCCCCTAGACCTATGCAAGCATTTAGACTTTGCAATACAGTGATTGCTCCAAAGCAAAGAAGGTTTTTATTTTCCCCAGAGATGGCTTTAAATAAAATTCTATCTTCATCCATCGTTGCATTTTAGTACTGCTGATCTCTTGCAGCCTCTTTTTAGTCACTTTCTGTATGCATGATTGCTCTCTAGGCACTTATCTGGGCGGGTATCCTGATGGTGACAACAGTGGATGATACTTACATAGTGTGTGTTGAAATGGCCACTTGTATTCTGTATGACAATGCAGATAGACAGTTCAGAGCCAGTGTCTGAATATAGAAACATGAAGTGTCTGAATTGGGATCTTAATGGAGGGATCACCAGCTATTAGCTGCAGATTTTCAAATGTAGAAATTTAATTTTGAGATTAAATTAACAGTATAAAAAATATTTATGTTAATGATTTTGGTACATACAGTATATTTTAAAACGGTGGGGGGGTACAATCTATAGACATCCAGCAGAGATGGTTTTATGTGGCTGACTTAGAATGCAGTCCATGCATTCTATGGGCCAGCAGAGTGGCAGCAGAGTATATGGATTACAGATTGCATTACATTTTCGGTATAATACATTTTGTTTTATGGTTTACACTACTAAAGATACTGAAATCCATGAACAATAAATATATGCAGCTCTTATGCTTATTCCATGTTTGCATTCCACTTTGGGTATACCAAAACACCCACACAAAATTGCTATTGACTTTCACATGGGGTATAGATATATAAATGAAAAAAGGAAATTAAAACAAGGAATAACTAAATTAAAAACAAAGGACGGAAGGTATGTAGAAGAAAATAAAGGGCTAGCTGACTGCCTTAATGAATACTTCTGTTCAGTTTTTACAGAAGAAAAAGAAGGAGAAGGACCTCCACTTGAAAGGATGACTAATGAATCATTTGATGCATGTGTCTTTACAGAGGAAGACATTCTAAGATTGCTGTCTAAAGTGAAGACAAATAAGTCACAGGGTCCTGATGGGATACACCCAAGATTATTAAAAGAGCTTAGTGGTGAGCTGGCAAAACCATTAACAGATCTATTTAACCAATCATTAGTAACAGGAGTCGTCCCGGAAGACTGGAAATTGGCAAATGTCGTGCCCATTCACAAGAAAGGTAGTAGGGAGGAATCGAGCAACTATAGACCAGTGAGTCTGACATCAATAGTAGGCAAATTAATGGAAACCCTATTAAAGGATAGGATTGTGGAACATCTTAAATCCCATGGATTGCAAGATGAAAAACAACATGGGTTTACTTCAGGGAGATCATGTCAAACAAATCTTATAGATTTTTTTGACTGGGTGACTAAAATAATAGACGGTGGAGGTGCAGTAGACATTGCATATCTAGATTTTAGTAAGGCTTTTGACACTGTCCCACATAGAAGACTTATCAATAAACTGCAGTCATTGAGCATGGACTCCCATATTGTTGAGTGGATTAGGCAGTGGCTGAGTGACAGACAACAGAGGGTTGTAGTCAATGGAGAACATTCAGAACAAGGTCATGTTACCAGTGGGGTACCTCAGGGATCTGTACTGGGACCAATTTTGTTTAATATCTTCATAAGTGATATTGCAAAAGGCCTCGATGGTAAGGTTTGTCTTTTTGCTGATGACACAAAGATATGTAACAGGGTTGATGTTCCTGGAGGGAAACGCCAAATGGAAAAGGATTTAGGAAAACTAGAAGAATGGTCAGAACTCTGGCAACTGAAATTTAATGTGGATAAGTGCAAGATAATGCACCTGGGGCGTAAAAACCCAAGGGCAGAATATAGAATATTTGACACAGTCCTGACCTCAGTATCTGAGGAAAGGGATTTAGGAGTAATTATTTCAGAAGACTTAAAGGTGGGTAGACAATGTAATAGAGCAGCACGAAATGCCAGCAGAATGCTTGGATGTATAGGGAGAGGTATAAGCAGTAGAAAGAGAGAAGTGCTTATGCCGCTGTACAGAACACTGGTGAGACCTCACTTGGAGTATTGTGCGCAGTACTGGAGGCCATATCTCCAGAAGGATATAGATACTCTAGAGAGAGTTCAGAGAAGAGCTACTAAACTAGTACATGGATTGCAGGAAAAAACTTACCAGGAAAGGATAAAGGACCTTAACATGTATAGCTTGGAAGAAAGAAGAGACAGAGGGGATATGATAGAAACATTTAAATACATAAAGGGAATCAACTCGTTAAAGGAGGAGAGCATATTTAAAAGAAGAAAAACTACCACAAGAGGACACAGTTTTAAATTAGAGGGGCAAAGGTTTAAAAGTAATATGAGGAAGTATTACTTTACTGAGAGAGTAGTGGATGCATGGAATAACCTTCCTGCAGAAGTGGTAGCTGCAAATACAGTGAAGGAGTTTAAGCATGCATGGGATAGGCATAAGGCTATCCTTCATACAAGATAGGGCCAGGGACTATTCATAGGATTCAGATATATTTGGGCAGACTAGATGGGCCAAATGGTTCTTATCTGCCGACACATTCTATGTTTCTATGTTTCTATGTATACATTAGCAATGATAACATTTATATTTAAAATGCTTTATAACATATTGGGCATGGCAGGGCAAGCCGTCCACCCACGGGAGGAGATGGTGATTATTGCTAGCTGCTATAGTAGCTGCTAGCGATAATCAAAGGTAAAACCTGGCATGCTGGTCAACTTGGTTGATCGATCAACTTGGTACATTCATCCTGTCCATACACAGTTTGAATCAGCAGGAACCGGCCAAGATTCTAATGTCTGGCCTGCCTTAGACAATAAGTTTCTAATGTAGATGCTGGATGCTGGATTTGTTTTACAGACTTTTTTTACTGTAGATCAGGGGTGTCAAAACCAATTTCATCGTGGGCCGCATCAGCATTATGGTTGCCCTCAAAGGGCCAGTTGTATCTGTAAGACTAGATGTCCAGAGCACCCCACCCCCCTTACATCACACGTCAAGGGCCTCCCCCGATATCCGAGGTCAAAAGTCCCCCACCCTCCCTTAAATCTCAGTAACCCCCTTTACCTTGTATGGAGGGTCTGGAGGAAGACTAGAGGAGGGCTGGAGTTTGCTGAATGCTGAGAGCAGGGGAGGCAGAGATGAGGGGGTGCTACAGCTGCGAGAGAGGTGCGAGAGCTACATAAAATGACCTGGAGGGCCGCGTGTTTGACACATGTGCTGTAGATGATCTGTAAACCGTAGTAAATAAAAATATTTGTCCATCTTCTTAACCCCCCTTAGCGGTAATCCCGAGCGTGACTCGGGGTTGATTTTTCATATCAGGATCGGTAACCCCGAGTCCTGATATGCGCACACACACATATATCTATATATAATATATAATGCATGAATTATAATCTAATCAATAATATAATTTTATTATATATATTATATATTAAATAATAAAATAATATTATTGATTTGATTATAATTCATGCGTTTGTGTTTCAAATTTATCACATCTGGGATGTCTACTAGACTCTTGTTTTGCTCAGGTTTAAGTCAGTAATTACTAAGAATTGTAGGCCTATAATACATAACGCCAAATTTCCATAAAAACAATTGTACCGCTTTTGGTATGTAATTCCTGACATAATCATACCGCCAGGGAGGTTAAATCCAGATATTTGTTCTCTGTGAGTCCTATTGTCTTCCCGACACATATTTACCTTAAAGTGGCTGTAAACCCCAGTCATGAAATTTGAACTAAGCACATAGAAGCTTATCAGTAGTGTTTACTTGTCTCTCTCCAAAGCTCAAAGTGTCGTTTCTCTCTGGTGCTTCGTTCCTCTGTTATCAGCATGAGTCACTTCTGAGAAGTTTTCTGGACAAATGAGATAAAATTTGTGTGGGGAGGGAGATAAGCTGGGAGCTTGTCTATTCAGGAAACAGCTCTACATGTTCCTTCGTTCCTCTGCTTATGTGGAGGGGGTGTCCATTTCCTCCAATCAGCTCTCACACAGTGTATAGGAGCTGTAACTGAAGTTCTCCACCCTCTTCTCTGTACTCCTCACAGATGTAGAAGGATTTTATCACAAATCTGCACTTTTGAAGTGTTGTAGACAAGAGAAAACTGCAAATAAGCAAGTAAAACGTATGTAGGAGGATTTGTTTAGTCTCTGTGTATCACCTGAGGCTATTAATTTCAATGGGTATATGTGAGAGTTTACAACCACTTAAACTGCTTGCCGATCGTATACTGTATATATATACGACGGCAAGGCGGCTCTCCTACGCAGGATCAAGTACCTGTACGTGATCCTGCAATTCTGGGTTTGGGGAGCGTGCACACAACGCCGGCGACTCGCTCCCGCTGTGATTGGACACAGCGGGAGCCAATCAGCGGGTCCGGCAGACTCTATGTCCGCCGGGACCCGCTGATCATTCTGGAAAGAAGCAGAATGGCAGTCTGTCTATGTAAACCAGGAAAACTGTCAGAGGGGATGGTACTGATCCTGTGTTTCTTCTAAGCAGGAACAAGGATCTTTACCTTTCCCTAGTCAAAGCACCGCCCCTATGGTTAGTAAGCAAAACTTAGGAACACATTTAACCCTTTGATCACTTCTAATGTTAACCCCTTCCCTGCCAGTGTCATTAGTACAGTGACGGTGCATATTTTTTTTAGCACTGATTACTGTATTAGTGTCACTGATCCCCAAAAAGTGTCATAAGTGAGGTCCGCCAAAATATTGCAGTCCTGCTCTAAAGTCACTAGTCGCCGCCATTACTATTATTTTACCAGACATTTGTAGCAGAGTACATAAACTGGCCTAAATTGATAAAGAAATTCGATTTTGTACATTTTTTTTTTTTTATTGGGTATGTTTTAAAGCAGAAAGTATTGTTGTTGTTTTCTTTTTTTTTTGTTTTGTTTTTCAAAATTATCAGCTCTTTTTGTTTATAGCACAAAAATAAAAACCGCAGAGGTGATCAAATACCTCCAAAAGAAAGCTCTATTTGTGGGGGGGGGGGGAAGGGCAAAAGTTTTATTTGGCTACAGTGTTGCATGATCGCGCAATTGTCAGTTAAACGAGTGCAGTGCCGTATCGCAAAAAATGGCCTGGTCATGAAGGGGGGGGGGGGGTAAACCTTTCCGGAGGGCAAGTAGTTAAAGTGACATGACAGCATGGGGTCCTTTGGTATGTAAGACATACCTATAACTTTCCTTTCCAGTTGCCTGTTTTTGTTGTCTCTTTACTGCTGACCACCATGTGCAAGTATTCAATGGATTGAATGAGTCAAATATATATTTCCCATACTAATCTCTGCAGTTTTCACTTGGTGTCTCATACATTCTGTAGTAACATACAAGCCAGTGGAAGACTACCTTGAGTGGTGGGGGTGTGTAAATACTTGCAGAAGAAGGTAGGCAGTGAAGGCTTTTAAAAAAAAAAAAAGACAAGCAGAGCGGTGAGTACAGTATACAGTCTTCATTTTGCAAGTATGTTTTACAGTAGGGTGACCAGACGTCCCCGGTTTACGGGGACATTCCACAGATTGAGGATACTGTCCCCGGTCCAAGTCTGTCCCCGGTTTTGTCCCCGGATTCAGGGGCGGTGTTCCGTGAAAAAAACCTACCCGTGAGAAATGCCTACCCTCGTCACTTCCGGTGCACCTACGTCAGCAGATGGTATGAAATGTTCACGGTAGTGTGTTATACACCCCATCGCCACATTAAAATATCTCCGCTGCAATATGAGTCATCTCCGCTCCTACCCCTGTCACTTCCCTCATCTTGGCTACTAAATATAATAGCGGATCACGGAGCCGAAATCTCCGTCATTTAGATTTCATACACCCGCCACCGCTTTTACATTTAGTAGCCGAGATCAGGGAAGTGACAGGGATAGGAGCGGAGATGATTCATATTGCAGAAAGAATAATAGTAGCGCTTGAAACAATATAAAAAAGTCTCTTAAAATAAACTATAGAGATCCCCCAAAATGCCAGTCTGGTTAGTGATTCAATCCTCCCAGCATTTGGAAAATAGTCCCACAAGCTTATTGAAGACGGTATAAATGAACATCAGTCACTTTAGACTCCAAATCTTCCACAATCATGAGGGTCTAAGTGTTCTTACAAAGACGCAAATCATTCGTGTAGTCTGGTAGGGTCACCGCTTATCCACCACCAAGTGCAGGGGGACAATAAGAAATGGCCACTCACCGGATCACGATGCTCACTTACTCTCATAAATGAGCACACCTCGCATGTACATAACAAATCCACACGTAAGCAGATAACAGCAAGGGTTAATTCCAAGATCGGTTCAGTAACTCTCTTTCTCTATTCCTCCCATGTATGTGGAAAATAAAAAATATCTCCACTAGTGCAATACGTCCGATACAAGTTTATTCAAAATAAAAGCACAGCATACATTGCACTCACTTGTGATAGAATTAACAAAAGCTTATCTCGTATATACGGCAGGTTCGGGTCCTCCATTCCTACTCTGGTGTGGCTACACGCCAGATCGGGTAGTCCCGGAAGTCCTTCGCTGCCGTGATCCGCGATTGGGTGCGTCGTCTGGCCACGCCCCGACGCGTTTCGTCACTTCCTGACTTCAACTGGGGGCGCCTGTTTCATGATTCATATTGCAGCCGAGCTGTTTTAATGTAACCGCCGCAAGTGTATCGTTACACACACTACCGTGAACAATCCATACCCTCCGTGCATGCGCACTTGTCATCTCCTCAGCTGTTCAATGACGTATCCGGGGCTGTGAGCATGTGCACTGCTACGCTGCTCAGCTGTTCCTGACAGGAAGTGACGAGGGTAGGCATTTCTCACGGGGTAGGTTATTCTCACGGAACACCGGATTAATGTAGACAGGCATCCCATGCTGGCTGAGAAACAGCCTGGTGGCTCAGATGCCGCCGCCCCCTGCTGAACGATCTCACTGCTGCTCCTGCTGCTGTTCAGTGGAGGAGAGGCAGAGCCAAAAATTGACTGTGTGGAGGGCTCAGGCCAGGAGGTGAGCAGATGGAGGGGGGTCTGTTTGTACATAGGTGAAGGCAGTGGGGGAGCAGGGGTCAGAGCTGATGCAGCGGCATGGAGAGATGGAGAGTTTAGCTGTTGTGGGGGAAGGGCTAGGAGGTGGCTGCAGAGATAATCTGTGAGAGAAGGGTGCAGAGGTGAGCTATGGATGAGGGGGCAGAAGTGTCCTCTGTGCATAACAAACCTCTGAACCCTGCGCCCTATGCCTAACACCCTCCTGTATATTATGTAGTCCTCTGCCCGTGCTCTGTGTATTATGTAGTCCTGTGCCCAGCCCTCTGTGTATTATGTAGTCCTGTGCCCAGTGCTCTGTGTACTATGTAGTCCTGTGCCCAGTGCTCTGTGTATTATGTAGTCCTGTGCCCAGTGCTCTGTGTATTATGCAGTCCTGTGCCCAGTGCTCTGTGTATTATGTTGTCCTGTACCCAGTGCTCTGTGTATTATGCAGTCCTGTACCCAGCGCTCTGTGTATTATGCAGTCCTGTACCCAGCGCTCTGTGTATTATACAGTCCTGTGCCCAGCGCTCTGTGTATTATGCAGTCCTGTACCCAGCGCTCGGTGTAATATACAGTCCTGTACCCAGCGCACTGTGTATTATGCAGTCCTGTACCCAGCGCTCTGTGTATTATGTAGTCCCCGTACCCAGCGCACTGTGTTTTATGCAGTCCTGTGCCCAGAGCTATGTGTATTATGTAGTCCTGTGCCCAGTGCTCTGTGCATTATGCAGTCCTGTGCCCAGTGCTCTGTGTATTATGCAGTCCTGTGCCCAGTGCTCTGTGTATTATGCAGTCCTGTGCCCAGTGCTCTGTGTATTATGCAGTCATGTGCCCAGTGCTCTGTGTATTATGCAGTCCTGTACCCAGCGATCGGTGTAATATACAGTCCTGTACCCAGCGCTCTGTGTATTATGTAGTCCCGTACCCAGCGCACTGTGTTTTATGCAGTCCTGTGCCCAGAGCTCTGTGTATTATGCAGTCCTGTGCCCAGTGCTCTGTGTATTATGCAGTTCTGTGCCCAGTGCTCTGTGTGTTATGCAGTCCTGTGCCCAGTGCTCTGTGTATTATGCAGTCCTGTGCCCAGTGCTCTGTGTGTTATGCAGTCCTGTGCCCAGTGCTCTGTGTATTATGCAGTCCTGTGCCATTTGCCAATAAAAAAAAATAAAAAAATATGTCCCCGGATTTCATTTTAAAATCTGGTCACCTTATTTTACAGTCAAGTCATCCTGTGCTGCAGGGCCACTTTAAAGCTGAACTCCTGGCGAACCGCTAAATATACAGATGAAATTCATATGAGAGCTGTTTTACCTTCCAATGGATTTGTATTTCTGTTCATCCAGTCCTGAGATTTACACAGCCATGTTAGGCAGCACAGTTGTGCATGGCAGGGGAAGTGACTTGATCTTTCTCTTCTGCATTTTCACTTTCACTTACAGGCCCCACCATATGACTGCACAGTTAAACAAGTAGCATCCCCCATAAGGTAATTTCTCTGTCATTCTGCTCTCTCCTCCAGTCAGTATGCTCTCTGAACTGAGGAGCAGCTAATTAATTCATAGATATAGTCAGTTATAGGTGGGGGTGAAAAGGCCCCTCAATTTTTATATGTCTGGAATACTCCAGCAGCCAGATCTCCCTACATAATTCTTGACTTTGTTCCTATGCAGCTGGGAGCTTTGGGTTTTCCTGCCCAATAACGTGTTCCCATTCCTCCTGTTCACTCCCCTTGTAAAATAAATAAGAAGCATACAGCAGGGAGAACAGGGACCTCTCATTATGGTTGTAGCAGGATTGCAGAATCAGAAACTTGGAGTGTGCGGCTCTCATCAGTGGAGCCACAGAGACAAATTAAATTGTCCTTGCCTCCTTTCTGATGTCTACTTGAGATTCTATCTACCAAATTCCTTTTCTCTTAATGCAGATGTAGGAAGAATAGTCATTTTAGACCAGAGCTGATTTTATTGACCTCCAGAAGGAAGAGGAGGAAAAAGTTTGGCCTTTTTGAACCCATTGGTATTCACCAAATAAATCACCTTGTTGTACATGTTGCATTACAGTACAATGAGGATGTTCTTGCATTTGTTTCAAAGAATCAACCATGGAGAATCCATCAATCGTGTGCTATGTAAGAAAGAACAGCAATCCTTAATGAGATTTGCATGTAAAGTTTGAACCTGACCAGCTGACCTTTGTGCTGTTTTTTCCCTTTAAAGTTCATCCGTGAACAGTTACCATGGATCTGCGAATCCTGGTTGTCCTTTTCCCTCGGGGCTTGACATGAACTCTTGTTGGATTATTTCCTATATTCTCTTACACATGTTCCTTCTCTGCACCCATGTCCCCTTAATAGTAAAATGAAAACACCTTGCAGTGCTGAATAGATGCCAACACATTGACTTGTACTGATTTTACTGTATATCTGGAAAGCTCCAGCAGCAATATCAGCAGTTTGCCAGGCTGAATATCACAAGGGGTGCCTTACACTTTCTGTTGGAGTTTAAATTTTTGTTCCTGTACAGACGGTGTTACAATTGGACTGGCACTCCATGGTTTAGTTTGACAGCTCCAGAAACTCAAGCAATGTGAATGCCCAATTGAAAGGTCAGTGGGAAAATCTGATCCAACTCTGGACCAAGTGTGTGTGTGTGTGTGTGTATTCATGTATGTATGTATGTATGTATGTATATATATATATATATATATATATATATATATATATATAGTTACATAGTCTGGTAAAAAAAAAAAAGACCCAAGTCCATCTAGTTCGATAACAGAGAGCGAAAAAAAAGTATACATTTTTTGTTATAGGTAGTGTTGAGAAGAATGCATTTTCTCTCTTTATTACCATTCTGGATGTGTGCCCTCATTTCCTGCCTGGTGACCACACTGTTAGTATAGAGAATCTCCCCAATTAAAAAACGGCAGAAGTTCTAGCCCTTCCCCACCCTTCCCCTTCCCCATGTGCAGACAGTCCCCATCATGTCTATTGGGGCACACTGGTAGCTGCTGGTCCCAATTTGACATCTGTGTGTGTGGGTATGCATGTCTCTGAACACAGACAGTATTGGTTTGGGAACACACACCCTCACGGATGTCAGATTGGGACCAGGAGCTGTGTCTGTGCAGCTGGGACCAGGAGCTGTGTCCCAACTGATAGGAACAGGTTTGCTTGCACGCAGAATGCCTGTACATCCCATGCGGGCAAAACAAAGCCATCATACGGGTGTACGTTTAAAGGGATTGTAAAGACAGAAGGTTTTTTATCTTAATGCATTGTATCCATAAGGATAAAAATAACTTTCTGTGTGCAGCAGCCCCTCTTAGCCCCCCTAATACTTACCTGAGCCCATCTTTATCCAGCTATGCTGCAGGAGTTTCTCAGCTGCCTGCGACTCCCCTCCTCATTGGCTGAGATGGCAGGGTGGTGTGATTGGCTGCTACTGCTGTCAATCAAAGTCAGTCAGCCAATCAGGAGAGAGAGGTGGTGGGGCCGTGTCACGGCCCCGTGTCTGAATGGACACAGGAAGCTGTCTCGGCTCAGGTACCCCCATAGCAAGCTGCTTGCTGTGGGAGAACTCAACAGGAGGGAGGGCCAGGAGCACAAAAGAGGGACCCAAGAAGAGGAGGATTTGGGCCATTCTGTGCAAAACCCAAGTATAAAAAAAACCGAGACTTTACAATCGCTTTAAGTATGGCCTCTGTAATTAATTTACAGAAATACTTACCTAGGTATATACAACATCAGTCCCTCGCCGGCTCTAAGACTGAGAACCGAGCAATCAAACACTGACGATTGCTCAGTTCTCAGTGCTATTTGCTCTGCCTGCCACCTCTCGCGCTCACTGGAGCTCTGGGCTGTGGAGGGGGCGGGAGCAGCCAGCTCAGGCTCTCAGTGGCTCATTGAAAGGTTGAGCTGGGTGACGGTCCAGGCATGTGGGCAGATCTCGATCATATAATTGCAATCTTTCCCGAACCTGGATCGCCTCTGTGACGTCAGCTGGCTTCAGAGCTTTGGCTGTCCTTCTCCTCTAGTTTGGGTGGTCGAGGGGTGATAAAACTGGCTCAGCTGCCTATTTTAATGCCCTCTTGTAAACTAGGCCTTCCAGTTTAATAGGTGAATACTCAATTTGTAGTTAAAAGAACCAGTCCAGTGTAGATGTATAGGTTACATTGCATGGGTTAACAGTGAGCTCTTGCAGGGTCTGTTGGATCTGCTAGTAGTTTTAATGTTAGCTCCCTTCACTCTTTCCGACTTCTGATTACGATTCAGCAATGTGCTCCTGGAAGAAAGCCGATTCCCCAAGCCCTGCTTTTTATTCTACTCTCTCGCTTCTCCTTTTTCCCCTCCATCGCATCCTCCCTTCTCCCCCACCCCTTCCTCCACTTGTTGTTTAATATTTATTCCTGTTACGGTTATGAATTTCTATAAAATATTCACAAACACTCCCCTCCTCGCTTAGAGAAGAAGAGGGAAATAAGACGGATACACACACAAAAAAAAACCATACCAATTTAATTAATACAAAGCTGCCGGAAGACGTCAAGGTGGAGCAGCAGATTCCCGGAGGCCTATTTATTGCAGGCCTCCGTCTCTCAGATCTACTCACAGGCCTGTAGTGCTCCAGTGCCTGAGAGGGCAGCCAGGTCTCTGCTCTTTCCTTTTACCCAAGGCACACAGCGCTACTGAAAACAGACAGGGATACTTATTATTTATTTATCCTTCCGCAGCGAATAATAAAATGTAGCTGTCTCTGTAGTTACAAAACCGTAATCATAGCTAAGTGTATAATTAATAATGTGTTCGCACATAGACAGCTCTACAGTGGAACTCTCGCTAGCACATTGCTTCAGGACATAGTTTGCAGTTTAGTCATAAGCTCAAAAATAGAAGTGGTAAAAGTTTAGCGCTCCATCATAGCTATTTCTGTGACTGACTTTTTCTCTCCACACAATACATTGGGAGATTAGCTTAAAATATACTAAATGTGGCATTTTGTTCCATGGAAGCTAAGATCTGTGCAAGATGTATACATACCTTAGTTGGCCAGTTTTAAAGAGTACCTGTTGTGTCAAAGCTGTGCCCAAAGAAAAAGGGCAAAGGACTACTCACCAGTACTCCTTGCAACTGGTAATTCCCCTTGCGCTGATTGTTCTTTCCTTATTTCAGAGACAGCCATCTTGGTAGAGAAGCTTTACTTTCTTATGTTCAAGCTGCCCCTCTGATGACTTGTAGAAAAGAAAAAAAGTACAGTATTTTCTGGCGTATAAGACGACTGGGCGTATAAGACAACCCCCCAACTTTTCCAGTTCAAATATAGAGTATGCATAAAACACTGCAAGTGGATTAAACTTTTCCAAATTCACTCTAAAGCTGAAAGGAAGGATAAAACAATAAACCCATGGGAGCTGCCATGCTCCACAACCCCCCTCCTTGCATCCCAGTCCCCTCCACAGTCCCTCTCCTTGGATCCCAATCCCCTCCACAGTCCCCCTGCTTGTATCCCAGTCTCTTCTACAGTTGTCCCCCCTTACTTGCACGTTACTCCCTTTCACAGTCCCCTTTACAGCCCCCCCCTTACCTTACACAGCAGATAGAGGATGCAGCATGTCCGAGCATAAGGCAGGAAGTGTCCAACTTTCCATTTAACAGGCAGATTGGTTGCTAGGACCGCCCCTAGCAACAACAAATCACAGGCTTTTTAACTTAGCGGTGGAGGTAGGGGTGAGGGAGCCTGGATGGGAGTTCTTTGTCAGCTTAGGCAGTCCGTGTGGCAGCATAGCTGAAGTGCTCTCACTCCCCCACCGCATATTCTCCAGTTCGGCTCCAGCATCCGCCATATAAGACGATACCCGGCGTATAAGACGACCCCCGACTTTTGAGAAGATTTTCCTGGGTTAAAAAGTCGTCTTATACACCGGAAAATACAGTATCCCTTTTAGTATGGCTGTGCCTGTACTGCAAGGGTTTTGCTCATTGAGGCCTAGGCGAGCAATAAAATGAGAGTTACTTACCTTGACCTCCACTCCTCTCTGGAGCTGGATTGCTTCCCACAGCATCTGCACCCCACGCTCCAATGGTCTAGAGTCCATAGCCCTGCACTGGGCGTGGAGAACTTGAAAGACAGTCCACCATCAGATCTTGAGATCTAGGGAAGCAGAGAATTCAGTAAGTAAACTTTTTTTTTTTTTCTCTCCCCTATAAACTAAACAGCACTTACCCCTTACAGTGCAGGCACATCTCCACTGCAAGGGATACCTTTTTATTTTCCTGAAGTTGGGCTTTAAGAAGCGTCAGGAGAGAAGCAATTAGCACAGATCTACAAAAAGAATAAAGTAGGAGCAGAGGGATGCTTGCTTTGGGATGCTACATCTTACTCTTCACCAAATCCCTAGAGCAGTGATGACGAACCTTGGCACCCCAGATGTTTTGGAGCTACATTTCCCATGATGCTCCTGTACTCTGCAGTGTAGTTGAGTATCATGTGAAATGTAGTTCCAAAACACCTGGGGTGCCAAGGTTCACCATCACTGCCCTAGAGCAATGAGCAGCAAAGTGGTGACATCACCAAATCTTAATCTTACTGAAAAGAAGAACCTAGGGACAGTCACATGTCCAAAAATACACCACTATTATTCAGGAGGTATTGAAGGCAAAAGGTACATTTTTCATGGTACTGCATAGGAAAGAAAAAGGAACATTTCTAGATGTTATCTACATAGGATAGCAAATCTTCCGTTTTTGAGTTCACTTTAAGATGATTCAAGGGGTATTGACTGTAATACTTACAATTTTCATGGCTGGACACTTTACTCTTTGCCAAGATAAGGAACCGAAGCACTTAAAGGTGAATTCCAGGTATGGAATATACCTAACTGGATTAATGTAAGTCTGTATGTGCCATACTTCTGGGATCCCTGTTGAAGCTGCAAATCAGTGTAGTAAGCACTGCTACTACAGGGATCTCTACTAGCTTCCAGGTCTGTGCCAAGCAGCTGCCCAGGTAAATTGAGAACACTGGAGTTCACTTCCTCGCTTGGCAAGGGCACCATTCATGGAATCATTTGCACATTTTCTCAATGAATGCGAAGCATTCTCTGATTCTACGAGGTGTAGACATGGGGTGGTGACATCATAATCTCCATAGTCTACTTTGAGAACCTTCTTGCATTTTTTGAGAAAACAGTAAGTATTCTCTGAATGACACCCATGCCAAACGAGTGACCCTCCTGTGTTCAGTAAGCAGCAGCGCAGCCGCTCAGCACAGTACCCAGAAGCTAGCGTCAATCACTGTAGTAACAGTGCCTACTACAGTTATATACAGCTTTCTGGGGAATCTGCCAGTTATGGTGCATCAATACTTAAGCTGGCCATAGATGAACAGAATTTCAAACGAAAATTCTCAGAACGTTCACAAGATCTCGTTTACTTTTATTTGGTTTTGGAAAAAATGGACTTTACCTAATTAAAACCACATACACTGCTAGAAATTTGTTCTTTCAACAAACATTTTCCAGCCTGCCATTTCAAATTTTTCATGTCACTGTGGTCGAAAACGAATGTCGATTTGACCCACTTATGATTAGAAATGGGAACAAATTTTCTTCGAACATTCTTTTCTTAAGAATTTTTTTTTAAAATTCTACCCATAATTGCCAGACCTGGAATTCAGCTTTAAAATGATACACTGTTGCATGACATTACTTTCTGTTACAGAATTCTATAGACCCACAAGGTGTTACAGCACACAGATATTTAAAGGAATAATGAGTGAGACACTTGTAGTCTACAGGCAAAAGGAATAGGTAAGGTGAGGAAGATTTAGCGGTGGTGGTATATTTCATAAAACTCATGTGCTGTTGCTAGAAATTTAAAAGTATAAAAAGATGAGAGAGATGCCTTGATAAAGGTTATATTCTTTTACAAAAAGATGGGGTTTAAAGAACAAATCCAGTACAACCAATGAGTTAGCTGCTAATGCTAACACTACAGCTGTGGTTAAAGAGACCCTGTCACAGGATGAAGGCGGTCCAACAGGGATCTTTTTTGGGATTGCTGACATTTGCCACTAACACCCCCTTTTATTCCTGTTGTCCTATTAGTGTGATGAGCAGCCTTGTCAGCCAGTAGGAATGATCAGGATGCTGGAAGAGGTAGACAAGCTTTGCCCTGGCAGATTGGCCTGAGGTTTGGCCATGACTGGCAGGTTTTGGATGGTGCTGCAGATATGTACAGGTGACTTTAGGTTTCTGCATTTCTTCCCTACAGCAATTTGCCCTTTTCCCCCACATTGACAGAAACTCTTTAAATGAGTGTGTTCACTTAGCTTGTTTTGCTGAGGTTTCTATAATCCATCACTGTTAAGGTGCTGCCTGAAGCGCAATTTATTTTATAGTTAATCATATTCAAACTTCAAGGCAAGAAACAGGCAGTAGGTATGTTTTAGTTCACCTGTATCAGAAGTGCGCTTTGTCAGATCAGCAGTACTGACAAACTGTTTGGGATGGACTGATGCACGACAGTTAGTCCTGGATAAAAACAAAAGGAAACCATTTTTTGAATAGCCACAAGTCAAATAGATTACCTATAATGGTGACTAACCTACCTACGCCTGGATTACTGCTGTTTACTGTACAAATCTTAATTTTGTTCATCCTGGATAAAACACACAGCACTCTAATTCTGGCATTGTTACTGAGAGTTCCCGCTGTCTTAACAGTGAAGGACTGAAGGAGCTGTTGTTCACCCTCACCTTTTCTCCTCTCTTCTGTAGACAAAAAACAATGTATTTTATTTACAGGATGCAAGGCTTTTTGTGAATAGACAGGGGGTGGGTGGTGTGGTTCTTGTTGTTTACCCACCCTCTTCGCCCCTCGTCCATTCACAGAAAGCAATCCTTCACTATATCAGAGTTGGATCTTTCAGTCGCAGAACAAGAAGAGTGCTGCTTGTAGTCTCAGAGGTGAATGAAATTAAGATTTGTTCAGTTAACAGCATCAATCTTCTAGCCAAACCCCGCAACAAATAGAAGCAGCTCAGTTTTTTGCTTAATAGCCTAGGAGCAAAGACCTTAACTCTATGCTGGGACTCTTAGTGCCCCCCCCCCATGCAGACAGTGCCTCAGCCCAGCAAGAGGCAGCTTGTCACAGGTAAATTACCCTCCTCTCATACCCAGGATATGGTGAGTAAATACACACTTGCCCTCCTCCTTCTCCTCCTGGGGTGGCTTGGAGTTGTCTGTGGGTACCCATTTTCTTTCTGCACCCCTGTGTGTATCCAGGTGGTACTTGGTGTGGTAGACTCAGCAAGCAGTCCTCTGGCTCCTGGGTAGGAAGCGAGCTCCTGCAGGCAGAAGTGCTATGAGGAGAGACCCATTTGGTTGCAGGACCCATGAACATCTTTACTGCCTGCATTGTGGGGCGAGGTAAACTACTAGAGAGCTATATAGTTGGTGCTATTCCCGGGGCCTACAGATTAGTGGATTGTCTTTGTCCATGGAGTGGTGAGTTTGGTGGACCCTCCTTCCTCCCCAATTGTGGCATATTTTGTAAGCAGCAGTTTGTCTGCACAGGGGATAAATGCTTTCTTTGGCCTGCTTGTATTGAATGCTTTTCTGCATGAATCTCCCCATCCCAGGAGTTTCCCTAGCTTTTTCTTGGCCCTGATTCAGAAGGATTTCTCTGCAGTCATGCAGGTTTAGATACCTGTCCTGTCTCCCTCCCCATCCCTTTTGGTGCATGTGAGGAGAACTGTTGGTTGGATTGTTGGGCTGCAGAACTGGCTTGCTAAAATATCCCCTGGGGGCACAGCATCCCTTCGGAGCTGCCCTCAGTTTAGCACTTGGACTTCAGATTTCATAGGGATCTTCTTCAGCATGGGGACATCTTCGCTTTTGTAAGTGGGGAGGGAAAGATCTGTTGGCCTTTTGGACCTTGGACAGCCAGAATCTTAGATGCTTGATGTAGGAGGTGGCTTTCTGGGGCTACAAAATAGATCCCCTTAGTCGCATTTTTGGTGCATAATGTAGCCTCTATCTTTGCAAAGATCATAAAACTCCATGTAGCCCTTGGGGGCCTTATCATGGCCTTAGTTCCTGCAACAGAATGGTTTAAAGGTTTTTACTCCAACCTGCCCTTGGTCCCCAAACAAAAGGGGGCCATCTTGTACCTCTAGGCCCTAAAATGTAATTTTATGCCCAGGTGTTGCGCATGGAATCCACTAGGCCTCCTTCCATCAGGTATACTTTTTGATTTCTAAATATTAGGACACATACTTGCATGTCACTGTTTTTTCCAAAGATTCCTTCATCTTGCTAGGTGGCCTCAGAGCCTTCAGTTGGCGGCCCAACCAGTTGACTTTTCTTCTGCACCTTAGGTACTAACTCTACTTTCAGAGCATTTCCATTGTGGGATATCTAGACAGCCTCCAGTTGGAGGAGACAGTTGGTGCAGGTGCTGATCCTGGCCGCTGGTGTGGCTTAGACTGCGTGGACCTTGCACAGATTTGTCTATGTCCTGAAGCTTTGGATGTTAGGAGAACCGATCCGTCCCTGGAATCTCTCGGTCTTCCCTGGATAAGGCTGAAACCAGTTGTGTTTTCTCCACAGGAGAATTTTCAATTCTCAACTCACGGATGAGTGCTTCCCAGTCCAGAAGTCAATTAACTCTTTGCTTCTGCCTGAGTGATCTCAATGTCCCTGAAAGCTAGGATGTTAATTTCCACAAGGACTACCATGCCATTTGGATGGCTTACATTGCCTGGTGGAAGGAAAGGAGTCTTTACCTCTGAAAAATCTCTGTGGGAAGAAGAAGAATCAGATCAGATCTGCATTTGGCCAAGAGTACCGTTGAGGGATTGATTTTAGCGCTGGCAATCGCTAGCTTATTGCTCCTTTTCAGTCTTTATTCAAGGGGTCTCTCCTGTAGCTCTTTCTGTACTGCCACCTGTAACTTGGTTAAATTGAGTTTGGTTCTATTGGTTCTTCAACAGCCACCTTTTGGACTTATCAGGAATATTTTCTCTGCTCTTGCTTACAAGACTGCCTCTGCTAGGCATTTGTTTAGTTGCTAGAGGTCTTATACAGAACCCCTTCTGGTCCTACGTATGGATGCAACGGTGTTGAGGTCCATAGCTGCCTTCCTTCCTAATGTGGTTACAGTTTCTACCTCTTCCTGTTCTCTGTCCAGCTCTAGTACATCAGAAGGAAATGTTTATTTTCCTCTCTAAATTTTTTTTATGCTGTGGCATGAGTTTACTTTGCAGTCTTTATTTCTGTTCAGAAGTCTGTCATTTTTTAACTTCTTTGTGGGGGCTCCCCAGCCGTTTATACTCTTGGAACTTTGTGCTAATTTATGAATAACTGAGCTGAATGTTGCAGTTGGGGGGCCTGGCCACCATCGGGGAATACCTCTTTGTTTTTGGGCCCAGTGTACTATTCCTGAAGGTGGTGCTATAACCTGATGATCAAAGATTCAAGTTCACCACTGCGTTCTTCAATGAAAGCAGAGAAAAAGTCCAAAAAAATCATATTTTCCCAGCAAGTAACCAATTATGTCATTATGAGTAGTCACCAACAGCAAACAGATTTCAACTTTTGACTGGTGGGCAATCATTTCTGTGTGTAATACACAGTGTTCCTCAAATTAAAGCCAATAGAGCTCTGTAAAGATATTATTATATTCTTTTTCAGTGTTGCTTTAGGTAGGAGATGTGCAACCAGTAAACAGAACACAAAAAAAATAATTGCACATGTCTGGTGTATTCCTATGATGAATCATCTATTTTCTGACATATTTATGGCTATTTTTAGACTGCTTATAGCAGTTTTGGACACTGAAATGAGTGGAGCTGCTGTTACTACTTTCAGTGTAGTATATTTAGCTTTTTTCCTGCCATGAATCTATTAAAGGAGATGTTCAGCCAAAGCTCATTTGGCTGTACATCTCCTATGGATCACAGGAATGCAGTTGTTCTGCACTCCTGTGACCCATTTTCAGCAGAGAGCGGGCTGAAGTCAGCTCTCTTCTGACTTCACAGATGTCAGTCCAGGCACCGCTTCATCACGACCACAGAGTTGGGAACCGCCAGGTGCCTGGACCAACACCCGGCTCAGCCTCTTCCGCGATCCGCTGAGAGCCTGAGCCGGCTGCTCCCCGCCCCTCCACAGCTCAGCACTCCAATGAGCGAGGAGAGGGCAGAGTGGCGAGCTGCTGACTGACAGTCAGCACCTCTCTGCTCGGGGAGCTGTCAGAACTGAGCAATCGGTGGTGTTCGATCGCTCGGTTCTTAGTGCAGAGGCGCCGGAGGACAGATGCAGCATTGGACCGATGCTGCATCCACCTAGGTACGTATACATGGGGGGAAAAAAGGAAACCCCATAATTCTCTTTTAAAGTGTTACTAAACCCAGAACCTGCATTCACTATATCTGGTCTCCCACAGAACATGGAAATGCAATTATTTTAGTAAATATAAACGGATAAATACCTTTTCTCATCAGCAGTATTAAGCAGCGTTGTGACTTCTATCAGTTCCTAGTAAAGCTTGTTAGAAGGAGTTTTCATTCTCCCCTTATCCTCTGTTTGGACATGTCTGGACAGTGCTGATTGGCCCTGTGCTGATCACATGCACTCTCCTAAGAAAATCAAATCTCTAGTAAAACACCAAACTGAGCATGTGCAGCCCATCCCCTGGCTCTGTAAATATCAGGTTATTTTTTGGAGACAGTGGAAGAAGAGGAGGATCAGAGAGACATGCTCAAACAGCCTTTATACACAATGCAAAGGATTAACCCCTTAGGTTCCACGTGAGTATAACAAGTATGCTTTACTTCATATACAGACTGATTTTACTGTTTTGGGTTTAGTAACACTTTAAGTCATGTTTTGGAGCGTAGGTTCCTATATCTACCTTTTAGCATTTCTATCTAACACTAATTATTTCTCCAGCATTCCTGAGATAAATGGCACTTAACCCCAACCCCCAACGCCACAACTACAAACCCATCTGCTAACTTTTGTCTGTTGTAGACCTGTGGCCTTCTCCAGTGTTGACAGCCTCAATGTTGAAATCTTCTTCAGGCCTGTCCCTTGAGACTTGAAGGGAATTATATACTGGGGATCTCAAGCTCATCATCGCCAAATATGTAAATACTGAACCAAGCCATAGCGCTGCAGTAGAAGCAAGTCAACGCAGTTTGAGTGAGAGGGGGTTTGTTCAAGCCTAAAGCTGGATACAAACTATACAACTTTGTTGTTAGATTTCCTTTAGATTTACCTTCAACTATGTAGTGCAAGGGCCTGCCTGATTGCATACAAATTGAAAGTGTTTAGATTTGACCTCATATTATATGGTTTTGGTAAATCTAAAGAAAAAATCTAAAGACAATTGTATAGTGTGTATGGCCCATTAAACTGGATACACATTATACAATTTTCTTTAGATTTTTTTCCTTTCGATTTACCAAAACCATATAATAGGAGGTCAAACCCAAACACTTTCAATTTGTATGCATTTAGACAGGCCCTTGTACTACATAGTTGAAGGTAAATCTAAAGGAAATTGAACAACAAAGGTGTGTATCCAGCTTAAGAGGGGATCTTAAAATTTTGCGTGCAAATTGATCTAGTTAGTTATCCTTACACTTCCACAGCCAACAGATTTGGAGGATAACTTTCTGCTGTTCTTTTGTTTTGCTGTTATGAGCACATTATAGTATTTATTTGTACCCTAGCTCAGAGAATACAGAGC
The DNA here is from genome assembly GCF_965119305.1 of Pelophylax lessonae. Taxonomy (NCBI): domain Eukaryota; kingdom Metazoa; phylum Chordata; class Amphibia; order Anura; family Ranidae; genus Pelophylax; species Pelophylax lessonae. Next base: position 156,236,601 of record NC_138769.1, read on the forward strand.
CATTAGTCAAATCAGACATAAATTACAGTACTTTCTTATGGTTTTCATTCAAGAAATAGCATTCTAGTGAAAAATTGTTTCAATTCAGTAATTTTTCTTTGAAAATTTCCAGAGAAACTATAATATTTACTTAAAATAATTGACTCCCATGAAATGGAGGTTATAGTCATGAATTTCCCCTGAGACTGAACCTGAAACATTTCCCAGAAGCCCCTGCGGCTATAGAATGAGCTGTATACTAGGTTTGATCAGGTCAAGATATACAGGTATGAGATTTTTTTTACTTTAATTCTCTTTGTGATAGACATATTCTTTATAGGTTAGTAATGTATAAAACACTTCATTCTTAGCCAGATAATGTGAGTAAAAGATATGTTAAACGTCTTTCTCCTGAGAATAAAGCCTAGATAATCTATTGTCATGCAAGAAAATGCCATGGCTGAACTGTGCATTCCTCTGAAACTGTGACTGGAATCCATTTGTTTGAAATTATTGTGAAAGAACAGGGAGTTGTAGGTCCTTACAAGTAACCGGTAAATCCCAGGAGCCTGGTAGCCACACAACATGTAATATCTGAGCCTTGGAGCAGAACTTCAGTTAGACAGAAATAAGCAGTTGAAATACATATATGAATAGATATTTGAAAAGTGTTCAGCCATTCTTAAGTGGGTATTTATAATGGAGAATTGATACCTCTGTCCACTCTCTGCTGAACTCTGCATAGTTAGTCCACATCCTGGCCTGCGTTTTATGAGTGGCCCAGAGAGAACCAATCAATAAACCAAAGATTGCTCAGATGACTTTCACAATTAAGGTACCTAGACTTTCCTTCCAGCTTTTATTTGCTATCCATTTAGAATCTGAAGCATGTGAAGTGTAGCAAGGATGTGATACCACAGGTCTGAGCTTGTAGTTCAGTTTTGTGTTGCATCACCTCTTTTCCTCTATAACAGGGATATGCAAACTGTGGCCCTCCAGCTGTTACAAAACTACAAGTCCCATCATGCCTCTGGGTGTCATGCTTGTGGCTTTCAGAGTCTTGCTATGGCTCATGGGACCTGTAGTTCTGCAACAACTGGAGGGCCAAAGTTTGCATATCCCTGCTCTTTAATGATCATTGAACTTCAAATGAGTGAGAGGTTCTCCCTGGTGTTTCTCCTGTAAACCCACTTATATAAAACTCCCTCTCCAGCCCCAACTTCCTGAAACATGTAAGAAGGAAGTCATTGTGCAGTAGAATCTGATTGCCTCAAATTTCTGATGTGTGGCGATAATGGTCTCTCCTTCAAAGATTATATCAATAAAACCTATTTCTACATTTGACAGATTGTAGCATTTAAACTGAGTGTCAGTTGTTTTTAGACAATTTTAAAGTGTTACCAATAAGTATGGAATGGCAGGAAGGAGTGACTTGCTTATCTTATTTAAATAAATCCTTAACAATTAAATAAGGCAACACAGACAGTTAATTTGGAAATAATAAGGCCGCGGCCGTTTATTACTGGTTTACCAATATAATAATAAATAACCAATATACATAATGTTACAAACCACAACCTAGTCCTCAACAACTCAGGTTGTACAATAAATATAACCAAATAAATAAATAAAACCATCCATATATTCCATCCAAATACTCGTCCCCCTCTGCAAAGCAGAGGTGACCCAACCAGATAATAATTATGGCCGCGACAAACCAAAGGGGAGGGGGGGGAACGCTGAATTGAGATGTCCTGAAGAGCTTTCTCCAGACCGAAGCCTTTCTTAAATAGCCCCCAAGACCACTTTTGGGGGGCACTTTGAGCGGGAATAAAGAGCGGGAAGGCACCCCATTTGCTGCTAAATATAGAGGTGGCCAGAAACTCCCCAGATAGCCTAACTTGCCTAGATACCCAAAAAAGCGGGTTTTTTGAGCAGGAAAGGGGAACCAGGGAGGCTTAGGAGTCAAAATGTCAAACCCTCAGTGTAAAGAAGGGGATAAAATGGCTGAAAACCTATAACTAAGATTATTAAACCTATCCCCTTCCGCCATCCCATAGGAAAGTGGGGGCTATAGAAGCCCTCCTTTCTTATATTTGTATGCTTGTAACTGTGTATTCTGGTCATACACAGCTTACATTTTGTCCTGTTCCTGTTGAATTGGCTAAAATTTGATCAATAAGTTACCCTGTTGGCATCACATAGCTTGATAAACTTTGAGTAAAAGGCGAAGAAGCCAGGTGGAAAAGTGTTTGCCAAACAGTGACCACAGCAAATTAGATGCAGGAGCTGTTTTTGTATTCTGACCGGCACTGTAGCAGCGGCTGTTGAAATACAAGAACCAGCAGAGGAAATTCTTCCATCCATGCAGTTTAGCGTGTGTGGGGAAATTTCGTTATTTCTTTCATTCCTCAAGAACAAGAAAAATGTTTTGTGTGTATGGCTAGCCTTAGGGCTTCTTTACACCGATGAACTCTGCCAGTGGATCCACCTGCTGAGCAGGGGATCTCTCAGCTAATCCCTGCTGAGCAGGCAGTTGAGAGGTCTGTGCCTTCTCCGCTGATGCAGAGCGGACACTGACACAGCTCGCTTTCCTCTGGATGGATGTAAGTGGACCACCTGTCTGTTTACATCTGAGTGCCACATGATCCACCAAACTGATAGGGAACAGATCCCCCATCCGTCTGTTTTTGGCACATAGGATCAGATCGGATGTCAGCGGACACATGTCCTTTGACATCCACCGCTCCATAGAGGGCAATGGATCTTGCCTATGTGAAAGGGGCTTTAGTGGTAGTTGAGGTGACGTGTGGGAAATACTGCACCAGTAGACTTTTACCCACTCACACTATCTCTCTTTCTTATACTCTTATATATAGCGGTTTGGTTTGGTTGCTAAGTGCTTATATCAGCTGTACAGCTATACATAATCTAATTTGATCACAAAAGATGATCTTTTCTGGCATGTTCTAATTTATTGTACAAAATTTTTTTTTATACATTTTCAAGTTTTGCATCAAAGATATACAAATCATCATACACAAAGGAACACAACATTGGTAAAGAAAATGTCAAAGATGGGTACATAATATTTTAATTGAAATGGAAGGATGGCACAGAAAGTAGCATTGCCAGATGTCCAAGATTACAAACAAGGCCAAAGACCGCCAGCGTTGCAACACAGAGGGTGGACCAGTAAACCTAGGCAGTTATGTTTGTTCTAATTGAAAGTCTAGAGATGGCATTGCAAATATTTTTTAGGTTTTGCAGTACATATGCATTGACAGATATTTAGCAAGATAAAAGTATTCAGAGGCATGGAGTATGTGCAGGAACAGCTCAAGATGATGTACAGCAGGTTGAGCTGTAACTGTCCTTTAAAAGTCCATAATAAAAAGTAAGTCTATACGCAAAAAGCATATGTTGTGCGGCACTGACGGCTGCTGTCCTCAGAGTTGAGCCAGCTCTATATAAATAAAAGAAAGAAGAAAGGGGGAAGCACCACCTAAGTACAGCACTAAACAATAGGAGTTATTGGTAAAGGTGAAAACACTCACAAGAATAGAAGTATAAACATGCTTATCGAACAGTGTAGTGTCCGCCACTTGTCTCTGTCCTGCAGGAGCCGCCTAGGGTTTGGACCGCTGAAGATCGTGGAAATGAGGAATGGTCGCACTGTAGGGAACCAGAAAGTCCATGCCGACCAGCGTGTTTTTATACTGGTATTCTTGTGAGTGTTTTTAACCTTTGACAATAAATCCTATTGTTTAAAGTAGAACTATGGGCAAAACTTTTTTTTTTTTTTTTTTTTTTTTAGATAGAGTAAGGGAGGGTTATAACCACTGTCAGTTTCTTTTCGCCATCTGTGTCCCATTCCAGAGATTTTCCTTCACTTGCTTTCCTATAGCCAAACAGGAGTAAGGAAATCCCTGTAAATTAAGGGCATTATTTGGGGACCCCCAGATCACCAGAACTTGTGTGGCCATTGGAAGATTTCCCCTCTATTACTTTTCTGGGGATTACCCAAAATTTGGGATTTTCTTTTACTTTTACTTTCAATGATAATGGTAAACAGGACAAATAGAGAGAGGGAATCTCCCAAAAGGGGGCACAGACAGAAATCAAAAACCGACAGGGGTTCTAATCCATCTCCACTCTATCCAAAACTAAAAAATAAATTTTGCCTTTAGTTATACTTTATTGCTACACTTAGGTGTCGTTTCCCCCTTTTCTTCTTGAGAATCTGGAAAATGTGCAGCTGTCTGAAACATGAAATAAGTATAGAAGACAATAGAAATGGTTGTAGGATGATCACCTACTTCCATTGTTCTACAATAAGTTATTTTCGATCCTGATTGTTTTAATTGCAATAGGATGTTAATGTATTATCAAATTAGATCTAAAACATTCTTATTTGTCAGATTTTCAGACCTTGCAGCATGCGTAACACTAATTACATTTGAAGGTATGGGACTAAAGAGTGAGAAGATTTAGTACCATAACCTGTGCAATTACTTTTTGCACTCTATGTATGTATGTTTTAGAATGTACTTCTATTCACAGATGTATTAATGCCTATGCTTGGATGCATGCATAAATAGGTATTTGAAGAAGTTGATGTAGAGCTCACCCAGTATGTGCTGTGTGTACTGAGCTCCCTGTAGACACAGACACTGTACGTCGCTGGAGGAGAAGGCAGGACAGAGATAGATGAGCTGTGTTCCTCTGGTCTCTGATTAATGGCTCCAGAGACGCTGCCTTTGTGGGATCTCTGGGGAATAACAATGAGTAGGTGCATAGGGTATTGCTGGCCCAGTGACCCTCTCTTTGCCAAGCTGCTTTTTGACATGATTCTTGGAATGCCAAATTTTGGTGTCTCAATTGTCCTCTCAGCTATTCTGAGACACTCTGTGGCAGACATTGCTTTCCAAAGGGGACTGTACAGTGCAATGCATTACCAAAGCAAGCTTTTATAATGCTGTGCAGCTAACAAGCTTGTGAATGGAGTCCAGGTTTGCCTTAACTTGTGGGTTAAGTGTACTCTAAGGATGTCTGGACTGAAACATTCCTACTTTATTTATTGATCTGACTTGCATTGTCACAAGGGTGTGATTTTTTTCTGGTTCATTTAGAGGGTCATGATTTTGTTCCCTGTTGGTCCTGTACCATTTTCACCATATTGAAATGTGCAGTTGCTTACAGCAGCCCAGATTCCTCAAGTGCCTCAATGACCCCACCAGGGAGGACAATAGTTGGGAGGTAAATGAGGAACAGAGCAAATTGGAGACGGAAGGATGACTTTGTACTTCAAAGACTTTACTAATGTTATTGAGTCACTTGGACGTGTCACTTTGTATTACTAATCCTGCAGTCCATCATTCTAGAGCAAAAGGGTGAGGGAACGCGGCTTTCTGACAGGCCATTGTGTGTGCAGTTATGACATAACATCACGGTGGACATGGCTATTGAATTAATTGGACTCAAGATCTTCCAGGTATGATCTATCCAGGCAACAGTGTTGCCAACCTACCATTTTGAAATTTACTGACACGACACCCAAAATTTTCTGACATTTCCAAAAGTTTCAAAATTACAGTTTTAAGGGCAAATTTCCAAATTTTGGATACAAACAGGTATGCAATTCATGTGATTAAAGGTAGATATTAAGGCAAAAAACATTTTTCTTATTTTATTTTAATTTCGATATAGTAAGTAGCTCAGGGACCGGACTCAGGAGGGCAAGAAATTAGAATAGGCAGCCACATACACATGAAATTGACACAGTGACACTCACAGCAATGTGCAGCAGTACAGATGATGATGACACCTCACGAACACGGCGTCCCCTCCAGAGTCACATTGACAGTCTCTCTCCACGCTAGGTGCTACCTTCAGTCAACTCCAGTCCAAACAGCACTGACAGTACCGGCTTGACTTGCTCCCATACCTGCACATACGGCTCAGGCCTCTCTGCTTGACTCCTTTGCACCTTGACATCACACGGCATGCTCAGGCACTGCCTTGGCCAGACCTGCCCCCTGGCGGTGCCGCTAAACACACTGTAGCAGGTGCACTCAATGGTTTTGGCCAGTTCCTGACTGGAACTGAGCATGTGCAGATCTGAGCCTAGCATGACAGCCATATTTTTTACTGGCAACCGATTCCTGTCGCTGTCATTTAGTGGCAGGAGAAAAGTGCCTGTTTTTCACTGGCTGCCGGTAAAAATACTGACGGTTGGCAACACTGCCAGCGGGTGTCTTTACCAGGCATCAGGCAGTGCGCAGGTTTTGGGAGGCTGCTTTCTTCTGTATTAGCCTTCAGTGTAGACCAGACTTTTCTTATCATCATGGGATTCCCAATGGTTTAAGTAATTTTAAGAAACATGGGATTTGCAGTTTATTATTTGCTTGTCTTTAAAATAAACAAAAAGGTGTGAATTCTTAACGGCTAATGCCAGAAAAATCAATGCGAGGAATCTGAACTTTTTACCCTTCTCCATCGGAGAACTTGACATGTTTTGACATGTTTGTTTTAAAGAGGAATTGAACACTGAAAGCTATGCTTAGCCATGTGGCCAGTGCATTTTTTTTCTATTTTGCACTGTGCTGTTTTAACTGGCAATTGCTCAGTCATGCAACACTGTGCACAACTTAAATTCATATCTTTCTTTTTCACACAAATATAGCTTTCTTTTTGTGGTATTTCACCACCACTGGGTTTTTTTTATATAAATGAAAAAAAAAAAAAAAAAACAGCATTTTGAAAAACTTTTTCTGTTATAAAACATATCCAATAAAAAAAATCAAAAAAGCGAATTTCTTCAAAAAAAATTTGGCCAAAATGTATTCTGCTACATGTTTTTGGTAATAAAAAAAAATCCCAGTAAGTGTATATTAAAGTTATAGCATCTACAAACTATGGTATATATACTGGAATTTACACAGTAATGACGCTATACTGGTTATGGCAGTAATTAGTGACTTATAGAGGGGGACTGTAATAGTGTGGTGGGCAGTCTGATGCTAACAGACCCTTGCTGGGAGGTACACTAACTGACATCAATAGTGACACTTATACAATGATCAGATATAATACTATACACTGCCACTATACTGACACTGGCTAGGAAGGGGTTAACATCTAGGGGTAGTCAAGGAGTTACCTGTGTGCCTAACAAGTGTAATATGTGCTCCTTTTACTAACATATCTTGCTGTTTTTTTCTCCCTTTGCAGGGAAAAAAAAAAACAGCCAGATCAATTATCTGAGTACAGAGTCCTGTGTCTTTATAAACACACAGGACTCTGTGATGTTATGGGCTACAGCCGATCAGCAGGTCTCAGCCATAAATCATTGTCTAGGATCTGCTGACCACTGTAGCCAGTGACAGCATGGGGTAGCAGTGTACACGCGCATGTGCACCCCTTACCCGGAACAGGCTGGATGATGTACAAGTATGACATCGAGCTTGCCCGTGCCGCCCTGCCGCAGTTACCGCGGTAAGCGGTTAAAAAAAAAAAGCAGGACTAGTCCGCAGTATTGCCTGTGGTTTCCGTGCCGCTGATTTCTCATTAATGATTTTTCTATGCCTTATTCTGCTCTTGTTACTCAGTGTGGAGGTGACCATCTTGGTAGAGGCTGGGCTTTGCTTCCTTATGTCAAAGCCTCCAGCAAAGAAAACAGTGAGCAATTACATAAGTGACATCACCAAATTTGACTCCAATTCATGTCAGAATGGCAGTAAGAGGCAGCAGAGCCCTCGATTTCACACTGCCGATATATAGGAATTGGGGTCAAGGTATAGGATTGGGTAGGCATACTCAGGAGTAATCTACAAAAGGTAGATATTACAGGGTACTGCTTAGACACAATTTTTGAGTTTAGTTTGACTTATTGTTGCATGGCAATGGGGAAATCACACACATTGTGTTGTGTCTGGAAGAATAATTTCAGTATTACTTGGAACGGTTTTATGTGTATTTTGTAAACCTATAATCTTTTTTCTTTTTTTGAAATTCAATGCATCAAAGGAATCAGCCATAAGACTTGTAAACACTGTGTATGGAGAGCCTTAACTCCTCTACTGCCTCTGCTGTATTACAGCGCGTCTTCATTGGGAACTCGTAGCTGCACAAGTGACATAAAAAATATAATGTAATCATTTTAGTCTATGGCTCACCCGTTTTTAAAAAAAGTATATATTTTTTTTCAGTTTTATGTGCTTTTCCAGGTAACAACGTGTGCATGTAACACTTGTGTGTTTAAAAAAAACTCTGGCTATGAAAGGATAAAGCTCTTCTTCTTTCTCCTTTTAAACTACTGGGGTCTTTTGTCTATGAACAAACAACCCAGAGTCTGAAAAGCTTAAAGCGGTAGTATACCCCGCTTGGTGATTTTTACCTACAGATAAGCCTATAATAAGGCTTACCTAGAGGTAAAATTAATATCTCCTCAACTTGCACGGGTTAGGAGATATTCACCCTACATGCAGCCCATGACCTCAGCGGCGCATGCGCGCTAAAGGTCCGGCGTATCGTGCAGGAACTTCAGAACTCCTTGCCAGAGCGGAGGGCTCCCGCGCGGCTCCGGCCACTCAGCGCCGAAGCCGGTGAACCCGGAAGCAATGCCGAGGGAACGTGTCAGTTCCCTCAACAGTGACCGGGCGCCGCTGCAGGGGCTTCGTTTTAAGGTAAGTATTTCAATTGTGCTAGTATGCGCATACTAGCACATTATGTTATTGTCTTGCAAGTTTTTTTCAGCGGTTTACTACCACTTTAGTTTGTGTCCCTCACTAAGGCATTCTAATTTAACTTGATGAAGCTTATCATGGATATCCGGAGACTTCATGTACCAGTTAAAAGTGAAGCTCAATCAGAGAAGAGTGAAAAAAAAGCTTCCCTATCTTTTTTGCAGGACTTTTGCTCCTAAAATTAAAAGTCATCTGTGTGAGAAGGTTTGGGTGCAATCTGACAATCGTCACTGGTTACATACTGCTTCTAGAGTAGTAATGATGACCCAAGTAATTTCTTTCTCTTTCTATATGTAAGGCTGGGTTCACACATGTGCGGTGCGAATTTCTGGTACATTTTGTCTGCATATTTCCAAAGCAGCAGGTCAGCTGTGATTTCAGATATGGTTCAGATGTGAATTTCCGGATCTGGCAGCCACCGGCATCTAAAATAATAGCTGGTTGTTACGAAGCAGTCCAGGAAGCTTGCTTCTGCGTCCATAACAGATGACTCATCAGCTGAATGTAAACCAAAGAATTGCCAACAATAAAAACAGTACATCCCATACTTGTTTACACGGGGGGAGGGCAATATCTGGGTGGCCCCCTTATTGAAGAGGGACTCCAAGTACTGATAAGCCCCCTGCTCACAGACTCCCACAACCACCAGCCACCCCTACCCCAAAGCACCCCCGCCATGTTGAGGGCATGGGGCCTGGTATTATTTAGGAGGGGGGTGTTTGCTTGCCCCCACTTTGCTTACCTGCCAGCCGGAATGCTTGAAAAAGGGTCTGTTCTGGATTTTTTGGGGGGGGGGGGGGACCCACATGCCATCATTTTTTAGTTTAAAAAAAATTTGGGTGTGAAGTTCCCCTCAAAATCCACACGAGACCAAAGGGCCTGGTATGGATTGGGGGTAGGGGACCCCACGCTGTTTTTTTACTATTTAATGTTCAAAACCTATAATGTGCCATTCAGAAGTGTTCCTGTAGAAGGCAATGAACCTGAAATTCGCATCTGACCCACACTGCAGTGCTCAGAAAACGCACAGGACTCTTTTTAAATTTGCACTGTCGCTGCACCGCAGATATGAGAACTGGCTCCATTGGTTCACGTCATGCGAATCGGATGTGGTTCAATACTCATATGTGAATGGAGTCTAAAGTATTTGTTCACTGGGGAAGCTGTATTTTTGTATTTTTTCATTACATAGCAGACTCTGCTTCCTACTTAGTATTGCTGTGCAGTAAATATGCCTCGCTAATCTACTAGACCATGGGTGTCAAACCTTTTGGCTTCTCTGGGCCACATTGAGTGTAGAGAAATTTTCTCGGGCCGCATATAAAATATATACTATAGTTAAGGTATAGAAGTAAAAAAACGCCACTTCGCCCTTCCCGTGCTGAAGCCCCCCCAGCACTAATTTAACACAACTAGTTGATGATCCCCTCCGAGGCAGTCTCTGTGGCCGTGTCCCCGACTCGACTTCCTTCCTCCCCAGCAAAAATAAAAAAAATTGTCAGGGGGCAGTGGGCCGCATTGCCTGCGGTTCCGGGCCGCATGCAGCCCCTGGGCCGCAGGTTGGAAATGCCTGTACTAGACAGAGTCTGTCTCTAGTACCAAAGAAAAACCCTCCAATGTTTCTGGTGTAATTGTAGCGTAGGACGTACAGCGGGGGAAATAATTAATTGATCACCTGCAGATTTTGTACGTTTGCTCACTTATAAAGAAATTAAGGTTCTATAATTTTTATCATAGTTGTATTTTAAATGATAGAGACAGAATATTAACCAAAAATCCAGAAAAAAAACACATAAAACAAATGCTATAAATGAAGGTGCAGTTCAGTGAGTAAAATAATTATTTGATCCCCAAGCAAAACATGACTTAGTACTTAGTGTAGAAACCCTTGTTGGCAAGCACAGAGGTAAGACATTTCTTGTAATCAGTGACCAAGTTTGAACATATCTAAGGAGAGATTTTCATCCACTCTTTTTTTACAGATCTTCTCTAAATCCTTAGGCTTTCTTGGCTGTCGCTTGGCAACTTGAAGTTTTCAGCTCCCTCCATAAATTTTCAATAGGTTTAAGGTCTGGAGACTGGCTAGGCCACTCCATGACCTTAATGTGCTTCTTCTTGAGCCACTCCTTTGTTGCCTTGGCGGTATGTTTTGGAAGACCCATAAACAACCCATCTTCAGTGTTCTGGCTGAGGGAAGAAGGTTCTTATCCAAGATTTTACAATACGTGGTCCCATCTATTTGCCCCTCAAAGCCGGCCTGTACCTTTAGCAGGGAAACAGCCCCAAAGCATGTTTCCACCTCCGTGCTTGACTGTAGGGAGGGTGTTCTTAGGTTCATAGTCAGCATTTTTCTTCCTCCAAATATAGCGAGTCGAGTTAATGTCAAAGACCTAAATTTTGGCCTCATATGACCACAGCACTTTCTCCCAATCTTTCTCCGAATCATTTAGATGTTCATTGGCATGACTGTACATGTGCTTTCTTGAGAAGGGAGACTCGCTGTGTTTTATGTGTTTTTTCTGTATTTTTGGTTGATATTCTGTCACTATCATTTTAAAATACACCTCAAATACTTATTTCCCCCCACTGTAGGTATACGAGGGAGACAAAATGTAGTTTTTTTTTTCATTAATTGCAAGAAGGGGGCACCTTTTACACAAATTAAAACATATAATTTGATAGTGCTGACACATGCCCTAGTGATTCATGTGAGGTGTGAATTTTAATAAGTTCATTTTAAGGGCACATTGCTTCCTTTTAAATATCATCTATAATGTAATAAAAAAGGTAAGACAAAGTGCAGATAGTGTTTTTTTTTTTAAGAAATAAAAGGTAATTGGCAAAGTTTTGAGGCTTTACTTTCCAAGGACATGACATGTCTCCCCAACCCAGACAACCTCCTTGCACCCTGCAGTCCCTGGCCAAGAATTGGCATTCATTGCCAAATTATACTCCCCTTAATATAACTGCAACGATGAAAATATGATTTTTTTACCTTTTTTCTTTTAAATAATATTTAGATTATTTATCTAAATGCCCAGTAAACCACTAAATACTCAGCTGGAAAATATATACTGTATGGTAGCTGTTTAATCAGTAAATGATCTGTCATTTTGTCCAGGCCCCTTAGATTTACAAAGCACCATACGACCATCCAGCCTGGTTGGTAACCTGACTGATCTGCACTGCCTTTAGGTCACCTTTCTTCTCCCAGCCTGTAATTGGTGAGTGAAGGAGCTGCAGCACACCAATGAGATCTTATACTTCTATCATTCTGTTTGCATTTTCCTTGTCAGCACCTGTGAATGCAGCAGATCCGTATTAGCGCCTAGTTCTTGACTCTCCATCTATGATATCAAGACAGATTCCAGAATTTACACAAGCTATATTTAGAAATACTGTACATTTTATTGCTTTTATTTAACCTGTTGACCCCCAGTCCAATCCTGACATTTTCAAAATTTTTTTTGGAAAAAGAAACGGTTTTATGAATAAATAAAAAAAAACACTTAAGTTAGCCCAGTTTTTTTGTATAATGTTAAAGATGATGTTATGCCGAGTAAATTGATACCTAAAATGTCACGCTTTAAAATTCATGGAATGGCGCCAAACTTCGGTACTTAAAAATTTCCATAGGCGACGCTTAAACATTTTTACAGGTTACCAGTTTAGAGTTAGAGGAGATCTTGGGCTAGAATTATTGCTCTCGCTGTAACCTTTGTGGCGATACCTCACGTGTGGTTTGAACGTCGTTTACATTTGTGGGCATGACTAACGTATGCATTCGCTACTGTCCTTACACTTACACTTTTCTTTTCATTTTTTTTTTTTTTTTTGATCACTTTTATCCTTATTACAAGAAATGTAAACATCCCTTGTAATAAGAATAGGGGATGACAGGTCCTCTTTATGGAGAGATGTGGGGTCTATAAGTCCCCCATGTTTCTCCTCTAGGCAGAAAAGACTGAGATAAAAAAAAAAAAACGATCTCGGCAGTAGTTACAACTGCCAGACCGGACGTGATGTCATAATGTCGCAATCCGGCCCCTGAGAGTCACAGAGACTGCCGGGGACCATCTGGTCCTCTGTATTCTCTATGGTGAACTTCTACCGCCGCCAGATTCTTTCTCCAGCTCACCGAGTCCGTAGAAGCACCGGAGGGCAGCGGGAGGGAACATCTCTTGTGTTATTGGATTGTCCAAGGCCTGCAGTTTATCTATTGAGACTTTGGGAGTTTTGCTTCCCTTTAAATATTCCTGTATTTTTGTTTCTGCTTCCTCTGTCTCCTTTTTCCTTACCGAAAAGAGCGCACTATAGTAACTTTGGAAACACAAGATCTACATTTTGTCCATTGCAGAACGGCTATCTGCCTTGTTTACATAGGCAGATCGCCGTTCTGCCTTTCCCGGGGATGATCATGGGTGGCCGACAGACATCTGGTCCGCCGATCCAGCTGATTGACAGCCCCACTATCCAATCATGGTGCAATCGTGCCTCCGGCGGTACAATGGCACCATTTAGTGGCTACTGAACGAAACAGCGTGCAGCTACGTAGTTTCGCGCAACAGCGCCACTTTGCCGCAGTAAATACATTGCGGCTGTTCGGGAAGTGGTTAAATGTTTTTACATCCAGCGTTAACATGTAGAAAGGGCACATGTATGTGGAAGCCCGATCCTTTACTCACACACATAATGTGTCTCATGATTCTATCTATCTATCTATCTATCTATCTATCTATCTATCTATCTATCTATCTATCTATCTATCTATCTATCTATCTATCTATCTATCTATCTATCTATCTATCTATCTATCTATCTAAAATACATAATAAAAGGGGATACAGCATAGCGAACATAACTTATATCTTTATCAAAATATAATGCTGCCCGCCCTTTTAAATTGCTGACCTGCACCATGCAGTGAAAATGGAGATATCAGTGTTCAGGCACTAAATAGTTTGCAAACACTGGTCTACACATTTTGGGAAATGATCCACCTCTGAGATAAAATGTGCTAATTCTTACGTATGTGATTAGTTGAATTAGAAAACAGGTGATAAAGGTGCTGGCTGGCTAAAGTTTTCAAGATATTTCACAATAAAGATTTATACACAGGCGAATGTATTTGCCTACATGGGGTGGAGGTGTCTGATGATCATGATGCCTTGTAACTTCTCGACAAAGTATAATAGAACAATGAAAATGGTACAACATGGAAGCACTCAAGTGGTACTTAATTTAAGTTCTAAATTTGTCTTCACTTTGAGACTAAAGATTAATACCGAACTTTAATTTATTGTTCTTTTATTGCCAATAACATTTGTATTGGTCAGATCTACGTATCATACAGTTACATCTGGTGGCTTGTCAAAGTGGCATTGCCTAACACAGAGATCCTCAAACTACAGCCATCCAGCTGTTGTGGAATTACACATCCCATGAGGCATTGTAAAACTCTGACATTCAGGCATGATGGGAATTGTAGTTCCTGAACAACTGGAGGGCCATAGTTTGAAGACCCTTGGCCTAACATTTCCAAGGAACAGTTGTGTGATATTTTTCTTCAGAAGCCAAGATGCCTCGAAACTGGGTAAACAACGCAGATAACTTCTGCTACATTTGTGGTGAGGTTACATTTGCATCTGAAAAGTGCGGTATGACAGCAGTGATAAAAAAGGATTCAAAATAAGGGATCAGGCCAAGAGTTGGGCCCCTCTTTATTATTGCATTACATGTGCATCTAATGTGCGTCTTTGGCTAAACAAGAAGAAAAAGTCAATGCGATTTGAAGTCCCAGTGGTGTGGAGGGAGCAGGAAAATGTTACATGAAAAACCAATAAATGAATGGAAAGTTATGTTTTCGGTATCAATAAAAAGATACAATTATAATGATTGGTGTGGCAACATTCTCATTGCTATATCACATTTTGCAGAAAAGTTGTTATAGAGCATAATCGCACATCTCCCTCGTAATTTTGAATTATTTTGATGCAATTTTGACCTGAAGCTGTATCTTGGAAACTCGAGCCAATTAATACTCCTTCTGGTAAAATTTAGCTACTTTCATATCCGAGGCTTTCTCCTTGTAGACCAGTGTAATAAAACACATTAGATACCAAAGAAGTATAACCACTTATTTAACCCCCCCTCCCCGATCCCCTTACATAAAGCAAACTCTAGCTCATAAAATAGGGATTCTTAGTTCACATATAGTGCATGTGTATATAGTTGGCAGTTAGTTATGTTTAAGTGCCGGTTCACACTTGTGCGGCTTGCGAGATTGCATGTAATTCGGAGCGCACTGCTCCTTCATTACATGCGATCTCATGTGCGGATGCGAGTTCAGCCATACACTTTGTATGGCTGAATTCACACTGTATCCGCAGCAAACTCGCACATGAGGCATTTTTTGAGCCCCCTCAGAGTTGGATCGCACAGTGGTTAACACTTGTGTGATCCGATCCTGTGTGAACTGTCAGATCGCACTGCGATCAAACTGGGGGTGTCGTTTACATTTGACACCCCCTGCGTTTCGCATATGGCAGTGTGAACTTCCAGATGTGCGGATGCGATGCGGGAACACGCTGCATATTCGCAGCGTTCCCGCATCGCACAAGTGTGAACCGGCACTAAAGCTGAATTTTCTAAGCTCTGTTTATTTTTTGGTAAAATGTTGCTTTTTGCCTTCTGTTATCACTGTGAAGAAAGTTGTAGCTTTAAACACCGATGTGCAGCAATTCCTTCAGTCATCTGTAAAAGTCTAGTTAGGTGATGCGAGTCCTTCCAGGAGAATGCACCAAAATGGTAAGCTGCGTTTTCTGTACAAAGGTAGACTTTCACTTAATAATATACTTAAAGTTTCAGTGTTTTTTATTTTAGAAACCATAGCAACCAATAATCAGAGGTTTTCAGACGTTTATGAAGCAATGTGCAGTGTCAATCGGTGAATTGCCATTGCCAGTCGGGGAAACTTTAAATTATATGTAAATGTGATTACTGAAATCTTATATAACCTTTATTATGTTTATGCCAGTCCTTTAAAAGTCATCTTTAATATTTTTAAATCTGCAGTTTTCAATAAAAGAATACCCTGAGACCCTGCCATGAAGGTCATTGTTTAGGCACTTCCTGTTCTGGGGTGACGATTTTTGTTTCTCAGTTGTGGCCTGCCTTATTACTCCATTATTGGGGCTTCCAATGAAGACTGCAAGCGACCATATTAACACACATTACACAGGCATCATCTGCTGTCAGGAGACCCTGAGAAATACCATGAATGCATTAAGTGAAATGTTGCCAAATACATCTATATGCCAAAGAAAATTGATCCATTTGTTATAATGAAATAATACATGACCAATTTAGGGATAAAGATGGGCAAAATACCATCTTCATTATTTAGCACCCTCCTAGTTCTGCTTATCAGGAGGGTCTGATCTGTCAGTTAGCCTGTCACATGTTTCCAGGTGTGTTCTGTTGAGTCTGGGGAGTCTTCCCACTGTATCCAATGAGGGACCTTGTTGGACAGTGGAAGAAACCTAGCCAATAGCACACCAGGGTTTATTACTGTCCCAGTTGGTGGGCATTGTTGCAATGCATCCTGGGATTGGGAATAAATCTGGAGGGAGCATGTGACAGGGTTTCTTTTTTGGCGGGAAGCCAGGTCCCAGGAGGAGGGTGATGGATGTCTCTCCTCCTGTTGCTGAGGAAGGTGGTCCAGGCAGTCGGCCTAGGGACAATGGGATGAGCTGTGCTGTAGAGGATCCAGTGTGTGCTGACCAAGTGGAGCTGTGGGGCAGGATTCTTCTGGAAAACAGTATCGTGAGTACCTAAGCATCTGCCCAGGGGTCTGCCTAAGAGAGGGGATCACTCCAGAAAGGTCAAGGTGATCCAAGAGCCAGCTATTCCGGAGTGTTACTGTAAAAGGGGGTGCCAAGTTGTAAAGCCCTGAAGATTTGGGGTTAAAGGGGGCGCAAGGAAGGGCCCTGAAGTTGCTCAGCTGTACAGTCTACTTTAGAGGACAGCTACCTCAGGAAAGGAGTGCCTTAGGAAGCTAAAGGACTCTCTCACAGTCAAAAGGCAAAGTAAATTAAACGGCCTAGCTGTGACTAGCTCAACTCAGCGTTACTCAGCCTTTAACCAGCGTTAAGCAGCATTTAACCAGCGTTAAACAGCATTTATCAGATCGTCCCTGCTTATTGTGCATAGTTTAGTTCTGTTGGAGTATCCAACTCATCCCTTCTCCTATCCAAGTTCCTAATAAAACACAAAAACCAAAGAAAGTGGACTGGTCCTTGTCTAAGGTAAAACCAATTGGAAACATGTCTGAATGCTCTACTGTTGCTAATGGTAACCCAGGGGAACCAGTCTTCAGCAGCTCCCTTGGGAGTAGTGCTACAATTATATTTTTGAATTATCCACAGTGGATAAATAGGAGAGTAAAGTAGGGTACACTCTATAAGAAAATCAGAAGACAAATTCCGTTCGAGGCACAATTGTTCGATTTTCGTATTGTTTGTACGCAACTTTTTAAAATTAAATTTTTAGACTTTCCAAACGAAAATTTCCAAGTGACAAACTCCAAATTTTTTCTCCTACATGAACAGAATTAACGATTTTTGTTGTGTAAGGTTTTCATACGAGAAAAAATCGGGTACGAAAGACTGGGCATGATCAGAGAATTGTCGTGTGAGAATTTTCATTTATTAGTTCAATCCTCTGTTTCGACTTGAAACATTGAGGAAAACCGGACAATCGTTCACCTGATTTCCTATAGTGTGTACCCAACTGAAAGGAATATGAAAATATGGGCTATTCTTCCACTATATTTGTTTGGGAGAGGTCACCTAATCAAGATTGTGAGTTTAACCCATCTTCTATACCCTTAAAAATTTTACCAATTCATCTTAAACCTAAAGATGTGGATAGATTCCACTATTGAAGGCTATGGCTAGTTTTTATGGCACGGGAAGAGACCACGAATATCAATATCTGCTCTTTATTTGCCAAAAAATAAATGTGATCTAGGTCTTCTGAAAATTTGACTTTATAATGTTGCTTGTTTATTAAGACACGCCGTGGACGGGTTAAGTGTCATCAACATACATACTAAGATACGTGATCTGCCTCCAAGTTTGAAAACAAATCTACAGTAATAGTTTGGAGATAGATGAGATCAGAGATGTATAGTAACTAAGTAGAACTACTTCACTACTGTACTTAAGTACCGAAAGGCGGTATCTGTACTTTCCTAGAGTAGAATTTTTTTCTCCTACTTCCACTTTTACTTCACTACATTTTTTCAATGATTTCAATACTTCTACTCCGATATTTTTTTTTTGTGCTGCATAGATACTCATTACTATTATAAAAATTACCACTGCCAGAACAGTAGATGGCAGGTTTCATGAAGCTCAAAACGTGTATTATCAGCGCATACGAAAATAAAAGCTACTGTATGTATAAATAAAAGCTGCATTTGAAATAATAAAAAACAATATGATGTTCAAACTTTTGACTTCTTTCTTTAATAACTACATAACACAGTACTTGTACTTTTACTTTCAGTACTTGAGTAGCAATTTTTTTTTAAAAACTACTGGTACTTTTACTTTCAGTACTTGAGTAGCAAAATTTAAAAAAAAACTACTTGCAATACTTAAGTACAAAAAATGTTGAATACTTTAGTACTTCTACTCAAGTAACTTTTTGATCGAGCACTTGTACTTTTACTCAAGTATGAGTTTCGAGTACTTTATACAACTCTGGATGAGATAAAAACAAGTAATGATCCCAGGATAATCCGTAATATCTACAAGGTAGAGAATATGTGACTTTTCAAACTTGGAAGCAGCATGGACTGTCCATAGTATGTCAGCTGTACCACATTAATTCCTACCGATTGAAGTCACTTGAAAGTATTTCTACAGAATTAAATATTCCAAAGCAACATTATCTCTATTATTTTACAGATTGCTCTTTCCTCATTTTGTAAAGTGTGTCCATATGCAAAATGCGCCCGTTATTACACTAGTTTATCACTGGTCACAAGGTCAGGTTGTATTGTGGCATCCTGGTTTTTCTTCCCATTTGCAGTAAATATATACATTTACTCTGTTAAACAGCCTTTCAGCTTTTTCAGCAATCAGATTCTCAATATCTGCGAACTTTGGCAATTATTATGTGTAATATTACCACCCTGCAAACACTACAGTGATAATTAATGCTTGGCTGTCCCTCAGGCCTTCCATGATCTTGGCACAGCACACTTGTGAGTCAAGGGGCATGCCAGCTTGTCAGCACAGGGGGGGCAGAGTTCCCCATGCTGTTTTCTTGTTTCCTAAACACATAATTAAGCTATTAAGATCTGTGTCTTGCTTATGTTGCCCTCTCACGCTGAACCATTTCTTAACCGACTTATACAATTTGGTGTGCCGCAGAATGTAATAACTGTCATTAAAGAGAAGAGATATCATTAGTGGAAAGATGGTGTTTAATTAGAGCCACTCAAAACATAAGTCTATACGCTGCACTGAAGTCTGCCCCAAGCAGTGTCTGAGCTTTGGAGAAGAGCAGACCCAATCATGCTGTGTTTATATGTATGTTGAAATAAATTGTGCTATCTTGTTATAATTTTCCTTAACTTACTAGTAGAAAGCCTATTATAGTTTTAAAGACAGATGGGTTTACACAGAAAAAAATATATGGACACCAAGCCATCAGTTATATTAAAACCAACAGTGGCACAGAAATGTTTCCTGGTGCTATGTAATGGAAATGAGATAATTGTGCTGCCATGTTGGATGGTGCACCGTACCATATCATGGTCAGGAAAAAGTTTAATTGAATCAAGTTGCCAACGCCAGTTTGTAGAGCCTTCTATGTGCTATTCTCATGTTTAGTTTTTTTAGGCTTTGGTAAAGGAAATATAACAGTTCCTGTGTCTCTAATTCCAAAGATTCTGCAATGCCTTAAATGGTAACTCCACTTGTGTGGGGAACAAAAATGATCAAATAAAGAAAAAACAATATAGCGTATACAATTGCGACACAAATCATATTGTTATTGAATGTTATTAAAAATGACCTTTCCTTTTCAATCTGCAGCTGCTGTAATTTTCTGAATATGCAGTACAATATGGCTACCTGGAGCTGTTCTGTACACAGAATGTATACTGAACACAACCCAGAAACATCATTTCCTGCTTGTGTGATTGGCTCACCAATTTTCCCAGAAGTCTGCCTAAGATACAAGTCAGATTTCAGGCATCCCCTGAAACATTAATGTCATTTTTGGTGGGATATTCTCAGTAGGAACACGTCTAATGGGATGCAGGCCCAGCAGCCTTCCTCATTGGAGCACTGCAGCTGCCACAGCTGATAGATACTTATTAAACCACTCCCATTAGACCTACTCTGCACAGAACAACAAACAATGATTTCTTCAGAATAACAAAAGGTAGGAATCTGCTACAAAGTTTGTGAAAATACCTGCAATGGACAAAGATCACCCAGAGGGGAGTGTTTTTTTCTCAACAAAAGTGGAGTTGTTCTTTAAGTATTGTGCAGTTATGTGAGGCATTTACATTGTTGTATGCCACACGGTGTATGATGTCCAAGCCTAGCACTATATGGTCTTAGAAGATGGTGGGAGCATTTCAGAACTCTATACTTGCTAAGAAAAAGTCTCTACAGTATTAAGACTGACTGATTTATTGCAAAATAATTTGTGTAGTGACTAGAGTTATCCGTATTAAAGTGTTACTGAACCCTAGGACCCTGATTTCACTATAGCTGTTCTGCCACAGTATACAGAATATGGAAATGCAATAGTTTTAGTAAGGATAAACGGCTAAATACCTTTTCTCATCAGCAGTATATAGCAGTCTTGTGACTTCCATTAGTTCCTGGTAAAGTTTGTGGGAGGAGTTTTCATACTGCATTGAGCTGTCCTATCAGGATCCCTGACCCCTGGTCCTCTGTCTGGACAGTGCTGATTGGCCCTTTGCTAATCACATGCACCATCCTAAGAAAATTAAACCTTCTAGCAATACACACCAAACTGAGCATGTGCAGAGCGACTCCAAAGGCTCTGTCTTATCCAGGCATTCTCTAGAGTCAGTGGAAGAAGAGGAGGAGGAGCTGTGCATACAGGATCAAACAGCATTTTTACACAATGCAGAATATTAACCCTTTAGGTTTCACCGTGAGTACAACAAGCATGCTTTACTGCATATACAGACTGAATTTACTGTTGTGGGTTTAGTAACACTTTAAGCAGGGCCTTCAAAGGGCCAGTTCACTGTCCATCAGCCTGTTTTAGGCCTGAATTGCTGTCAAAAGGAGCTAAAAAAAACGCCCCAGTGAACCTCAGTTGGAGTAAAAGAAAATGTCCTGGCTTCATTGGTCAGTGTGAGTTAAAAAAAATGCCCTGGCTTCATTGGTTAGTTGGCGTAAAAAAAAAAAAAAAAAAGCCTCAGCCTCATTTGTCAGTGGAAGTAATAAGTGCCCCAACATCTTTGATCAGTGGGAGTAATAAATGATGCAGCATCATAGGTTAGTGGAAGAAAAAATCCTGCATCATTGAGAGTAATCTATGTATGTGTGTCAGAGGTCAGTGGAAGTAAAGAATGCCATAGTGTTATTGGTTAGTAGGAGTAATAAATGTGCTACTCTCAACGGTCATTTGGAGTACAGAAATGCCTCAGCGGTCAGCGTCATTGGTCAGAGAGAATGAAAATGCCCCAGCTTCATTGGTCAGTTGGAGTAATAAATGCCCCTGCATCAGTGGTCAGTGACCAGTAAAAGAAGTAACTGCCATGCGTTGATGATTAGGGGGTTTAACATCACATTAAAGCGGAGTTTCAGCCTGTAGTACAAAAAAAATGAAAAGCAGCTACAAATACTGTAGCTGCTGACTTTTAATATAAGGTAAGGACACTTACCTGTCCACAAATCCCACGATGCCTGCACCCCAAGCTGATTCTTTCATCGGCTTCGGTTGCAGGCGCCAGCATTGCAATTAAGGGCAACCAGCAGTGAAGCCTTCAGGCTTTACAGCTGGTTTCCCACTGTGTATGCAGGAGTCGTGTTGGGCTTTCTGAATGGTTCTGGCATCTTCTGGGGGACACACAGGTCCCAGAAGGCAACAGGGGGAAGGAGAGGGGGCCGGAAATGACAGAGATCTGCGTGCGGCGATCTTACCAGGAAGTGGGAGCGGGTACCTGTCAAAACCAATGCCTAATGTGGCAGTAGAGGGTGTGAACTAGCAGAGCTTCCCCTTTTGGTTGGAGCTTTGTTTTAAGCTTCCCAAAAGCCTCCTTTTGAGATGTAATATAACATGATTTTACAATTATACAACGTATTGAGACATCATACTTCCAATTGTCTGAAATACCTGCTTCTTCTTGTTGATCCCAATTGTCTGAAATACCTGCTTTTTCTTGTTGATCCCAATTGTCTGAAATACCTGCTTCTTCTTGTTGATCCCAATTGTCCGAAAAACCTGCTTCTTATTGTTGATCCCAATTGTCCGAAATACCTGCTTCTTCTTGTTGATCCCAATTGTCCGAAATACCTGCTTCTTCTTGTTGATCCCAATTGTCTGAAATACCTGCTTCTTCTTGTTGATCCCAATTGTCCGAAAAACCTGCTTCTTATTGTTGATCCCAATTGTCCGAAATACCTGCTTCTTCTTGTTGATCCCAATTGTCTGAAATACCCGCTTCTTCTTGTTGATCCCAATTGTCCGAAATACCTGCTTCTTCTTGTTGATCCCAATTGTCCGAAATACCTGCTTCTTCTTGTTGATCCCAATTGTCTGAAATACCTGCTTTTTCTTGTTGATCCCAATTGTCCGAAATACCTGCTTCTTCTTGTTGATCCCAATTGTCTGAAATACCTGCTTCTTCTTGTTGATCCCAATTGTCCGAAATACCTGCTTCTTATTGTTGATCCCAATTGTCCGAAATACCTGCTTCTTCTTGTTGATCCCAATTGTCCGAAATACCTGCTTCTTCTTGTTGATCCCAATTGACTGAAATACCTGCTTCTTCTTGTTAATCACAATTGTCTGAAATACCTGCTTCTTCTTGTTGATCCCAATTGTCTGAAATACCTGCTTCTTCTTGTTGATCCCAATTGTCTGAAATACCTGCTTCTTCTTGTTGATCCCAATTGTCCGAAATACCTGCTTCTTCTTGTTGATCCCAATTGTCCGAAATACCTGCTTCTTCTTGTTGATCCCAATTGTCCGAAATACCTGCTTCTTCTTGTTGATCCCAATTGTCTGAAATACCTGCTTCTTCTTGTTGATCCCAATTGTCCAAAATACCTGCTTCTTCTTGTTGATCCCAATTGTCCGAAATACCTGCTTCTTCTTGTTGATCCCAATTGTCCGAAATACCTGCTTCTTCTTGTTGATCCCAATTGTCTGAAATACCTGCTTTTTCTTGTTGATCCCAATTGTCCGAAATACCTGCTTCTTCTTGTTGATCCCAATTGTCTGAAATACCTGCTTCTTCTTGTTGATCCCAATTGTCCGAAATACCTGCTTCTTATTGTTGATCCCAATTGTCCGAAATACCTGCTTCTTCTTGTTGATCCCAATTGTCCGAAATACCTGCTTCTTCTTGTTGATCCCAATTGTCTGAAATACCTGCTTCTTCTTGTTAATCACAATTGTCTGAAATACCTGCTTCTTCTTGTTGATCCCAATTGTCTGAAATACCTGCTTCTTCTTGTTGATCCCAATTGTCTGAAATACCTGCTTCTTCTTGTTGATCCCAATTGTCCGAAATACCTGCTTCTTCTTGTTGATCCCAATTGTCCGAAATACCTGCTTCTTCTTGTTGATCCCAATTGTCCGAAATACCTGCTTCTTCTTGTTGATCCCAATTGTCTGAAATACCTGCTTCTTCTTGTTGATCCCAATTGTCCGAAATACCTGCTTCTTCTTGTTGATCCCAATTGTCCAAAATACCTGCTTCTTCTTGTTGATCCCAATTGTATGAAATACCTGCTTCTTCTTGTTGATCCCAATTGTCCGAAATACCTGCTTCTTCTTGTTGATCCCAATTGTCCAAAATTCCTGCTTCTTCTTGTTGATCCCAATTGTATGAAATACCTGCTTCTTCTTGTTGATCCCAATTGTATGAAATACCTGCTTCTTCTTGTTGATCCCAATTGTCCGAAATACCTGCTTCTTCTTGTTGATCCCAATTGTCTGAAATACCTGCTTCTTCTTGTTGATCCCAATTGTCTGAAATACCTGCTTCTTCTTGTTGATCCAAGGAGACCTGGGAAATAAAGTAAAGAATGGTGTGCAAAGATGGTCATCATCTAAAAAGGCATTTGCCTCGTTCTTGAGGAGGACATTCCGATTAATGTCAAAAGCGCTTTGGCCTTACACCCAAAGTAAATTTAATTTACAACCCTTTAGGCAAAACCATACTTCTAATCTTTTACTAGCTTTACCAATACTTTTATTGGAGTTTTGAATTAAATCAATGTCAAATCTGCTGTCGGCTAAGTGGCAGCTTTAAAAATACCTATCACTGCACTGGAAGCTGGTAACAAAACTCTCTGAATCCTCAATACAAAAGTCTTCGTTTTTTTTTCCTTGTCTGTGCTAGACACACGAGTAATCTGTGAGGGAACCCGACAAGTGGGTGTTAAGCTATAATGATTATCAAGTTCTGTTCTGCCCTCTTCCTCCCTGTAAAACCATTTTGACTTTAATTTTGAAACATTTTAGTAAGCTATAGGGGCAAACTGTATTTCTAGAGCACAAGGGTAGGAATCTGAAATTCATTTTGCAGAAACACTTTGCAATAAATGTGAACTTAGCAGAAGATTTAAACATAGTTGCAGAATAGCCACAGTAACTAAGGGTCATTGGTTGAACCCTGACCATGGCACTGCCTGCCTGGAGTTTTCATGTTCTCCCTGTGCCTGCAGGGTGTTCCTCCGGGTACTCCGGTTTTCTCCCACACTCTAAAGAAATTCTGGTAAGATAATTGCCTCCTATCTTAATTGGCCCTAGTATGTGTATGTATGAATGAGTTGGGGACCTTAGATTGTAAGCTCCTTAGGGGAAGGAACTGATGTGAATGTACAATATATATGTAGAGCACTGCGTAAATTCATGGCTCTATATAAGTACCTGTAAGAAATAAAAATAATTTAAAGCCAGATGTTTAAAAAAAAAAGAAAAAACGAGGATCCACCACAGAAACCCTGGGGGAAAGAAGGAATGGTGTCCAAATATTCAATTGCAGTTTTAGCAGATGGAACTCAAAAGTACATTTGTCACGTTGCAGATACAGTAGGTGGTACTTACAGCGGTATAGGCCCTGCTTTGTAAAGAGAAGGTTATGACTTCAGGGGATACTTGCCAATTTCCTGTAACACAAGGACATATCTAGTCTGTAGTGAGTTGATGGACTGAATTAGTCAGTTCACAGCTTTGCAACTACCATTTTGTATGAGTAATTTTAATGTGACTGTATGTGGCTGTCCACAGTTTTGACAGTATTTTAAAGTATTTGTGGAGAATATTTTGAATGAATGATCATGGCAAATAACTTTAGGGTGTCACTGTAAAAGATAAAAAAATTTGCATTGGCCATTCATAGCTATTAGCAGAAACATGTGGTAAGGTAGGAAGTCATGGGTGCTGCTAGATGCAGCCATTGAACAGGCTGAAGGATGAAACAGCCATCAGACAGGAATCGAAAAACCAGAAGACGGGTTTAATTGAATTGTTAGCTTAGTTATATTAAGCTACAAATGCCTGGATTGCTCAGGAAATGTCCATGGGTTTAAGGGTAGCCTCTGCTCAGGTACTGCTTGAGTGCTTAGATCAGTGGTCCCCAACCAGGGTTCCTTCATGAGCTTGCTAGGGGTTCCTTGAGCAATAAACAGTTTCCACCATCAGATAATTAACTATTGACACCAATGATTCTTTTACTATCTATACAGGAGACATTTTTTCTAATAACCACAAATGTAAGGAGCATTCTTTCAAGTGACCATCATGCTTATGAGATGTTAGCTGTAGCTATAGTAATTGTTAAAGCGGAGTTCCGGCCACGGGGGTGAAATTTAGCTAAAAATACCCCCGAAACAGTCAGGGCTAGTACATTGCACAATGGATAGCCTCTGTACTGTCCCGGGTCGCACTTACCTTTTAGAAGAAATACTTACCTTGAAAATTTCTTCTCCATCTCGGATGTGGGCAGCTGAAGCCAGCGCATCCTCTTCCGTGTCCTCTTCTCCCAGAATGCGCCTGCACCGGCCCTGCTCGTCCCTTCCGGTTCGGGCGCGTCATCCCTCCACAGCTTCTGGGCATGCCCAGAAGCTGTTTAGCAGGGAATGAGGCGCCCGCACCGAAAAGTGATGAGCGGGGCCGGTGCAGGCGTATTGATTCCTGGGAGCAATGACGTTCAGTTCCCAGGAATCAATGCAAAGAGGAAGTGACGCCGCGGCCGCAGAGGGATGAAGTGGAAGAAAGGTGAGTATATTTTTCTTCAATAACAAGGTAAGTAAACAAAAAAAAAGTCGTAACTATCCATTTGTTTGTCAGGTGACCAAGAGCAAGCGGATGGCCCAAAATCGATTTTGTGGCCGGAACTCCGCTTTAACAGCGGTTGGCTAAGACCAGAACGTTCATTCTACTAGGTTTCCTCCGTGATAAAAAGGTTGAGAGAGGCTGGCCTAGATGATGGCATGGGCACAGTATAGCAAACCTGTGCAGCAATGCATTATTTCTACCAGCAGATGGTGTGGGAGCACACCTTGGAAGAACCTACCCGGACCATTACAAGAACTTGGGGAAGGAGATGAAGTCCCAGGTTTGGTTCTCCTGCTTGACAGCTCCTTGCAATGTCAACCAAGCAGTGTTAACATTAGAGAGTCCTCTTACAGTACTAGGCCTGGATCCAAACATTGAGTGGGATCTGAAGTCTTGATCCACTTTGACTTTAAAGTGAGAAATCCCATTTAAACTTTTGATTTGCCATAAGTGAGCTAATTTCATGTTGTGGCTCTGTAAAGCAACTTTGATTTTCTAGCCTTTTGGTGAATGAACAATTTAGGTAATTGTTTTCTAAAACAAACCTGGAAAGCACTGTATAATACTGTATAGTATTGTCCTGCCTCAATTTACAAAGCTTTTCTTGTTTTTTCACTCATTTGTCTTGATTTCTTTTCTATTTTTCCCTTTCAAGCAGTTTGCAGTAAAACCAAAAACTCATTATTTTAATTACATGCGGTCGCCCCATGCTAATGAAGTTTGCAAGTTGCTAATGTGGGTTTCTGACTCCCTCCCCCGTTAATTAAACTTGCTCCGCTCTGTGAAAGCAGGAGGTCCCAGCCAGCAGCGCATTACCCTGCCTGGAGCCTGGACTCAGTATGTATGTGCCTAGCACGCCAACTTAACTCCTTCTGTGCCAAAGGAGTACGTAACGCTTTACTTCTTTGGCATGGAGGCCTAATTGTTGTGTGTTGAGCTTGATTGGCTCACAGCCTGATTGCTTTGGTTTGTTCTTGTCTGATTAATTAAAGCGCTCTAATAAAAGCACTAATACTGGGCATAAATCTGGGAACAACATACATTTATGAAATTTGGCTTGTATGAATGCATAAATAATATAAAGCTTTCTGAACATACTTACTTTGCATATTACTGATGTTAGATAAGACTGAACCTGCTAGCTATGTAACACCACTAACCTCGCATTTTAATATCAGGCCTTTTTAACGTCTAGAGCCAGTTTTTTTTTTAACCTTACAACGTTCGAACGCTGGATATTTTTAATGTAGTTCTAAAGGCTAAAGGTTTTTATCTTCACGCATTCTATGCATGAAGGTAAAAAACCTTCTGTTTGCAACTCTGCTCCAGTCCCCTCTTACTTACCTGAACCTCTCGATCCCCAAGAGAGCTCAGGCACTGTAGCGATATCCATTGGCTCCCGCTACTGTCAATTATAGCCATCCAGCCAGCTATAAAGACACAGAACGGGGTTGGCGAGCGAGCACTCAAGTGTGCCCCCACAGCAAATGGCTTGTTATGGGGGCACACGGCAGGGGACCGGAGGAGAGGAGGATCTGGGCTCTGTGCAAAACCATTGCATAGAGCTGGTAGGTATGGGGTTGGCGAGTGAGCACTCAAGAGTGCCCCCACAGCAAATGGCTTGTTATGGGGGCACGCTCAGGGGACCAGAAGAGAGGAGGATCTGGGCTCTGTGCAAAACCATTGCATAAAGCTGGTAGGTATAACATATTTTTAAAAAACGTATCCTTTAGCCCCCGTTCACACTGGGGCGACCTGTCAGGCGACCTGGTCGCCTGACAGGTCGCTGTAGGTCGCCTGGCATAGAGAAGCTTTGGACCCGTTCTAATAGGAGCGACACAAGTCGCTCAGACTTAGAAAAAGGGTCCGGAGCTTCTTTGGGGCGACCTGGAGCGACCTGCATTGACTTCAATGTTATGAAGTCTGTGCTGGCCACTCCGAGGTCGCGGTGCAGGCAGCGCGCCGCGACCTGTGAGGTCGCCACGGGAAGTCGGATCGCCCCAGTGTGAACGGGGCCTTAGTATCAAATTATTTAAAAAGTTTTTTGGACATGCTTGGCTAAGAACTATAATTATGATTGTTAATATAATTTACTATACATTTTAGATGCAACCACAATTCACCCAACATTGTACCCTTTTTCTACTGATCCTTTAGGCTCTTAGCTCATCACATGGCAGTATTGTTGTCTTTGAAAAGATCAAGTTCCGTTCCACTTGTGGACCTCCAAAACCCCACAATGTGGCTCTCCAGTGCCTGTGAAACCCTTAAGTTTATCCAGCACCCAAAATATAAAACCTGTACAGTATAGGTACAATGCCCAAACTTAAAATCAATTTTGGGTACCCTCAAAACCCACAGTAGAGACTCACAGCTAGAACTTTATAAAAAGTGAAAAAAAAGAAAAAAAACACAAAATAATGATTAGTCTGGTCCTCCAAGAACCCAGTGTTCAGTCCACCTACCCAAGAGAAGAAAAACCAACTTCAGATGGGCCTCTACATCTGCCTCCTTGAGGAGGGGGACCTTGTGTGTGCTGCAGGATTTCAATTTATGGCAGCGTATTGTGTTACTAATGGTTTGTTTGGTGACTGTGGTCCGAACTGCCTTGAGATCATTGTCAAGCTCTTCCCTTGTAGTTCTGGACTGATCCCTCACTTTTATCATGATCATCCTTACCCCATGAGGCCAAATCCTGCATGGAGCTCCAGACCAAGGGTGATTGATGGTTATTTTGTATTTCTTCCACTTGCGAATAATCGCTCCAACAGTTGTCCACTACACATTAGGCTTCTTGTTAAGTGTCTTGTAGCCCATTCCAGCCTTGTACTGGTCTACAATCTTGTCCCTGACATCCTTTGACAGCTCTTTGGTCTTGCTGGTGATGGTGAGGTTTGAATGGAAGAAAGTTTCTGTGGACAGGTGTCTTTCAATTACATAACGAGTTGTCATTAGGAGTACCTTCTTAAATTGACAGGACTAATATGTGTACCGCATGAGCACATACTATAGCCAGTCTGTGGTAGCCAGAATTATTGTGGGTTGGTAGGGGATCAAATACTTATTTTAATCACAACTCAATTTATTACATTTGTATCATGTGTTTCTCTAGCGCTCATCGACAGACGTAGTCCTCGGTGATACACCACCTTCGGGTTATGTTACCTCCGCAGGAGCAGGACTAGACAGGAAATTAAAAAGCTCTGGCCACACCCTAGGGGCAGTCCCAGAGGGTATATCCTCTCTCTCTCTGCCTCAGCAAATCAGTTATTTTCTGTCTAGTTAGGAGTAAGGACCTAGACACCTTGCTGGGATCTTAGGTCCTGGCAAGAATTTTTTCTTAAAGGATTTTTTTTTTAGACAGCTTTTTCTCCAGTGTTCCTGTGAGATCTTCAAGCAAGAAAGCTGAACTGGGCGACGGGCTGGATGTTGAGATCCGGTGGTCACCCCAGTTCAGCCTACGAGCGCGTGCAGGCCATAGCTCCGCGCTGGGTCGGCCGCGACAAAGTCCCATTAAAAGGACTGAACCCGCGAGTTAAACGTCTCGCTGAAACGCCAAAGACCATGAGTCACGGCGTTCGTATCGGTCGACAGCCCTCCCGCCCCGGTGGAGAGGGGTACTGTCAGGAGTTGGTGCCCACCTGGTTCCGGTATGGTGAGTAGTATGTTCCCCCTTTCCCTCTGACGGGTTTTGTGGTGAACGCGGGCCCCTCTCTGTATGGTAAGAAAGAGTCCTTTCTATCCTATAACATGTCACAGATCCTCCTACTTTGAGTGTGATTTTTTGTGTACAAAAAGCCAGGAGGCTTGGTTTGGGAGCTAACAATCTATTGTATACATGTTTAAAAGATGTAATCTGTGGCATTCTGGGAATCTTATGGGTTAAGTATAAGCTACCTACCAGTCAGAAGCCACGGACATGTAGACTGCCTTCCAAATCAGATCTCCAGCTATTAGCAGGCCTCCCGAACGGCCATGCGGTCCGCCAGGGGCCGATACCGCCAACCACGCCATATCCCCAGGCAGAGACAGTGTTGTGTGCAGCACACCGACATTCAGCAGGCCGCCGCCATTTTTTCTTGCAGGATCGCACGAGCCGCCATTTTGGCGTAGCCTCGTGTCTCCAGCATGGGGGTGGCCATGTTTGAGGTGATCCTACACCTCGTGGAGCTTGGGGGAGGCGCCGGAAGGCGTGCAGAGGGGCGGAGCCGCCTCCTTTCTTCCTGGGCAGCCAGCCAAAAGACTTCCTGTTTGTCAAGACAGCGCTGTAAGCTGTTGCAGTTTAACTCTGAGCATCAAGTGGTGAGCCTGGGGGTCTATCTCTCTCTCTCTCGATCGATAGGGATCCCTAAGCAGGTAACACTAAGGGGCTTTTTTGTGGCGCTGGGGGTCAGAAAAAAAAAAAAAAAAAAAGTTTTTTTTCTTTACTTTTGAATTATATTATCCAGGAAGTAACTGGAGTTATTATGGACCCTGCCACACATATTCCCCCACCTGTTTCCCTCGAGGGGGCCTCGGGACCCGCCAGTGCACAGAGTATAGAGTCGTTTACAGCAATTTTGGAGTCTATGGTGGCTCGGGTGGAGGCGGCCTGTCGGGGACGGGGGTCAAGGAAGCGACCCCCGCCTACCCCTATACCATCTGACACCTCTGACTCAGATTCAGAGATGGTCACGGCAGTTGCAGGTTCCTCTGCAAGGGCTGTTATCCCAGGTAAAGCCCCCTCAGACAGTGAGGAGGACGCTTCTTCTCCTGCTATTATTCAGGAAGAAGCATTGGTGGACGCACTAGTTGTGGCAGTGCAGGAAACCTTAAAACTTGAGGCTTTACCGGCAGAGGCAACTGAAACAGAGATTCCTTTTGGTACTAATAAGCCCATCAAGACGATGAAGGCTTTTCCTGTACCTAAATGTTTCGGTAATCAGATTAAAGGAGAATGGGAGCATTCTAAACGTACCTTTACTATTTCCAAGCGTATTGCTAGACGCTATCCGTTTGAGGAATCCATCATTAAGAAATGGACGGTACCACCAGTCGTGAATCCGCCTATTTCCAGGCTAAATAAAGCCACGGTTATTCCAGTGGAGGACACTTCGTCCTTTAAGGATCCGGTGGATCGAAAGATGGAAGCAGAGTCCTGCACCATCTTCTCTCTGATAGGGTCAGCTTTTAGACCAGTAATTGTTATTGGTCTAGTTTCCCAGACACTTACGGAATGGGCGAAAATGGTACGCCAAGATCTTAGGGGAAAAGATATTCCCCAGGAGACATCTGATTTGATGGAACAGATTATACAAGGGCTACAGTTTATCTGTGACGCAGCCTTGGACACTACTCCCTTATTAGGGTATGCATCTAAGACAGCGGTGATCCTCAGACGTGTGCTATGGTTAAAATGCTGGTCAGCTGACCTAGGTTCCAAGAAGACCTTGACAAATCTCCCCTTTCAGGGGAATCGTCTATTTGGGGCCAACCTAGATGAAATCATTAAGGATGCCACTGGGGGCAAGAGCACTTTTTTGCCACAGGCTGCTAAAGCTAAAGGACCTCGCAACAAGCGAGGACCTTTCTTTACCGCCCATAAAGGGCGCCCGGCTGGTACTAGCGGGAAAGGCAAGACTCCTCCAGGAGGGTTCAAGAAGGGCTGGTCGGACAAGCAAAGGACCAACCCAGCCAAACCCGAAGCAAAGGAGTACACAGCCTGAAGGTGCGCCCCCACCCGGTTTTAGGGTGGGGGGACGTTTTCACCGGTATTCAGGACATTAGATCGAGCATCAACCACTACTACCGGTGCGATTCTTCCCTTCCAACATTTAAGTACTACAGGAAGCGGTAATTACCGTTCCCTGAATAGATCTTTTCCTTTACCTTTTCCTACGATTAGTCCCGATACCTCACAGGAATCGGATCTGGTTGACCAGATAGGCCAAGTAGCCTCTAGTCGGGTGACTTCGGTCCCTGAGGTTCAACCAGAAAAGATCACCTTTCCTGATAACAAACCGGCCTGGCCGACTTGGACATGTTAGTCGTAGACGTTCCGTGGGAACTTCGTCTCAGGGAATGTCTGTGGTATCAAGGACCAATTTACCATCATGCTTTACAGTCGCTGGGTTTAATGGCCTGGCCATTGAGACCCAAGTACTGAAGGACAGAGGTTTGTCAGCTTCAGTCATTCCTACCCTTATTAAAGCAAGGAAAGCGACTTCCAGCAAAGTCTATTATCACACATGGAAAACTTATATTGCGTGGTGCGAATCTTTAGGATTTCCTCCACGTACCTATTCGGTGTCTCGAATATTGGCCTTTTTGCAACAGGGGGTTGAGCAGAAGCTAGCCTTGAGCACCATCAAGGGTCAAGTTTCAGCATTAGCAATCTTCTTTCAGAAGCCTTTAGCTACCAAATCCTTGGTGCGGAATTTCATCCAGGGGGTGCGGCACCTGGCTCCTCCAGTCCGCGCGCCCTTACCGCCTTGGAATCTTAATTTGGTTTTGTCGGTTCTACAGAAACCTCCCTTTGAAAACATCAGGGAGATTCCCTTGCTTACTTTATCCCAGAAGGTGGCCTTCTTGGTGGCTATTACTTCTGCTCGCAGGGTGTCAGAACTGGCTGCATTATCATGCCAGTCCCCATACCTAGTGATTCATAGGGATAAGGTAGTACTTCATCCTAAGCCATCTTTTCTTCCCAAGGTGGTTTCAGATTTTCATCTGAATGAAGATATTGTACTACCTTCCTTGTGTCCTCAGCCCAAGCATCATCGGGAACATGCGTTGCATTCCTTGGATGTGGTTCGGGCAATCAGGGTATACCTGAAAGCTACGGAATCATTCCGTGAGACGGATTCACTTTTTGTGATCACGGATGGCCCCAGAAAGGGTTTGCCTGCATCTGCCGCGACCATTGCCAAATGGATTAGACAAACGGTGGTACAGGCTTATTCTATTAAGGGTCAGAGTCCTCCGTTCCCTGTTAGGGCGCACTCCACTCGAGCGCTCAGTACTTCCTGGGCCTTTCGCCATCGGGCGTCAGTGGTCCAGGTATGTAAGGCGGCCACCTGGTCGTCAGTACATACCTTTACAAAATTCTATAAAATTGATGTGACGGCATCGGCGGATGCCTCATTTGGCCGCAAGGTTTTGCAGGCCGCAATTTGAGGAGACCGGTGGTCTACCTCAAGGGTTTTTTTCTGTTTGAAAAAAAAAAAAAAAAAAAAATTGTTTTCTCTTTTTTTTGGTTGAGTCTCATCATTAAGGATGAGCATTGTAAACTTCTAGTTGGCACCGGTTGGGCCTTCTAGATTGGGATTTGATTTCCATTTTCCCACCCCTCAGTTGTGATACTGCTCTGGGACGTCCCGAAGGTGGTGTATCACCGAGGACTACGTCTGTCGATGAGCGCTAGAGAAAAATGGATTTTTGTAAAATCTTACCGTAAAATCCTTTTCTCTTAGCTCATCGACAGACGTAGTCCCCGCCCCTCTGTTTTGGAGTTGGGTTGGGTTAAATTCTCTAAGCACTGCTTTTTCACATAACTGATTTGCTGAGGCAGAGAGAGAGAGGATATACCCTCTGGGACTGCCCCTAGGGTGTGGCCAGAGCTTTTTAATTTCCTGTCTAGTCCTGCTCCTGCGGAGGTAACATAACCCGAAGGTGGTGTATCACCGAGGACTACGTCTGTCGATGAGCTAAGAGAAAAGGATTTTACGGTAAGATTTTACAAAAATCCATTTTTTTTTTTGGGGGATTTTTATTTGATATTCTGCCTCTATCATTTAAAATACATTTATAGACCCTTCATTTCTTTGTAAGTGGGCAAACTTACAAAATCTGCAGGGGATCAAAAAATTATTTTCCCCACTGTACCTAAACAATACACACAAAGGGCTTTTTTGTTTTACATAATGATAAATGTATTACAGCTTAGAGTGAACATACAGACATTTACTTTCATTAATATACCTTTCCCTTGACACATCATATTTCATAGGTAATAAGCTGTAAAGGTGCCCTTACCCCAGTAGATCTGGGTGGCCAGATCTGAAATAGATTTTTGTTATAAACTTTAATGGCAAAACCTGAAAGGTTGTAATGGTTTAATTTCTAGTGCCGCTTATTAATAATAGTGGAATAACAAAAGGGGTTGTACTATGACAGGTATATCCTGCAGATATGAATATGAGAATCGTTCTGTTCTTCGTGAAACATACTTATACAGGAAGTTTATTTGTGGTTTCTTGTTAGAAGGGAGTGCATGGGGTGTTGATGGCAGTCAGAAGACTCCTAGCTCTTGTTTGGACATCAATCCATTTTAAATGAGCCTTTCTCAAACAAGATTCTGTGGAAGCCTAGGGTTCTTCCAAAGGATGCTAGGGGTTTCTTAAGAAATTAGCAATTTCTGCCTCTCTGTTTAGCTACCACTAACACCATTGGTCGTTTCAGTTGTCTAGAGGGATATTCTTTTTATTGACCACCAGTGTACTTGGGGCTCTTCACTGACTACTAGTGTAAGGAGGAATCTTCTCCCAATGACTATCAATTTAAGGGATCAATTTCCCACTGGCCATCAATTTTAGGGAGCACTACAATTTTTTACATGTTTGGGCTCATTCACATTTGCAGCAGCCCTTGCCACCCCTCTGAAATGTAACCCACAGTGGATCACTTTGGCGCAGTCCACAGGCAACTGGGAGGCAACATGTTGTCCTAGCCCTCAAAAGGTTACACTCACAAGTACTACACATGGTTGGGGCAGGGCCCCATTTACTTATATAGTTCATGTTTGGTGATGTTACTGCCCAAAAAGGATTGTGACTGTGGCATGTGGGCAGTCAGGAGAGCGAACTGTTGCTCTATCACCTTACTGGCCACCCGTGTGAACCCGTGATTTAATTCAGTGTTCTTATTAAAAATAATATTTTTGCACAGAGCAGACCTGGGTGTCAAATAGACAAAGTACTCCACATTCCTTAATCTTTTATTTCCCTGAGGCTGGGTTCACACTGCTGCGACATGGGATCCGACTTGTGAGACCCCGAGTCGCATGTGAAATCACATGTTACTCAATGAGAGCTGTCCTAATTAGCACTACTGAAGTTGTTCCTGTACTACTTCAAGGCGACTTCTGTTTGACTTGTGCCCAAAGACTTTATTGGAAGTCGTCTGCAAGACGGATCTTCATCTATATTGATGTGATTTGGATCCGACATTACAGGAAGATTACCCATCCATTTTTCGAAAGTCTGTTATAAAGCCACATCAAGTTGCATCAAAGTAGTCCTCAAGTAGCCAGGAAGTCTTCTGGCAAAGTGGCACCGTAAGTCTCGCAACTTTCAGGTTGCAGTAGTGTGAAACGAGCCTGAAACTTAAAAGTTAATTCAAGGGTTTCCCTGTGTTAAAAAAAAAGTTGGGAGAGTCTGGTTTAAACTGACGTCTGCATAAGCAGACAGCATGCTGGCTCAAGTAGTGCATTCTCCAATTTATTTTCACAAACATAATCACATGACACAAGGGGCAAAGCTTACAAATGGGGCTGCATAAGTGCCGGTGTTCCGTGAGAATTACCTACCTGTGAGAAAAACCTACCCTCGTCACTTCCGGTTGCACGGCAGTGTGTTTAATGCGGCGGTTACATTAAAACAGCTGGCCTGCAATACGAGTGATCTCCGCTCCTGTCCCTGTCACTTCCCTGATCTGGGCTAGTAAATATAAAAGCGGCGGTGGGTGTATGAAAACATAAATCACGGAGCCGCCAGCCGCTTTTATATTTACTAGCCCAGATCAGGGAAGTGACAGGGACAGGAGCGGAGATGACTCATAATGCAGCCCAGCTGTTTTATGTAACCGCGGCGTGGGTAGATTTTCTTCACGGTACACCGACATATTTCCATACTAGTGCGCATGCGCACTAGTCAGCTCCTCTGTTGTCCCATTAGATATCCGGGGCTGTGAGCATGCGCAGTGCTGCGCTGCTCAGCTGTTCCTGGCCGGAAGTGACGAGGGTAGGTTTTTCTCACGGGGTAGGTAATTCTCACGTTACACCGGTTCACATTTCTGCGATGCGGGAATGCTGCGAATGAATGTACAGCGTGTTCCTGCATCGCATCCGCACTCCTGGCAGTTCACACTGCCATATGCGATACGCTGGGGGTGTCAATTAAAAGTTAACGACACCCCCAGATCACATCGCATATCGCAGTCCAATCTGAAAGTTCGCACAGAATCGGATCACACTAGTGTGAACCACCATGCGATCCAATTCTGCTGCGGACCAAAAAAGGGTCCTGTGCGAGTTGGGTGCGATTGCGGTGCAAATTCAGCCATACAAACTATATGGCTGAATTTGCACCGCACAGAGATCGCATGTAATTTTAGGAGCAGTGCGCTCCAAATTACATGCAATCTCTGTGATCGCAGAAATGTGAACCGGCACTAAAGGTAAATAAAACTTTGTTTGTATTACTGCTTACAACAAATTTGTCATCAGAGAAGCATGAAAGGCTGTTTCACACAGGCTTTAGCTTTGTATAAGAGCAGTGTGAACAGCAAGCTTCGACAAAGCATTTGCAGAGTTTTTAGCATGCTTTGTTGAAGCTTTTAAAGTCTCATTCATCTTCTGTTTGTAAATGCTGAACACAGATCCTGATAGAGGTGCTGACTGGCACATTAACCCCTTCATGTCTAAGCCTTTTTCTGACATTTGTTAAAATCAGTATTTTTTGCTAGAAAATTACTTAGAACCCCCAAACATTATATATATTTATTTAGCAGAGACCCAAGAAAATAAAATGGCGATTGTTGCAATATCTTGTCACACGATATTTTCACAGCGGTCTTTCAAATCCAATTTTTTTGGAAGAAATGCACTTTAATGAATTAAAAAAATAAATAAATAAAAACAGTAAAGTTAGGCCAATTTTTTGTATAATGTGAAAGATGCTACGTCGAGTAAATAGATACCTAACATGTCATGCTTTAACCACTTAAGCCCCGGAAGATTTTACCCCCTTCCTGACCAGGGGGTATTTTGCGATTCGGCACTGCGTGACTTTAATGGACAATACGCGGTCGTGCGACGCTGTACCTAAACGAATTTGACGTCCTTTTTTTCCCACAAACAGAGCTTTCTTTTGGTGGTATGTGATCACCTGTGCGATTTTTTGATCATGCGCTATAAACAAAAAAAGAGCGTCAATTTTGCAAAAATAACAATATTTTTCACATTTTTTTATATGAAATTCCCCCAAAAAAAATGTAAAAATCAAAATTTTTTAACATTTTCGGCCAATTTGTTTTATGCTACATATGCTTGGTAAAAAAAATCGCAAAAAGCGTATTTTGATTGGTTTGCGCAAAAGATATCGCGTTTACTAACAAAGGGAAAGATTTTTGTTGTTTTTTTTTTAACGAGTAATGGCGGCGATCTGTGATTTTTTTTTTTGCGGGACTTCGACATTGTGGCGGACAGATCGGACCCTTGACTGACATTTTTGACACTTTTGGGGTTACCAGTGACATTACTGCAGTAATCAGTGCTATACATATGCACTGTTACTGTAAAAATGACACTGGCAGGGAAGGGGTTAACTGTATTGGAGAGGGAGGGGTTAAGTGTGTAGTAGAACCGTCTGATCTCCATTTTTACACAGGGGAGAATGACAGGCGGCTTGTTTACATTAGCCGCCTGCCTTTCTCCCTTCCCCACGAACGATCGCGAGTGACCGGCGGACATCGGGTCCGCCGGTCACACACACTGACTTCTTAGGGAACGAGCCGGGGCGGGCGCGCTTCAGCGGGCGCGCGCTCGCCCACTATTGGCTCACAAGTCGGTGACAGGCTAGTGACGTACCGGTACATCACTTTGCCTGGCCGGGGCTGACCGCCGCAGTATATGTACTTGCGGCGGTCGGCAAGTGGTTAAGGTAGCAGCCCAGACCCTCTAAAAAGGGTCCATTGCTACATTTTAATTTATGCAGGCCAGATCGATTGGGAGCAAATTTCCCCAATCGGCCCTCTCTTATCACCCACTCACAGACCCTTAAAGAGGAAGTAAACCCCCCTCTGACACTTTTACCTATAGGTAAGCCTATGATAAGGCTTACCTATAGGTACTGTAAATATCTCCTAAACATGTACCGTTTAGGAGATATTTATCTTACATGCAGCCAGTGACGTCACTGGCGCATGCGCTCTGAAGGAACGGCCGCTGGTGCCGTTTCTTCAGAGACCCATGCCGTGACTGTCGGCTCCCGCGCGCGTGCGCGGGAGTGACGTCACCGCGGCTCCGGCCAATCAGATGACCGGATGCCGCAATCCCGGAAGACGGGCGACTGGACATGTCGCCCGTCATTCAGCTAAGCGGACGGCACGGCGGGGGCTCGTTCTAAGGTAAGTATTTCATAATGAGCTAGTATGCGATGCATACTAGCTCATTATGTGTTTCTCTTTCAGGTCGAAAAAAAAAAAATTTGTATGGGTTTACAACCTCTTTAATTGAGTAGGTCAGTCCAGTGCAGTCACCAAGTTTTTTAAAAAAACTTGTGACAGTAATGGGCAGTGACAGGTACTCTTTATGGAGGGATCTGGGGTCTAAAAGACTCCAAATCCCGCCTTTGCATTTGAAAGCATTCAAAACGCAAAGTTTGGCTATTTTGAATACTGTAATTTTTTTAAGTAAGACTCCAGGAACGAGAAGTGATGTCATGACATCACTTCTAGGTTTCTACATCAGAGACCCGATCGGTGGGACGGGAGACCCAGGCGAGCTGCGGAAGGCTGATTAGCTGCATAGGTTGTTATTACAAGAAAGCTGATCGTCTAGCTGCAGGCATCACCCTAGTACATCCCCTTGAAGCAGAGGCCGCATATTTGCATTACATCGCATCCTTAAAATCGCACATGACTATTCTTTTTAATGTGCTACATTACAATGTGTTGCCTAGCATGGCAGCTTACTAGAACGCGGGTGTTTTGTCTTAATGTGTTAGTGTGCCATTCAAAAATAATGTCACCACAACATGTTAAGTGTGCAGTGCCACAACACGAAAGTGTGAATACGGCTTCAAGTTTTTTTTTTATTTTTTTTTAAAGGTGTTAGTTTCAGTTTATATATAGAAGTGTCATTGAATACATTTGAATAATGTACTTGTATGCAGCATTTTTTTCTTAACACAAATGACAATCAAGTAACTGTTAATATTTGTCCCTCGTCACCACAAAAGCAGTATAATATAGTGCATCATTTAGAAGTAGTAGACCTTTGCTCGGTCCAGGAATCCCATATCTTACTAAACCAATTTGGAAAGGCCATGTCTTGCTTAGATAAGTTTATATTTAGGGATTGTTCACAGGTTTCATCAAATTTATGGTTGGTGGATCCGCTTTAGCAAAATTGCTCTCCTTGAATAAAAACCTATAGAAAAAAGAAAATTCCCCTTGGTGTTTGGACTTTTAAGGCATTGTGTATTGGAAAATGACAAATGAAAAAAAATTGTAAATAAAACTAATGTTTATTAATCCATAGAAAAATATAACAAAAATTATAAAATAGTTATACATGCAAGTGAAGATACAAAAATTGCATAAGTTACGTTGTATTTACAGCACAATAGAAATTAACTGAAAATGCACCGATTGTGGAGGGTGCAGTGATAGAATTGTGACTTCCTCCATCAAACGCTTTTTGGAGAAAGAGCTCTCCTTCATCAGGGGGTATGGGAGGTGCAAGTCAATCACAGAGCAAGACGGGGATATTGTATGTATCTTCTTAAAAACAAGGTCTGGTATTTCTGCCTGTCCACCCAATATATGACACGCTGTATAGAGGATTGTTAAGAAGGAAGACAATGGCATAAAGTTACGATCTTATAATGTTCCTCGAAGTTTGTGTGGAAAAGCCACAAATCGGGAAAATAGGTATCGCTAAGGCCCAAAAGGACTCTGTCCCTGGAAGCTACAAATACTGATGTAAATCTACCAAAACTGGTACACCTATAAAATTCAACCTGCCAAAGTCAAAATGGTATACGGTGTGGTGTCATCCGCTAGAAGTCCAGGCTCGGGTTTTAGTTCATTGCTATTGTGCTGTATCTACACTGTTATGTACCATATGCAATTTTTGTATCTTCACTTGCATGTGTAACTATTTAATCTTCTTTTTTTATATTTTTCTGTAGATTAATAAACATTTGTTTTATTTACAAATTATTATTATTTTTTTTTTTTCATTTGTCATGATCCAATACACAATGCCTTAAAAGTCCCAACACCAAGGGGAATTTTCTTTCTTCTATAGTATACAAGGGATGTGGCATAGGCAGGGTCGACTCTAACCACCAGCATCTCTGAATAAAAACACATGAACGTAATGTCAGTCATTAAATTAGTGATAGATACTTTTCAGAATTCCATTTTTGAAATCTTTTTTCCGTAATAAATTTTTATTGAGAAAAAATATTTTTCAATATAACAAAAGACATTACAGCAATCTGCAGTTACACAAAGAACAAATGTGAACATGAAATCAAGAAAAAAAAAAGACGTCACAGGACCACTGGTCTCTGCATAAATTACATAGGTTTCAAAACTAAAGTTGGAAGAAGGCTCTATATGACAAGTCAGTTATCCATAACTAATAATTTAACAATAACTAAATTGTTAAAGAGCCCAGTTAGCAACACCATCATAAAGGAGAACACATAGTAATTATGATTAGGGGTGTTGAATATAATCGCAGCATCAATGCATAGCAATTCAGACGTTTGCGATTCCGCAACAATGCTGTGAGCCAGCCGAATCGATTGCTGATGACGTCATCATCCACTCCATGCAGTGCTCTGCCTCTTCTGGAGAGAGAGTCAGCTGATGAGCTGACAGCCAGTAGAGTGAAGGAGGAGGAGCTCGAGGAAACCAGCCTCAGCAGAAGCATCACTGAAGGCACAGCACAGAGAAGCAAAGATACACAGAGCATGAAGGAGGGGGAATCAAGTGACACTGAAAGCAAGTGAGTGCCAGTGTCACTGATCACATCCCTCCCACCACTATCCCTTTGCCTGATCACATCCCTCCCACCACTATCCCTCTGCCTGATCACATCCCTCCCACCACTATCCCTCTGCCTGATCACATCCCTCCCACCACTATCCCTCTGCCTGATCACATCCCTACCACCACTATCCCTCTCACCACTATCCCTCTGCCTGATCACATTTCTCCCACCACTATCCTACTGCCTGATCACATCCCTCCCACCACTATCCCTCTGCCTGATCACATCCCTCCCACCACTATCCCTTTGCCCGATCCTATTTCTCCCACCACCATCCCTCTGCCTGATCTCATCCCTCCCACCACTATCCCTCTGCCAGATCACATCCCTGCCACCACTATCCCTCTGCCAGATCACATCCCTGCCACCACTATCCCTCTGCCTGATCTCATCCCTCCCACCACTATCCCTCTGCCTGATCTCATCCCTCCCACCACTATCCCTCTGCCTGATCTCCTCCCTCCCACCACTATCCCTCTGCCTGATCACATTCCTGCCACCACTATCCCTCTGCCTGATCTCATCCCTCCCACCACTAGCCCTCTGCCTGATCTCATCCCTGCCACCACTATCTCTCTGCCTGATCACATCGCTGGCACCACTATCCCTCTGCCTGATCACATCGCTGCAATCACTATCCCTCTGCCTGATCACATCGCTGCCACCACTATCACTCTGCCTGATCTCATCCCTCCCACCACTATCCCTCTGCCTGATCTCATCCCTGCCACCACTATCCCTCTGCCTGATCTCATCCCTCCCACCACTATCCCTCTGCCTGATCACATCCCTCCCACCACTATCCCTCTGCCTGATCACATCGCTGGCACCACTATCCCTCTGCCCGATCACATCGCTGGCACTACTATCTCTCTGCCTGATCACATCACTGCCACCACTATCCCTCTGCCTGATCTCATCCCTCCCACTACTATCCCTCTGCCTGATCACATCACTGCCACCACTATTCCTCTGCCTGATATCATCCCTCCCACCACTATCCCTCTGCCTAATCGCATCCCTCCCACCACTATTCCCCTCCCTGATCACATCCCTGCCACCACTGTCCCTCTGCCTGATCACATCCCTCCCACCACTATCCCTCTGCCTGATCACATCCCTCCCACCACTATCCCTTTGCCTGATCACATCACTGCCACCACTATTCCTCTGCCTGATCATATCGCTGCCACCACTATCCCTCTTCCTGATCTCATCCCTCCTATCACTATCCCTCTGCCTGATCTCATCCCTCCCACCACTATCCCTCTGCCTGATCTCATCCCTGTCACCACTATCCATCTGCCTGATCACATCCCTGTCACCACTATCCATCTGCCTGATCACATCACTGCCACCACTATCCCTCTGCCTGATCACATCCCTCCCACCACTATCCCTCTGCCTGATCACATCCCTCCCACCACTATCCTTCTGCCTGATCAAATCCCTCCCACCACTATTCCTCTGCCTGATCACATCCCTCCCATCACTATCCCTTTGCCTGATCACATCGCTGCCACCACTATCCCTCTGCCTGATCACATCCCTTCACCACCATCCCTCTGCCTGATCCCATCCCTCTGCCTGATATATCATCCCTGCACCACCATCCCCCTGCCTGATCACATCCCTTCCACCACTATCCCTCTGCCTGATCACATCCCTGCCACCACCATCCATCCACCATCCCTCTACCTGATCATATCCCTCCCACCACTATCACGCAAATGACAATAATAATAATAATACAAGAGTTCTTCTGACTGCTTGAATTTTTGTATAACAACATGGGCATTAATCGTGATGCATCGCGGAATCGAATCGTTGATAGGATAATCATAATCAAATTGAATCGTGAGACCAGTGAAGATACACACCCCTAGTAATAATGGAACACTGTTATACAAAAAAAAATGGAAAACTCCACTCTTTCCTCATTAATTGGTTTCCCAGTGTTGCCTTAGCATGACTGATAATTGCCACGACTTGCATCTGATTTAGATTTTTAAGCTTATACAACCATGAGAAATCTATGTTAGAACACTAAAACAGCCTTACAGTATGTGTCTGCTTATGGTCAACTTACCCAATGGGAGCACAACAGGTAAGTGAGGGAGTAATTTAGGTTTCCAGCACTTTACCGCTTTCCTATTGAACAATTTAATTACACAAATTATCCATCTCTACACATGCTACAACAGCTGCCGAGCTGCATCCAAATCTGCTTCTCACAAGGGCCTCTTCTACAAAGTTGGAGAGGAAATGGTTGAGTCCCCTGGGTAGAGAACAGAGTGATCAGCTCTGTGGAATATTTAACCGTGTAATTGTCTACAGTGTTTGCGTTATAAGTGTCTTATTTGACAGCGTATGAAAATGTATCAAAATCACCCCCAGGATCAAAGAAGTTCCAGGGGTTCTTTTTCAAGTTCTATTGAGGCCTCAGGGTCTCTAACTATGAAAACGCCAGGATTCCTAGGTGTAGAAAAAAACAAACCTGAATACAATTATTAAAGCCTGTATTAGTTTCGATCAGAACGCAGTGGCTTAATATTGGACATTAATCACTGTTGGCTGAGAGTAGCTGGCCGTGAGTGAGCCCCGGCTCCATACCTCGCTGGTGTCACACAGAGGCTTCCTAATGCTTCATTTAAAAGCTCTCTTCTCTAATTCATCAAAGGCCGGCAGATTCGCTCTGGAGACAGCAGGCAAATTACTTCTGCTTCAGTTCCGCTAACCTTGGCCACACCAAAGGACCATTGCTGGTTGGGGCCTGCTTTAGCTGTGAAGGTTATAGCAGTAATACACGGCATAATTAGACCTCATGCTTAATCTATATTTTTTTTTTTTTTAGATATTTTCACTTGTTTTCACTTGTTTAATTAGTGCTAAAATAAATATGCAGCAACCCTTAGTGAGAGCTGGTTTTTGGTCAATTTTATTTTCACATTTTCCCTGTAGAAATGTAAAAACTATTTCTTTTTTATTATTGCTTTTAGTTTACAGGAAGGCGTATTCATGACACTCTGTTTGCAAAACATGACGATCTTTTTAATAAGAAAGCCCAGCATTAGCTTTATACTTTTTGCAAGACTGTGTCAATCAACTACTTTAAGCGGTGATCCAGCCTCCCCCCATGGAAAAATTTAAAGTCCGCAGCTACACATACTGTAGCTGCTGACTTTTAACAATAGGACACTTACTTGACCTGGAATCCAGAAATGTCGGCACCCCAGCCGATATTTCC
This sequence comes from Pelophylax lessonae, assembly GCF_965119305.1. Taxonomy (NCBI): domain Eukaryota; kingdom Metazoa; phylum Chordata; class Amphibia; order Anura; family Ranidae; genus Pelophylax; species Pelophylax lessonae. The sequence goes on from NC_138769.1 coordinate 156,281,191, forward strand.
ATCGGCTCTCGGGTGCTTCCACTGCCATAGCCTGTAAGGGAAACCGGCAGTGAAGCCTTGCGGCTTCAAAGTCGATCCCTATTGTGCATGCGCAAAGCACACCATGCTTTCTGATTGGCCCGGCGATGGGAAAGGAGGAGGGGGGGCCGAACTTCTGATGGACCTCGCCGTGGGGAGGTCTGTTGGAAGTGGGGATAGGTACCCGCTCCCCCCACCCCCCCCTCTGGTGCCAAATGAAGCACCAGAGGGGGGGGGGGGGGAGGAAGTTGCTCAGGCAACTCAAGCTGCGCCGAGCATAGTTACATAGTTAGTGAGGTTGAAAAAAGACATCAGTCCATCCAGTTCAACCTATGATGTGCGTGTGTGCTTTTAACCGTACATTGTATACCCCTGTATGTTGTGGTCTCTAAGGTGCCTATCCAATAGTCTTTTGAAACTATCAATGCTTCCTGCTGATACGACGAGAAGAGAATTCCACATCCTTACCGCTCTTATAGTAAAGAACCCCAGCATGTCTATATTTAAAGAAGCAGACCGCGATGAGGGCCAGGAAGTGATAGAAGAAAAATGAATATCAATCCACAGAAGAGCAGGCGACGTCCATATGTAAATACAGAAGCCAGCAGCACATGTGAGTAGAACCACAGGTTCAGCAGAACCACTGCAGCAAGGAGGCATGAATTTTACAAGCAGGAAACTGCAGGCTAAGCCATGACATATTAGCAAAAGAGGGGGGCATATCCCTCCTTTAAAGCGGAGCTCTTTCCCTCTATCCAAAACAGGAAGCTCTGCTTGTTTGCTTCCCCCCCCCCCCTTCCACTGCCACATTTTTCATCTTTTAGGGGGGAGGGGGGAGCGGGTACTTGTTTTTGACAGGTACCTATCCCCACTTCTGGGTGACCTCAGTGTGGCAAGATCCCCCCGGAAGTTTGGCCCCCTTCCTTCTTCCCCCACCACTGGGCCATTCACAAAGCAAAGCACAGTATGAAATCGGCTGTGAAGCTGCAAGGCTTCACTGCAGGGTTGCCCCCACAAGGAATGGCGGCGCCAGTGCCCGAGAACCGATTGAAAAATTGGCTGGGGTGCCGACATTGCGGGATGCCTGGACAGGTAAGTGTCCTAATGGTAAAAGTCAGCAGCTACAGTATTTTTTGGTGAGGGGGCTCCTCTTTAAGCCATTTAGTCATTTTGCAGAACAGAAGCTCTCTTAGACTTGCTTAAACTAAACTAGCGATGTGAATTGTAAAAGAGAAAACAATAATTAAATGATCATATTTAGACTGCAAATAGTAAAGAAAATCTATAAAAATAAAGAATAATTTTGTAATGTATCTATAAGGATGGCTGTTGTCTATTATTATTCTCCATTATTGAGGCACCTTGGCTTCCTAATGGCCACACTGGGGCTTAGATTTAACATCTGTAATTCTAAGATCTTGACATAGAGAGCCCTGAAAAACAGAACTAGTCAATGCTGGTTCCACCACCAGCATTGCACTCAAGGCCGCTATTTGCATAAGAGTTTACTTAAGTAGTAGTAAGTGGAGTTATTCAGGTAAAAGTTCCCTCAGTTCTTCTGGGGGAATGTACTTATAACAAATTAGCCTTACGCTGACTATATGCATCTGTAATTGTATGGAAAATAGAATACGTTTTTTTTACACTTAGCCGACTTGAAATGACAAGTTCTCAAGATCATGTTTCTCTGTGTGCTTCCAAGTGGTGCCACATTTGCTGATGTGAAGCAGGCAAGTGTCAGAATTCAAATTATTTATACCGTGTTTTGCAGTTTGCTAGAATTGTGAAACCAAATGCCCTAACTGGCCTCATATTTTATCAGAAGTAAAATCTGCTCGGAAGCCTAAAGTAAAAGAAAAGCCTAACTATACCTAATTTATAAAAGAAATTCTCTCCCTTTCCTCCTACGTATCCTGTCTAACCTGTATAAAAAAAAGGAGTTTGTTCTTTCCTACTTTAAATGCGCTCTGGTCTGGTCATGTGATTATGCAGCTCCAGCTCCCAGTGTCAGTGAGCAGTTGCTGCAGGGATGAGGAAGAAGCAGTGGCTGGGCTAAGGGAGGCAATGGGTGACATCACGGCTCCCAGAATTCACAGCCATTGTTGAATGCTCCCTTACACACAGCTGCAGAATCACGTGACCAAATCAGAGCAGATTGAAAATGGTTAGGTACAGGTTTGGGAGGGGATATTTTTAAGAATAGTTATAGTTATAGTTTTCTTCCACTATATATATATCAAGTATATCCAAATCAAAAAATATACAATATTGTAGCTTTAACTTGAAGTGTACTGGACTAATATATTAAACAATGTTGTCAGCTTTTCTATTTCTGTCCTATGGAGGACAGAACAACCCCCCCCTTCCAGTGTTATGAGATGAGGAGGCTAGGGGTAGGGTTTTAGTTCAAACCAGATGTGAGAAATCTATTTGACAACGCTTCTCCCCTAGAGACACAGTACAGCGAGTGTTGTCACCTTAGGGCAGGAAGTGTGTTACAGGCAGGATCACCAGGGTAAAATAAAATGGAGCTCCAGGCTCCTTCAGAAATAAAATGAACATTCAGCAGCTATAAATACTGTAGCTACTGACTTTTAATGTTTGGACACTTACCTGTCCACGAATCCAGCGGTGTCTTCACCTTTTTCAATCAGCTCTCGGGTGCTGCCGCCACTATCTCGGCTAAGGGAAACTAGCAGTGAAGCCTTGCAGCATCATAGCTTACTGTGCATGCGCAAAGCGCCCTGCACTTTTTTAATGGCCCAGTGGCGGGAAAGGAGGAGGAGGGGCTGAACTTTCAGCGGAGAAGTCAGGTGGAAATGGGTGCAGGTACCTATCAAAACCTGGTACCCGTCGCCCTCCCCCCCTGAAAGGGGCTCAGTGTAGCAGCGGAGAGAGGGAGAGGAGGCAAACAAGCTGAGCTTCCCCTTTTGGGTGGAGCTCTGCTTTATGAAAAAAAATAGGAAACAAATCCAATCACTGCCTTTTAGGACTGCACCACTGGAAAGTTGAAATTTCTAACACTTTTTTTTTTTCTCTTGGGAAGTGGGAAAATGGTGCACATTTTTATCCGGAGGATTGTTTTTTGCAGGCCCAGAACTGATAATATGAAAGACTTATTACGAAGTTCCACATCGCAGTACAAAGCACCCACATTGGCCATTACCGATCCTCATTCGGGAATGTTTCATGAATTATAGATTTTTATGTGAGAAAAAATGGGGGCTTTATATAACAAAAAGCACTATTCACACCTTTGCACGCTGCGTTTGAGAGTTTCTGTGGTGCTTTTTGCTGTGCGTTCCACTTTTTTTTAACCGTGATTTTGCCGCGAGTTTACAGCGATTTGTGGGTTTTTTTTTTTGTTTTGTTTTTTTTTGGGAAAATTTGTTGGAAAGATTTGAAAAATGCCAAACTCAAATTGTGGTGGCAAAATCGCAGTAAAAACATGTTAAAAATGCACTACATGCTTTTCTGCAGCTTCTCTATTGAAGTCTATTGAACCAAAAAAGCAAAATAAGCACTGTTTTGCATTTAAAAAAAGTCCCTAAACCTGTTCCAAAAACGCAGAGACACATAAATGTTTCGATGTGAACGTGTTCCATAGGAACCCATGTTAAAAAAATGTCCTGCATTTCTGCAAAAAGCATGAAAAAACGCATTTGTGTGAATGGAGTCTTTGAGTGCTCTCTGCATAATGCTGCAGAAAACGATAAGATAAGATCCTGGTCACATGACTTTGACTTTCCTCCTTCTTCCTAAAACACATTAAAACAAAAGGGACTTTGCTTATGTTAATGTCCTACAGCAAGCAAAGCATTTTTTTCCTTTGAAACACAGCGATGTGGCTGTGGGAGGGCTATACCGCTGCTCTATAAATCTGGCCCATAGTCGTTTTGACTGTCCTGGTGTAGGATGATGCCGATTAGAGATCGACCGATTATCGGCAGGGCCGATATGCACTTTCCCCGATATATCGGAATCGGCCTCGGAGGTTACCGATATTGCCGATATTTCGGGAAAGTGCTTGTACCGGAGTGATGCCTGCAGCTAGAGGCATCACCCCGGTACCGGCGTCCATAGCCGACGGTCGGCTGTCTTGTAATGACAACCAATGCGGCTGAGAAGTCTTTTAGACCCCAATATCCCTCCACACAAGTACCTGTAAAAGAAAAAAAAAAATTTTTGTACGAAAATGTCGGCCAATATTGGCCAATACCGATATGCATTGGCCAAAATATCGGTATCGGCAACGAAAAATGGATATCAGTCAATCACTAATGCTGATATACTGTTGTTGCTATGGCTTCTTCACACAAATATGATTTCTACTGCGTCTGCTGTCGCACAGCCATACGCAACAATGGAAATCACATTGTTTTCTGCGATGCTTGTTTACATCAAGACCTCAATAGCAGCTCAAGAAATACGCACAAATGTGCGTTTTTGGCAGAGTTTTGTGTTTAAAGTGGAACTGCACCACAAACCAAAAATACTATTTAATTCATTTGTATTATTCAAAGCAATCTCCCCCATCCATCCATGTCCCAATGCTTTATTTTGCTGAGAAATTATTTTGAAAGACACCCCCTAGCATTTCTGGTCATAGCCATCTTGATTAAGGGAAGATGATTTATGTTTAATTTACTTCCTGGAATCCATCTGCTCTTAGCTCAGGCATATGCTTAGCTGAGAACCAATTTGCTACACAAATAAAACATTTTTTGTAAATAGATACGTTTTTTCCTGCATGATGAGCACTGATGAGGCCGCACTGATGAGGCCGCACTGATGAGGCCGCACTGATGAGGCCGCACTGATGAGGAGGCACTGATGAGGAGGCACTGATGGGGTGGCACTGATGACGAGGCACTAATATGCAGCAATGATGGGCAATGATAGGCGGCACTTATGGGTGCTGATATGTGGCACTGATAGGTAGCACTGATATGCAGCATTGGTGGGCACTGATAGGTGGCACCGATGGGCACTGATAGGCGGCACTGACGGGCAATAATGGGCACTGGTAGGCGGCACTGATAGATGGCAATGATGGGCACTGGTGGATGGCACTGATGGGAATCACAGGCAGCTCTGATGAGGAGGGCACTGAAAGGGTCCCTGAGCCCTGATTGGTGGCCATGGGTGGGCAATCCCTGGTGGCTCTAGTGGCATCCCCCAAGGGTCTGCACTGGTAATCAATGCTCTGATTACCAGCACAGACCCTTCCCTGTCAGGAGAGCCACCGATCGGTTCTCCTCTACTCGTGCCTGTCAGGCACGAACTGAGAAAAGCCGATCAACTGCACTTCCTATTTACTATGTGACCAGCTGTGATTGGACATATCATTAGGCTCTTTACCGGGATCGGAGATGCGGTAAATCAGAGTGACACACCACACCACCTTTTGCTGCTCTGCACGCCCCCTGACAGGGCCAGTCAGGATAGAGCAACCACTTCCCGGCCATCATTTTGCTATATGGCTGGTGGGAAGTGGTTAAAGAGTCCTTAATTATGGAAGCCACCAAACCCTTCATATTCTTAATTTAGATAGCTGCTCTTCAGAGTGTGATGACTTTAGAGTGACTTTTTAGGTGGTGGAGGTTAAAGCTAGCCATACATTTATTTAAATTTTTTTGTTTTGTGAACATTACATTTTCTAACTATAAGCCCCCGTTCACACTGGGGCGACCTGTGAGACGACCTGGTCGCCTCACAGTTCGCCGTAGGTCGCCTACCATAGAGAAGCTATGGACCTGTTCTAATAGGAGCGACACAAGTCACTCCGACTTAGAAAAAGGGTCCGGAGCTTCTTTGGGGCGACCCGGAGCGACCTGCATAGACTTCGTTGTTATGAAGTCCGTGCTGGCCGCTCCGAGGTCGCGGGGCGAGCAGCGCGCCGCGACCTATGAGGTCGCCCGGCAAAGTCGGGTCGCTGCAATGTGAACGGGGGCCTTAGACTTGCGGTTAGAGAGTGGCAAAAATGCGCGGCTTAAACATGTTTTTGCCAACCACCCCCTGTAAGCTGCAATTAGCGGATGAGGTGTTTACATGCAGTGGCTGCCATCCTTTGCACCTGCAGCAAAGTTGACCCTACTTGTAGCGTTCAGCAGGTGGCGTGCCAGCCAAACGCTACACATTCGAGTCAATGAGAAAGTGCCGCAAAGGGCAATGCGGTTAATGAGTTAAAACGGAGTTCCGTAGCTGCTGACTTTTAGAAAACAGCCACTCGCCTGTCCCACGATCCAGCGGCGTACTCACCCCAGCTGTGTTATCCCCGTGTCCTCCCTCGGTGGCGCTGGCATCTCTACTATGGACACCTATTACAGCTTGAGGCTTCACAGCCGGATGCTCATCACGCATGCGCGAGTGGGGCTGCACTTTGTGACTGATCCCGAAGTCTTCTAGAACCTTCATGTGCCCCAGAAGACTTCAGGAAGGAGAACTTCTGCTTCTGATCACCTGAGGCGCCCGGAACGGAAGTAGGAGCAGGTACCTGTCAAAATCGGGTACCTGCTCCCCCCTCCTCCCCAAAATCTCAGTTTCACAAACCGGAGTCGGGGAGAAGGCCTTAAAGCAGAAGTTCCACCACTTTTGGGTGGAACTCCACTTTTAAATAGGTAGTGAGGAGGCAAAGCATTGCTTCCTCACCATCTGTCAGTGCACTCTGAGCGCAGATTGGGTGTCAAAGGCCAGGGAGATTTAGACACACGTCTAAATGTACCCTTAATGGAGAAAAATATTCGTTTTTGACCGCAGTGATGAGAAAATTAAAAATGCCACAGCAGTTTTTAGTTTATTAGTGCAAAACTCATTTGCAGTAGGTTGTTGATGTGAAATCGTTCTCTTTAGCTCGTCACCAGCCAATGTAGTGATCAGTGGCTCCCCTTGAATCAGCTGTAGAGGCAGGCATTTTACCATATGCCAGGTTGACCAGTTAAAAGCACCATGAATGTAATAAACACTGCTGTCATCGTGATTAATTGATCGCTGTTTTGATAAGCATTTAAACCGCATTCATCTTCTTGTGGACCTACTCAGGACAATTTACCACATGTGGATATTAAACTGCACATGATTTCATTCCTGTCATTGCTCATGTCTGTCCAGCTTTAGCCGTCCTATTTCCTCCATCCATTTTTTTACCTTCTGATATTTGTAAAGGTCTTGATAAATAATATAACAGTGGTGCAATATATGGGAAACCGAGAAGGAGAGATGATGGATAAAGGGCAGAGAAGTAAGATACCAAAATACCAGACGTGTTTGAATCTTGAAAGGGTTTATGCAGGGTAGCAGTATCTGTAAAGCAGAAGCGTGGGCTGCCGTGAATGTTGAAGCTGAACCTCAGGCAGATATAAAAGACAAATTAATGCAGCTCTGTATTTATTAATAATTCATTAAATGTGTTTTTGTAAATGCAACTAGTATATCTACCTGGATTTGACTTAAAATCGGCGCTCCTGCAATTCCCCATACAGCAACAGTCCAACTGAAGGAGGTAAGGGCAGGACTAGGAACCAAAGAGGTATTCTACATATACATATGCTTGCTGTTATTTAAAGAAGAGAGCAGAGGTATGTTCTCATTGGTCTTCTGCTGCACATTCACTTTTCTTCCAGCAGGCTAGGGTAGAGAGAGGACACCAGTGTATAACCGCTTGCCAACCCGCTGCTGTGACACGGCGGCTCCTGCAGGCACAGCGACATACCCGTACGTTGCTGCCTGCTTGCGGGTTTTGGGCATGTGCGTGCACGCCCACGTACTCCTTTGTGATTTCACACATTGGGAGTGTGTCAGCAGATCCTGCCCAATGATTCATGGCCAGGTCCTGCTGATCCGCTGTGTCAAAACACAGCCCAGAGCCCTGTGTTGAGGGCTCTATACAGAAGAGCAAGCAAAAGTCACAAATCGATCTGTAGTAAAAAGCAGCACACATTACACATTATTGGGCACACAACCCCTTGATTGCCAAAAGATGGTAACCCCTTATCAGCCAGTGTCATTAGTACAGTGATAGTGTATAGCAGGGATCTTTAAACTACGGTCCTCCAGCGGTTGCAGAACTACACATCCCATGAGGCATTGTAAAACTCTGACATTCACAGACCTGACTAGGCATGATGGGAAGTGTAGTTCCTGAACAACTGGAGGACCATAGTTCGAAGACCCCTGGTGTATAGTATTATCACTGTATCACTGATCACTGTGTCAATGGAGATGTCGGTTAGTATCGGATTGTCTGCCGCACTATCACAGTCCCTCTATATGTCGCTGAATACTGCCATTACTAGTTAAAAAAATAATAAAAAATACAGTATATATACCATCATTTGTAGATGCCATAATTATCACGCACACTGATTATTATACATATATATGTTTGGGATTATCACCCCAGAAGTGTTATTAACTTTGAACCATGTCTCCAGAATACCACTTTGGAGTAATTTTAATACTGCTGTTTGTATATGTTTTGTCCTAATAATTATTTTTAAATGAACTAAATAAAATATGTAGTATTTTTAATTTATTCTCCAGTTTATTGGCACCTTAAAAATCCCAGCTCCTACAGGAGCACCTCTTTCTTTGTTTTAGGCTCGGTTCACACTATTGCGATGCGGGAAGGCTGCGAATTCACAGCCTGTTCCCGCATCGCACACGCACCCCCGGCAGTTCACACTGCCATATGCGATCCGCTGGGGGTGTCAATGTAATCTTAACGACACCCCCAGTTTGATCGCATATCGCAGTGCGATCGTGCAGTTCGCACAGGATCGGATCGCACAAGTGTGAACCGCTGTGCGATCCGATCCTGATGCGGCAGCAAAAATGCCTCCTGTGCGTCTTTGCTGCGGGTGCGGTGCGAATTTAGCCATACAAACTGTATGGCTAAACTCGCACCGCACAGCTGATCGCATGTCATGTCGGAGCAGTGCGCTCCGACATGACATGCGAACCCGGCACACGCAGAAGTGTGAACCGGGTCTTATACTTTCATAAAGTGATGCGGTGCAGGTGAATTTACCTCTGGAAACATTTTTCCTGTCTGATTAATACACACTTATTGGGATTTTTTTTACCAAAGATGTAGCAGAATACATTTTGGCCAACATTATGAAGATATTTTTTTTTTTTTAATTGAATAGGTTTTATAGCAGAAAGTAAAAAAGTTTTTTTTTTTTTTTTCAAAGTTTTTAGTCTTTTTTGTTTATATAGTAAAGAAATAAACCCAGTGGTGATCAAATTCCACCAAAAGAAAGCTCTATGTCTGTGAAAGAAATTATATAAATTTCATATAAGTACATTGTTGCATGATTGTACAACTACCAGGTAAAGTAGTGCAGTGATGAATAGCAAAAAATGGCCAGGTCATGTAGGGGATAAAATCTTATGGAGGTTAAAGAGGAGCCCCCCCCCCCCCAAAAAAAAATAAATAAATAAAAGTCCGCAGCTACTACAAACACTGTAGTTGCTGATTTTTACTCTTAGAGCACTTACCTGTCCAGGCTTTAATGGTGTCCTCACCTGAGCCGATTCTTGAATCGGCGCTTGGGTGCTGGAGCCTCCATCCTGGCTAAGGGAAACCGACAGCCGGTTTCCTACTGCACATGCATCAGTCGCACTGCACTTTGTGAATGGGCTGGCGGGGGGGCCGGAAGGAGGGGGGCCGAACCTCCAACTCACTTTGCTGGGCAAACTGAGCCGGAAGTGGGAGAGCGTACCTGTCAAAACCAGGTACCGACTCCCCCCAAAAGGTGAGGACATGGGGGAAAAAATTGGGACTTTAATTGAGGCAAAATGGCGTTGGAAGTTTAACCACTTGCCGACCGCCGCACGACTATCTACGTCGGCGGTCAGCCCCTCACAGGCAAACTAACGTAGGGCTACGTTGCTTGCTTGTGAGGGTCTAGGGAGCGAGCGCGCGCCCCCCGGGGTGCGCTCCCGCTCCCGCGTGGTCACGGACCCCCCCCGCGCGTGTGACCAGCGGACCCGATGTCCGCCGGTCACTCGGCGATCGGCGGGGGAGAGGGAGAATGTCAGGCAGCTTGTGTAAACAAACTGCCTGTCATTCTCCTCGCTGCAAAGACACTGATAAAACGGATCTGGTATGTAGATCCGTTGATCAGTGTCCTTACAGCTAGAGCCACAGCCAATCACAGTAGATACCACGCCCCTAGGGACACACACAGCCCCTCCCTTCCAAATAAAGTTAACCCCTTCACTACCAGTGTATTTTTACAGTAACAGTGCATATGTATAGCACTGATTACTGTAGAAATGTCACTGGTAACCCCAAAAGTGTCAAAAATGTCAGTCAAGGGTCCGATCTGTCCGCCGCAATGTCGCAGTACCGCAAAAAAAATCGCAGATCGCCGCCATTACGCGTTAAAAAAAAAAACAACAAAAATGACAAAAATCTTTCCCTTTGTTAGTAAACGCGATAACTTTTGCGCAAACCAATCAAAATACGCTTTTTGCGATTTTTTTTACCAAACATAGGTAGCATAAAATAAATTGGCCGAAAATTTTTAAAAATTTTGATTTTTACATTTTTTTTTGGGGGAATTTCATATAAAAAAATGTGAAAAATATTGCTATTTTTGCAAAATTGACGCTCTTTTTTTGTTTATAGCGCGTGATCAAAAAATCGCACAGGTGATCAAATACCACCAAAAGAAAGCTCTGTTTGTGGGAAAAAAAGGACGTCAAATTCGTTTAGGTACAGCGTCGCACGACCGCGCAATTGTGCGTTAAATTCACGCAGTGCCGAATCGCAAAATACCCCCTGGTCGGAATGGGGGTAAAATCTTCCGGGGCTTAAGTGGTTAAACATGGTTAAAAAACCATATGTTTATTGAATGATAACACATTGAAAGAAAACATATATCGATGGCAACATTCATATGCACCACCAGTACAATAGACAATCAAGGTAAAATAGTACATGGTAAAATCATAGGGATACATGATTGAAGCCCATTTGGTAATCATAGGGATACATAATTGCAGCCCATTTGGTAATAGCAGAAACATGGCATATTCCAAGGTTGACATCTAGTGATGTTTATTCATGCATATCGTAGAGCATAGCAGTGTGCCATCGTAATAGCAACTAGTAAAGTATGGTCAAATTCAGATGCATCATAAGGCCCTACGTGTTTCGTGATCATCATCACTTCTTCAGGGGCGAATGCATCATAGATCTAAAATGAAACATGTAAAAATAAATGATAGGTCCACACTTAGGGGAAAGGGGGAGATAACAGGGTAACCAAAAAGGGAACAAGTGAACCCTCTCTGTGTAGTACTTACATAGCCACTGTATATTAAACCATGTTTAAACTTCCAACGCCATTTTGCCTCAATTAAAGTCCCAATTTTTTCCCCCATGTCCTCATATTGATTCCAGGGATGGAGACTTCCTTACTATATGTCTCATTTAAAGTCCCAAACTTTTTGTTTTGTTTTTTTTCCCCCAAAAGGTGCCAAATATGGCAGCGGAGTGGGGTAGGAAGCAGACAAGTGGAGCGTCCCCTTTTAGGTGGAGCTTAGCTTTAAGTAAAACACTTTTGCAGTCTAACTGTAGTAGAGTAAGATATCTCATCGGTCTTGCTGTATGGGTGGCAGGGCTGCATAAAGCTCAGGACTGGATGGACAGAAATGCAAATACTTTGGCAAGTAAAACAGCTTCCATATTTCCTTTTCATTTACATATTTTGGTCTTTGCCTGGAGCTCAGTTAAAAAGTATGAAGAGCGCTGTATCCAGTAGTAGTGAAGAGAGGCTGATAACAATGCATAGGCTGCACCCTGCAAAGGTACATTTCATGCCGTCACAGACATCTTATTTCAGCTGAACTCTAGGCAAATTCTCCTGATTCGATCATTGCCAGCAGAAGTAGGAAGCTTGGCTCTGACAGCGGCCATCCTCTCTACGTGATAGACGGCAAACTATTGCACACAGCCTTGAGACCAATAACCACACAGGAATCATAGTACGTTGCTGCAAACTGGTTTATAACTGAGGAAGAGACCCTCCAGCAGTTAAAGAAAAGGCATACCTTTTTCTTATAAGCTCATTTTTTATTCTGTTTGAAATTTTCCTTTAAAATAGATCTATATGATATATCTTTGGGGACAAAGTAACAAGTTTATCAAAAAGTTTTATAGACACGGTGCCCCTGATAATTAAAATTAAACTCTAGGCACATCGCTAATTACATAGATAAAATAGATGTTTATTATAGTATGTCATTTTATACTATATGTATTAAAAAAAAGAGCTGGAATCGTTTTTTTTTTTTTAATATACACTATATTACCAAATGTATTGGGACACCTACAGGCACATGAACTTTAATGGGATCCCAGTCTTAATCCATAGGGTTCAGTATTGAGCTGGTCCACTCTTTCCAGCTATAACAGCTTCAACACTTCTGGGAAGGCTGTCCACAAGGTTTAGGAGTGTGTATATGGGAATGTTTGACTATTTTTCCAGAAGCACATTTGTGAGGTTAGGCACTGATGTTGGAGAAAAGGCCTGACTTGCAGTCTGCGCTCTAATTCTTCCCAAAGGTGTTCTATCAGGTTGAGATCAGGACTCTGTGCAGGCCAGTCAAGTTCCTCCACCCCAAACTCGCTCATCCATGTCTTTATGGACCTTGCTTTGTGCATTGGTGTGCAGTAATGTTGGAACAGGAAGCAGCCATCCCTGTTCTCTCAAAGTTGGGAGCATGAAATTGTCCAAAATGTCTTGGTATGCTGACGCCTTAAGAGTTCCCTTCACTGGAACCAAGGGGCTAAGCTCAACCCCTAAACGATAACTCCACACCACAATCCCCCCCTCCACCAAATTATTTGGACCAGTGCACAAAGCAAGGTCCATAAAGACATGGATGAGCGAGTTTGGGGTTTAGGAACTTGACTGGTGTGCACTGAGTCCTGACCTTAATCTGATAAAACAGCTTTGGGATGAATTAGAGTGGAGACTGTAATACCAGGCCTTCTCGTCCATCATCAGTGCCTGACCTCACAAATGAGCTTCTGGAAGAATGGTCAAACATTCCCGTTGACAGCCTTCCCAGAAGAGTTGATGCTGTTATAGCCGCAAAAACCTGGCCAACTCAATACTTAACCCTACGGACTAAGACTGGGATGCCATTAAAGTTCACGTGTGTGTAAAGGCAGGCGTCTCAATACTTTTGGTAATATAGTGTGTGTGTGTGTGTGTGTGTGTGTGTAGTTTAGTTTTAAGGGCTCATTCACACCAGGTGCACCGAACTGCCTCCGCCTGCCAGAACACACTGATTAGTGCTGGCAGCCTTTGTCTGTAAGCATTCATCTTTGTTGGAATTACAAATAAGTTGGACTTAGGAACGAGCTTCCGGAACTGAACTCCTTCGTAAGTAGGAGAAAACGAATAGCTGGGCGCTGAGGTCAGTATCAAATTAAAAACACTTTATTAAAATAAGCAGCACACTTATATAGAATTTAGCATGAAACAGCATGGGTAGGGAACACATGGGACCAAGCAGCTGTAATCAGTGTGAGGCTGTAGACATCACTGAGCAAACAGAGACCGAGGATAACAGGGAGTCAGGCAGCTCCGAGTATGGGTATTGGCAGCAGCGTTCTAGGCTGCACACGAGGATGACCGCTGTCAAAATGCCTGGTGGATGTCGGAAAGGGGGTGTGCATGATGCATTTCCAGGGACTTGCCCTCTTCTTCAAATGCTCTGAGGAATTATGCTCTGATTCTCCTGTTTCTAGCTCGACCGATCCTTATTCCTTTGATTTTTTGCAGGCCCCCATTAAACACACTGATTTTTGTCCACTGTCCACTTTTTATCCTGCCCATGTAAAAGGATCTTTCATAGATACCTTTACTATGTCACTTTTTCAGACATCTTGAAATTAGGTTCAAATGCACATTCCTCTAGCACTAATATCCATAATCTCACTGGTTCTCAGAAAAAAGCTCCTTTTACTCTCGCTGAGAATAATGAACTTATTATCAGAAAGACTGATAAAGGAGGCGCTATTGTACTTCAGGATAGATCAGCCTACCTTGCGGAAGCCTTTTGGTTGCTCTCCGATGATTCCACTTACCTTAAGCTTCCACGTGATCTACTGCCAGGTTTGGAGGCAGAATCTAAATCCTTACTAGATTCTGCCCAGCTAGATAAAGTCATTAACAAAGGAGAATACATGTTTATGTACAGGGAATTTTTGAAGCATCCCTATTTTTATCATTTACCCAAGGTGCACAAAAGTTCTACCAATCCATCCGGCAGGCCAATTGTAGCTAGCATGGAGAGTGTCACCAGTGGGCTCTCTCAATACATCGATTGCTTCTTACAGCCCATGGCTAGTAATTACTGTTGGGAACCCTCTTACATTTGGCTGTCCTTCGATGTCCAATCTTTATATACTTCCATCCCACATGAAGTTGGCCTCACAGCCCTCAGTCTCTTTCTCACCAAAGAATGTCATCTGCATCCTGCGCAGGCCCGGTTCATTTTGGGGGGTACCCGCTATTGTTTGGAACACAATTATTTCTCTTTTCAAGGTGATTTTTTTTCCTCCACATATGGGACACGCCGATGGGAGCCTCATTTTCTCCCTGTTATGCAAATCTTGCCCTTGGCTGGTGGTAAAAGTGTCGTATGTAGAGAAACAATCTGTTTGCTGCCCATATCGTCGTTTATGGACGAAATATTGACAATATTATCGTCATCTATGATGGCCCCCATTCCTCAGCTGTACCTTTTTGTTCAATATTGTAATGACAATACAATCGGTCTGTCCTTTACTCATGTTTGTGATCCATATACTTTGGTTTTCCTTGACCTTTAACCAGGCCATACCAATGGGCAAATTGCTTCTAAGATGCATTTCAAACCCACCTTGGGCAACCCTTACTTTCATTCCCATAGTTGCCATCACCTGAGGTTGCTTAACAACATCCCTAAAGGACAGTTTAGTCGTCTGTGGAGGAACTGTACACTTGATCACTTGATCAGGATTATTTTTCAAGGTCCACAAAGACCGATTTCTGGAAAAAGGTTTCAATCGCAGCTTAGTTGAACAATCCTTTAAAACGTGCCACTAGCCAGATTAGGACTGATAAAACAAGACTACATTGGGGGGCCGATATCAAATTTATAACCCAGTTTCACTCCTGTTTCAAACTTCAAACAGATGGAGAAGGGTATTGTGCGGCATTGGGGGATATTTTTAAAGGACCCCAAGTTGGGGCCAGTTCTCCCAAACAGACCTAAATTTGTCTGTAGAAGGGCTCCCAGTGTGAAAAAACAAATTTTACCCCAGCAAATTACAATCCAGCAAAAAGTCCTCCCTCCCATCCTTTGGCTACCTTCTTCAATATAGTAGGGATGTTTCAATGTAAAAAACGAAGATGCAAGATGTGCAAATTTGTCAAACACCGCAAAAAGAGTTTTACCGATAAAGGGAAAAAAAAGTCATGCATTTGAAGAAGAGGGCAAGTCCCTGGAAACGCGTCATGCACACCCCCTCTCCCGATATCCACCAGGCATTTTGACAGCTGTCATCCTCATGTGCAGCCTAGAATGCTGCTGCCAATACCCATACTTGGAGCTGGCTGACACCCTGTCATCCTCGGTCTCTGTTTGCTCAGTGATGTCTACAGCCTCACACTGATTACAGCTGCTTGGTCCCATGTGTTCCCTATCCATGCTGTTTCATGCTAACTTCTATGTAAGTGTGCTGCTTATTTTAATAAAGTGTTTTTAATTTGATACTGACCTCAGCTCTCTGCTATTCGTTTTCTTCCACATCGAGGTGATACTACCCAGATCTTCAGCAGGAGCGGCAGAGGTTCCAGTCTCGGTCTCTTCTCCTGTTCATCCATCCAGTTGCCTCATCCATACCTCTACCGTGTTGATGGTCTACAGATACAGATGAAAGTTCCAACGGACCAAGGGACTATGCACTTCTCCTAGGAGCGCCATATGTACTGTGTACTTGTACACTTTTTGGACTTCATAAGTATGAGACTTACTGTGCTATTTCATTGCTCTGCTCTTTCTATCTCGACTCGCTCCTCAAGATATATAGAAATTCCTTCAATTTTAAAACATTTTATTTTATTACGAGTACCTATATAGGGATGTCAATTTACATATATATTGTACATTCACATCAGTCCCTGCCTCAAAGGAGCTTACAATCTAAGGTCCCCTAACTCCCATTCATACATACACATACTAGGGCCAATTTAGTCAGAATCCAATTAACATACCAGCATGTCTTGGGAGTGTGAGAGGCAAACTGGAGGAAACCCACGGGGGAACAGGGAGAACATTCGAACGTGCAGGTAGCTCCATGGTATGAACCGATATCCATAGTGCTGCTAGGTGGAGGTGCTAACCACTTAGCCACTGCGCTGCTTGTGTAGCAGAAACATTGTGCGCATTCACACAACTTGCATGATGACATCAGCTTCTACTCCAGATGTGTTTTGTCATAAAGACTTTGTTAAAGTGGAACTGAACTCAAGATTTTCTGTGTTATAGGAAACATTTAGAATGTTAATTGTGCCTATGAAGTACCCTAAAAATGTTCATCATAGTTGTATATCTGCAGTGTGAGATTGAAGGCACTGCCCTTTCTTAATGACATTCGGATTTAGCGTTCAATATATGGCAATGTCACTATTTAGGAGGAAGCAAAACCCTGCCTCTACCAAGATGGCCACCTCCACATGGTGCAGAAAAGGACATGGTAGGTAAGCAATAGGGGAAATTTAAGTTGCAGTGAGACTACAGGCAATACCGTTGACTATTCTTTTCACCCTCTGCATGCCCTTTTTTTGTGCACAACTTCCAGAGTTCAGTTTACAGAGTTCCGTTTTTCAGGGCTTACGTGCTGTATGTATACTGTAGTGGGTTGTACTGCTGGAATGGTACTTTTTTTGTGGAAATTAAATGAAATAACAGGTTTGTTGATTATCAGGTGCCCTCCATGTTTGTACTTGTCTCCACTTGCTTCTCCTTCATCTCCAAAATAATGTATTACATCCAGGTGCGGGGAGCACATTACTCCTTCTCCTCCTTTCCACATTACGGCACTGGCTGCTTGAAAGTCTGATCACCCGACCTAAGCGTTGTCATATGGGTTGTCAGGAGGATTCTCGGTATTGTGTGGACTCATTCAGAACATCCACATGGATTATTGTGTGGTCTCAAAAGAGAGAACAAGGTTGTAGGGGAAGTGAGTGGAAGGCAAATACAAGCTATGAAGGGTTCCTGTTATTCATCTAGCCTGTTACTTTTACCTGAATGGGCAAAGTACAAGTCCATGTAGGCTTGTTCACACCAGGTGTGCTGGAACTGCACTAGGTTGCCTTGCCCAGGGTAGTTCCAGGGCAAAATAGGGCAAAAAGCCTTGCAGCTCAAACTCCTACATTGCAACGTAGCTGTGTGAATAGAACTTTATGAAATGCCACTAAAAAAAAAAAAGATAAACAGTCCAATGGGCAACAGACTGCCAGCGTATACCAGAAACTGCAATCAGTGTGGTGTTCTAGTGTGAATGAGTCCCTTAGGCTGAGGCCTTAGGGTCCTTTCACACGATCCGTCTTGCGATGAGCTCCGTTCTCTGCTCAGCGGGGATTGATCCGCCGATCCCCGCTGAACAGGTGGATGACCGCTCCGTCTCCGCACTGTTTGTGGAGAGGGAGGTGTCAGAGCCCCGCTGCTCTTTATGGGGAATAGGATGAGAGCGGACCGCCTGTCCGCTCTCATCCGATCCGATCCCCTGGACAGATGGAAAATAGGGTTTCCATCCTTCCAGATTTCACGGACAGGATCGGATGCAGATGGCAGCGGATGTCAGTGGACATGTCTCCGCTGACATCCGCTGCTCCATAGGGATGCATGGAGGATCCAATCAGATCTGCCTAAAAAACTGACAGGCGGATCTGATCGGATCGTGTGAAAGGAGCCTTTTAGGCTTTCCATGTTATTAACAAAGTAACTCTTCATACATTTTGAATAATTTTAAGGGCTCTTTCACATGGGCGTTCAGTTTTTTATGCCCGATCAGTTCCTTTTTTTTTTTTTTTTTTTGAAACGGACACGGATGACACTTGTGACTAGATGGGCCAAATGGTTCTTATCTGCCGACACATTCTATGTTTCTATGTTTCTATGTGTCATCCGGTCCGTATGTCCGTTTTTCATCCCATCCTTTTGCGGATGAAAAAAGGACATAATGTATCTCTATGTAAACACGGATGTCAGCAGATGATCATCCGCTGACATCCGTTTTTCGTCCGATCAGTTCCATTTTTTTTGAACGGAAGAGAACCCTATTTTTTCTTCCGTTCAAAAAACGGAACGGACGCAAAAACGGATGTCAGTGGTGTCATCCGTTTGCGGATGAAAAACGGACATAATGTATCTCTATGTAAATACTAATGTCAGCGGATGACACCACTGACATCCGTTTTTGCGTCCGTTCCGTTTTTTGAACGGAAGAAAAAATAGGGTTCTCTTCCGTTCAAAAAAACGGAACTGAACGGAACGGACGAAAAACGGATGTCAGCGGATGATCATCTGCTGACATCCATGTTTACATAGAGATACATTACGTCCATTTTTCATCCGCAAACGGATGGGATGAAAAACGGACATACGGAACGCCCGTGCGAAAGAGCCCTTAATCATGGTGATCTTTGTTCTACACGCACATTTGAGAAATGATGTCCCAGTGTTCCCAGTCCCCAGTATCTCCTGAGCTGAACAGGTTTCAGCATTTTACAGCTGTCAGGAATGAGTGAGAAAGTGATAAAACAAAGTGTATAAATATTAATAGTGTGTTAAATTGGATGTATATATACAGCAGATTTGTTTTTCTTTTTAATTAGCAAAGCATTACCACCAGCATCAATTTACACATGAAAATGCATTTATATAGCTGACGGCAAACTAGACATTCAGCCTCTTCTAAGGAAAGTGAAGAGTTTTGCTTGATGAAAAATAACATTTTGGGTAACACCCCAACATTTCCTTCACTTAATTTCTACCAAGTTTACATCCAATTCTGGATTATTCATATAATTTTAATACAATCTAGTTTGTAGCATAACAGCCCCTTACCCCCTGCTCTTGTAATTGTATCACCGCTTGATGTCTATGCAATATGAATTTAGATTACAGGCATCGCCACCAATATCCTTTGGTTTTTTTTGTGCACCTAAAGTTTAAAGTCCCACTTAGAGGGCAGCAGCAATACACTCACTGGCCACTTTATTAGCTACACCTTGCTAGTACCAGGTTGGACCTCCTTTTGCCTTCAGAACTGCCTTAATTCTTTGTGGCATAGATTCAACAAGGTGTTGGAAACCTTCCTCAGAGATTTTGGTCCATATTGACATGATAGCATCACTCAGTTGCTGCAGATTTGTCGGCTGCACATCCATGATGCGAATTTCCCGTTCCACCACATCCCAAAGGTGCTCTATTGGATTAAGATCTGGTGACTGTGGAGGACATTGGAGTACAGTGATCTCATTGTCATGTTCAAGAAATCAGTTTGAAATGATTTGAGCTTTGTGACATGGTGCATTATCCTGCTGGAAGTAGCCATCAGAAGATGGGTGCACTGTAGTCATAAAGGGATGGACATGGTCAGCGACAATACTCAGGTAGGCCCTGGCATATAAACAATACTCATTTGGTACTAAGGGGCCCAAAGTGTGCCAAGAAAATCTCCCCCACACCAGTGCACCACCAGCCTGAACCATTGATACAAGGCAGGATGGATCCATGCTTTTATGTTGTTTTTGCCAAATTCTGACCCTACCATCTGAATGTCGCAGCTAAAATCAAGACTCATCAGGCAACGTTTTTCCAATCTTCTATTGTCCAATATTGGTGAGCCTGTACGAATTGTAGCCTTAAGCCCCGTACACACGTACCGATCGTCGGCCGACCGATCGGCTGTCTTTTGTCCAGGGGTGTCGTGTCTGTTGAAAAGTGCAAAAGACTGCACTCGAATTTTGTCGGCCAACAACAGCCGACTGCAGAAGTGATGTCATGTGATGGTTAACTTTCCGTGTGTTTTTTCTTTTCTGAGCATGCCCAGTCTTGCAAATCTGTTGTCTGTCGGCCGAATTCTGTATTGACTGGCAAACAATCGGCCGTTCTGGTGACGGCCAACAAAAATTTTAAAGCATGCACATCAGATTCTATTCGGCCAAAAGTGCGCTGTCGGCTGTCGGAAGCAACATACTAACAAGCCGACAATCGGCCGATCGTTCGGCGGCCGAATATTACGGCCGACAATCGGTACGTGTGTACGGGGCTTTAGTTTCCTGTTCTTAGCTGACAGGAGTGGCACCCGTTGTGGTCTGCTGTTGTTGTAGCCTATCTGCTTCAGAGTTCGATTTGTTGTGTGTTCAGAGATGGTATTCTGCATACCTTGGTTGTAATGAGTGGTTATTTGAGTTACTGTTGCCTTTCTATCATCTTAAACCAGTCTGCCCATCTCCTTCTGACCTCTAACATCAACAAGGCATTTTCGTCTACACAACTGCCGCTCACTGGATAATTTATCTTTTTTGGACCGTTCTCTGTAAACTCTAGAGATGGTCGTGTGTGAAAATTCCAGTAGATCAACAGTTATTAAAATATTCAGACCAGCCCATCTGGCACCAACAATCCTGCCACGTTTCTTCCTAATTCTGATGCACGGTTTGAACTTCAGCAAGTCATCTTCACCATGTCTAGACACCTTAATGCAATAAATTGCTTCCATGTAAATTGGTGATTAGCAATTTGTGTTACCAAGCAATTGAACAGGTGTACCTAATAAAGAAGCCGGTGAGTGTACATTACTCTAGTGATCTGAAGTTAAGTTGAATGCTTGTTAAATCTAGGAATAGAGGAATAAGCTGTAATACATGTCCTATTTTTCATTCCGGTCAGCTTCCACTGTGCTGTGTGACCAGTAACCGCTTCCCTTCCCTGGTCACAGGCTTTCTGATGTCATCCCATGCAATGCAAAACAAGCAGTTTAGCTTAAGTCTCTGACAGACGGCAGGGGTTACCTGTACCTGCCATTTCTCTCTCTGACTACCCGCCAGCCAGTAAAATAAATACTTTACCGCATCTACATAATATATTGAAGTTCATGGTGGAGCCAGCAGATGCCTCTGCATACATGCACAGAGAGGTATTGCTGGATCCACTGTATGGTTTATTACGTTACACGGTGGGGCAATCAGGATTTGGGGGACTTGGTGCCCCCCAGTGCACAGATTGCGTGTCACCTGAGCCGAGATTCTCACCTTGTCACATGGCTGGTGAAGTCTTAATCTTATCCCTAAAATCTTCTATAATCTCATATAAGCTTTAAAACATACTTGCAAAAGTTATTGCTCTTTCTAAATCTGCAGCTTTTGAAAAATAGTACCTAGTGATATTCTCATGAAGGTCCTTGTTTAGCCCTTCTTGTTGTGGGCTGACAACTGTCTCTCAGTAGTGCTCCTACATTGTCACCCTGTTTCAATGGATTCTGATGGAGACAGCACATTGAGCAGGGTGCCATTGTCAGTAAACTAGTCCAAAGTGCAAAAGATGCTGGATCAAATGAATAGAGACAGGAATTGACTGAAAGAGGGTGGAGGAGATCAGCAGTAGAGTTTCAAAAAGGAATAAAAAAAAAACAATGAAATCGGTATTCTATTGCAATTTTTTAATGATACACTGTGGTTTAGCATGTTGTCCTGTTAGGGCTTATGTGTTCTTTAGGTCACAAATGTAATAAATAATGAGTTTTTATGAGAAGTAGGGAGACATACAAATAATTTCTGTAGGTCAAATGTTGAATTTCATAAAGTGTTTCTGCTCAATGTAAGCCTTAGTCATAGCTATGACCAAGGCCCACTTCAGGAAGAAACACGTTAGCTTTGGGATTTACTTGTAACTTTTAATCAAGACCAAAAAGAGTGTTTGAGATCTCAAGACTGTGTACTGCTTTATGAAATTCAGTTATTACTACACGGCTACCAGGAGCCAATCATGAGCACTTCCCACCTTCACAGCAGACTGAGGATACCTGGGGTCAATTAGTGGTCATTTTATTGAAAGTCTCCAGGCCAAATGTGCATTCAGAACTACCTAAAGTAAACCTCTAACATGACATAAGCCAGAGATCCAGTGAATGGATATTGTCTATTTACACACAGAACGCGTCTTGACCCAGGAGAGCTGCTGCTTTCGTGCACATCGCTAGATTGAGATGGGACTTGGGTAAGTATAAGAGGGCGCTAGAAGGGAGCTGCACCCAGAAGGTTTTTTACCCTAATGCTTGGAATGCATTAAGGTAAAAAACATTTTGCCTTCAGAATCACTTTAAACCCTGGGTCCACAAAGGGCCTTGGCCCATTCCCAAGGTAACACACATCGTCAGTGCTTAGCCCCCCCCCCCCAATTCAACTGTAAAATGCCTTAACTGCTACTGGCCACAGTCCTGGTGTTGCAGTTTGTTAGTGGGGACCAGGGCTTATGTGACTTGTAAGCCTCGGCTTTGCAGGGCATAGACGTTTCCTTTGAGAGTAGAGATGTACCAATGTTGTAGAACAAAACTTAAAAGAAACCTGTGACAAGACTATTATCCAGACTGCCTTTGCTGACCTTCTCCTGAAATATGCAGTATATCTGTTGTGTTGATCTTCTGGCTTCAGTACCTTGTGTTACTTACCTAGAAAAATATGCAACTAGTAAAGTAAGAAATGCTAAACTGCCTGCTTGTTCTGGGTCAGTAATTCATAGAACGTAGAATGCCCGTATGTTGCTAAAATGGTTCTACCTATTAAGAGCCACTTATTTCTTTGTATTTGAAAAGTGTTAAATAGCAGCCCTTGCTGCTTGACTTATGAATTGACAACGTACTTTTGTTTGCTAAAATGTTCCAGAGAAATGGCATTTAGAACCTTTGTTGCTAATGTTAAATACTTTACATCCGTGTACCATTTTTTTTATAAATGGTCCTTATTATCTAACATTTTCAAACCATTGCAGGGACATGATTTTCCTGTATTCTTTATGAACGCCCGATATTAACAGTTAAGTGCTTAACAGAGAACATAAGCAATGCTAAATTGGTCACTTTCCTGCATGAACACAATGGATCAAAGCTGATCATACACTGTAATCTCAGCAAGTAGTACGCCAGATTCAAGCACCACTTGTGATGATTGGTTAGTGTAATGAATCAGGATAACTTTTCGTATAATTAAAAAGCTGTTTGTTGTAAAGCTGAAATGAGACCAATAAGTATTTTCATTCAAAGTATGACCTTCTATACTTCCAAACTACCCCCACCTACACTTCATTATGTTGATTGTAGCACTGGCTGACTGGTCCTTTAAGCTAACCTTGGTGTTCTTACCTCTAAATATTAATATCCAGTTGTATTTTATGTATTTAGGAATGCATCCAACTAATTTTTAAAACAATCTACTGAGCTGGCCAAAACTAGTTCATGAGGGAGTCTCTTCCACATTTTCACAAATCTTACTGTAAAGAAGCCTTTCCATATGTGGAGGTTTAATCTCTTTCCCTCTAAATGTTAAGCGTTCTTGTCCTCTGTAATGACCTGAAAGCAAACAACTCAAGTTCACTATATGGACTACCTATATATTTATATATGTTGATCATATCCTCCCTTAATCGCCTCTCCTCAAAAGAGAATAAATATATTTAATCTTTCCTCAAAGCTGAGCATCTCCATGCCTCTGATCAGTTTGGTTCATCTTCTCTGCGCTTTCTCCAGTTCTCTGATATCCTTTTTGTGAACGGGTACCTAAATCTGAACTGAATATTCCAGATGAGGTCTTACTAATGATTTGTACAGGGGCAAAATGATATCTCTCTCTCTTTGAGTCTATACTTCTTTTAATACAAAAGTATTTTGCTAGCTTTAGGAACTGCAGCTTGATCTACAAGAACACTCAAATCTCAACCATTGACTCCCCCAAACTCCTCCTCCTAAAATGTATGATGCGTTCATGTTTTTAATTTGCAGGTGCATAACTTTACATTTATCAACAGTTATTCTCCCTGTGGATAGCAAATCTCACAGGTAAGAGTGAGTGCTAAGCATTCCAAAGCTGGCAGGACTATATTTAATTCTTCACTGGCCAGTGGCTAGACTGGGCCTTTTAGGTTACTCAATACATAAGTATTTTGTCACTGTGCTGTTGTCTGGCATTTGCTTGTGCCAGAAGCTGAGTTACTCTTAAGGCCCCTGTAACAGAGCTCCAATACCCAGCCAAGGTATCTCCGCTGTATAATCCTTGAAGCTGAGGAAGCACTAAAATATCCAAGGCAAAATCCCCCCCAGTAACTGGACGACACACAGTTCTGGGAGCAGTGTTAATTTCGTCGACTAAAACCGACTAAAACGTTTTCGTCGACTAACACAATTCAGATGACTAAAATACGACTAAAACTAAAATGGCATTTTAGTCTTAAGACTAAAATACGACTAAAACTAAAATGGCATTTTAGTCAAAAGACTATAACTAAAACTAAATCGAAATTTGCTGCCAAAAATTAACACTGGTGCATGCTCAAAGCATAAATAATAACATACTAGATTTTTCACTCCAGGACCAGCAGTAGTATATAATGAGTTTGGAAATTGTAGAGAAATGCTTAAATAATGCATTACAAATTACAATTGAACTACACCCATTTGATTATAGATGACTAAAATGAGTTTTAGTCGACTAAAATGTAGGGCGTTTTAGTCGACTAAAATATACTGGAGTTTTAGTTGACTAAATACGACTAAAACTAAAACACTTGCAGAAGACTAAAATAGGACTAAAACTAAAATGCCATTTTAGTCCTAAGACTAAAACTAAATTGAAATTTGCTGCCAAAATTAACACTGTCTGGGAGTCAAGCTAGAATGAATTGTTTATTGAAAACACAAGAGATCTACACTCTGGCAAAACCCCTCCCTCTCCGAGCCATTCCACACACGCACACATCCCATAATAAGCTTACAAGGCAGACAGGAACAATAGGACAATGGAATGCAGGTATTCACAATAACAAACCCCACCCCCACTAGCATGGGTCTATGAAACACTTCTGCCATATTCTAGCAATCTGCAATACATCCCCACACATCTCCTGAGGGACACTGCTCAGAAATATTATGGTCCCAAGTGAAATAGTCCCTCAGTCTTTCAACACAAACCACACTCTCATTGTCCATTCCGCTACAGCCCCCTTCACACACTCCGTCCTTCAGAGCCGATCCCCCGCTGAGCAGGAGGATGACAGCTGTTCTCCGCGCTGTGTGTGGAGACACAGCTGTCAGTTCCCCATGCATCTCTATGGGGGAATCGGATAGGAACGGACCGTCGGTCCATTCTCATCCGATTCGCTGGACATATGGAAAATAGGGTTTCCATCCGTCCAGATTTGAGGGATCGGATCGGATGTGGGCGGACATGTCTCCACTGATATCCGATGCCCCATAGGAATGCATGGGGGGGACCGTTCAGATCCGCAAAAAAAACTGACAGGCGGATCTGAACAGTCCGTCTGTGTGAAAGAGCCCTTATTGTCGAATCATTCTCCTTTTTAAGGCTTTTTCCATTCATTAAAACCCATTTCAAAAGTTTCAGGTGTGTCAGTGCTACTCGGATCTGTGGACAGGGTGGGTCATCACTGAAGGAGCACAAGATTACCCAAACAATTCCAGTGGCACACCTTTCTTACTGTTCCTTACCGATTCAGCCATATCTCATCTAAAGGTGAAATAATGGTTGTACATGGCAGATTTAAGCATGGGTGCGTCATCACTAATAAGCAAATCTCAGAAAATTCACTCTTCCAGTGATATAGTGGTGAATCGCTTTGGACTCCTTACCAAATTATTCAGATAGCCCATTCTGAAGTGCAAGTTTCCTCATTGCTCACTTGCTGACCTCTGGTCAGTGTTAGAGCAAAACATGTGTTTTATTGAATAACCAGTAACATGGTACTTCCTTGTTGAATCAATAATATTTTAGTGTGCTGGGAATCTCACCCCTTCTGCAAAAAATAAATCCTTACTGGAGGTGATTGGAAAAACAAGACAAGACATTAACTTTTCTATTTACCCAACACAGTCCAAAAGACTTATTTACCTGGCAGGGTTGTCGGTCAAAATTGGAACTCCAGTAAAAATAAATAAACTGGACAAAGTAGGCATATATGAAGATCACGCATGTCATACACAAGGCCCATGGCCTTGTAATGCGGCCTTCACACCTAGTAGGTGTAAGGAACTCCTTTTTGCCACCTCCAGCTCCCACTCCCCACTGTCACTTGTAAACATATAAGCCTTCTGTGTTTACAAGGGACAGCTTTGCCCTCACTGGCTCCCTGATCTAACAGATCCCTGCACACACTCACAGTGGGGCACAGTGGGACAACTCTCCAGAATCTAAAAGAAAGAACAATCTCCCTGCAAATACACAGGTAGTAGACCCGTCTACATAGGGAGGTATTGGAGCCGAGCCAGGTAGGTGAAAAAGATGCGAGGAAGCTCCATGGGGAGATGGGGCTCCATGGGGCACAGTGCACCCCTAAACCCTGCATTCTATACACAGCACATCCCTGAATGCTGCACTCTGTACATACCACACTCTTGGGCCCTGCACATTGTATGCAACACCCTCCTGAAATCTGCACTCTGTACGTAGCGCACTCCTGAACTTTGTACTCTGTACATAGTGTAGTCCTGAACTCTGCATGTTATGCACTCCTAAACACTGCACTCTGTATATAGCATAGTCCTGAACTCTGCACGAAATGTACTACTGAACCTTGCACTCTATACGTTGTGCACCCCAGATACAACCAGCCCTCTGAGGGTAACCATAATGCTGATGTGGCCTGCTGATGAAATTAAGTTTGACACCCTTGATGTAGATGATATTACCTTATTTTCTAAATAACTCCCAAAAACCCTGCTTAATAAAATCAACACAATTAATGAATGTGGTAATCACTGTTGCCTTTGTATTCTGTGGAGCAAATCAGTACCGCTGCTGATGCATACCCTCCCAACAGTCCTGTATTGTGTTCCTAAGGTGATGGACCTCTTCTACCTTATAGAGAAATCACTCTTGGCTTAGCTAGTGTATTATCTTCGTCAATTCTTCAATCACCTTTTCAATGTCATCTAATACAACAAAAGAAGCAGTACATCTGGATCGGTGCAACCTCTGTTAAACCTTGGGAACAGTTTGGGCACTCAAACCTGCATGGGTGCACTCCTCGGCACTTGTACATGTAGTTAGCCACAGGGTGGATCGGTGCAACCTCTGTTAAACCTTGGGAACAGTTTGGGCACTCAAACCTGCATGGGTGCACTCCTCGGCACTTGTACATGTAGTTAGCCACAGGGTGCTATACAGGCCCAGGGCCGTGGTCCATCCCTTTGGAACCCAAACCCTTATGTGGTATGCCCACTGTGACAGGTGAGGTCAAGACCCTATATAGGGACCGGTGGAATGGACAGGAAGAATAGGGTCACCTTGTATCTCTAACTGTTCTGTAAAAAAAGGGACTGTATTTTTAATGTATTTACTTTTCATTGTAAACTTTTCAAACTTTGCGCTAAAATTCCATCACTCAGTGCTTAGTCTCAGGTGGTTTTCCAGGTGTTACCTCACACCACATGTCACACACTTTACCGCAACTTCCACCTAGAGCTTTTATGCGGTACTCAGGCCTACAGTCTGCAAGTGTTGCTACATACCCCATTGTGAACATGCTTAGTTACTTCTATTTGTGGCGAGGACAAAGGATCCTCTAGCACTAGCATCAGATGCTTTGATAATTCCCTGGTCTCAGTTCAGGCTGATCTATACCTTCCATCCAGTGCAAATTCTGCCTTGCCTGCTCCACAAAAAAGAGCAAGAGAAGAAACTTCTCATTTCACCAAACTAGCCCAGAAGAGCAAGGTACACAGACCTACTCGGACTACTAGAAGACCCTTGGCCCTTCCTAACAAACCAGACCTGCTTTTCCAGGGCTCTCTATTCCATCCTGCTTTTTAGTTACTGGCTTTAATGTCATAGCTTTTGAAGCTCAGGTCTTAAAGGACAGAGGGGTCTCTGAGTCTGTCATTCCTACTTTGCTAGGACATCCTGCTTCCAAGTCCGCCATCTCTAGTTGGATAAGACAGCTCATCACTAGGGCTTACACTCTAAAGGCCAAAACTCCAGGTCACCATCTGATCCTCTGTTCATATCTTTTCAAAATTCTACCAAGTGGACGTCCAATCTTCTGCTGATGCAGCATGTGGCTGCAAGCTTCTTGCAGCAGCACTTGGAAGTTGGGACTTTTGACCCTTTTTGTTGGGTCTGTTGCCCACCTTTCACATTCATTGCCTGAAATGTCCTAGGGTCTATGAATGCTTGTGATAAAAAAAGGAATTTTGACTATCCTGTAAATTCCATATCTTGGAGGACAGGACACAGACCATGCTAACTTTTATTATTGTATTACTCTGCATTGCCTGCTACAAAACTGAGGACTCATGGAAACGGAGTGGAATTATAGGGGGATGTGTCCCCAATAGTTTGCCAGTGTCCAGTCACCTGAAAGTACCAGCCTATAACACAGGGTTTATGAATATTCAGCACAGCTGTAGAAAGGAGACAGACAGCGCACAGCCGACCTTGCGTAATAACGTTTAATAAGGCACATAAAGCATGACAAATTAGTTCCACTCACATGTCCAATAAAAATGACAGGTACTTCAGCAAGGACTTTCTCCCCTTCTCCCTTTCGGATGGCCACCGGTGTACCCTATACACAGTGATCCGCCCAGGGCACCGCCACTGCCTCTCCGTCTGTGTCCAGTCTCCCTTCCAGGTACTTACAGATGTGTCCACAGTGCGCCTGTGCACAGACCCACTGGCTCGTCCAGAGTGTGCGTGTGCGCCTCAGTCACGGCCAAGGTATACTGGGTAACAGACAGGGATATGGAGGAAGACTCACTCTGTTGAAAAAAAATCTACAAAAAAACAAACCTACGTGCCTACTCAAAGTCTTCTCTAGAATGTACACTAAGCTGTGCATGCATGGGAGCGACGTCATCCTGCAATAGCCAATCAAGATGGTAGAAGACTGTCACCCAGAGGAAGCTAGAGAAAAGACACCAAAGAGGGAGCTCACATGCATTGGACTGTTGCAGTCAAGGTAAGTATTTTGGATTTTAGTTCTACTTTAACAGATCAATATTGGGCAGAATTGTCTGAGCTTTGCCTGGCAGAAGCACCCAGCATTAAGCCGTAACAGAAAGGTTTGGAAGGCTGGATGTGTACCTTTTGATGCCTGCAAATTGGAGGTTCAGTAGTTTGCCCCTTTCGCCTCAGTAAAGCATTAGTATGGATGGACTTACCATTTATGTTTTTACATGAAAACATATGGTCTTTTTTTTTTCCATATGCATTTGTCACTATTACCAAGTATTGTAGGCTTTCAATTTATTTTTGCTTTTCTATAAATACATTACTGTCATGGCAAATGTTTCCTTGAGGTCAAAATGATTACCCGCTGTTCCATTTTTTCCTAATCTTTGTGTGATTGTTCTGTAAGAGGAGGGGGTGTATTTATGGGGCTGATTCATGTGCTGCCTGAAACCACACATTCACACCTCTTCTACATTCGTACACTTTTTTTTTTATCTCAAGCCTCCTGGTAAATGTTGCTTTCTGAGTCAGACGGGTGCTTGACAGAATGTAGGCTCCCCTCCCTGTGCCATCTTGTTACACACTTCTTTGCTGAGGAAAGTGCAGCCTATGGGATGGCCGCCCCCTCTGCGTCTGAGCATCTGTCAGTCAGCAGCATTTGACATGCGAGATGTAAAAGACACGCAAGTCACTTTAGATTACAGGCGCACCTTTTAAATGCCCCCAACATCTCTGGCAGGGTGTTATCGGAAGAATTAGGCATTGTTGTGCATTTGTGGTGTGCGGAGGTGATGGAGGTCAATAAACGAATGCAGGATGATGTTTCCTTGCACAGACCTTTTTCCTAATGCAGTGTACTACTGGCTGTCAGGAAAGCCAAGTCAATACGTATGATAGGAATGAGAAGCAAGTGTTGGTTAGCGATGGAAAGATGTCAGCGATTGCAAATTGCCCCAATTTTCTGTAGTCATGAAGTAAATCTGTCCTTAGAGAAATATGGGAGCTGTCCTTGCTGATCTGCTGGAAACATTAGTTGCTGTGATGCTGTCCCTCTGGCTTCATTACTTTTAAAAGGCCTTGTTTGCACACGTGGCCAAGGAGCCAGGCGGTTGGCTGTGTTTTTACTGCCCCTGCTCTGTCACAAATTACCATCGCAAGCAGCCATGTTAGTGCACATTTACTTTGCTCTCTGCTATCTCTGAGGACTGCAGGACCACAACCCTCTATGGCACATGTGTCAAACACAAGGCCCGCGGGCCGAATCTGGCCCTCCAGACCATTTCATGTGGCCCTCACACCTCTCCTAGAGCTGCAGTAGAGCTCCAGCCCTCCTTTGGGCCTCCTCCAGACCCTTCACTTTCTGCTTCCTAGCCCTGGCCCCAGCCTCTTCGCAGCAGCAGCACAAGGTAAGGGGTGCCCTTTGATGTGAGGGAGGGGGACTCTTGACATCTGATGCACGGGGATTGGGATACTCTGGACTTCTAAAATTACAGATGCAACCGGCCCTTTGAGGGCAATCATAATGCTGGTGCGGCCCTGATGAAGTTGAGTTTGACACCCCTGCTCTATGGTATGAAGAACAGGAGAGGGGTAGGGTTTTTTAGTACTATATTGTTGCTGTTGAGCATTGTGGGTGGGTGAGCATTGTTAGGTTATGGCAGGAACATAAAAACTAAAGGATAAATGTCCAAAATAAGAAAACTATATTGAAGGGCTAATTAGATGGATTATATTCATTTTTTGTTTTTGGGCTTAGATACACTTTGAAGTGATTGTAAAGTCTCTCTTTTAAAAAAATAAATAAATAAATAAAGAAACATGTTATACTCCCCCCCCCCCCCCCCGTGCAGTTGGTTTTGCACAGAGCAGCCCAGAGCCTCCTCTTCTCGGGTCCCTCTTCCCTGCTCCTGGCCCCTCCCTCCCTCCTGTCGTGCCACCACAGCAAGCAGCTTGCTATGGGGACACCCGAGCCGAGCTGCAGCTCCGTGTGTCCATTCAGACACTGAGCTGCCGTTTGGCCCCGCCCCCTCTCTTGATTAGCTAACTGACTTTGATTGACAGCCACCGGACCCAGTGGCACAGCTGATGTGTCTCAGCCAATCAGGAGAGAGAGTCCCGGATGGCCAAGGGATTCATGGACATCGCTGGTTAGAGATTGGGTCAGGTAAGTATTAGGTTGTGCTGGGGAGGCTGCTACACCCAAAAGGCTTTTTATCTTAATGCATAGAATGCATTAAGATAAAAAACTTCTGTTTTTACAACTCCTTTAACAAAGGAGGCTATTAAAACAGCTCCCTAATGTATTTGTCTGTGTACTTAGCTGTTTTCCTGAAGTTCAGCCTAAAAAAGTGAATGTGGCTGAATTCACGTCCGAGGGAAAATCAAAGTAAAACTGGTCATACACCATCAGAATTTCATTTATACAGACATTAATAAAAATTGTTTGTCAGAGCATTCTATAGCACCGCTATGAACTTGACAAATGTTCTGGAAAACCCTGAAAGATGTTGTTAGATTGCCATTCCAATGCTTTGAATTCTACATTCGATTTCAGAAATGTACATGTGCAATATTGGAAGTACGATTTTTCCCAAATGAAAACTGCATTCCAAGTTAGAATTTAGTTCATTTGAGAAAAAAGTTCCATTCTTCGTCTTTGATTTTCTTTCTCGTTATGTTCAACAAGTAATGACAATATGACCCCTTTTAACTATTTGAAAATTGAACGAACATTTAAAAATGTCTTTTTTAAAAAAAAGAAATACTACTTGTATATGGCTAGCCTAAAGTGGAGGTCCGATCAAAAGCAAACTAAGCTTAAAGGGGTTGTAAAGTCAGAAGGTTTTTTTATCCTAATGAATTCTGTGCATTAAGATAAAAAGCCTTCTGTATGCAGCAGCCCCCCGTAATACTTACCTGAGGTCCCTCTAGCTCCAGGGATGTTGTAGGAATGTCTCGGCCGTCCGGGACTCCCCTCCTCATTGGCTGAGACAGCAACGCGGTGCCAATGGCTCCTGCTGCTATCAATCAAAGTCAGTTAACCAATAAGAATAGAAAAAGGGCGGGGCCGTGCCGCACCCCCGTGTCTGAATGGACACGGGGAGCTGTGACTCGGCTCGGGTGCCCCCATAGCAAGCTGCTTGCTGTGGGGGCACCCAACAGAAGGGAGGGGCCAGGAGAGCCGAAGAGGGACTTGAGAAGAGGAGGATCTGGGCTGCTCTGTGCAAAACCAACTGCACAGAGGAGGTTAGTATAACATGTTTGTTATTTTTATTTTATTTTTTAAAAACGAGACTTTACAGTCACTTTAAATCTACTACCACCCCCATTCTAAGCCCTATGCTAACTACCCTGTAAAGTAAGATGTGTATACTCACCTGATCTAAGTGCATTCTAGTCCAGTCACGTGATCTCCCCAGCTGCCGGCTTCAAAGGAGAGGAGAGAGCAGCGACAACAGCTGCAGAGCCTGGGTGGTGACTTCACATATGTATCCGTTTTCTGCTGTTCCACCTGTACACTGAAGCTGGTGCTAGGACCCGATCTTGTGACCGAACCAGAGCACCCTTGTATTAGATAAATATACACAATCTTTTCTTTACAGGGAAGTTATCGTAGGGCTTAGAATGGGGGTGGGAGTAGGTTTAAGCTTAGTTAGCTTTTGACCGGACTTTTACTATAAAAGTTCATCTGATTGCTCTAGGTAAGACCTTCACTTTTTCCCCTACGATTTTTAGGTGTTATGGAGTTCTATAAAGTTAAAGTTGTTGTAAATCTCAGACATCTAAAATAAACAAGGCACATCCCATCATAATATGTACTTATTAGAATCCAAAGCACAGAGTCTGTCTCTTCTATGATGTCTCCTGTCTCTGCTATTTAAAGCAGTGGTCCCTACCCTTTTTGGCACCTGGGACTAGCTACGTGGAAGAAAATTATGCCAAGGCTCGGGAAGGAATGCGATTATTCACAGGCAATTTGTCAGGGGAATGGCTAGTGTTGACACTTTAATCGTCACTGCACCAAGGTTGATATGGTGTCAGGATGATAGCAGCGCATTAGTTCTATTATTATATTGTAAAATAAAATAAAATAGTTCAAGTCACCATAATGCAGAATCAGTAGGTGCCCTGAGTGTGTCACTTGCCACTGTTGCCTGCCACCAGATGCAGCTTGTCACTTACCACGTCACCTGCCACCAAATGTGGATTGTCACTAACCATGTCCCCGCCGCCCTGTGGTTTGGGTCCCCGATCTAAAGGACCTACTCCTAACCGATTAAGCTAACACCTCAGCCTCCCAGGGACAGCACGCCCCCCTCCAGCACAAAGCAGATGACTCATAAGCAGGGTATACACACAAACAGTTTTTTCTTTATGTCCA
Source organism: Pelophylax lessonae (assembly GCF_965119305.1). Lineage (NCBI taxonomy): Eukaryota > Metazoa > Chordata > Amphibia > Anura > Ranidae > Pelophylax > Pelophylax lessonae. The sequence continues at coordinate 156,314,848 of NC_138769.1, forward strand.
ACCATGAATGAAAAAAAAGCCCCTTAACACAAGCAACATGTGGATGTAGGGATCTCCCTTGCTGCGCTCTTGTATTCTGAAGGGGGACCCACCCTCCCCCATCCCATCAGAGTACACAGATCAGCACTGCAGTCATTGGCTGCAAGCACTGATCGAATGCTAGTTTTATAGCATGACTGTTTGACAGAAGCTGGTGGTTGGACCAGCTTCTGTTGAACAGACATCAGTACACCACAAGGACACAAAATTAGTCCGGTTCCTGCTAAACTTATTGAATATCAGTATATGTGTACTGGGTTATTGACTCAGCTCTATGTTTCTCTGAGCCTGTGAAGAGATGAGGGGGGGGGGGGGTGTCCTTTCCCTCCAATCAGCTCTTAGGTTACACTCCGCTCTGTACTTTAGCTCTGCAGTGTGTGTGTGATGTCATATCCCCGCCCTCTGCTTTCTGTTGCTGGGCGATCCTGTGTAAACATTATGTTTTAGAAGGTGGATTTCCAGGGGAGAGCAGAGATTACCAAACCTTTTTGGCCTACTGCCCCCCTTTTCACTTACTTAGTGCTCCCCTGGAAATCTACCTTCTTTAACCACTTTACCGCTGCTCACTGAGCCTCTACTGCGGCAAAGTGGCTCGATAACGTCTGACGACGTAGACCTACGTCGCCAGACATTCCCCTCTCTCGCGCCGCCAGAGGCTCGCTCCCGCTGTATTCAGTCACAGCAGGAGTCGGGCCAGGGGAGGAGCGGCAGTGATCACCGCCGCTCTTCCCCGATCGTCGGGGAATCGAGTGTGGAGATCAGCCCGCTTGTGTAAACAAAGCGGGCGGATCTCCTAAGTGACAGGCAGGGTCAGATTGCAGGGTTCAGCATAGCTGAACCTGCGATCTGTCCCTGTGTCACTCAGTCACCTCCCCCCACACACGTTAGTAACCCCTTGATCACCAATAAAAATTAACCCCTTCCCTGCCAGTGTCATTTTTACAGTAACAGTGCATATGTATAGCACTGATTACTGTAGCAATGTCACTGGTACCCCCAAAAGTGTCAAAAATGTCAGTCAAGGGTCCGATCTGTCCGCCGCAATGTCGCAGTCCTGCAAAAAAAATCGCAGATCGCCGCCATTACTCGTTTAAAAAAAAAACACCAAAAATGACAGAAATCTTTCCCTTAGTTAGTAAACGCAAACCAATCAAAATATGCTTATTGCGATTTTTTTTTTTTTACCAAAAATATGTAGCAGAAAACAAATTGGCCTAAAATGATAAAGAATTTAGATTTTTACATTTTTTTGGGGGGGAATTTCATATAAAAAAATGTGAAAAATATTGTTATTTTTCAAAATTGTCGCTCTTTTCTTGTTTATAGCGCAAAAAGTAAAAATCGCACAGGTGATCAAATACCACCAAAAGAAAGCTCTGTTTGTGGGGAAAAAAAAGGACGTAAAAAATTCATTTGGGCACGGCCTTGCATGACCGCGCAATTGTCAGTTAAAGTCGCACAGTGCCGAATCGCAAAAGTGGCCCAGACGTAAGACAGCAAAATCCTCCGATGGTAAAGTGGTTAAGTGAACAAACAGAAAGATTCAGTGACAAATTTATATTATTATGTATCTATATTTCTACCTAAGCTAGGGGAAAGATGAAAAGAACTGTGCTTACCCGATCTGGCTCTCCTCTCTGCACAAGACCTGTCCCTGCAGTTCCTCAAACTCCACGCTCTAACAATCTTGTGTCTGGACGTCACCAAGCCCAGAGCAGCATCTATAGTCTTGCTCTGAACCTGAGGGCGCCAGGTGGATCCAGTTCCCCCTGGGTTGTGGGGGAGCCCTGTTTGCCAGAAGAGTGGAGGTTTTGTCTTCTCCCCTGGACAAAAAAGCACCTAATCCTTTCAGTGCAGACGCAGCCCACTGCAAAGAATAATTTCCCAATGCAAGGAATCATTTTTTTCTGTCCAGAGTTGGGCAGAAAAGACCTGTCCGTGGACTTGACCACTGATCAGTTATAAATTGCATTTTGTGAGTTTATTTGGAAATAAAGGTAATCACGAGGTATAAGATGAATGATAGTATATATATATATATATATATATATATATATATATTTTTTTTTTGCATGCCATTCTCATATCGAAAGAAGTTATTAAAGTTATGAAAATTCTCGTAAGATAGAATACAACTTCAGAAGTGTTATAATGTATTCTTTAATTTCCAAGCATGTGTGGTCTTGGTCTTCCATTTTGTTTGGACGAATACTGTACTGATTAAACAAAAGTCTTTCATTCTGGTATGGTACAAGAAAAATGTTTGTGTTTGTCTCTTTGGATAATTTTGCATGAATTGTCACTTATGAAATCTGTAGACTAACGATCAGAATATCGTACGATCACTTAGAAAGCATTATTTTACATACGATTTTCTGATCGTGTGTACTAGGCACAACTTTGTTACACAACAGATGAAACATGTGCGAACACTTTTTTCAAATTTGTATTCTCTTCCCTGCTTCCTCCGCTCCCTTATTTTTATTGAGTGCCCCCCAATTGCACCTGAGGTTACTTCTACCCCCCCTGGATTGTTCTAGCGCCCGCCTGGGGCTGGCATCGCACCCTCTTTGGGAAGCATCACTGTAGAGGATAGAGGCTGCAGGTAAACAGGTAAAACTTATGTAGAGTATTTGTTTCCTCTCTGTGTATCACCTGTGGGTAGTCACTTCACTGGGTATATGTAAGGGTTTAAAGCCATTTTAAGGTTAGCCAGGTTTACCATACTATAAGATGTATGTAGGATTCTGCTGGATGTTGCACATTTCGGCGTGCTGAATATTGACAAACTCAAACTTGGGTTGATTTACTAAAACTTGAGAGTGCAAAATCTGGTACAACTGTGCATGGTAACCAATCAGGTTCTAATTTTAGCTTGTTCAATTAACCACTTGCTGACAGCCGCACGACTATTTATTGTGGCCGCCAGCCCCTCACAGGCAACGTGACGTAGGACTACGTCGCTAGTCTGTGAGGCTCTAGGGGCGAGCGCGCGCCGCCGGGGGCGCGCTCCCACCCCCGCTCGTTCCTGCACATCCCCGCGCTTGTGACCGGCGGACCCGCTGGCCACTCGCGATCTCCCGGTGGAGAGGGAGAAAGGCAGGCGGCTGATGTAAACAAAGCCGCCTGTCATTCTCCCCTGTGTAAGAACAGAGATCATACGGTCCTGCTATGTAGGATCGTATGTCTCTGTTGTTACATCACAAGCCACATCCCTTCACAGTTAGAAGCACGCCCCTAGGGACACACTTAACCCCTGCATCACCAATAAAGTTAACCCCTTCCCTGCCAGTGTCATTTTTACAGTAACAGTGTATATGTATAGCACTGATTACTGTAGTAATGTCACTGGTACCCCCAAAAGTGTCAAAAATGTCAGTCAAGGGTCTGATCTGTCCGCCGCATTGTCTCAGTCCCGCAAAAAAAATCGCAGATCGCCACCATTATTCGTTAAAAAAAAAAATGACAAAAATCTTTCCCTTAGTTAGTAAACGCAATAACTTTGGCGCAAACCAATCAAAATACGCTGATTGCGATTTTTTTTTTTTACCAAACATATGTAGCAGAAAACAAATTGGCCTAAAATGTTAAAAAATTTTGATTTTTAAATTTTTTGGGGGGAATTTTTATATAAAAAATTGAAAAATATTGTTATTTTTGCAAAATTGTCGCTCTTTTTTTGTTTATAGTGCATGATCAAAAAATTGCACAGGTGATCAAATACCACCAAAAGAAAGCTCTGATTGTGGGAAATAAAGGACATCAATTTCATTTGGGTACAGCGTCGCACAACCGCGCAATTGTCCGTTAAAGTCACGCAGTGCCCAATCGTAAAAAAGGCCCTGGTCAGGAAGGGGGTAAAATCTTCCGGGGCTTAAGTGGTTAATCTTTGCCAAAAAAAAAAGGAAGCTGATTGGTTTCTATGCAGAACTGCACCAGATTTTGTACTCAAGTTTTTCCCATTGATTCTTGAGATCCCAAAAAAATGGCAAATTTAAAAAGTGTGTGGTAACAGCCCAAAAAAAAATACAGGGCATCTCTGTTTTAAATTGTATATTGGATTATTTATTGAGCCCTATTTGTATTATTTTTACACGTGTATTTTGTGGATTGTCAGGCTTGGCCACTGTAGCTTAGTGCAGTATTTCAGGGCTGACGTGGTTTTATCAATATAGTTAGATTAAATTGCCCCCCTTAGAGAAGTCTTGAATGCAGTCAGGTTTGGTAATATGTATACAAATATCGGTTTCTGCTTGTTGCTATTTGCAAAGCCCCGTGCTACCCTAATTCTATGGATGCTCAATGGCTAAGTGCACTCTTTATATTGTGAGCTTAGCATATGATACTAAGTAGGTTTGTTCTCTCTGCTGTGTGTGCTCACATGAATGGCCTGGGAAGGCATCCCCTCCTTTCCCTTTCTTCTGCACACACCACAGGTCTCTAGAAACCTTTTAGCAAAATTGTTGCCTTAAAACTTGTAATAAAACTTAATGGTCTGTCCTTAGCATGAAATGAGGGAAGGGGGAATGGAGATTCCTTCAGTGAACAGAAAAAGGATAGCCAGCTCCTTACTAGTATACTAAGCAAGCTTTAGGCAGTACAGACTTAACTTTTTCCACACCAGAGAGGTTTAAAGTGGACCTGAACTCAAACAAGAACATTTCCTCTTTTTACGCACAACATTTAAAATAATAAAATGTATCTATAGCCAAAACTTTTTTTTTTTTTTTTACATTTAGTTAGAATTAGAACTCCTACTTCTGGATGCTGGTCAGGGCCAGGTTTTTGGGAACAGGTAGACACATTTGTGCATGCTTGGAGGAGACCTGTGAATATGCATAAACATTCTCTACAAGCTCCCAGACACCGGAAACCTGCAGCATGTGTGTTCATGTGCAGGTATCCTCCGCGCAAGCACAGCTAGGTCCCAAATACACGGTAGAGACCTGTGACGCATTTGCTCATGCATGGGATATTTTAAGATGGTGGTGCCAAACAAAGGGGGCAATTTTGCCAGGGTGAAGCTCCTCTAACCATTTAACATCCCAGGCTTCAAGTGGTCAAAGCAAGCTTATGGCTCAATTGCAATCAGCTTATTAGTGAAAGTAACTCTGGCAGCCCTGCAGCATGTTCAGTTAGGCCCCTTTCACACACTCCGTTCGTCAGGCAGACTCTGTTTTTCTCAGCGGGGGATCGATCCGCCAATCCCCCGCTGAGCAGGAGGATGACAGCTGTGTCTCCGCGCTGTGTGTGGAGACACAGCTGTCAGTTCCCCATGCATTTCTATGGGGGAAATCGGATGGGAACGGACCGTCGGTCAGTTCTCATCCAATCCGATGGACGGATGGAAAATAGGGTTTCCATCTGTCCAGATTTAACGGATCGGATGTCAGCGGACATGTCTCCGCTGACATCCGATGCCCCATAGGAATGCATGGGGGGGCCGTTCAAATCCACCAAAAAAACGGACAGGCGGATCTGAACGGTCCGCCTGTGTGAAAGAGCCCTTAAGCTTTGAAAATGCAACAAGCTGATAGGTTGCCATGCACAACTGCTCCAATTTTAATTTTCTTTTTTTTGTATTTGTCAAATGGGATAAAGCAAGGCTGTACATAGTTTTGGCAAGGAAAAACAGGTTTTCCTTTTTACATTACATGAATGAATGAATATCAATTGGCAAAGGCCCCTTTCACATGGGCGAACCGACCGGGTCTGCCTGTCCATTGACACCCGCCGACATCCAGTCCTTTCCGCTAAAAATAGACGAATGCATGATCTGTTCCCCATTCATCTGGCAGATCAGATGGCAGTCGGATAGAAACTGATAGATGGTCCGTTTCCATCTGACCGCTCATAGAGGAAAGTGGGCTGTGTCCATGTTCATAAACAGAGCGGACACGGACCTGTCATCCCCCTGCACAGCAGGGATCAGTGGACAGATTCCCTGCTGTGTAGGCAGATCCGCTGGCAGAGTCTGCCCGTCTCATTCCAGTTCTAACTGTCTAAGTAGGGCTTATACAATATTATGAGCCAGCCTAGTAATATTACAGAAGATCTTAAGGAATTATCACAAATGGACTCAAAAAATCTCAAATAAATTGAACACACATTTGAGGTCAGCCCCAGTTCTCTTGCAATATCTCAAATGTTTTCTGTAAATGATAGCAAAAACAATACATCAATGAAGATATAAATGCAATATAGCAGACCAATTCCTATTATTAAGGTCAACAATTTTGGCATTGGCCAAGAAAGGATCAAAACCAGAGATAGAAAGGGGGAGAAGTTTAAAATGGTCGGTCAAGACCAATGCAAGGTGTCTGTGCACAGAAACAAAGAGGGGATCGAAAGAACAGAGACTACTAAAAGGGGAAGGCCTCCTCACCATATTATCTCTCTGCCATTGCCTGTTATGGTTGCCTATTATTGCCAAGGTGCAAAGGGCTGCAAGAATAGTAATAAGTTCTGCTGAGTCAGTCATTTTTTGAGTAACCCCCTTTCGGCATGCTGTGAGCGTGACCAGAAAATATGGAGGAATGATCTTTGTCTTCTTCGCAATGCCAGCATATTGAGGGAAGGAATGGAGAAATAGTATGTAGGGAGTTTAGGTAAAAATTTTGTAGTTGGTTTCTTGGTAGCTATTAGAGAGAGAGGTTTTATACGTGAAGTATAAGATATAGTCTTCTTGTTCCTGTGTGAAAGATATTTGTAGTTATTTTGCGCATTTCTATAAAATCGTTGTTTGTTGCAAACTATGCCTCTCTAAAAGTAGCATATACAATGTGACTAGTGTCTGCCTAAGGCCCCTTTCACACATGCTGTCCGTTTGTCCGTTTTTCATCCATCCGTTGACGGATGAAAAACAGACATCAATGTATCTCTATGTAAAAACGGATGACAACGGATGATCATCAGTTAAAGCGGAGTTCCGGGCAGAGAAACAATTTTTTTCTGAACATACCCCCGGGACAGTCAGGGCTAGCACATTCCACAATGGCTAGCCTCTGATCTGTCCCGGTTCGCACTTACCTGTAAGAAGAAATACTTACTTAGAAATTTTCTTCCACAGCGTTTCCATCTCGGTTGTGGGCAGCTGAAGCCGGCGCGGTCCTCTTCTCTGTCTTCTTCCGCGTCTTCGTGTCCCAGAATGCACTGCACCGGCCCCTCTCGTCACTTCCGGTGCGGCGCCGCATTCCTAAACAGCTTCTGGGCATGCCCAGAAGCTGTTTAGCAGGGGAATGCGGCGTCGCCCGGAAATGACGAGCGGGGCCGGTGCGGCGCATTGATTCCTGGGAGCTATGACGTTTAGCTCCCAGGAATCATCGCGAGGCAGGAAGTGACGGGGTGAGCCTCGGCGCTGGAGGAGGAAGCTGTCATAGGTGAGTATTTACGATCTTCAATAAAAAGGTGAGTAAACAAAAAAAAAAAAAATAACTATCCAATTCCTTTTCAGGTGAGGCATACCTAGCGGAGGGGCACAAAAAAAAAAAATCTTTTTTGTGCCCGGAACTCCGCTTTAACATCTGTTTTCATCCGCTTCCGTCAATGTCCGTTTTTTCAAACGGATGAATGCCTTATTTTTCATCCGTGAAAAAAACGGATCGGAAGCAAAAACAGACAACAACTGATGAAAACGGATGAAAAACGGATGTCAACGGATGAAAAACAGATAACAACTGAAGAAAAACTGATGAAAAACGGATAACAACTGAAGAAAAACTGATGAAAAACGGATAACAACTGACGAAAAACTGATGTCAACTGATGAAAAACGGATGAAAAACTGATACATTTTGACGTGACTGAACTAAACGGACCGTATGTGTGAAAGGGGCCTAAGGGCTCTTTCACACGGGCGGTCCGATCAGATCCGCCTGTCAGTTTTTAAGGCGGATCTGATCGGATCCTCCATGCAGCTCTATGGGGCAGCAGGTGTCAGCGGAGACACCTCCGCTGACACCCGCTGCCATCCGCATCCGATCCTGTGCTGAAATCTGGACGGATGGAAACCCTATTTTTCCATCCGTTCAGTAAGCGGAGCGGATCTGAAGAGAGCGGACAAGCGGTCCGCTCTCCTCCGATCCCCCATAGAGGGCAGCGGGTGCTGAGACACCTCCCTCTCCGCTCTGCAAGCGGAGACGGAGCTGTCATCCGCCCGGCTCAGCGGGGATCGCGGATCGATCCCCGCTGAGCAACACGGATCCGCCTGCGGAGGCGGACCGTGTGAAAGAGCCGTAAAGGTATTTTTTTCTGAGCTTGAAGTTTCAAAATGGGTTAGACACCACACACAGGTTCCTGATACAGGCAATATAGATAAAGTGGTGTAGTTGAAGTTCGATTCTCCGGAATCCAAGGGGAGCACACGGGGGCTCTTGTTGCATAGCAAATATGGTAGGCGATTTGGAGGACATTTCGAAATGTATTATCCTTGTTGTACCTGCTTTTACTAATATCTGGGAACCTGGGTAATTACAGACAGCCTGGTGGGAATAGGGGGTTCCCCAGGACTGGGTACATCAGAGATGTGATTTAAAGAATCGATAGTGTTGGACCTATCGTGGGATGGACCCATAGTGTAGAGTGTGCATCATAATGTGAGCATCATGGAAAGTTTTGTAAGGAAACAAATACTGATTTTATTGTGTGAAAATTTACAAAATTTACCGTGGATGTGAAGTGGTTAAGCAGTGTTTTTTTATATTCATCCTGAAAAATGGCAGTGCACCTCCTGTGTCTAACCACTGCTGTTTAAATACAGCATGAGACCTTCTAAGGCACTGTGTTCTAGGCTTGTTAGATTTAGTGATGCCACCCCATTGCTGCTTACTGCTCTCAGTGCAAGAAGCTCACTGCTCCTAATTCTTTAATTTTGTGGATCAGTGATTTCTGCACCTCTTCTACTGCTTCTAGAACAGTTCTCCACCAGTTATCAGATCACCAATTATCAGGGGTATGTGTCTCACACAATTAGGCAAACCCCACCTCTACTAAGAGGACTGCTTCCATCAGAGACACAGCATTGGTAAGTCCGTAATGGGAAAAAAATTAGATGCTGAGAGCCTATAGGTAATGCTAGGGTACCCTCTGCCTGCTATTTTTTTTACGCACAATAATTCACAGTAGAGATGCTCCTTGATGCTTTGTATTCATCTTTCTTTTATTTTAAAGTCAGTTGTGCTGACTGATTTTCTTAATAAATGTCTCGATTTATTTCTGCAAAACCCACAAAAATACATTTCATATTGTGTAAGGGTTTTAAAAGATTCAGTTCAGTTTGTGCAGATTTGGGCATGGTTTAGCTCCTGCCCTGGATCGTTATGGCTGTTTGAGCCCTAGGGGTGAACTGGTGATTTTAGTATCTTATAGCTGAAAAATATAAAGCTGAGCCTTTCATAGCCATGTTAAAGGCACAGGAAAATCTTACAACCAGTTGTAGTTGGTCTTCTTTCATTGATGCCAACCTAGTATCAGCACATTGGCACCCTCTGACAAAGTTTAAATGTCTATGCCATTCCACCTTCCTGCAGAACCATCTCATATAAAGTATTTATCGTATCCTTTTTCCCATGAATCCTCTTGGCGAAGACTTGGAATAGGGATATGGAAGTTACGCTCACTGATGAAGATTTGGCATGCATGAACACTAACCTCCTAAGAGGTTCCGTTAATGTTGACATTCAGGAAACAAATAATAAACTACGCAGCCACTGGTATCGCACCGATTATTTTTGCATCTGTGCCTGGCACCTGCTGGCGATGCCATACAGACAAGGGGATGCTATTGCATTTTTCCCTTTTGGGCTAACATACACTACGTAATAAGGCAGGTCAGGGATCGCGGCCTTCCCTTTGACCAGCTACTTTTTCTACTACAGCACACAGACCTATCCCCTTTTAATACAAATGTCCTCTTACTATTCATTTAGTAAACGTGGCCAAAATGCTTATCCCCAGATTCTGGAAATCCACTAAAACCCTGCATAACTCTTCAGCCCAAATGAACAGGTGGGAGAGATGGAGGAACTAGTACACACGAGTAGAGAAACTATGGAATCATATGTATCCACTTGGATCAGATTGTTCCTATTCAAGGACTTGGACTTGTACAAGCAGCACCGCTCTTCCCAAATGCCACGCTGAAGGCCTCTGTAACTTGTAGCTTTCTTTATCAGGCTCTTTCCACCCGTTAAATTGACAGGGGGCAGGCTGGCTGGCGTTCTCCAGGGGCCCCCATTCCCCTTTCCTTACCCTTCCCTCCAAAACCCCCCCTTTTCTACTCCCCCCCCTTTTCTTATACCCCCCCCTTTTCCTAAACCCCCCCCCCTTTTCTTCTCTCCCCCCTTTTCTTCTCTCCCCCCTTTTCTTCCCCCCCCCCCTTTTCTTCTCTCCCCCCTTTTCTTCTCCCCCTCCACCCCCCCTTTTTTTCATAACATACACTATGTTACTTTCTACTCATTATTGTTACTACTTTTGTTCTCGTTTGGGCACATGCCCATTTTTTGATGATGCTGATGTGTTATAATTTACTAACCAGCTTGTAACGGATCCTGTAACCAAAGTGACAAGCATTCCACTTTTTCTACCTACCGGTTTCAGACCACTGTATTCACCTTTGCTGGATATGGTTTTTGCATTGTCTTACATATTTTTTTGAATAAAATATTATGGGGAAAAAAAAAACAAAACACAATAGCACCCAATCTAGTGAAACGGGAATCCAAGCATGAAATAAGAGGGTTTTCTAGCATGCTATGCAAACTGTAAGAATCCCTTCACTGCATAAATGTCAAATGCAAAGTTACAACTTTGCCAATGGGGATAGCTGTGGAAGGCACTGATGCAGCGGTTCAGTTTCTGGGTTGGAGGATTTCCATATTTCCACTGTATACCCATACACAGTATATGTGTTTTTTATGCTCATACCTATGATTTCATATCGCCATACCTTTATTTATGTTTTATACTACTTTGAATGTTGTTTGCTACTATTTTTTGTATAGTCTGATCTCTTGATTTATTTTAAAAATACTAAGAATAAATATACAATTTTAACTCTATTGGAAGTGTGGTTGCCTTTATAGTCCCATCCCCAGGGGGCATTTTTTGTTTGTCGGTTCAGTTTAAAGTACGCACGTTGTGTCTCTTTTTTTTATGGGATTGGCCTATCTGTGACTACCATTTGTCTTCTCGTATAAAAAAAGTAGCATAGCCAACTGCAGTTTTTACTAGACAGGGACTTTCACGTGGTTAAAAAAGCTGAAGTGTGATCTCATTATAGTTTGCCTTTTTTCATGACTGGTGGGCAGGCAGGGCTAACGGGAAGATTTATATAACTTGCTGAAAACATCATCAAGATGGTCAGATCCACACAGAGACACAGTGTAGAACAAGGAATGGTAAGTCAGTAATGGGGAAGATGAGCTTCAGGAAGACTACGGGCAAAACTGAGGACTAGTCTTTTGCTCTCCTCTTTTTTAGGCACAGCTTTGAGAGTTCAGCTCCTCTTTAACTTCAAGGAATGATGTTTCCCTGCAGAAGTGTGCCTGAGAATTTGTGGAAATTGCAATGTGGGTCAAATAATATGAATGCTCAACATAAAAAAGAGCCAGGGGCTTAAGAGTTGAAAAGGGGAAAGGATTTCTGCCAACGTCCAACCAAATGTAGATGGATAACCTAATGGACAGGAGCACAACGTTTCTGGTTTTGTTGCTTTTTTAGATGCATGGTCATTTTTAAAAATACCTAGCACGTTGTTTGTATTGGCCACATAATACAACCTACTGTTATTTGTTCTATATTTGTGTTTGAAGGATAAAACTGCACATTTTGTATCCCTCACCTGTAATGCCTCTTTCTGTATAAATAGCATTTGATTGTCATGTAGTTTAACTAGGGTTTACAATGTACGCCTGCTAATAGCATAATACAATGTGACGTATGGTGACTGCGTGTATGTGTCTTTTACTCTGATACTGATACTCTACTGATGGTCTGGATGCTGTATTTACCATTTTCACTTAATTAACATGAGAGCAGAATGATTAAACTGGAAAATCCCAGTGCTCAAAATCCTCAAAGTAGATCACAATTTATCCTTTAATTAGTTATTAAACATAGGTAAACCAAGTACCCGGGGACAGCACTGGGGTCAATAGACACGACTAATAATGAGGAAGGAAAAGAGATAAGTGCCAACCAGCGCTAACATGGTGCTAATGAACAGTGAAGGGGTCACAAAATCATCTACTCCACTGTTCAGATGTGACCTTCAGGAAGCATATGTAAAATGGCAAATAAGATTTGATACTGGAAGCATTCGATTATAATATCATATGTTTTAACGTCCTAGGGTCACTTTCTTAGGCTGTGTTTACTATTGGTGTAGTTCTGACACCCCAGAAAATTAGAAAAGTTTAACCATCTAGCAGGAGTAAAGGCATAAACTCAGAAGCAATTTTAGGATCCACTAGTCTGTTTTAGGAGCCAGGTATGTACCTCAATTAAACAAAAATATAAAAGTTTATAAGAACGTCATGATTTTTTCAGCTTCACTTTTTTTTTTTTTTTTTTTTAATTCTAGCTCCCCTATGTACCAATATGCCATTAATGTACCTCTGTTGCAGAAAAATAAAAGCCTTCTTTTATTAGCCCCTGGTGTGTTCCATAGACTTCCTGGTATGTAGATTTGGGTTCCCGGCATCCCTCCAGGCGTGCATTTGCCTGGCTTGTCCATGTAGGATGCCACAGCTGCTATGTTTGCACGGTATCCCCAGCTTCCCTCCAGATGGGCTCAGGCTGCATGCTAAATTCTCTCTTGCACCACGCTCCACTCAAAAAAGAGTTCTGGAGCTTCTTTGTAGCATTTGTCATGGGTAGGGCAGTTCATTCAAGCATATTGGCTGCCCTGTGCATGATGAGCAGAAAAGTTCCAAACCGCCCCCCATAAAAACTCATACAAAGATGTGAATGCGGCCTGAAAGCAGAGTGGCTCCGTCCACTCCCTCCTATGTACATGTATAAAGGGGGCCATACACTATACAATCCGATTGTACAATCTCTGTACGATTTCCTTTATATTTACCAAAACTATGGAATAGACCCACCTATCTATCCATTCACTCAGTATTCAATCAAGCAGGGCCTTGCACTACATCAGGGGTGTCCAACCTGTAGGCCCCTGTGGCAGCCTAGACTGACAAGCCAGGCAAATGGAGGCCTGGTGGGATGCCGTGCAAACATAGTTGATGGGAGCAGAGTGTGTGCTAATGAAGTCAGCTGGTGAACTACTTCTTATTCATTGCTAGTTTTCACGTCCCAAATCTACATACCAGGAAGCCATGAACTTTTCTATGGAACACACCAGGGGCTATGGTAAGGCCTTGTTCTAAAAATCAAAGAAAGCTTATATTTTTTTCCTACAACAGAGGTAAATTAATGGTATATTGGTAGATAAGGGAGCAGAATTTTAGGGGTGATAAAAAGGAGATCTTGCCCAGTCCTGCTCATATGAACCCTAGAAACAACTTTATAACTGGAATATTTATGTACATGCAACAGCAAACAGGGTTTGTTCCCTTTGTGTTTGAGGTTTAATTTTTTACTAGAGTTTACCTTTTTAAGGCCTGTTGACACATCTGTGCTGCCCTAATATGACCTTTACCACAATGCACAGTAATAGGCATTGTGCTTGTTATGGTGATGTAAAGCCATTAATTCGGAATGGCACCCCAACACACATTACCGATAGACATGTTTTGCAGAAATATTATAATGTGCCAAAAGTGTATATGCATCTGTTCTGTTGCATTTGGCAGCTTTTTTAAATAAATGGTCTGCCTCTAGGCAACATACATTAACATGCAGCATAATGTGCATGCATTACTGCAGTTCAACAATGTGAGGTTTAAGGTTGATATGGAAGGATAAATTGTTCCCAAAGTGTATAGCATGCAATATGTTTTTTTTTCAGGACATGCCAAAACCCAGCATGCCCTTACATGCCAATGGGGACCTGAACTTGGATGGGTAAACTCTGGCGCCTCCCTTCTACCTACAAGACTTTCCTTTTGACTTGTGAGGGCATTCTAGTTGCAGTCTAACCAATGAAACTCTCTGTGTTTAGGGGATCCTGGGGCACTCTAAGAATAAATAGACTGTTTAGAGCCTATATCGAAGGACTTTGGGCTTCTGTTAATGGCACATGTTTGATATCAATTTGAGAAACTTCTGAAAGAATTCAGAATTCGATGACCGGTAAATTTAACCTGCAGTTGACCTCTTTCTAACCTACATTTGATATGCTTCAAGCTGCTTTTGCAATCTCATCAACATGTGGGAATGCAAAATCTGTCTGACTCTGGCCTATCAATACAGGCCCATACAATCCAGAGAACAAGTTCCCACTGGTGCTTTATATGTAAGCAGTTGTACAGTCAGGAAGGCAAGGAATGACATGGATATGTCTGAAACTTTTATTGGTGCAGAATCACCACAGAAATGGCTGGCAGCTCAATAGTTTACAAATCAAGGAGGAACCACTTAAAAAAAATGTCTCTGTGGCCCTACACACATGGACATCAATTTCTTTCCCGATGCTGGAATTAAAAGGGCCTTTGGAGCCAAACGGTGAAATACATATTAGCGTTCAGCAAAGTGTTACAAGGGTTTTCCAATGGAACCACTTAAATCAAAATGGAAGCAGAAGTTTCAGCAGCATATAATTAAACAGCATTATTTAGGTGGCTCTGCAACTCCGAATCCTAAACTAAGATGTATGCATAGTAAGAGAGAAAACCAAGGGCAAAACATACTTCAAAGTTACCCCAGGCCTCCATAAAGTTATGGAAACCCATGAAAGAATCAGGCAGGCTTGAGGCAGCTGAAGAACTCTTTCGAATGCATAGGAAACACTTCAAATTACTGCCCAAATTACTACCAGGATATTCACAAATTTTACACATCATTGAGTAAGAAGATGTTAATCTACCATGACAGGCCCACTTTAAACCTGGAATAGGTAATTTATTGCCGCAGCTTTTCCAGAGATTATTTCATTTTATAAAATCACAATTTAGTTACATTTAGACAAATTCATTAAGGATCATTGGGAAAGTTTTTACATCTTCTTTCATGTTTGGTCAAGTCAATTTAGTTAATTTATATGTAGATCTGAGTCACAAATTACTTACAATAACAAAGTTAGTAGTGGTGTTTTCCAACTTTAGCTGCTGTGATTAGCGTTGTGAACATGGAAATTAAATAAGAATATGATTTTTACTAATAGGATTACTTGATTTAGTGATGCAAAAAGCATGGGGCAAAGGTGTCCATTTATCAAGCAGTGGAAAATATCCACTGCTAAGTTCTCGGGTATTCCCAGAGGGGATCTCTCTCCTCTGAGTGGCTGTTTATGAAGCGGGGTAGATCGCTTCTCCTTTTGAGGAGTGAAGCGATCTATAAACGCTTTGAACTGTGGATAATGCCTCCTGTTACTGTCATTTTGTAAGACCTAGCGAGATTACAATACCAGAAATTCACTGAAACACTCGAGGTGTCCATTTATTAAGCATTGATAAATTACCACTGCTGAGTGCACGGGCATTCCCAGAGGAGATCACCCACCTCAAATCAATAAAATAATTAGTCCCCTACTCAAAAAATATATATACATAATAAATATATATATATATATATATATATCTACAGTAAAACCTTGGATTGCACACATAATTCGTTCCAGAAACATGCTTGTGATCCAAAGCACTGTTATATCTAAGTGAATTTCCCCATAAGAAATAATGGAAACTCAGATGATTTGTTCCACAACCATTTATCCCTCAGTTTATAGTCCATATAAAAAGATTATAGAAATGTGATGAGGTTGTGTAACCATAAAATGTCCATCCACAAATGGCCGCCTCCACAAGGGGGTTAGAAGCTAAATCCAGCAGGAGCTACAAAGTATAAAAGAGAAGTCTCTAAGTGTAGCAATATGGTTACATTAAATGAAAGTTCAACATTTAGCAACTCACATGGTTGATGATTAAAACAGGCACATCTAAGTATGCAGGCATCCGGGGTAAAGCTGTCCACATAGACTGTCCTCACCGGTGGCTCTCACCGCTGTCAGTCTGCAGTTGTGACTGGGAAGACTACCCTTCAGTAGAGTGATCTGAAAACGAGGCTTGAAGCGCCCGTGGAGCGCAGCTTGGAAGGACTGCCGTCGATGGCGGTGCGGAGGATGGTCTATTTGGACAGCTTTACCACAGATGACTGCAGATGTGCCGTTTTAATCATCAGCCATGGGAGTTGCTAAATGTTGTACCTTCATTAATTGTAACCATATTGCTACACTTAGAGGCGCCTCTCTTCTCTTTTATACTCAGTTGTGACATGACGTTACTTGTATATCAAGACATTGCTTGGTTATCAAGTCAGAATTTATGAAAAAATGTTGCTTGTCTTGCAAAACGATCTCAAACCAAGTTACACTCAATCCAAAGTTTTACTGTGTATATGTGTATATATATAAATATATATACATATATATATATGGGCATGTTTACTGTCTTGGGGGTCTGATTTTAGGAAGAAGGAAGTCAATAATCTTCCTTCTTTCCCCTCAGTTCTCCAGCGATTCTCTCTTCTGGCACAGATCGCCAGTGAAGTGCGGAGATCACACCTTCATAAACTGGCCATTTCTGAGTCTGTGACAGATTCTCTGTGTGCTGAGATGATCATGTTCTCCCCCGATCATCTCAGTTTCATAAACCGATAATTATCTGAGATGAGCTGCGCTAATTAGGAACATCACAGTGAGCGCCCCTCAAATTCGGGTGTTTGCCGAATGGGTGAGCAGATGATGTTGGGGCCGAACTTTTGCTTGGCTCGAACTGTTCAACCCAACTCTGTTAGTAAGCTGCAATATATGCCATTTTTGGTTAATGGTTTAATTAACTTTATTTTTTTTCTTCCAGTGTGATTACAAGCACAAGCCTTGGTAGTTATTGGTTTGGCTGCTCTTTGAGTTGTCTTTCTGACTTTTATTAGAATAAAGTTGTATCTGGACCTCTTGCCTCCACATAGAGACAATGCCGATCAAGGCTTTGGAAGTCAGTAATGAGGGAATGAATGGCTGCCGGAAGATGGCAATATTGTTGACCAGTTTTATGTCCTTTACAGCTTTTTTTAGTCCCTCTTTAAGAACAATTCCAGCCTAAACTTAAACTAGTCTTAAAAAGGTTCCCACCCACCACCTATGCTGATTAACCTGTATAAAAAGATGTATATACATTCCCAGTTTTCTGTCTGCTCCGGTCTGGCTACGTGATTTGACTTTACTCTGCCAGCCAGCGACACCTGCAGGGAAGAGTGGGAAACACCAACAATGGCTGGGGCATGACTTCCAAACATGACATCACCACTCCCGAAATTCCTAGCTCTTTGGCGAGAAGGTCATGTGACTGGACCAGAGAGGAATGAAAATAAGTAAGTATATACATCTTTTTGTACACAGGTTAGTCAGCATAGCTGTTGGGAGTGGGGAGCTAATATTTTTAAGACTAATTAGGCTTAGTTTCGTTAGGACCCATTGAACTTTCAGTAGTTTGTTTTATGCTTTCAATATGTATGACCTAAACAGTACATTCTCTTATACCTTTAATTGGGGTATAATACTTGTTTTCAGTGTCCAGCCATGCTATTATACTCCTACGCTCAGTATACACTGGATTATTTTTGGCTTGCATGCGGCATTGCATACCATGTACTCTTTAATGTCTATTTCGGTTCACACGTTACTTTTTATCTAAGAGCTTGCTTTAATGTTTCCATTTTTCCTTTGTATTTTCCATCCTTTTGTGTTATGTTTTTTTATGCCTATAAAACCTCATGACAACTCTTAGCCTAAAGGGCTCCTGCTATGGCACCACTCTTGATCATGAGTATAAACGCTGCCTATTACAACATATTGTGACATAGTCACCTTAAGCCATGCTGCAGAAGAGGAGCAACAGTTTAACCCTTGTTCTGAGTTATCACTTGTGTACTCTACCAATCAGTCAGAGATGCTTGCCCGCAGGTAAACGGGTTAAATATGGGATCGACGGGTCTCCGCTGTTCCAATCTCAGCTCATCGTTATGCAGGCCACTCTCTGCGCCTCTTCTTTTGCTGTTGTAGCACAGTTTTTCATTTCCGATCCCTATTAATATCACCTGTTAAGTGCCCATTGGGCTTCATCACTCCTCACTCTGCCCATCAGCCTCACCTCTTGCGTGCGGGAAGGGAAAAGGATAATTGCTAAACATAGCATCTAACGCTTCAGGCACCGATCCGAGATTATTCCAGTCTGATTATGGTGCTGCAGGTTGCTCTTTTGAAGCAGGAAGTTTAAAGGTACAACCTGTTACTTTGCTGGCTTTTTTTTTTTTATTACCTTGCCTCTGCATTTCCTCTTTCTCACCTTTGCAGTAAAATAATAAAAAAAAAAAATAATAAAATACCTACTGTGGGATTTTCTGCTATGATCTAAAATAATTTGGGATTTATTTCCTTGCCCTTATCTCTGCAATTTCAAGGAAGTCCTTTATGACTCAGCCTTGCCGACCGGACGCCGGAATATCTGTGACATTAATTCCTCACTTGCAGATGAACGGAAAGCAGGCAGTAATAAAAATGTCTGGTGCTCTCAGAGGATTGGATGCTGCCGAGTTCAGCTTGGAGGGCAAGTCTTTTAAAGCCGCTATATTAAAAGAGATGCTAACATGCATGACTATTACATGGCTGGTTGCTTAGCATGTTGCTCTGGGAGTTTGTGTTCTGTAACACAGCGAATGGAAATAGACGTGTTTGACATTTTCTTTGACGCGACGGTGAGCGCAGATGGGAACATTAAATCGGTCACCCTGCTCAGCCCTAACAGCAAAATAAGGGTGAAGGTGTCCGCAAAAGAGAAAATGATGGCTAAAATCGAAGTTGCTGCTATCATAACTAATCATTTGTAGCTTTAACCCTTTCCTTTTCCAGGCACTACACCTCGGGTGGCCAGACCTTTTTTGCAATTTTTCCCTTACAGCTTCATTTGATCCCTAAATCATATATTTTCAGAAGGCAGAGGACTGGTAGATTAAAAAGATGAGGCTATTGATTTTGTAGGTCCTGTGATAGTTGTGCAAATGTTTATCACATCGATATTTTCAATAAAAATACACTAAACCATTAATAGCAGTCATAAACCTAACATAACTTACAGAATCCCTACTAAATTCCTACTAAATCCAAAAGCTAAAACTGTATTGACCTAATAAATAAAAAATATTTGTAAATTTGAATTTGTTTCTATTTTCTGAAGTGGTAAAAATTGAAGGTCTGCAAAACTGTATATAAACAATGTGCGCTAAAAATCTGGGCTGCGCAACTATGCATCATAGTAGCGCCCAATCGCCATATGGGCGCTGCATTGGTGTGCATTTTGTTAAAATAATGCAGGCATATACTTTATTGCAATGCAGTGCTTTAAAATGTGTGGCAAAATATCACAATCCTTAGGGGGGGGACCTCTGGGTAAATCTAAGATGGAAAAGGACCTGGGGGTACTAGTGGACAACAAGCTTGGCAGTGGCATGCAATGCCAAGCCGCTGCAAGCAAAGCCAACAGAATACTGGCATGTATAAAAAAGGGAATTCACTCCAGAAATAAAAAGATTATTCCGCCAATCTACAAGACTCTGATCCGGCCACATCTTGAATATTCCATCCAGTTCTGGGCACCGGTCCTCAAAAAGGATGTGCTGGAACTGGAGAGAGTCCAGAGAAGGGCAACAAAGATAATTAAAGTGGTAGTATACTCCGCTTTTTAACTTTTACCTACAGGCTAGCCTATAATAAGGCTTACCTGTAGGTAAAATGAATATCTCCTAAACCTGCACAGTTTAGGAGATATTCACCCTGCATGCAGCCGCTGACACCAGTGGCGCATGCGCTTTGAAGGTCCGGCGGACCTTCAGAGCTCCTTTCCGGCTCTTTGCTGGAAAGTGAATGCGTGGCAGTGATGTCATTGCAGCTCCGGCCACTCACAGCGCCGGAGCCGCTGAACCCGGAAGAGACGCAGAGGGAACATGACCGCTCCCTTAGCGGTGTCCGGGTGACCGTGTGGGGACTTTGTCCTAAGTTAAGTATTTCATAATGTGCTATTATGCGATGCATGCTAGCACATAATGCCATTGTCTTGCAGGGTTTTTTTTTTTTCTGCACTCAGAGGATACTACCACTATAAGGGAATGAAGGACATCCGCTATGAGGAAAGACTGCAAGCACTGAACTTATTCTCTCGATGATTGAGAGGGGATATGATATCAATGTACAAATACTGTACTGGTGACCATAGCATAAGGAACAAACTTTTCAGAGTGAGGGAATTTAATAAGACATGTGGTCACTCACTAAAACTAGAAGAAAAATGGTTTAACCGTAAACTACGTAAGGGGTTCTTCGCTGTCAGAGCAGTAAGGATGTGGAATTCTCTTCCACAAGCAGTGGTATCAGCAGGGAGCATCAATAGTTTCAAAAAACTATTAGATAGGCACCTTAAAGACCACAACATGCCTCGCATACTAGCACATTATGTGACACTTGCCTCCAAACGAAGCCCTCGTCGTCCCCGCTGCTGGCCACAGCCATCTTCTGCCGTCTTCTTTCCTGGTCTGCGGACACTCCGGCTATGCTACTGGCCGGGAGCCGCGTTACATCGCCAATCTTTAAACTACCTGGAAGATTATTCACTAGCATAATAGAGAAGATAGATTGCATTCCTTTTATACGCTTTTTATTCATTTTGAGAATAAACATAATGAAAACATATACAAAAAAAATACAGCATGTGTCCAGGTCAGTAATGTGTAGGTATAGAAGCACAGTGAACAACTACATAGAGTAGTTCAATGTGATGCATGTATTGGGGAGCCATAAGCAGAAACAGTACATGCATATAAAAGATTTTGTGAGAAATCATTGACCATGGCCCCGCTGGCAGCTAGCATTGGATCACTACACATAGGGAATAATGATGTGCAGCGTATAGTATCAATTCATGCTTAAAGTGTAATTCCACATTCGTGGGAAAAAAAAAAAACAAATAAGAAAAAATAATATAATGTATACACTTGTGAAACCAGTCCATATTGTGTTTGAATATTATTAAAAATGACCTTTTCTTTTCAATCTGTTATATACAGTTATATTACTGGGAATGTGAACTGTCACATTTGCCTGTGCTCCCAACCAAAGTGTCAAACATTAAATGGCTGGTGTCACACTGATCACATTTGCAGCACCATGGCAGTTGCAGTTTTAAAGTGATTGTAAACGGAGTTTAGTTTAAAATAGAAATGAAAGGCAAATCATTTTTGTATAGATTAAAAAAAAAGAAAAATCTTATAAATACACTTTTCCCTTTTTTTTTTTATAAGTGATCACATTCCCTCTTTTCTCAGCTGCATAAGAGCAGGGGGGAGGAGAAGCAACAGCACACTGAGCTGTTGGGGGGGGGGGGGGGGCGTTTCAGGAAAAGTCTGAGAGCACACTGAGTTCCCGGCATAGTTAGAGAACTAACCACGGTGTGCTCTCCTGCTTAGTGTGGTCAGAATTAATAGGAAAGCAGAGGGTCTGGCAGGAACACCAGGGATTTCATGTTAAGGAAGCAAAACAGAGAGAACAGGATACTTTCTCATACAAGCCCATGGTACAGCAGGCTCATCAGGAATATGAAATGTAGGGGTAACAAACACTTTGTTCTCCCTGGATAAGACCACTGTGGTTCTAATGAAAATCATCTCTTCTACGCCTCGTTAGCAAGGGGGTTCTATGCTTTTCATTTTAGGTATAATTGGTCTGCCTTCTGAAGTGCAATATTAATTAGAAGGTTATAGTAAAAAGAAATTCAACATTTGGAGCCATGTGTAAAAATGATTTTCCATTCATAACCTCAAATGCCTCCTTACATGATGCCAAACAGCATCTCCGCACCTAACTATGATCCCACATGGTCATGTGTGGGCATACTATGGCATAATAAATATATCAATCAATTATATTTAGATAAGGTATTGAAATAGTTGAACTCCTGCCAAATTAAGTGCATACTTCCTATAAATTTAAAGTGGAAATTTTTAGAGTAAAAGTTAAAGTAGAAATTGTTTTTAAAATGAAAACCTACTTTTAAAGGTGCTTCTACTGTGCCTTCCCTTTTCATTCAGCCCTGCTGGGTTAAACACAAAAAAAAAACTAGTAGGGTGTACCAGGCTTTAGACTATAAAATGATTAGCCTTTATGTTATAGAGATCTTAGAGTGGGAGCGGTTGAGTAGTTTAGCAAGGAACCCTGGGCAAAGTAGCATGTTCAGGGAAATATGTCGCACACACATTTACGGGTGATCAGTGATCAGGGCTGCTGTTAGAAATCACGGGGCCCTGAACAGCCTACCTTCTCCCCCCCCCCCCCCGAATAGGACAATATTATTACAAAAAATACACTAAAATCATTATTAGCAAACACAAACATAACAGTGAACTTGTGTGAATTAGCCCTTTTTAATTGTTTTTTAAATTGAAAAAAAAATTATAATTTTTTACAAAATGTTAAAAATGTTTGCAATTATTTTATTTTACAATTTTTTAAAATTAATTTATTACATTGTTTAATTGTTGTTTTTTATTTCTTTTTTGCAATTTGTTATTTTTTTTACAGGACAGGGAAGCCTGCAGCGCTGTGGGAAGGGGGAGACACAGTGAAAGGGGGGCACACGGGGAGAGGAGGGATCAGAGGCAAGCAGAACTGGGGGGGTGATCAGTGTGGGAGAAGCAATCACAGGAACAATGCCCTGTGTTTGTGTCTCTCCCCGCAGTAGCTGAAAGCTGGTATAAGGGGGGGGGGGGAACTGGCTTTGAGTGCCGGTTCACACTTATGCGCTTGTACTGCGAATGCGATGCGTTCTAAATAGTCTCCAATCGCATGCATTTACAAAATACATTGAATTCGTGACGGTCGTTCACATCTATGCATTGCGATCCAGATGCGGATGTGATGCGATGATAAAAAGGGTCTTGTGCGAGTTTACAGCGTTGCGTTGCGAATTTGGTTTCCATAGACATCAATGTAAATCGGTTTGGACTCGCATTATCAGTTCAGATATGTGCGAATTCTTATTTTTTGTTTGATTTTCCCCTCAGCTCCACCCCTCCTGAGCTTAATTAACATCAACGCAATCAAATTTTCATTACAATCGCGCTGGTACTATTGAAAAACACAAGGTAAACTCGCACTGCAAATTCGCATTGCAAGCGCATAAGTGTGAACCGGCACTAAGCTGCTGTAGAGAGCCACACAGGGCTTCCTTCTGTAATTGCCCCTCTGCCCAACCGCACCGATTCCCCGTGCTGTTGGGGCCCCCTGTGTGCCTGGGCCCCCTACAGGAGGTCTGGAGGTCCCCCCCCCTATCAGCGGCCCTGTCAATGATACAGAAGTGATAAATGTTTACAAGCACCTGACCATGTACAGTCATTATTGCCTGCTGTATGCGATGCTGAAGCTCTCTGGGTGCGGGAAAACACATGAAATTCTGTGCCTTAATAAGGCCAAAGGATTAAAATACAGGAATGTCTGTGCACTGTCGAGGTGTACCGTATTTTTTTTATTTAATTTTGCTTTGACCTACACTTTAATGCAATAGCCAGAAGCTCTTATATTGTGGCAATGGCCAGGGTATGATATGATCCTTCACATTCAAAACAAGCATTGTTTGGGAATGTGGAGATCTACCCATGCACATACACCATCCCCTCCCCACCTATGATGATATCTTCCCAGCAATGCCCTGCCCCACCAAAGACTAGTAAAGAAGCCTTGTATTGTTCTGCATATGGAAGCAAACACCCAAGTGACAATACTTAAATTCAGTGATTGGGTGTTCAGGCATCCAGTGATGTATTGTGGGAGGAAGGTGCTCCTCTATAACTGGAAGTATTGGGTTTTTCTAAGGCTATGTTCACATCTTGGCGTTTTTCAGCTCTAAGGATCAGCTCAAAAAACGCCCAACAAGACCAATCCTGTTCATTTCAATGGCCCCTATTCACATCTTAGCGTTTTGACATTTTAAGCAAAACGCCCAACGCTCAAAAAAGTACATGAGCTTCTTTTTGGGCAGATTACAGGCGTTTTTATTTTTTTCCATTGGTCACTTGTCAACCTAAAAACGCCTGCACAAAAACGCCTTTAAAACGCCTGAAAAAAATGCCTGTAAATGGCAAAGCCAAGATGTGAACGTAGCCTAATTGGCTCTGGTAGACTAATTGGGCTGCAGGAGAGCATGAAATAAAGTTAGCATTCAAGACCCCCTGCTCCCCCACTCCCACACTGAAGATTTTCCCAACACAAAACACATCCTTTTGGGATATCTCAACCGAAAAGTAGAAGGATGTGTGTGTCCTTTTTGAGATAGACTTCACCTGTAGAATGGCATGCAGACCATGCGGTCACAAGTTAGGATGACAGCAGGAGGTGTTTTTTTTTTTTTTTTTAAAGCGGTTGTATACTTAAAAAAAAAAAACCTGCAAGACAAAGGCATAATGAGCTAGTTTGCATCACATACTAGCTCATTATGAAATACTTACCTTAGAATGAAGCCCTGACACGGACCCCCGGACACCGCTGTGGGAGCTTACATGATCCCTAAGCGTCTCTTCCGGGTTCGGCAGCTCCGGCGCTGTGATTGGCCGGAGCCGCGATGATGTCACTCCCCGCGCATGCGCGCGGGAGTAATTTTTCGGCAAGTTCCCGGCAAGGAACGCTGAAGGTCCGCCGGACCTTCAGAGCGCATGCGCCGCTCGCGTGAGCGGCTGCATGCAGTGCAAATATCTCCTAAACCGTGCCGGTTTAGGGGATATTAATTGTACCTACAGGTAAGCCTTTTTATAGGCTTACCTGTAGTTAAAAGTCGCAAAAAGCGGTATACTACCGCTTAAGGAAAGACCAGTATCTGATTAAGGTGTCCAATGATGCCAGATTTCTCTGTTTTGGGAATTGGCATTCTTTGTCGTGATACCAAATCATATGAAGGCTTCCTTTACCTATAATACTGAAAAGTATATTTCCTGTCTACCAGTTAGCTTCATATTTCTAATTTGGGAATAAGGGCTAGATTATTTTCAGATTGGCCATATTATACTTGGTGAGCTACCTGGCAGACCTACTACATATTTATGTCATTAGAGCTCAGAGGATGAGCAGACCATGGTTGTCCATCAATAATGCTTACTACTATGTCCATTTATTCTTCCTTTTTTTAATGGAATATTTTTCATACATGATGATTTTTTTGCCAATCCATGCACTTGAAGACCAGTTTCCAATTTGCTTGTTGTTGCCGTTGAGATTACTGTGTGTACGGATAGCATTAAAAAAGGCAGAGCCTTATCTATTTGTTCATGTCAATTTGAATGGAACCCATAATCAGAGCAAATCAAGCAGAGCAGAGCATAGCAATTTCTGTTTTCTGTTTGTGCCTAATCTGGAATGTATGCTTCATTCTTATCTGCCTGACATTAGAGCTCTTCTTGTTTTTCTAAAAGCTTAGTGTTTGTGTTTCCAGTCCTCCGACCTATCTTTTGCCTGATTTCTGTATGATCATAACTTGCTTATCAGGAATGAAGTGTCCGAGTGAATCTATTATGTTCATTAGGTAGGCATCTAAAAGTAGGACTCTTGTACACGAAATGAATATGTCACTGGGTTCACTCTGCAGATTGTTCTGCATATTAGATGTGATGTTAATATTATTGTGACCAGTATTCCCAATGCAATTTGCACATTTGAATTTGTCATTCATCACTTTGCAACTGGAAAGAAACCTGTACTGAGAGATTGTGGAGCGGCCCTGAAAAAGCTATCTGGTTGGCTGTCGTGCTGATCCAATGGATTTAATTCTACTTGAGGCGTTGACTTGAAATAAGTCTGCAGATCGGAGGTTTTGCCTGCATTCTAATTTTCTGCTGCAAAAACACACACAGGAGGGTGTAAACACCAATGTGGCACCACCATACAGCTTTTATATAATACTAAAAGATATTACATACTCAGCAACATAAATGACAACAGGCATATCACATGGAAAACCCAGCCATAGGAGATGTCATCTAGCCATGTAGCGTATGGTTGAAAGGCTGACGTGTTTCGGGGGACATGCCTCCTTCCTCAGAGCTCTGACGACAGGGACATGTCCCCCCAAATACGTCATCCTTCCAACCATGCGCTACATGGCTAGATGACTTTGCCTACAGCTGGAGCTTCAATGTCTTATGCCTGTTTTCATTTGTTTGTGAGTATGCAATTGTCTTTTATTATTAACCATTTTCCCTCCAGAAGATTACCTTTATGACCAGGCCATTTTTGGCGAGACGGCACTGCGTTACTTTAACTGACAATTGCGCGGCCGTGAGATGCTGTACCCAATTAAACTGTAAGTCCTTTTTTCCCCCCACAAATAGAGCTTTCTTTTGGTGGTATTTGATCACCTCTGCAGTTTTTGTTTGTTTTTGCGCTATAAACAAAAAAAGACCGACAATTTTGGAAAAAAAAATTCATAGATCTGTGTCACTGCTTTGCAGGAACACAGGATCAATGCCTTCCCTAATGACAAAATGGTGATTTGCCTTGTTTAAATAGGCAGATCACCATTTTGCCAGTATACTGAACAACCAGCTGGTGTCGTGGACATTGAGTTTGCGGTACCCACTGCTGGGCTCCCGCTGTGTGTGATCGCATGTACGCCCCAGACCCATAGCCATGCCACTTTGCCACCGTATATCTAAGTTATATAGTCAGCAAGTGGTTAAATAAAGTTATATGGTGGTAATGCACTAGATGTTTGCGCCCTCCCGTTTGTGTTTTTGCATATATTTATGGATTCCCCGATCTGAGGAGGGCTGCACCTGATTGAGCATTAAATTTGAACACCACTAGGGGTGCCTCTACTTGAGTGACTCTGAGTGTTATTGAGACTTTGGTGAAAATCTGATATTCTAATCTGCATGCTATACCCAATTAAACTATAAGTCCTTTTTTCCCCCGCAAATAGAGCTTTCTTGTGGTGGTACTTGATCACCTCTGCAGTTTTTTTTTTTTTTTGTGCTATAAACAAAAAAAGACCGACAATTTTGGAAAAAAAAATAATTCATAGATCCGTGTCACTGCTTTGCAGTAACACAGGATCAAGGCCTTCCCTACTGACAAAATGGGGATTTTCCTTGTTTACATGGGCAGATCACCATTTTGCCAGTATACTGAACAACCAGCTGGTGTCGGTGGACATTGAGTTTGCGGTACCCACTGCTGGGCTCCCGCTGTGTGTGATCGCATGTACACCCCAGACCCGTAGCCATGCCACTTTGCCACCGTATATCTAAGTTATATAGTCAGCAAGTGGCTAAATAAAGTTATATGGTGGTAATGCACTAGACGTTTGCGCCCTCCCATTTGTGTTTTTGCATATATTTGAAGATTTCCCGATCTGAGGAGGGCTGCACCTGATTGAGCATTACATTTGAACACCACTAGGGGTACCTCTGCATGAATGACTGAGTGTTATTGACACTGGTGAAAAGCTGATTTTCTAATCTGCATACTTTTCCTAGGGCAATGACTCAGAAAGCAGCCAGGCAAAGCATATTTTTATAAAGAGGTCAGCAATGGGGGCCCTAATATGTTCATCAATACACGTCTGTTTTTTAATTGGGATTCACATTATTCATGAAAATATATTTCTGCTGTGTCTAAAATAGAATAAAGCCCAACTTCAGTCAAGGCTTTTTATTTTCCTTTTGAGTGGATTAGGAAAAGGGCAAAAGCCTCTGTCAAGTTATGCTTTGGGTACAAATAGGAAAGCACCAGACAAGACGAATAAAGGAAGGTGCTTTATTGGAAGTCTCAAGACAACACGTTTCAGGGCTTACAGTGTCCCCCTTCATCATGGCTTGGCAAATTCTATGGCAAATGCTATGAAGAGCATTCACTTCATTAGTGAATCTAGAGTATTCTTTTTTTTAAAGTTCTATTTATGTAGGTTTGGAACAAAACAGTAAAATACAAATACAAAGCACCTAAAACAGAATCCAAAAAAGAAAGAACGATAAAGAACAGACATAATGCTAGATGAGTCAGTGCAGGGATGGTAAGGATAGCAGTGCAAGAACTAATTCCAGGAACACATAAGGTAGTTCCCCCATCAGGATTGCTGTATATTTCAAAATCACCAGAATCCTACATGTCAGTCCCAGTATAGACCATAGAGGCATAGGGTTATCCTGTAGCAGCATTGGAAGGAGCCCTCATTGCCATACGTTTATCATCAGATAAACCAGGCATTACTTTTTTTACACACTTATTTACAAGGGACGTGTCTCTCCCAAAAACATTTTTACTAAAGTCTGACTGCCTTGGCTGGATATTTTGGCGTCTTAAATGGCGGATCTGGGTTCTTCACAATCCTCCCTTTAAATGGGTCAGATACAAATCTTTTAGCTTGGCCTGGAGAAAACACTGTGTGTGATTGTTGTTGTGGTTGTTTGTGTGGTTGTCGTGTTGTCTTGTTTATTGGCTGATCTGGATTGCCCATGTTTATAGTACTGATTCTGATTATTTCTGCTAATGGTTAGGATATTTTATGGCTGGTTTAATCTGTATTATTAGTATTCTGATCCTTATTGTTGAGCTCTGCATTGCTGACATTAATGCCATCGCCCTGGTTTAGATGGCAATTGTGTGGTATGCTACAAATGAAGAAAAACTTATATAAAGTTACCTTGTAGGCCTACTATCTGTAAAAAGGGCTACTGACTCCATCTACATCACACCCAACCCAACCGGACACCCATGTGGCACTACTCATTTGTCTTCCTGAAGTCTTCTGAAGGATAATTAGAAAAGACTAAGGCCTATTACACACAGGCCTAATGCCAGGCAACCTCAGCAGGTTCAATAAAAACTGGCTGACATTTGGCCCGAGTGTATGGCAGGCGGTCCGACAGACTTCTGTTGGACGAGCATGTTGGAAAACCAGCAACCAAAAGGCTCCTGATCAGCGCGCTCAGCCAAGGGCTGAGAGTGCTGACCGGAGTGTTCTGGTGAGGGTGTTGTCCTGTCAGAACACAACAACTAAGCAGGGGAGATCTCTGTACTAACAGCAGATTATTAGTACAGTGGCTCTGACCAGAATTGTCACCTTTATTTTTCTCAACCCACTGGGTTGAACGGAAAAAAAAAAATTATAGTGTGTACTAAGCTTTAAACTTAGTACACACGGGCCAAATGTCGGGCGTCATCGGCTGGTTCAATAAAAACTTGACATTGGACCCGTGTATATGGCAGCCAGTCCAACAGAAAGCGGCTGATTGGCCGGCTTCTGTCGGAAAAACAAACATGCTGGAAAGCAGCAGCCAATGGCTGAGAGCGCTGATTGGATTGTTCTGGCAGGGGGGCCGCCCCCCTGTCAGAACACAATGGGGCTTGATTTACTAAAACTAGAGAGTGCAAAATCTGGTGCAGCTCTGCATAGAAACCAATCATCTTCCTTTTTGTCTATGCTTAATTGAACAAGCTGAAGTTAGATGCTGATTGACTACCATGCACAGCTGCACCAGATTTGTTATTCACCAGTTTAGTAAATCAACCCTAATAGGTCAGCAGGGGAAATCACTGTACTAACATCGGGTTGTTAGTACAGTGGCTGTCAGATCTGTGAGGTTTTTTTTCTTTGTTCAACCCAGCAGTGGTGTGTACTAGGCTTAAATCTGGGCACGCACGTATAAAAACTGGGCATGCACATATAGATTTTTTTCTTTCAGCCTGCAGGCTGAATGAAAGAAATCTAACAAAGTCCTCCATCCTTGCTAAACCAGGTGGTTGGACGATCCTCACTTTCCAACTATTTTATTCTGACAGCTGTCTCCCACGGCTGTTACAAGATCAGCATAAATCCCCTAAAATGTCAAGTGGTGCATAGCAGCCTTTATAAACCATGACGGGGAAAAGAGGAAAATCACCACAGTTATGGCTTTTTCCCTTTGGAGAACTGCCTAAAGGAAATGTCTTTTCTACTATACTTAACATTTCAGTAAGAAACATCTATTGTACCAAAATGATCCAGCACCCCATACCTTTCTCTCTACAAGTTTTTATTGCTGAGTTCCTACTGGGAAAATGTTCCCTCATTTCCAGGCAGCAATTGATGGGAAATTGTTTAATGGGGACGCGGATAAAAACAGAAGCACATTTTTAGTACAGTGGAAAAGAGTAATGTGATCTGATAATGTTTTTATTGCTGCCAGTGTCTTTCTGCCCTGTTGGCAACCACTCCATATTTCTTGTATGGGTACTAATTTTGATAACATCTGTAGATCAGTGACCCCAGTGAGACCAACCATATCTTTCTTATATAATTATTATTAATATTGTAAAAATTTGTTATAGTGCTAACAGTTTTTGTGTGGCGCTTTACAAAGTAATTGGACACAGTCCAGTTACAAAACAATTCAATATAATGGGATTAGGAGGGCCCTATTTGTGAGAGTTTACAATCTAAAAGGGGGGGGGGGGTGATACAAAAGGTGAAGGATTAGCTAAAGGAGAAAGTAGAAATAAAGTTTCCAGGTCGAGGCAGGGTAGGCTTCCCTGGAGAGATGGGTTTGCAGGCATTACTTAAAAACCGGACAGAGTAGGAAATAGCCAGACAGACTGGGAAAAGGAGTTCCACAGTATGGTGGTGGCTCTGAAGAAGTCCTGGAGGTGAACATGGGAGCAAAGGAACGAGAGCACTAGAGAGCAAAAGGTCCCCCTGCTCTTATAAGTCAAAGGACTCATAGAAAAGATATAAAGCTCCTCTGGTTGATTTCTTTCTCCTGTATACTGAAAAATGGGAATCATCCTTATCAATTGAATTTATGCCCAATCAATGTGAAAAGGCTGCTTCTATTTGAACACATTTGAACTCATTTGAGGAACATAGGTTTTACAGTTCTGTTCCACTGGTATAGAGTTTCCTCCACGTTACACAAATTCAACAGTCCCATCCCTGAGGTCTGTTGGCCTTACAGGAAAAGCCCTGGAAAAATGTTTAAAAAAATGCTAAAGCTTTGTCTGTTAGGGCAACCTGGCATTTTGGTGAAGCATACTGAAAGCTGCTGTAGATATGGTCAGTGACTTTTGATTTTCTCAAAGTGAATTAAAAAACCTGACCCTGGAATTAATGTCCAGTACAGCCTTTCTCAACCTTTTCAACACAGAAAGGAGGCCTTGA
The DNA here is from genome assembly GCF_965119305.1 of Pelophylax lessonae. Classification (NCBI taxonomy): domain Eukaryota; kingdom Metazoa; phylum Chordata; class Amphibia; order Anura; family Ranidae; genus Pelophylax; species Pelophylax lessonae. The sequence continues at coordinate 156,346,227 of NC_138769.1, forward strand.
AACAATTTTCCGGTCCCATGGAACCCCTACCCCTATACTATATCTACAACTCATGATACATTAGTGTGATGGTCACTGGGAAGAATGTGCCTTACATTTGTGGTCATTGGGAAGAATTACCCAGTTATAGAGAGTTAAAAAAAAATCAACGGTGTCAATGGGAACTTATCTAATGCCTCGTACACACGCATCAATTATTGGCCGTGAATTTTCAGCCAACTTCCGATCGCCCGATTTTCGGCTTGTTAGTATGATGCTTTCGACAACCGACTCCGACTTTTCGGCCGAATAAAATCTGGTGTGCAGGCTATAAAATGTTTGTTGGCCGTTAACAGAACGGCCGATTTTCAGTCAGTCAGTACAGATTTCGGCAGACAAAAATCTGATGAGCAAGACTGGGCATGCTCAGAGAAGAAAAAACACACGGAAAGTAAACCATCACATGACATCACTTCTGAAGTAGATTTTTGTTGGCCGAGAAAATTCGTATGCAGTCTAGGCACATTCCAACCAACAAAACACAACTTGGACAAAAGACGGCCGATCGGTCGGCCGATAATCGTTGTGTTTGTACGAGGCATTAGAGGTAGAAATTGCTCAAGGAACCCCTAGCAACCTCTGGAGGAAACCCAGAGTTCCATGGAACCCTGGTTGAGAAACCCAGGACTAGTGTGATGCTGACCTGCAAAAAGTATGCAGGATGAAAGACTTTCCTGGCTGCTTGCTTGTTCCAAGTTATTAGCTTACTACGAATAGAAGCCAGTCCCCAATGATGGCTAACCCAATGATGGCCAACTAGTCACCATTAGAGATCGGCTCAGACCTGTTCGCGTTCCCACGTGGCCGATCCCGCCAGGAAGCCGACACACAGGCAGTGACACATTTCCAGATCCGCAGCTGCACAGATCGGGAATGTGTCACTGCCAGTGGTTAGGGGAGTGCAGTGTCGGCTTCCTGGCAGGATCGGGCACATGGGAACGCAAACACGCCCGAGCCCATCTCTAGTCACCATTGTCAATTCTCATTTTCCTGTTTTCACAGATTCACTGTAAAGTAGTGCTGTGTTCCTTTAAAACTTGTCTCCTTTTTTTTTTTTTTTTTTTCTTCGTGACACCATTAAAACAGCAGCCTAGTGATACTTTTGACATTTTATTCTGTTTATGCTTTTCCTATTTAAATTGCAATGGGAGTTTGGAAAGTGTATATTTTTCCATCTACACATGGCCTTATAATACACATCATTTATCATGTGTTCTTAAGTCAGCAATGAATATTCCCTGCTGGTCTCATGTCCCTGTTTCTTGCCTTTTAGATTTACATCGGCAGAGACCGTGGTGATGGGAGATGTGACATACGGAGCGTGCTGCGTGGATGATTACACTGCACGGGCGCTAGGAGCAGACTTCCTGGTACATTATGGGCACAGCTGCCTCAGTAAGTTTATGTCTCTTTCCGCATTTCAGTTGCTCACCGGTGAAATGTAGGGTAACAATTCTAGAAATACTGCAGGCTAAGTGATCACAATTATAGAGCTGCTTTTCTATTGCTGTAGTTGTTTTTATGACCCAAACAAAAGAAAAGGTCTTGTTATAAAGAGAGAGTGGTATATTTCGCACAGTCTTTTAACAAACATACACTCATAGGATATATGTTAAAGGTCCAGTTTGTTTAAACTTGTCATTTGTTTAATCAACTACTTGTATCTATTTGTCACTTGAGTTCCAAAGTCTACTGACCTGCCCAATCGAAAAAGAGGGGTCTAAGGCTCCCTTTTATCAAATTTGTCTTACTTCTTTACATTATTGGGGATGCAGCAACAGGAGTGAGACTCAGTGGTGTGAAGTTTGAGCTAGGAACTCCGGCGAGGGAGCCAAAAACTTTAAGAGAGTTTTGGTCTTAACCACTTGCATACCGGGCCAATTCTGGCACTCCACTCCTACATGTAAAAATCATAATTGTTTGCTAGAAAATTACTCAGAACCGATTTTATATCATATTTAATATGATTTTTATTAGAGGCCCTAGGTAATTAAATGGCGGTCATTGCGACTTTTTATGTCACGCGGTATTTGCGCAGTCATTTTCTAAAGTGTTTTTTTTTCTTTGTAAAAAAAATTGTTTCATAAATTAAAAAAACTAAAGTTAGCCCAATTTTTTTGTATAATGTGAAAGATGATGTTACGTCGAGTAAAAAAGATGCCTAGCTTTAGATTGCGCACACTCGTGGAATGGCGCCAAACTTCGGTACCTAAAAATGTCCATAGGCAACGCTTTAAAGGTTTTTACAAGTTACCTGTTTAGAGTTACAGAGGAGGTTTAGTGCTAGAATTGTTGCTCTCGCTCCAACATTCACAGCAATACCTCACGTGTGGATTGAACACCATTTACATATGTGAGCGCGAGGTACGTATGCGCTTACTTCTGTGTGCTGGGACCGGGGCACTTTTATTTATTTATTTATTTTTGTTTATTTTATTTTTACTCTTTCCCTTTTAATTTTTTTTTAAATCACTTTTATTCATATTACAAGAAATGTAAGTGTCCCTTGTATTAGGAATAGTGCATGACAGGTCCTCTTTATGGAGAGATTTGGGGTCAATAAGACCTAAGATGTCTCCTATAGGCTGGAAAGCCTGAGATTAAAAAAAAAAACAATCTCAGCTGGGCAGTATTTACAACTGCCAGGCCGGAAGTGACGTCATAACGTCGCGTCTGGGCCTCCGAGAGTCATTGAAACTGCTGGGGACAATCTGGCCCTCAGTATTCTCTATGGTGTACTTCCACCACCGGCGGTTTCCTTCTCAGACTCGCCGATCGAACGGGCGAGCCAGTAGAAGTATCGGAATGTGGCGGGAGAGGGGGGGGGGCGGCGTCCCATCCTGTAAGAACAATCAAGCGGCTGAACAGCCACTATGATTGTTCTTATGGTGAAGAGAATTGCCGGCTAAAAAAATGATATCCAAATGATGCCTGCAGCTGCACCCATCATTCAGATTTCTCCACTCAAAGCCCAGGACGTCATATGATGACGCAGTATGGAAGTGGTTAAACTGTAGTTTAGAGTGCTTTAACCACTTGACCCCTGGAAAATTTACCTCTCTTAATGACCAGGACTGTTTTTTGCAATACGGCACTGCGTTATTTTAATTGACAAATGCGCAGTCATGCAACGCTGTAACCAAAATAAATTTATGTAGTTTATCCCCCCCCCCCACAAATCGCTTTCTTTTAATGGTATTAAATGACCACTGTGTTTTAAAGTTTTTGCTCTGTAAACAAAAAAAATTTAAAAAATTTAAACCAGTATGTATTTTACTACATATTTTTGGAAAAAAATAATCCCAACAAGCATAAATTGATTGGTTTGCACAAAAGTTATAACATCTACAAACTATGGGATGTATACTGGAATTTTTATTTATTCCTTTATTTTTTATACCAGTAATGGCGGCGATCAGCGACTTATAGTGGGACTGCGATATTGTGTCAACAATCGGACACTAACTTACACTTTGTGGGACCTAGTAACACTAATACAGTGATCAGTGCTAAAAATATGCACTGTCACTGTACTAATGACACTGGCTGAGGAGGAGTTAAACATCTAGGGCAATCAAAGGATAAATGTGTGCCTTTGCTTTGCAGGGACACAAATTCCATCACTTTCCCCCTGTTAGAATGAAGCTCTGCCTTGTTTACGTAGGCAAAGCTCTGTTCTGTGTCTCTCCTCACCGATCAGCGGGTGTCGGTAGACATCTGATTACTGGCACCTGCCGATTGGCTTGTGCTGTGTCAAATCACAGCACAGCCATGGCGCCAGTGGTGGGCACGCCCCTACCAGCTACGTGTTATGCAGTCGGTAAGTGGTTAAAGTGTCATTAACCACTTCCCTCCCAAGGACATCATATGAGGGGGGATATCTGAATGATGCCTGCAACTGCATCATTCAGATTTTTTACAGAAGCCCGCCAAACTGGCAGCAGCACACACTAGCCGAATGTAATCTGGTTTTCCATGCCGCCCAACATCCGCCCCTCCCAAGGATCTTTCCCTGCAAATGCCAAAGAACAAGGAAAGGTTATGTGACCACACAACAGCACTGCAGAAATAAGGTACTTAGAAGATAAAAAAAAAACAACAACAAAATACAGTAGCATGATCTATATGATTTATGTGAACTAATGGCATTTAACACTTACATAGTTACATAGTTTGTGAGGTTGAAAAAAGACATCAGTCCATCTAGTTCAACCTATGATGTGTGTGTGTGTGATTTGATGTTAAACATACATTGTATACCCCTTTATGTTGTGGTATTTAAGATGCCCATCTAATAGTTTTTTGAAGCTATCGATGCTCCCTGTTGATACCACTGCTTGTGGAAGAGAATTCCACATCCTTACTGCTCTGACAGTAAAGAACCCCCTACGTATTTTTAGGTTAAACCATTTTTCCTCTAGTTTTAGTGAGTGGCTCTCTGTTTAGTATCACTTCAAGGTGCTAGTAAAACTGGCGAGGGGAGAGTGGGGCCATATTATAATGAAGTAGCAAACAACACAAAACATTCTTTAATCTGCCCAATCGTCTGTTCCTACCAACTGCAGTAAGGCAGTGGGATCACCTTATAGATCAAGTGTAATAAACTGAACTCACATAATATTTTCCCTTGTTTTCCCCTCTCACCATCTCCATCTCAATCACCATCCCCATCTCAATCACCATCCCCATCTCAATCACCATCCCCATCTCAATCACCATCCCCATCTCAATCACAATCACCATCCCCATCTCAATCACCATCCTCATCCTCCTCTCAATCACCATCCTCATGTCAATCACTTATCACCATCCTCATGTCAATCACTTATCACCATCCTCATCTCAATCACCATCGCCATCCCCATCTCAATCACCCTTCCCATCTCAATCACCATCCTCTTCTCAATCACCATCACCATCCTCACCTCAATTTTACCATCCTAATCTCAATTTTACCATCCTCATCTCAATCACCATCGCCATCACTATGTAGGTAAAAATTTTCAAACAAATAATTTTGTTTTTAAAAAATACCTATTTTGACATCCAGTGGCGCCATCACAGTCCCGGGGGGGGGGGGGTATACTCCCTCTCTCTGCTATAATCATCCAGTTTTTTTTTCTGCCTAGTCAGGAGTAAAGACCTATTTCCTTGCTGGGATCTTTGGTCCTGGCAAAATTTTTTAGATAGAAAATGTTTTTCTCCTGGATTTTTTCCTGTGAGATCTACAAGCAACTGCCAGATTGGGCGATGGGCTGGATAATCTAGATCCAGTGGTCACCCTAGTCTGACCAGCGAGCGCACACAGACCTCAGCTCCACGCTAGGTCGGCCGCGACCTAGCCCCACTGGACAAGAGCTTGCCTGCGAGTTAAATGCCTCACAAGGTTGCATACGACCGGGTCTCAGCGTTTCTCCTGGCCGACCGCCCCCCTATTTCAATGGAGAGGTGTTTTGTCTGGAGCGATTGTTCCTGGTATGGTGAGTAGCAGTCCCCCCTGGAGGGTTTTGGGCGTTACCTTTTGGTCTCCTATCTGCTCTTCGGGTCTTCACAAAACTGTTATCCCTGGTGATAGCTTTGCTATGCCAATGGGGGATCGCAGTACTGGGCTACTTGGACGATCTCAGTCTGTGAGCGGAGTCTCCCTCTTCTCTGATGAAGAACCTGGAGATCACAATGCGAACTCTGCAGGAGTTCGGCTGGATTCTGAATTTTCAGAAGTCTTCTCTGGTTCCATCTACAAAGCTGGACTATCTGGGCCTGACTGTGGACTCGGCCTTAGCCAGAGTGCTCTATTCTCTGGACAAACTCCAGAAATTGCAGGCTTAAATTTGCATCCTGCTGTCCAACAAATGGTCACCCTGGACTTACATGCGGGTGCTGGGCCTGATGGTGTCTACCTTTTAAGGTGGTTCAGTTTGCACAGTTCCATACAAGGTCCCTGCAAAGAGAAATTCTAACCAAATGGGACTTGTCTCTGGACAATCAGAGTCGGGGCACGAAAGAGTCTTTGAAATGGTGGCTTTGTTCTCTGGTACTTCGGCTGGGAAAATCCTTCCTACCCTTGTATTGGACAGTGGTCACCACGGATGCCAGCCTGTCCGGCTGGGGAGGTGTCCTCAGCAAGCATTCTGCTCAGGGGATCTGGAGGCTGGAAGAGTCCAAACTCCCGATTAATGTCTTGGAACTCAGAGCAATCATACTGTGTCTGGATCATTGGACGGATCGTCTTCAGGGTTTTCCAGTGCGCATTCAATCGGACAATGCCACAGCCGTGGCTGATGTCAGTCACCAAGGGGGCACAAGAAGTGTCCCGGCGGGTCTGGAGGTAGCCGGCATTCTAAGGTGGGCAGAATGGTTCGCTCCAGCCCTTTCCGCCGTACACATTCCCAGGGTGGAAAATTGGCAGGCAGATTACCCCATTCGGCAGGCTTTGGACCACAGGGAGTGGTCCCTTCATCCGGAGGTGTTTCATCAGCTGTGTCTCTGGTGGGGCACCCTTGAGGTGGATCTGTTGGCATCCTGACTCAACAGAAAGGTGCAGAGGTTTGTGGCTGGGTGAAGGGATCCTCTGGCGGATGCCATAGATACACTGGTGGCCCCGTGGGGTCAGTATCGTCTGATTTACGCCTTCCCTCCTCTCAAACTTCTGCCAAGACTTCTATGCAGGATCGAGAGGTGGAAGGGATTACAGTCATCTTAGTGGCTCCGGACTGGCCTCGCCGGGCCTGGTACGCAGATCTGGTGCGGCTGGTCGCCGGTGTTCCTTGGCAGCTTCCTCTCAGGGAGGATCTGTTGTCCCAAGGATTGATCTTCCATTCTGCTTTACAGTCCCTGGCTTTGACGGTTTGGCTGTTGAACGCCAGGTGCTAAAGGATAGGGGTTTATTGGAGTCGGTGATTCCTGCACTGTTGTAATCTAGGAAATCGACCTCTAGGAAAATCTACCATCGTATGTGGAAGACGTACATCGCGTGGGGTTCATCCTCACTGCTCCTCAGTGGCTCTGATCTTGACCTTCCTTCAATGGGGGGGTTGAACAGAAATTGGCCTTGAGTACATTCAAGGGCCAGGTGTCGGCTTTGGCAGTCTTCTTCCAATGACCTTTGGCCATACACTCCCTGGTGCTTACCTTTCTTCAGGGTGTCCGACATTTGGTTCCTCTGGTGTGGGCTCCATTGCTGCCTTGGGATCTTAATTTGGTGCTTTCAGCTATACAGAAGCCTCCCTTTGAAAATATTCAGGAGATTCCCCTGCTTACGCTGTCCCAGAAGGTGGCCTTTTTAGTCGCTATCACCTCTGAACCCAGGGTGTCGGAACTGGCGGCGTTATCCTGTCATTCACCTTACCTGGTGATTCACAGGGATAAGGTGGTTCTTTGCCCCTGTCCATCGTTCCTTCCAAAGGTTGTCTCTGATTGTCATTTGAATGAAGATATTGTGTTGCCTTCACTGTGTCCCAGGCCTAAACATCCAAAGGAAATTGCCTTGCATGCATTGGATGTGGTCCGGGCAATTAGGGTGTACCTGGCACCTAGAGTCTTTCAGGAAGTCAGACTCTCTTTGTGCTCACGGATGGACCTCAAAAAGGGTTCTCGGCTTCCTCTGAGACCATTTCTAGATGGCATGTGATGGTGGTTAGATGATGGTTAAGGCATATTCCATCAGGAGTAGGGTTCCTCCTTTCCCTGTCAAGGCACACTCTGTTAGGGCGCTTAGTTCCTTCTGGGCTTTCCATCATCAGGCATCAGTGACGCAGGTTTGCAAGGCGGCCACCTGGTTGTCAATGCACACTTTTACAAAGTTTTACAAAGTGGATGCGTTGGCATATGCGGATGCTTCTTTTGGCCGCAAGCTTTTGCAGGCTGCTGTTTAAGAGGATCTGATCCTCTTTGAGGGGGGTGTTATTTTTTTCAGGTGGGCTCCAGTTTTTTGGATGAGCTCCTGTTGCCTGGTTGGCTAATGTTTAGCCTTGGGAATTTTTTTGTTGTTCCCACCCCTTATGTTTGCTTTTGGACATTCCAATGGTTATGAATATCAGGAGCTGTGTCCGTTGATGAACGAAAGAGAAAATGGGAGTTTTGACTTACCGTAAAATCCATTTCACTGATGTTCATTGACAGACATAGCACCCACCCCTCTGCGGGGTTATAATTCTCCTGACACTGCTTGTAACAAAACTGAGTGGCTGTAGCTGAGAGAGGGAGTATACCCCCTGGCACTGCCCATGGGTGTAGTCAGGATTCTTTTCTGTCTAGTGTCCTACTCCTGTATGGGGCAGTATTACCCAATGGTTATGAATATCAGGAGCTGTGTCCGTCAATGAACATCAAAGTAATTGATTTTGCGCTAAGTCACAAATCCCATTTTTGCATCTTTATCCCAACAATTTGACAATGATTCACTCTTTCATTCATGTAATTCAAGCAAGAAACACCTGCCCTAGACTTCATATCATCCATGGTGATTTTGGAAACAGAACAGAGTGTTTTCAAAACTTTCACACCTGTTGGGTTCTTGGACAATCAGCATTCACCTTGACACATTTTTCGATGGTATGGTGATTGGATTAATGTGGATTTAAAGGAAAAGCTTTTTGGGGGTTTTTTTTTGGATAGAGTAAGGGAGGGTTAAACTGTCCATTTTTTTTTGTTTGCAATATGTGTCCCATTAGAGAGATTCTTCACTTCCTGTCCTATAGCCAAAACAGGAAGTGCGAGGAAATGCCTCCCAAGTGAAGAAATCCCTGTTTGTCCCTGGGGTCCCCAGAGCTAGTGTCCTCATAGGAAGATTTCCTCTGTATTCCTCTTACGGTGACAACCCAAAATTTAGGATTTACTTCCTGTGATAAAGGTAAACAGGCTAAATAGAGAAGGTGAATCTGCCGAATGGTGACACAGAGAGTAATAAAAACCTAATGTGTTATAATCCCTTTCTATTTTATCAAGTAATAAGTAAGTATTTTATTGAAAACCTTGTTGGTTGATTAAATGATATCTATAGCAGATACTCTGATGTTAAGATGTTTTACAGTTGGCTCAGTAACAGCATGCGTGTCCTTGGTATGAGCTGTACATTTCAAGGCAGCTCTCACTTATGATGCATTAGCTCTTTGAGATCTTTCAAAACTGTATGAAGGTCCATTTAAAGACGCAAGTCAAACAATGAAAAAGTCACATTGCAGCACTGACGTCTGCGGACAGAGTAAATCTACTTGTAATCCTGGTACTGTTCCGGATAATACTGGTATAAAGTCTTTTCCTTACTCCAGGGAGTGTACCGAGTAGATTATATTTTACACGTTTTATAGTAGCTCTTGCAGATTGATTTCTATAAATATATTACCAATGGTTTATATCATACAGGAATATTGTAATACTTTAGGTTATTGAAAACCTGCATGGTTTGTACTTGGGTTATGCAAAAATAGATGATATTACCAGCGAAATGCAGACACCTAAAGACACCCGTGTTCCTCCTTTACAGTACTCTGGGAGCGATATAAAAATTCCAGCTCTTGGCTCTGAAGTCAGATGTTTAAGCACTCCAGCTCTGAAAGGTTTACCCCCCTTATGACCAGGTCATTTTTTGCCATATGGTATTACGTTACTTTAACTGACATTTGCGCGGTCATGCAACGCTGTACCTAAAAAAAAATTGCATGTCCTTTTTTCCCACAAATAGATTTTTCTTTTGGTGGTATTTGATCACCTCTGCGGGTTTTTTTTTTTTTTTTAAGCTATAAACAAAAAGACTTACAATTTAAAAAAAAAAAAAAGAAATAGAATAAATCGAATTCCTTCATAGATTTAGGCCAGTATGTATTCTGCTACATATTTTTGGTTAAAAACAAAAATCCCAATAAGCATATATTGATTGGTTTGTGAAAAAGTAAGTCCCGGTTCACACTGAGGCGACCTGTGAGGCGACCTGGTCGCCTCACAGGTCGCCGTAGGTCTCCTCCCATAGGGAAGCTGCGGCCCCGTTCTAACAGGAGCGACACAATTCGCTCCGACTTAGAAAAAGGGTCCGGAGCTTCTTTGGGGCGACCAGGAGGCGACCGCCATAGACTTCAATGTTATGAAGTCCATGGCGGCCGCTCAGAGGTCGCGGCGTGCTGCTCGCATCGCGACCTCGGAGGTCGCGGTGCGAAGTAGCGTCGCCCCTATGTGAACGGGGCCTTATAGTGTCTATTACCAAGGGATAATATATTTTTGGCATTTTTGTTTATTTTTTTACTAGTAGTGGCGGTGATCAGCGCCTTATAGTGAGACTGCGATATTGTAGCAGATAAATCAGACACCTACTTGACACTTTTTGGGGACCAGTGACACTAATACAGTGATCAGCGCTAAAAGAAATATGCACTGTCACTGTACTAATGACACTGGCAGGGAAGGGGGTTAACATCAGGGGCTAACTGTGTGGCAGGTGCTTGTACTGTGGAAAGGCGGAGATCCAGGTACCTGCTTAGCAGAAACACAAGGTCACTACCTTCCCTTACCATAGATTGGCGATCTGCCTTGTTTACATAGGCAGATCGCTGTTCTGCCTGTCTCCCGAATGAGTGGCGGGTGCTGGCGGACATCGTGTCTGCCGGACCCACTGATTGGCTTCCGGTGTGGGTGGTTCGCCGGCTGCGGGCCCCAGAATCGGAAATGCAGAATCACGTACAGGTGCGTGAGTCTGCCCAGAACGGCTGCCCTGCCGCAGTAATTGTACGTGGGGCGGTCAACATCTGGTTAAAGTAGAATTCCAGGTTTAATGTGACTTTAAATAGTTCATTTGGGCCAACTTGGCCCAAACAGACTATTTCCATTCCATAACAGCCAATGTGTGTGCTTTTATACTTTATACTCTAGTAGCATTAGCTGTATACAGTATGCGGTGCTGTGTTGCGGCAGCAGTACAGGTGGCTCCCCATCTGCTGCTGAGGCAAAATAGAGTTGGGTTGAGTGCTTCTCTTCCATTCAGGAAAAGCCTTGTACTTTATGAATGAATACAAGATTCCTCTAATTAACCAAGGTGGAAACATACAAGTCTTACCCTGAATGGCTTAGAAACGCATAGCCCAACTCTAATTTTTTGCGGGAGCGGAAGGGAAGCTGCCTATACTGCTGCAACACAGCACTACATACTGTATATTAAAAATGGACACAGCGGTATGGAATGGAAATAATCCATTTGGGCCAGTTTGGGCCAGTTAAAGCAGGGGTGGTCAACTTTTTGAAGAGCATGGGCTGCTTAAGTGATTTGGTTGCCGGTCGCGGGCCACAATGAAACAAAATGGTTCAGAATTGCGAAATTTTAATTTTGAATAGCATAATAAAGATTTTAAACAACAATCAGGATCATTATTTCCTGTGGGACCAATCCCCATTGGATGTTTACCCACTGTTTTATCACAATCACATTTTCTATTAACCAGATCACCTTTAATACCACTTTTGTGCTCAGGTGTGACCAGTTAAAAAAGCTCCAAACCAGCGTTGCAGCCTTCACTATATCAGAGTCTTTGCAGCCATCCCTTGAATTGTCAAAATAAGGACAGTGGTTAATCGAAAAACAACAGACCAGGAAAGTGCATGCCCTAGTAGTGCAATAAACTTCTTTATTAACCACGTCCTGACCATGCTATAGCCGAATGATAGCTACAGCGTGGTCGGCCAGTTCTGGAGGGCATCATATGATGAGCGCTCAGGCGTCACACACTCTGTAGTCGCTGTGTCCTTAGGACACTACTGATTACAGATCGGGCCAATTACAGCTCCCCTTTACTATGTGATCAGCTGTGTCCAATCAATCACGGCTGTTTATGATGTTATTGGCATTCCTTTCCTCATGCTGCCAGCGTGAGGAGAGGAGAGCTGGTAACCGGCTTATGTAAAATTGACATCTACACTTATAATCAGGGCAACAGTACCCATCAGTGCTGCCAATCAGTGGCCACCAATGCTGCCAATCAGTGCTCATCGGTGTTGCCAATCAGTACCACCTACCAGTGCCCATCAGTGCACACCCCTGAAGGAGGCAAATTACCTGTTTGCAAAATTTTGTTTGAAATAATGTATTTTTTTTTTATTTGTATCTTTTTTTGTTTATTTAGCAAAAAAATAAAAAACCCAGTGGTGATTAAATACCACCGAAAGAAAGCTCTATTTGGGTGAAAAAAAATATAAAACAACTTATTTGGGTACAGTGGTAGCCTGTAACAGCTCTGAAAAGCTGAAAATTGGCCTGGGCAGGAAGAGGGTAAGTAATTAAGCAATGACAAAATTACACATCATGCACTCAGTCTCCCAGAATGATAGCAAGCCACAGTCCACAACTGTGAGAATCCACCTTCAGAACCCCTTTATGGATGCCACTAGATGTAATCCACCTCTTTTTGTTTCCCCATGCCCGTGTGTTAGGCAAGAAAGAGAAGAGCGGGGAGCTAACGGCAATAGCGGCTTGTGTATGACAGCCATTGGGATTATGGAGGACCGGCAGTCATTCAGTAGATTGGTGTGCGTCCGAAGGAGGCTGTGCAGGTTGCCATAGGTTTTAGGCTGCTGGCAACATCAGACGGCTTTAAACAAGCATGCCCACAAGTTGGGCATGCTTGTTTAAAGTCATAATAAATCTGTAATTCTTTAGTATAGACCCCTTACCACTCACAGCTTTGAAGATTGTAAAAAGAAAAAGATTTCTGAGCTGGATGGTGCCATTTGTATACTAAGCTCCCCAGGTATTCCATGGGGTGGGGTGATGAAGAGGGATAATGTTATTTGGAGGTACCAATTGATGCCTGAATTGAATGTGATATTAAAGGCATTTTTTTTTTTATACTTACCCACTCAGTGGGTGTGCAGTGGTTTTTCACACAGCAGCCCAGATCCTTCTCTTCTTTGGTCCCCCGCCGGCGCATCTGGCCTCTCCCTCCTGCAATGTGCCCCAGGAGCAAGAAGCTTACAATGGAGGCACCCAAACAAGCTCGCCCTGGAGCCGCCTCTCTGTGCGTCTATTCACACACCGAGATGAAGCTCAGCCCCGCCCCCATCTCTCTCCTCATTGGCTCACTAGTTGTGATTGGCTCCTGCTGCTCTGCGAGCCAATAAGGAGTTCTTATGCACATCGCTGGATCAAGATGGGGCTCAGGTAAGTATTAGGGAGGGGGGCAGTCAGCAAGTGGTTAACCACTTGCCGACTGCCTAACGACGATTTACGTCGGCAGTCAACCCCTGACAGGTAAAGTGACGTAGATCTAGGGTCTAGGGAGCGAGCGCGCGCCGCCGGAGGCACGGACCCCCCTCCCCCCCTCGCGTGTGACCGGCGGACCCGATGTCCGCCGGTCACTCTGCGATCGCCGCTGCAGAGGGAAAAAGTCAGGCGGCTAGTGTAAACAAGCCGCCTGTCATTCTCCCCTGTGTAGAAACTGTGATCACACGGTTCTGCTATGCAGGACCGTTGATCACTGTTTCTACAGCTCAACCCACAGCCAATCACAGTTAGAATCACACCCCTAGGGACACACACAGCCCCTCCCTCTCAAATAAAATTAACCCCTTCACTACCAGTGTCATTTTGCAGTAACAGTGCATATGTATAGCACTGATTACTGCAGTAATGTCACTGGTAAACCCCAAAAGTGTCAAAAATGTCAGTCAAGGGTCCGATCTGTCCGCTGCAATGTCGCAGTACCGCAAAGAAAATCGCAGATCGCCGCCATTATGCGTTAAAAAAAAAACAACAAAAATGACAAAAATCTTTCCCTTTGTTAGTAAACACGATAACTTTTGCGCAAACCAATCAAAATACGCTTTTTGCGATTTTTTTTTACCAAACATAGGTAGCATAAAACAAATTGGCCGAAAATGTTACAAAATTTTGATTTTTACATTTTTTTGGGGGGAATTTCATATAAAAAAATGTGAAAAATATTGCTATTTTTGCAAAATTTACGCTCTTTTTTTGTTTATAGCGCATGATCAAAAAATCGCACAGGTGATCAAATACCACCAAAAGAAAGCTCTGTTTGTGGGAAAAAAAAGACGTCAAATTCGTTTAGGTACAGCGTAGCACGACTGCGCAATCGTCCGTTAATGTCACGCAGTGCCGAATCGCAAAATACCCCCTGGTCAGGAAGGGGGTAAAATCTTCCGGGGCTTAAGTGGTTAAAGTGTATGTCCAGCCAAAATTTATTTTTTTTGTTTTCGATTGAGTAAGGAAGGATTAAAACCCCTGTTGTATTATGGAAACGTGCAAGTGATCTCGAATCTGTGTACACCCTAGTAGTATTACCATAAGCGTTCCTATAGAAAAATGTATTGAAAACAAAAATAGGATAGGTTTAAATCCATATTAATAAGCTACATTGCAGGGAACACTAACCATTTCACATGTTCTTGCCGTTTATGCAGAATGCCATCTATAGTTCAGTTCTAATGTGCCTCCATTCAATTACTGCCATTGCACTGTACTGTTCAGGGTTAATAACCGTCTACCTGAGCTCTGCACTGCCCTCTTCTGTAGCAATGGAGTGCTGCACGTATTTTCCTGTCTCAGGACAGAGAACATCTTTTGGGTCAATAGCTTTGATTCAGTGAGTTGATCGATATGTCAGAAGCAGGAATGCAGCTTCACTTCTCCGACTATTCCTCTTCATTACTTGCCCCCATGGGTGAGATCTATCACAAACGTACAGCATGTGTCACATAGGAATAAACCTGGCTTTCATCCATCTGCTGCCAACTGTCCTCTGTCTTTGTCCATCTTGAAGTATCTCAACTGCTGCTACCGCTCTTCCTGGGCTTAGCTAGGTTACGTATAAGGCAGACAATTCTTCCTCGTTGGGAAGGCTGGACACATCCCAGGAGTTAGTTTACTTAAGAAAATTACAGCTGCATTAAAGTTTGTCTTTTTTTTCTGCATTAGTGGAAGCATGTGTTCCCTGGCTGTTTGAAAATGCCTGCTTAATGTAAATTTATTTGTTCACACCTGCATCATAGTCAAGTGTTTTTTTTTTTTAGGGATTTTGCTTTGTGTTCCTCTACTTCTCTCAGTACATGCCTGTGTCTGTACATTTTTTATTTTTAAGTCTACGGAAATGTTTAAACATAGCTTGTTAAGCACACTTGGTCATCACGTTTTTAAGATGCACCATATTGGAAAAAAAAACCCAAAAAATGAAAATTGCTTATTAGGGTAGATATGCACTCAGTGGCCACTTTATTAGGTACACCTTGCTAGTACCGGGTTGGACCCCCTTTTGTCTTCAGAACTGCCTTAATTCTTCTTGGCATAGATTCAACAAGGTTTTGGAAACATTCCTCAGAGATTTTGGTCCATATTGACATGATAGCATCACTCAGTTGCTGCAGATTTGTTGGCTCCATATCCATGATATGAATCTCCCATTCCACCACATCCCAAAGGTGCTCTATTGGATTGAGATCTGGTGAATGTGGAGGCCATTGGAGTACAGTGATCTCATTGTCATGTTCAAGAAACCAGTTTGAGATGATTTGAGCTTTGTGACATGGTGCATTATCCTGCTGGAAGGAGCCATTAGAAGATGAGTACACTGTGGACATGGTCAGCAACATGGTACAACCTTTGGGATGTGTTGGAACAGGAGATTTGCATCATAGATGTGCAACCAAAAATTCTGCAGCAACTGTGTGATGCTATCATGTCAGTATGGACCAAAATCTCTGGAATGTTTCCAATACTTTGTTGAATACTCAGGTAGGCCGTGGCATTTAAATGATACTCAAGGTGCTCAAAGTGTGTCCCCCACACCATTACACCAGCAGCCTGAACCGTTGATACAAGGCAGGGTGGATCCATGCTTTCATGTTGTTTACTCCAAATTCTGACCCTACCATCTGAATGTCGCAGCTGAAATCGAGACTCATTAGACCAGGCAACATTTTTCCAATCTTCTATTGTTCAATTTTGGTGAGCCTGTACGAATTGTACCCTCAGTTTCCTGTTCTTACCTGACAGAGAGGCACCCGGTGTGGGCTTCTGTTGCTGTAGCCCAGGGTGGGGAACCTCCGGTCCGCGGGCCGATCGTTCTGTCCGGCCCGCACAATCGTTGCGATCCGCCTCCCCCCCATGCTGCTGTGTCAGAAGGAGCCGATGGCTTCGTTCTGACACTGTGAATCTCTGAAAAGGGTGGACCCGAGGAGCAGAGCAGTGCGCCTCGAGCCCGCCCATTTGTGTGACAATAGCGAATGAAAATTCGCTACTGTCTCACGGATCCTCCTCCTCCTTGGCCAATGCCATTGGCCAAGGAGGAGGCGGGACGCGGGAGGACTCGAAGAGACGCGGGGACTGAAGAGAGGAAGGCGCCGCTACAACAGGTAAGTCAAGTGCACTGGAGCTTGGCACGCTGTTCACTCTGCATTGTGGTCAATCAGTCTGCATTAAAATTGGGCACGCTGTGGTCAGTCTAAATTAAAAGGGGGCACGCTGTGGTCAGTCTGAATTAAAAGGGGGCACACTGTGGTCAGTCTGAATTGAAAGGGGGCACGCTGTGGTCAGTCTGCATTGAAAGGGGGCAAGCTGTGGTCAGTCTGCATTGAAAGGGGGCACACTGTGGTCAGTCTGCATTTAAAGGGGGCACGCAGTGGTCAGTCTGCTTTGAAAGGGGGCACGCTGTGGTCTCTCCGCCTTAAAAGAGGGCACGCTGTGGTCAGTCTGCATTAAAAGGGGGCACGCTGTGGTCAGTCTGCATTGAAAGGGGGCACGCTGTGGTCTCTCCCCATTGAAAGGGGGCACTCTGTGGTCTCTCCCCATTGAAAGGGGGCACTCTGTGGTCTCTCCGCATTGAAAGGGGGCACGCTGTGGTCAGTCTGCATTGAAAGGGGGCACACTGTGGTCAGTCTGCATTGAAAGGAGGCACGCTGTGGTCTCTCCGCATTGAAAGAGGGCACGCTGTGGTCAGTCTGCATTAAAATTGGGCACGCTGTGGTCAGTCTGCATTAAAAGGGGGCACGCTGTGGTCAGTCTGCATTGAAAGGGGGCACACTGTGGTCAGTCTGCATTGAAAGGGGGCACACTGTGTTCAGTGTGCATTGAAAGGGGGCATGCTGTGGTCAGTCTGCATTGAAAGGGGGCACGCTGTGGTCAGTCTGCATTGAAAGGGGGCTTGCTGTGGTCAGTCTGCATTGAAAGGGGGCACGCTGTGGTCAGTCTGCATTGAAAGGGGGCACACTCTGATCAGTCTGCATTGAAAGGGGGCATACTGTGTTCAGTCTGCATTGAAAGGAGGCATGCTGTGGTCAGTCTGCATTGAAAGGGGGCACGCTGTGGTCAGTCTGCATTGAAAGGGGGCACGCTGTGGTCAGTCTGCATTGAAAGGGGGCACGCTGTTGTCACTCTGCATTGAAAGGAAGCACGCTGTGGTCTCTCCGCATTGAAAGGGGGCACGCTGTGGTCTCTCCACATTGAAAGGGGGCACACTGTGGTCTCTCCGCATTGAAAGGGGCACGCTGAGGTCTCTCCGCATTGAAAGGGGGCACGCTGTGGTCAGTCTGCATTGAAAGGGGGCACGCTGTGGTCAGTCTGCATTGAAAGGGGGCACGCTGTGGTCAGTCTGCATTGAAAGGGGGCACGCTGTGGTCAGTCTGCATTGAAAGGGGGCACGCTGTGGTCAGTCTGCATTGAAAGGGGGCACGCTGTGGTCAGTCTGCATTGAAAGGGGGCACGTTGTGGTCAGTCTGCATTGAAAGGGGGCACGCTATGGTCACTCTGCATTGATGGGGGCATGCTGTGGTCACTCTGCATTGAAAGGGGGCATGCAGTGGTCAGTCTGCATTGAAAGGGGGCACGCTGGGGTCAGTCTGCATTGAAAGGGGGCACGCTGTGGTCAGTCTGCATTGAAAGGGGGCACGCTGTGGTCAGTCTGCATTGAAAGGGGGCACGCTGTGGTCAGTCTGCATTGAAAGGGGGCACGCTGTGGTCCCTCTGCATTGAAAGAGGGCACGCTGTGGTCCCTCTGCATTGAAAGGGGGCACGCTGTGGTCAGTCTGCATTGAAAGGGGGCACGCTCTGGGCACTCTGCTTTGAAAGGGGGCATGCTGTGGTCAGTCTGCATTGAAAGGGGGCACGCTGTGGTCAGTCTGCATTGAAAGGGGGCACGCTGTGGTCACTCTGCATTGATGGGGGCACGCTGTGGTCACTCTGCATTGAAAGGGGGCATGCTGTGGTCACTCTGCATTGAAAGGGGGCACGCTGTGGTCACTCTGCATTGATGGGTGCACGCTGTGGTCACTCTGCATTGATGGGGGCACGCTGTGGTCACTCTGCATTGAAAGGGGGCATGCAGTGGTCAGTCTGCATTGAAAGGGGGCACGCTGTGGTCAGTCTGCATTGAAAGGGGGCACGCTGTGGTCAGTCTGCATTGAAAGGGGGCACGCTGTGGTCAGTCTGCATTGAAAGGGGGCACGCTGTGGTCCCTCTGCATTGAAAGAGGGCACGCTGTGGTCCCTCTGCATTGAAAGGGGGCACGCTGTGGTCAGTCTGCATTGAAAGGGGGCACGCTCTGGGCACTCTGCTTTGAAAGGGGGCACGATGTGGTCACTCTGCATTGAAAGGGGGCACGCTGTGGTCACTCTGCATTGAAAGGGGGCACGCTGTGGTCACTCTGCATTGATGGGGGCACGCTGTGGTCACTTTGCATTGATGGGGGCATGCTGTGGTCACTCTGCATTGAAAGGGGGCACGCTGTGGTCACTCTGCATTGAAAGGGGGCACGCAGTGGTCAGTCTGCATTGAAAGGGGGCACACTATACCTTGATTACTGAAGGCCCCTTTCACACTTTTGCGACCTCAAAGTCATGCAAAGGCCAATCCTAATTTTTTTTATCATTTAAAGTTTTATTGTGTGTGCACCAGCAATGTTCCATACAAATCCAGCATTGATATAGGGTACAATAATCATAAACTGTTACACAAATCAATAATAAAGTGAATGCAACAGTGTGAGGCACTAAAATCACGCAGAGGCTGGTGTACATGAACGAGTTTTTCAAAAGATAGAAAGGCATTACGTCACAGAAGTTAGAAGACAAGAAGAAAAGAGCAAGAAGGATAAGAGAATAGGTGTCAACAGGAAAACTTAATAATGAAAAGAAATGGCTGCACTCAGATGTGGTCAAAATCCAGGTTTATTGGACATCCCAATGTGGCAAAAAAGTGGCAAGGTAGACGCGTTTCACACACTAATATGTGTGCTTAATCATTATTAGTGTGTGAAACGCTTCTACCTTGATACTTTTTTGCCACATTGGGATGTCCAATAAATCTGGATTTTGACCACATCTGAGTGCAGCCATTTCTTTTCATTATTGACTGTCCACGGAGGCGAGCCGGGGCGAGCACCGCTGTTGGTCATCAAGCTTCCCATTCCCTTGAGCAGTGTATCTCTTTCCTTTGTAAACAGGAAAACTTAGACGGAAGGAGTCACAGTTGCTCATCCAAGGAGGCCACAAAGCTGTTGTAGTCTTGTGAGTACCGGAAATCGTGCCAGTAAAACCAGGTTTTATTGAATTGTTCCTCTTAATTTTAACGCAGCCGGTAATTGTTCCATCACCACCGCTATCCACTGACCAACTGATGGGAGTTCAGGGCATTTCCATTTTTTGCGGTATATATATTTTAGCGGCATTAGAAAGATGGATCAAGAAAGACTTTTTAGATCTAGGCCTCGAAATCGAAATGAGGTGAAGCAAGCACTGCGTTGGATCGTCTGCTACTGAAATGTCTGTCAGTCTAAAAACCAATTTCCGGAAGTCCCAGAAGGGGCAGATAAGGGGGCATGTCCAAATGTGTAATAGTGAACCATCTGACTGTTGACAATGCCAACAAGTGGGGAGGACCCTTTGAGAATGCCCGGCCCAGATTGTGTTCCAAAGTCTGCAGATAGGGAGGTAGAAAGCCTTCCTGGGGCTCAATCAGCATCGCGTATATTAGTGACAGAAGGTGACGGAGAGGCACGGGCTCTAGGCAGAGCCTCTCAAAAACAGACAAGGAATGACTAGAGCAGGGCACATATTGCGAGGAGGTTAGAAAGTGGCTAATCTGGGTTGCTCGCCACCTGTCGGGGGGGCAACGGCATTGCTTTAATTTCCTCAATATTGCACCATCAACCCTCAAGGAGAAAATCGTGAAGTCTAAACCGGTTGGTCAAGATAAATTCCTTAAACCTCCTCCCTGGCAGAGTAGAAGGGAACTAGTGAGCACCAATAACAGGTGATATAGGGGAGGGGGTGGGAGGGATCATTATGACACAACCTGTTGTAGCTATTACCGACAAAGTACTGCCTATCACAGGGTGGGATTTTAGGTTCGCTGGCAAATTAGAAGTCTGCCACAAGAAAGTTGGATGTGGAAAAGGTGACATGGCCTGTTCTACCTCCACCCACTCCTTCTCCGAGTAATGCTTGGTCCAGTCCAGGGCTTTAGTTAGGTGGACCACATAGTAATATTTAAAGGGGTCAGGAAACCCTATACCACCCTGGCCCTTTGATAAGGTCAAGATACTGTGGGAAAATCTTTTACATTTATAATGCCAGATGATATTCAAAAACTCCCCACAGACCGACCGCAGAAAATGACGTGGCACAACCATTGGTAGCCTTTGAAAGAGATACAATAGTTTAGGCAAAACAGCCATGTTTAGGATACTGTTCCTGCCAAGCCAAGAGAAAGAATGCTGGTGCCAATGCTTGAGATGTAGTCAGAGAGGCAAGCCAGATGGAAAAGTTCTTCTTGAAGACCTCAGACAGTGACGGGGTGAGATAAATGCTCAGATATTTGATTTTGTTGCGAACCAAAGAGAAGGGAAAGTTCTATTGTATGTTAAGTAGAGTCTCATTGAGCAAAATGAATGTTCAAAGCTTCGGATTTGTGCATATTAATTTTGTAATTAGAAAGCACGGAGTACAATCTAAGGGTGTTCAGTAAATTGGGGATAGAAGTCTCAGGGCTTGTTATAAAGTACAATAAATCATCAGCGTAGGCCGCGACTTTGTGATGTGTGTTACCTGCACTGATACCCTTTATATTTGGATCATCTCCAATATGAGCCAGTAAGGGTTTCAGTACCAACACAAATATCAGGGGCGATAACGGACAGCCCTGTCTTGTCCCATTGCTCAGGGATAAGGGAGAAGAAATTGCTTCATTGGCCCGAATTGCTGCTGAGGGATGATAATAAGTTGCCTCTATCCATTGACACATATTGGGACCCAATCCAAGGTACCGCAGCGTGCGTTTCATAAAAAGCCAGTTGACCCGGGTCAAAGGCCTTGGCCAGTCCCAATTGTAACTGTACAATGAGTTTTATTTAAATTGGTTGTAAACCTCAGACAAGAAATATGAACATAGCATATCCCTCTATAGTGTGTAATTGTCGCAATTAAAAGCACAAAGTGTCATTTCTGTCTGCTGCTTTATTCCTCGATTATCACTTCTGACAAGTTTTCCTGACAACAAGAAAAAGATGATGGCAGGTGAGGTACCGCTAGCTGATTGACAGCCTCAGTTCTGTCCCGTTAGCTGTGTGAAGGTGGTGGGGATGTCCTTTCCCTCCAATCAGCTCTCAGAGCTCTTCTCACTGAGCTCTGCAGAGTGTTAACTTTAGCTCTCCACTCCATTTTTTTGAACATATAGACAAGCTTATAAATTCAGCACTTTGAATAGATAAAGAGAGGACTGCAGACAGAAAGATACAACTTATATAGGCTTATATAGGAGGATTTGTTACTTCTCCATGTATCACCTGAGGATAGTCCCTTCATTTGGTAAATGGAAGGGTTTACAACCACTTTACCTTTCGAAATCTATAACAACCGATGAGATGTAATCTTCCATGGGTCTGATTGAGCTAATATGTTTATACAGTATTTTTAATTTGTTACTGCATTTCATTGCAAAGCTCTCAGAGGCAGTCTGCCTTTAAAAAATATGTTTCTTTCCTCTGCTTATTTGCCTTTCTTTCCTAAAATTTAAAAAAAAAACAGAATGAAGGACATTTGTTTCCTCTTGAATCAATCATCAATCAGTTTCAACATCTAACCACTCAAAATAATTTCAAATAATAATTTACAGACAGGTGAGTTTGCGACGGGAATATTTTCATCAAGGAAGAATATGCAATTAGAATAACTAAGGCATTTCTTCCTTCCTGTCTGGAGGTATACCCAGGAAGAGAACAGAGATACTTGGCATACCTCCTTAACAAGCCTCCACCTTCCTTTTCTTCTCCTTATTCTCTCCACCTCCCTTGATTTTTGGTTATTTTTGGGCTGATTCCATCATACTCGGACTTCAAAGTTCGCCACATCTGGGACATGCTGACAGTTTCCATGGCAACAGAATACTAAGCACTGTAACGCCTTGAGAACCGAGTGGGACTCCGACAGGCCCAGCTTACTGCACAGTTCCTACCAGGTAAAAAAGCAGCACACACAACCAGCCTGAGAGTTTTGCCCAGTAAACCACTAGAGACTTCACAGGGACAAAGGCCAACAGAATATGTGAAGAGGAGTCAGGGGGCCAAGATCTCTGGGTGGGGATGGGCCAACAGACAGAAGGTAATTCATAATAAAAAGATTAATTTAGTCAATCCCACACAACTCAGATGAGGAATCAGACATTTAAGCAGAGATAGTAGTAAAATGATAAAGAAGAGAGTGAAAATGGCACGTAAAAGTAAAGAATATCGGAGATCCCTGAAACTGGTCACCAACAGTCAATGCAGGTTAGATGATCTTACAAATTAGAATAATTTTTTTTTTTTGTTAGAACTGGCAGATAGTTAAAGCTTCAAACAAAAAAACATGGAAACACCAGGCTACTGGAATATAATTCCATCCCAGGCTCTACCTTCCAAAGGAATGTTTGTCTGGAATGGCTGTAGAACCCTGCAATACCCCACAGGCCTCTCCTTCAGTTTTCATATTTCTATTTTTTTGTAAGGTCATTATATTCAGTGCTTTCCTCAGCAATGTTTGACTCAGCATCCAACAGTTTATTTCGGCCACAAATATCAAATGTCTTTTTGTCCTTTCCTGTAAAGCGGGCTTCTATTGGCACCGGGAATGGTTGTGGAAGGATATCCATAGCAGATAACCTTTAAGCACCTCATGCTAAGAAAGAAGTGCCGAGACATGGTCAGCCGGTGCCCAGGGTGAAGATTGGAAACTGCGCCTCCCCTGTTGAGTGGAGAAGGGGACTTTGACAGTAGTGGCGAGCACCAAAATTATTATGTTTGTGGCATGCAATGAAATAGTACTAGTGAAAAGCTTAAAATAGGTGCATAAATATGTAGCAAAGGAAAAAATTCTCTGGGTTGGGGTTGTTACTGAAATGAAAAAATGCCTCCAAGTTGATGATGTGATTGGAATGAAATAAGGTCCATAAGTCAGTGGTGTCACTGAAAAAAATGGCCCTTGGTTGATGTCACTGAAAAAAAAAATGTCCCTGTATAGGTGGGGTTACTTAAAGAAACACCACTACAAAGCTCCTCCCCAACCCCCAGTACAGTGATCTTCCTGAACTCTGACCCCCCCCCCTTTTCCTCCCTACAGAGCTCACCCCCCACCCAATTATAGATGTACCTAACACGTTTGGCACCCCCCAAGATGGTAGGAGGACACACAGTGGCGTGCACAGCACCACACTGCCGGCATGGTCAAATTGTGGGAGCAGTGAAATTGTGGGTGCATTTGGGGCCATGCACCCTCATGGATGTCATATTGGGTGAAGTGGCTGTTTCCATGCAGGCACTGCATCTTAATTGACTTTAATGGGGGTGCCCTATAGGGATGCATGGACCACCTTTGCATATCCATGCGGGTAAACATGGCTGGTACATGTGGCACAGATGCATATTCCCCATGGGAACAAGGCCTAATTGCCATACCTGTGTATGTTGTAAACTCACCCTCCAGTACCCAGGCAGGGTCTCCCTCAGTCTAGGGTTTAGGTCCAGGCTCTTTCCTACTGAATTCAGCATGGCCTCCAGGCAACGCCTCCTTTAGTCCAGGGTCTTCATGCACTCCCTCTCCTAGTCCATGGCCTTCTCCACACAGCCCCCTCTCCTAGTCCTTGGCCTCCTCTGCCCCTTTTTTTTCTAGTCCAGGGCCTCTCCAGACAACCCACCCAATCCTAGTCTAGTGTTGCGGTACCCAGCGCAGGCTGCTTTCTCGTAGGTATGCCACTGCCGCCCATTCTCCTTCCTGAACCCCTCCCCCCTCCAAGTACAGCGCTCTCCCCCTCCTCCCAGTACACAGAACTACCCCCTAGTGCAGAGCTCTCCCCACCCCCTAGCCCCCCAATACACAGAGCTCCCCACTCATTCCAACCCCTAGTACATAGAGCTCCTTTCTCCTCCCCCCAGTGCAGAGCTCTTCCTGTTCTTAGATCCCAACCCTCCCTCCTCAAGTACACAAAGCCCCCCCCCCCCCCCCGATCAGAGGTCCCCTCTCCTCCCCAATACAGAGCTCTCCCTGCCCAGTACACCAAGCCCCCCCTCCTCCTATCACTTAGTACATAGAGCTCCCACCTCCTCAAACACCCCATTGCAGAGCTCTCCACACCCCCTAGCCTCCCCAGTACACAGAGCTCCCCTCTTGTTCCTCCTCCAACAGTTTGCGCATCGCTTTACACTGTGAGGGAAGACAATACAGTTACAATACAGTTCAAAACAGGAGGAACTAGAGGACCCTGCTCCTTAGAGCTTACAATCTAGAACCCATACTATTCTGGTTATAATAAAAACTTGGCAGGGATTCTAACCCTTCCCTATACTATCCAAAACAACAAAAAAATGTTTTGGTTGTATATACGCATTAAAGCGGTGTTAAACCCAAAACCAAAAAGTAAAAATATATAGTATATTAGCACATCTCATGTATTAAAGTTCCACCAGTGCGAATGAATGAACACATGGGCACATTTGGGCAGCAGCATTGTCAGTCTGGGGGGGAGGGGATTGCTAGATGTACATGGAGATTTAAATACACTAACAAATTGGAGCCAAACTCCTACTAACAATAAAGGTTTTACATAAATAAAAGCAGATCATTGTAAGCACCCCTGTCAGTGGTAAATGGTTTGCTTCATCCCTGTAACTGTATAACTGCTTCATCTGTAAGAGAGTTTGTTCTTTTTCAAAATAATAGACTCAATGGCTGGATCACCAGGTGAAAATAAAAGAAAGAAAGCCTAAAAAAGAAAACAAATGCAGCCACCACAGTTAAGAATTGGTAAGCTGCAATATAATGTTTGCTTTTGGCTTTAATACCACTTTAACTTGAGTGAACATCTCTAAGTTCAAATGCTTGGACCTGCGGAGACAGCCTTAGAGGGTGCATACTTCACTGTATGATTCAGAATAGTGTTTGCTATCATATTTACATTCCTCAATAACAATGACAAATGCAACAAACAAAGATTTTTTTTCCGACCGCTAACAAAGCTCAAAGAAATGAAATCATTCCACTTTTTCCATCAATCGGTACCTATGTGTAATCATTTTATGTGTCTGCACGTGAATGTAAAACTCCAAAACACCTAGGTTTGAAGAAATGAATAATGATTGCTGATACAGCAGCTAATGTCTCAATCTTTGACGAAAATGTTACTCATATCTGTACAATACAGACAGAGCACACTGGAGATTAATCCTATGCTGTGATAGCTCAGCACTTTCTCTTGTTCTCCCTATGTGTACAAGTACTTACACAGATGGGGCCATGGCTTGTCAAATTTTGCTCCAGTTTAAAGCTGAACTCTAGGCAAATATAATTAACATCATTTATCCCAATAATGAAAAAAAATGTAACACTGTGAACATGATTACAGGGGAGGAAAACACAGGGATGACTCCTTATTGGTTGCTGGCGCGAGTCCTGAATCAGGCTGTATTGTCTAACTGAAATGTAGTCTCTAGAGAGGTCCATGAGCTACCTGTTCTGTCTGGCAGGATGTCCCCTTTACTGGATCGCAGTCGGCGGCCCTCCCCTGATTGTTATGTTTTCCGGGTGAGCTTAGTATATAGCGCCCCTAGCCCTCCCCTACCTCTTTTATTTCATCAGATCCTGTATCTTTTTCGGCTGCCGTAGACGCGAGTCACCCTACTGGGTCCGCGTCCACTCACTCAGAGTGCTCAGATAGTCAGGATGATTCCTCTGGTCCTCTAGCGTGCATAAAAAGGTGCTGGTGGATGCACTGATTGTGTCAGTGCATGAAACTTTAAAAATGGAGGATGCGGCTGATGCTGCGTCAGAGGCGCCGGTCCTTTTTCCACTTACTTTGACAACATTGTCACAAAACAGTGGAGTTTTCCAAAACGCACTCTTGTGGTCCCTAAGCGTTTCACTATGCAGTATCCCTATGAGGATTCCCGGCTTACAAAGTGGACGGTCCCACCTGTAGTGGACTCGCCGATTTTGAGGGTAAATAAAGCTGCCTTAATTCCGATTGAGTATTTCCCGGTCTTTAAAGGAGGAGGGCGGAGACTCTGGCCCGCCATATGTTCACTGTGGCTGGTTTGGCACTCAGGCCGGCTTTTTCTATTGCCCTGTGTCGCACATTCGGACCGAGTGGGCTAAACATTTACACCGGGACTTGGAGGGGGAAACAACTTCCCTGTGCCTTTGCGGAGCTGGCGGATCAGTTGGTTCAAGGGCTACAGTTTATCTGTGATGCCTCTTTGGATGCGGCTCCTTTGATTCTAGGCTTTCTGTATCAGCAGTATCCTTTGGGGTATTATCTGGCTGAAATGCTGGTCTGTGGATCAGACTTCTAAGAAGGCCTTATCTTATCTCCCCCTTGTAGGGGATCGCCTGTTTGGAGCTTCCTTGGATGACATTATTAAGGGTCTCACAGGGGTGAAGAGTACTCTTCTTCCACAGACTGCCAAGGGCAATGAGCCCCATTGGGGACGTTGGCCGTTCTTCTGTGCTCATAAGAGGCCTTTTTGTCTCTCAGGGTCTCAAGACAAGGGTTCAAAGCCCTTCAGGGCCTCCACCGGAGGTTCCAAGAGGACCTGGTCTGGCAAGCCACGAGCGGGCTCCTCCAGACCTGCGGACAAGGCTTCCTCTGCATGAAGGGGTGCCCTCACCCGTATCTGGGGTAGGGGACGTCTTCGCTGGTTTCTGGATCCGTGGACCTTCCTGGTACAGGACAAGTAATTCGGTCTGACTACAAGATCAAGTTTTGGTCTTATCCTCTGGAAAGGTTTTTCCCTTCCAACCTGCACTTGTCCCCAGATCGCTTACAAGGTCTCTTTGGGGCAGTGCAAGACTTGTTACTTCAAGGGGTGATTGTTCCGGTTACAACTTTGGAACATTTTCAGGGGTTTTACTCAAACCTCTTTACAGTTCCCAGGAAGGAAGGCAAAGTACATTGGATTCTGGACCTCAAGGCACTAAACTGCTTTGTACGGGTACAGACGTACCGAATGGAGTCATGGAGGCATTCACATGGTAGTGGCGTCCCTACATCAGGGGGATTTTCTCTCTTCTATCGACATCAAGGATGCCTACCTTCACATTGCAATATGTGCCAGTCACCAGCGCTTCCTCCGCTTTGCCGTGGGCAAGGAGCAATATCAGTTTGTGGCGTTATGCTTTGGTCTCGCCGCTGCTCCTCGGGTCTTCACAAAAGTGTCTGCCCCAGTGCTAGCATTGTTGCCTCATCTGGGAATTGCTGAGAATGGCAGTATACTCCCTGGGACTGCCCCATAGGCGTAGTCAAGCTTTTTCCTGCCTAGTGTCCTACTCCTGTAGGGGGCAGTATAACCCAATGGTCAAGAAGATAAGGAGTTGTGTCTGTTAATGAACATCAGAGAAATTGTTTTTTTTTTTTTTCATTTTTGATAGAGTAAGGAAGGGTTATAACCCCTGTTACATTTTTTTTCGCCATCTGTGTCCCATTGCGAAGATTTCCCTTTACTTCCTGTCCCATAGCCAAACAGGAAGTGAGGGTGAATCCCTGGAAATTAAGGCAATCTCCTGGGGACCCCCAGTTTACCAGATCTATTGTCCCTATTGGAAGATTTCTCCCCAACAACTTTTCTGAGGACAACCTATAATATTGGATTTTCTTCTACTTTCAATGATGATGGTAAACAGGACAAATAGAGGGAGAATCTCCCTAATGGGGGCACAGACAGCAATAAAAACTGACAGGGGTTCTAATCCCTCTCCACTCTATCCAACATGAAAGAAAAAAGTTATAATTATACTTTATACTTCACAAAAAAAATATAATATTGCAGCTTACCAATTCTTAGATGGAGTGGCTGCATTTGATTTATTTTCCTTTATCATGCAGTGCAGGACACAGGTGTTCAATCACAATGGATGTGTTCCTCGTTTTTTTGCTAGTGTCTTTAGGTGATTGATGCATATCTGTAAGAGAGGATAGATTTGGTAAATTTTTCTACCAAGAATACAGGAATATTACTAACTGCACAAAGCCATTGCAGCAGAGGGTGTCAGTTAGCCAGATCAGTGTCTCTCATTTTTGTATAGGACTGTACCTGGATCCCAAGCAAAGATAGGCAGGGGGGTTGGCCTGTAATGTTGCGACTGAACTGGACCCAGTGCCACAAGACAGGTGATTTACCTAGGTACTAAGTGCAACAAGTACATCGCTTGGTTTGCCCTCAGGGGAGCCCAGTCCTTGAAAATTCCCCCTCACTGGGGGGGGGGGGGGGGGGTATGTATATGACCAAAGTGGGCAAAGGTGATCTAAAGGCCCTGGCTGCCTGGAGTGGCAAGCAGATACCAGACCTGTTAAAATGGAGCTTTTTAATGGAGTGTTTGGGGACATTGTTCTGACTGACTAACAGGAAGGCCTAACCCAGGTCACTGGCCAGGCCTCAGTGAGCTGTTGTGGTGGCTCACAGCCACCATTTTAAACTGCCTCTACAGGCGTTGTTTGCCATCTTCACCCTGCTTCCACACAGGGCATATGCGTGGGCACCATCGTGGTGCTCTCACGATTGCACAGGGTGCATGAGTAGGCACAATTTTGCCTCCAATTGTACACATGCGGCTGCCATTTTAGGAGCTACTGCGCATGTGTGGATGCCATATTGGCTCCTGGTCTGCAAAGACCAGCAGCACTCCCAGGTAGAATTGCACGAAAAAATACTTACTGCTAAAAGAGGCTTAGAGCATAAGGGACAACAGCACACAAAAAGAAGTGGACAATTGTTTACAGGAGAAACCCCCTCCCCCTTTTCTGACTAGGGGTAGCATCTTCAGAAAAGCCACGTTTTTCTTGTCTGAGCAAAGAAAAATTCTCCTCTCAGATGTCTTCTCTGAAAAGGGGGCTTTGACATATTTAAAAACAAATAGGTAGAAAAGCTAGGGCTTGTAGTCCCATGGTCTCCTCTCAACCCTCTTACTCAGTCTTCCAGCTGGTTAGAATTAGAGAATGAGGATATAACCAGGGCAGATTCTGTCCCTGACTCCCACCTATGTGCCCTTCCACCATGGTGCTGCCAAAGCTAAAAGATACCATTTCAGTGCTTAAGGGCAGCATAGTGGCTAAGTGGTTGGCACTTTCGCCAAGCAGCACTAGGGTCATTGGTTCGAATCCCAACTACAGCACTACCTGCCTGGAGTTTGCATGTTCTAACTGTACCTGTGTGGGTACTCATGCTGGTAGGTTAATTGGCTCCTGTCTAAATTGGCCCTAGTATGTGGATGTATGAATGTGAGTTAGGGACCTTAGATCGTAAGCTCCCTGAGGGTAAGGGACTGATGTGAATGTATAACAAATATGTAAAGCACTGCGTACATTACAGCACTATATGAGTATCCGTAGTAATAATAAGAATAATAATAATATTGAAGAGGCCCACAAATGTCTTAAAGGATAAGCTCACTTTTGTGACATGTTTGCATTTTTTTACCCGCATTTAGGTCCAAAGACATCCAAAAAAGGTTTATGTTCCTCCTAAGCGTGTTTCCAACAGTGTTAAATATGGGCATGAAGCAAAGCATATCCCTCCTTAGTGTGTACTTGTCCCCAATTAAGAGCATTAAGTGTCACTTTTGCACATCATCTCCCACCCACCCCCTTGTTGCATAAGCTGCCCCATACTTCCCCATAGGTGGTAATTGCCTCATACAGTTGTGTTCAAAATTATTCAACCCCCAATGCTGCAAAGGGTTTTAGGGAATTTAGTGTACATTTGTAATTGTATTCAGAATGAAATCCTACAAGGACTTATTAAAGAACCATATGCAACTAAAATGACATCAATTGGTTTTGTAATACAGTAGTACATGTTTCTTTTGTGAATTCTTCATTGACACAATTATTCAACCCCTTAAAGACTACCACTCTGAAGAACAGAGGTTCATTGAAGTGTTTTCAATCAGGTATTGAAAACACCTGTGGATGTCAAGGAGCAGCAATAAAGCCGAATAAGCACCAATTAGGCAGCTTTAAAATGACTGTGATACTCAGCTCCTTCTAGACATTTACTGGTGTGGTTACAAACATGGTGAAGTCAAGAGAATGGTCCAGGAAGACAAGAGAAGAGGTGATTACTCTTCACAGGAAGGGCAATGGCTATAAGAAGATTGCAAAGATGTTAAACATACCAAGAGACACCATAGGAAGCATCATTCGAAAATTCAAGGCAAAGGGCACTGTTGAAACGCTACCTGGTCGTGGCAGAAAGAAGATGCTGACTTCGACTGCTGTGCGCTACCTGAAGCGTAGAGTGGAGAAAAGTCCCCGTGTGACTGCTGAGGAACTGAGAAAAGATTTGTCAGATGTGGGTACTGAAGTTTCTGCTCAGACAATATGGTGCAGACTGCGTAATGAAGGCCTCCATGCCAGAACTCCCAGGCGCACTCCCTTGCTGTCTCCAAAGCATAAGAAGAGTCGACTACAGTATGCTAAAAGTCATGTGGACAAACCACAGAAGTTTTAGGATAGTGTTCTGTGGACTGATGAAACAAAATTAGAACTGTTTGGGCCCATGGATCAATGCTATGTTTGGAGGAGGAAGAACAAGGCCTATGAAGAAAAGAACACCTTGCCTATTGTGAAGCATGGCGGGGGGTCAATCATGCTTTGGGGCTGTTTTGCTTCTGCAGGTACAGGGAAGCTTCAGCGTGTGCAAGGTACCATGAATTCTCTTCAGTACCAGGAGATATTGGATGACAATGTGATGCAGTCCGTCACAAACCTGAGGCTTGGGAGACGTTGGACCTTTCAACAGGACAATGATCCCAAGCATACCTCCAAGTCCACTAGAGCATGGTTGCAGATTAAAGGCTGGAACATTTTGGAGTGGCCATCACAGTCATCAGACTTAAATCCGATTGAGAACCTCTGGTGGGACTTAAAGAAAGCAGTTGCAGTGCACAAGCCTAAGAATGTGACTGAACTGGAGGCTTTTGCCCATGACGAATGGGCGAAGATACCCGTAGATCGCTGCAAGACACTTGTGTCAAGCTATGCTTCACGTTTAAAAGCTGTTATAACTGTAAAAGGATGTTGTACTAAGATTGAATGTCACTTGGGGGTTGAATAAAACTGATAATGATGTGAGCACAGAAAAGACATTTGTGGTTATTTCATTATAAATGTTATGTTATATTTGTCTGACCTACACGTGCCTCTTTGATTTAATTGTAAGCAGGATGACTGAATGATCAAAATCAATGTCAAACTGGCCAAAACAATTAATTTCAGTGGGGGTTGAATAATTTTGAACACAACTGTATATCTTACTGGTATTGCATCTGGTGCACCTATTGTATGACATGTTGTACATTTAGCCACAAATGCTTCCCAGGATAGCATACTAGTATAGTGAATCACAAAATGGCTTCAGCTGGCTCTCCACCTATCAAGAAAGCCCCTCTAACATGTTTCACCCGTGTGGGGCTTTATCATAGATACTCTATATTAAGACCTTCATGGGTGAAACATGTTAGAGGAGCTTTCCTATTGGGTATAGAGCCAGCTGAAGATTTTATGTGATCATTTGTTTTGTGATTGACTACATTGGTGTGAGGTACTGGGAAACATTTGTGGCTATATGGTCAGGGTTGACATGCTCTTATCAGGGACTCCGCACCCAGCAGTAGTGTTTGAACCACTGACAGGAGCGCGTGTGCAGTGCTCCTTTTCATTAGGTTTGTTTTTGTACATTGTGTGGATTGATATATTTTCAATACTATACTTGCTTTTGTGTGGTTCCATTGTAAAGTATTGGAAAATCTGTCCCACTTTCTGTATGTCTGTTGTTTGTATTTTTGTGCTGGTTGATGTGACAACTTAAGTAAAGAATTAAAAAAGAAAGATGATAGGCTCCTCAGAAAGCTGTGTTCCTTCAAGGGTCTTCATCCAAGGCTAAACCAGGCAATTCCTTTCACCGCAAGTCATGGTCCTCCAGGCCCTCTAAATCAGGTCACAAATCCAATTCACAATGAATGGGTGTCTTTGCTATCATCTGGTACCAGGAGACATTCAGTTTTGCTACAACACTGCATATCATAAACAATTGCCATTTATTTCAGCTGATCTTCTGGAGTCTCTATCAACCTTTTCCCTAGGTTCACATCAATGCGGCTGTGGTTGATGCTTTTTTTTCTGGTGCATTTTTAAACCCGTGTTTTTGGATGCAGTTTTTATGCACTTCTGATTTTTATTTTCTCTCTAACAAACTGTGAATGGCTGGTTGTTAACCACTTGGCAACTGCCTGCCACAGATATAGGCAGCGGGGAAGCCGATCCATGGGGCCGGAGGCCGCGATTGCCACCGGGCACCCGCAATCACTCCCCATGGAGAGAGAACGACGGTCTGCTGTTGTAAACACAGCAGACCATTGTTCTCTGTGGAATGGACACAGAGAGCGCCTGTGATTCTCCAATTTAGGAATACAGTTCTCTGTGTTGATTCCACAAGTCCATCCCCCATAGAGTTAGAAAACACTCCCCTAGGCTCACACTTAACCCTTTGATCGCCCCTGGGTTAACCACTTCCCTGCCAGTGTCATTATTACAGTAAATGCATATTTTTTGCACTGATTACTGTAGTAATATCACGGGTCCCCCCAAAAGTGTCTAAAATGTCAGTTAGGGGTCCGATCTGTCCGCCACAATGTCACAGTCCAGCTAAAAAGTGCAAATCGCCGCCGTTACTAGT
Organism: Pelophylax lessonae; assembly: GCF_965119305.1. Taxonomy (NCBI): domain Eukaryota; kingdom Metazoa; phylum Chordata; class Amphibia; order Anura; family Ranidae; genus Pelophylax; species Pelophylax lessonae. The sequence goes on from NC_138769.1 coordinate 156,379,448, forward strand.
AAAAAATAAATAAAAAAGATATTAATCTTTCCCCTAGTTTCTAGGCATGATAACTTTTGCGCAAACTAATCAAAATATGCTTATTGCAATATTTTTTTATACGAAAAATATGTAGCAGAATACAAATTGGCCTAAAATTATGAAGAAAATTGATTTTTAAAAAAAATTTTCCCAATTTTTTTTTTTTCAGAATTGTCGCTCTTTTTTTGTTTTATAGCGCAATAAACAAAAATTGTGTAGGTGATCAAATACCACCAAAAGAAAGCTCTATTTGTGGGGGGAAAAAAAGGACATTTTTATTAAGGTACAGCGTCGCACAACCGCACAATTTTCAGATGAAGTAACGCAGTGCCGAATCGAAAAAAGGGCCTGTCATTAAGGGGTCAAACCTTCCAGTCCTTAAGTGGTTAAGGAGCTGGCAAGGAAGCCGATGGGTCATCAGCTGTCAGCAGCGTTCCCCGCTGACAGCTGAATCTAAAAACAAGAATTGCAGGCAATAAAAAAATTGGTAAAAAAACTGTGTAAGGTCTGGTATAGATTTTGCGGGGAACCCCACACCAATTTTTTTTTTTAAATGGTGTGGGGTCCCCCCTAAAATCTATACCAGACCCTTATCCAAGCATGCACCACGACAGGTCAGGAAAGGGACCTGAACCATATTAGGCCACATGCTGTCAACATAGGGCGGGGGGAAGGGGTTTAGGGCTGGGTGACCCTGCCCCCTGTGACATCACTGACCCAGCATTCATCGGTCGATGACGTCACAGGGAGTGGTACCACCAGGTGATGGTACTGGGTCACCCCGCCCCTTAGCTATTTAAGAACTGTCAGACAGCTGAGCAGGCAGACGGCAGGAGCCTTCGGCGTGAGCAGAGATTTTTATTTTCTTTTTTTGGATCAGCGGCGTGGCGGGCGTAGTGATTAGCGATGGATCTACATCGGGGGGACATTGTTTTTTATTGTGAAAGTGTCTATGGTCAAACATTCCCATAGACACACTCCTAAACCTTGTGGAAAGCCATCCCAGAAGAGTTGAAGCTGTTATAGCTGCAAAGGATGCGCCAACTCAGTATTGAGCCCTAAGACTGGGGTGCCATTGTTGAAGTTCATGTTAAGGCAGGCATCCCAATACTTTGGGCAGTATAGTGTATCATGATTGGCCACTAGAAGAAAATTCCTATGATACTTTGCACCATCTATTGGACATATGCAGTATTTTCTGTTATCTCCAGCATAAATAATAGCCCAAATACATTCCATTTTTTTTGCCCTATTCACACACCTATAGATAAGGAATTTTTTTTTGTAGAGGGGGTTTGTTTGATCCTTTATAAAGCGAGATAGTATTTTTTGCCTCCGTCCCTGTATATCTAGAAGGGGGAAATATTTGGTGCCTCAAGCCAAAAAAGAGGGTGGGACTTTTACGGGCAAGTAAATTTAACACAGTTCGTAAAAAATATATAGTCCGATTTATTTATAATATAAAATATAAATTATTTCCAGATTTGGATACAATTAACATACATATATCCAGTGCTGGATATATGTATGTTAATTGTATCCAAATCTGGAAATATTTTATATTATAAATAAATCTGACTATATATTTTTTACGAACTGTGTTAAATTTACTTGCCCGTAAAAGTCCCACCCTCTTTTTTGGCTTGAGGCACCAAATATTTCCCCCTTCTAGATAAGGAATTTTTAGGACCTTTTCTGGTGCCAAAGTCCCCAAAAATGTTTGCGTGTTATGGTTTTTTTTATGGGATGCACTGGGAGAATTGCTTTACCATTAAATACACCCCTATGCGTCAGCATTTATGGTCTCCATCAGAAGCCTGTGAGAAGGTAACAATGCAGAAGATCAGTTGGAAGATGGAGACAAAACATTGACAACCCATAACAAGAAGTGCCTGAAGACAGAAGTACATGGTGAATTACCTAGTACTATTTGAATAAACGCTGCAGGTCTAGAAATATTGAAAATACATTTTGAAATTACATTATTGTGCTAAAGAATATGTTAGTGAATGGGATTACATCTATTTTAGGTGCAATGCACTTTAAATTCTATTTGTCATTGTTTATAGCATTATGTTTTTGTGGCTTCTTGCTCTGTATTATTGTTCTTCTGTACTATGTTACTCTGTATTACCTTGACTCGTCTTCTAATGTTCCCAGATTACATTTGTGTACCGGTGGTGTTGCTGTTTAGTTGGCTTCCTAGTATTTCCAGTACATGCATTTATTAACACTATCCGGGTTCTCTTTCACTGATAATTTCTTTCCTTCTCTAAATGGTTTCTTTGCATTGATAAATTTGTTAAAGTAAAGCTTTTTGAACACAGGTGCCTAAAAATGCAACATTTTTAAGCATTAACCACTTCACCTCCGGAAGATTTACCCTTTCCTAACCAGGCTATTTTTTGTGTTACGACACTGAGTTACTTTAACTGACCATTGCACCTTCGTGTAAAATTTGTCTTTTTTTTTCTACAAATAGCGCTTTCTTTTAGTGGTATTTGATCACCTCTGCGTTTTTTTTGCGCTATAAACAAAAAAAGAACAATTAAAAAAAATGTATATATTTTTTACTTTCTGCTGTAAAACATATCCAATAAAAAAAATGTAAAAAATCACATTTCTTCAGAAATGTTGGTCAATATGTATTTTGCTACATATTTTTGGTAAAATAAATCTCAAAAAGCATATATTGATTGGTTTGTACAAAAGTTATCGCGTCTACAAACTATGGGATATACTTATAGAATTTTTTTTTTTTTTTTACTAGTAATGGCGGCATACAGTGACTTATAGCGGGACTGCGATATTACGATGGACAAATTGGACACTAACTGAAACTTTTTTGACATTTTTTTGGGGACCAGTGACACTAATACAATGATCAGTGCTAACAATATGCACTGTCACTGTACTAATGACACTGGCAGGGAAGGGTTTAACATCAGGGGGCAATCAACGGGTTAACTGTGTGCCTAGCTGGTGTTTTCTTACTGTGAGGGAGGTTCTTTTTCTAGAGGAAGTTAAGCAAAAGGAATAAAATGTGTTCTCAAGACAAAATGAGGAGGAAAAAACTTGAACTTGGAATAAGTTCTATGATGAGGGATCTGTCAGGGCATTCATATATAGAAAAAGGAATAAAAGCCAGACTGAGCTCAACTTCAGTGTGAAAAATATGCAATGTATCCTTAGATAATTGTATTATAAGAGGACCTAGTAAAGCATTCTGATACATGTAACAAATGGTAAATAACTTTATTAAACACCAATGATCTAAAGAATACAAAACCCACTATCTATCTAAAAAAATCATAATTGGCCAATTATTAAAAACGCAACCATGGCAGCTGCAGGGAATTTATGTACACAATCACCTGTATGTATTGTATGTTTTTGACCCAGTTTATGTAGACTGTACCCCCCCCCATGTGTTCATAGATGTGCCCCAATGGGGGGCACAGTGTACATAAAGTGGGTCAAAACATACAGAAGCCTTCTCCATATTGTAATATTATAGTGTATATATATATATATATATATATAGTGCATCCGGAAAGTATTCACATCGTTTCACTTTTTCCACATTTTTTTTTACAGCCTTATTCCAAAATGGATTAAAAAAAAAATATATATATATATATATATATATATATATATATATATATATATATATGAAAAAATAGGACAAGCTCAAATGACAATCATAATCAGTAATGTTAAGATTATAGGTACCCACGTCCCAGTACAATGAATAGAGAATCAGGAAAGAGAAAGGGGCAGCAAGGGAGGGACTTTCTAGCGGGGTGCCGTCATATGACCAATATTAGAATACGCTTATATAAAACAAATAGTTTATTATCAAATCACATTAAAAACATCCACTGTATAGCATTACAGGGGTAACAGTATATACAGAGACAAAACACATAGAGGGGTGCAAGCCAAATAGTAGCATATATTGTATAGTCACACACAATATCACGTCCTACATATTGATGAGTAGAAACTTCTACAAATCCTAAACCAACCCAATGGATTGTGCTGGTTTTTTGTAGTGACCGATGATGCCCAAAACTGAGGGGTTTTTAGTGCATCACTAGAGCTACTAGAAAAAGAAAAGAAAAACCTGCTCCAGAGCGCTCTGGAACTTAGACTGGGGCAAAGGTTCAACTTTCAACAGGACAATGACCCTAAGCACACAGCCAAGATAACAAAGGAGTGACTATGGGACTACTCTGTGAATGTCCTTGAGTGGCCCAGCCAGACCCCAGACTTGAACCCGATTGAACATCTCTGGAGAGATCTAGCTTCATTCTCAAAAAGACTTGAGGTTTTAATTGGTGCCAAAGGTGCTTCAACAAAGTTTTGAGCAAAGGCTGTGAACACTGATGTACATGGGATTTCTTTTTTTCGATTTTTATTTTTAATTAATTTGCAAAGATTTCAAACAAACTTCTTTCACATTGTCATTATGGGGTATTGTTTGTAGAATTTTGAGGAAAAAAAATGAATTGAATAAATTTAAAATGAAACAATCCAAATTACTTATAAGTACAGACTATCAGCTTTAATTCAAGAGGTTGAACATAGATATCAAGTACAAATTTTTGGAACTGCAACCATTTTTCATACAGTCACCCCATTTTCAGGGTCTCAAATGTAATTGTACCAATGAATATAATCATAAATAAAATGTTCATTTTTAATATAAAGTTTAAGAATCCTTTACTGGCAATGACTGCCTGAAGTGTGGAACCCATGGACATTACAAAAGACTGGGTTTCCTCCTTTCTGATGCTTTGCCAGGCTCTAACTGCAGCTGTCTTCAGTTATTCTTTGTTTGTGGGTTTTTCTGCCTTAAGCAAGTGAAATGCATGCTCAATTGGGTTGAGATCAGGTGACTGACTTGGCCATTGCAGAATATTCTACTTTTCCTTCAAAAGCTCCTGGGTTGCTTTTGCGATGCGTTTTGGATTATTGTCCATCTGTACTGTGAAGTGCCATCCAATCAACTTTGCTGCATTTGATTGAATCTGGGCTGACATTATATCTCTAAACACTGCAGAATTAATCCGGCTGTTTCTGCCTTCTGTCACATCCTCAATAAATGCCAATGACCCAGTGCCACTAGAGGCCATGCATGTCCGTGCCATCACACTGCCTCGACCATGTTTTACAGATGACGTTGTGTGCTTTGGATTATGAGCTGTTCTAAGCCTTCTAAACACTTTTTTCTTCCCATCGTTCTGGTACAGATTAATCTTGGTTTCATACACCCAAGTGTAGCGGACCCCCAGAACCCCCTAGGACCTAGTGATGACCTTCAGTGGCAGAGAGGGCTACATACCTCCTGTGGGTGTGGATTGTCAGGCATGGTGGGTAGTGATGCAGGTAAAATAAATGCTGGGCGCCAGTCACTTTTATGCTGAAGTAAAGGAATAGTTTATTTCTTCTCAACAGGACAAGAATAAACAGGGGGAGAGAGGGGTAGGGTCCAGGACACCCATTAAGAACAGTCTATTAGGCAGACTCCTATTGCAAAAGACAGGTTATTCAGACAGCGGTACAGGATAGCAGACCTTGAGAATTATTAGGTATCCATGAGCTTCAGATTGATCTGGGAGACATCTTCTCTCCACTAGACACAATCCCTTTCTGTGGTCTGTACTGTCTGGACAGCTGTCCTCCATAAGATACAAGCAGGTTACTCACACAGGTTACTGGATGTCTGTGGATGATCTTTCCCTTGTGGGTCGCTGGCTCTCCTCAGCAGAATCCCAGGTATCTGACCAGGCCTCAGGCTTCAGGCCTAGTCAGCAGCAACAGCAGCACACACCCTTCCCCAAGGGGGGTCCGGGTGGAGAGAGAGCGATCATTGGACCTCCCATCCTTTTTATAAGATCCCCCACAATGCCGTAGTGACACTGTGATTGGTTGAGGGACACATGGACATTAACAGTTTGTTTAACTGTAATTCTCACTCTAGTGCCAGAGGCTACAGTGCCACCTACTGACGGAAGGGAGAAATGCAGTCAAACAGATTAAGAAGGGAAATCCAATTAACTACAGAATAATTACAGCCAAGCTAGTTAAGGCTCAGCAAACTAAATTTAACAGCAACCTTGCATAAAGACAAGGGTGCTACACAAGAAAAGCTTTTCAAGGAACTGGCTTTTCTTTTGGCAAAGTCTAATGTGGTTGCTCTATTCTTCAGGCTTATGAATGGTTTGCACCTTGTTGTGTACCCTCTGTATTTGCTCTCATGAAGTCTTCTCTTGATTGTAGACTTTGACAATGATATGCCCACCTGCTGAAGAGTGTCCTTCACTTGTCTGGATGTTGTGAATGGCTTTTTCTTTACCATAGAGAGGATCCTGCGTTCATCCACCACTGTTGTCTTCCTTGGACGTCTAGGCCTTTTAATGTTACTGAGCTCACCAGTGCGTTCTTTTTTCCTCAATGTACCAAACTGTTGATTTGGCCACTCCTAATGTTGCTGCTTTTTCTCTGATGGATTTGTTTAATTTTTGAAGCCTTACAATGGCCTTTTTCAATTGCATTGACCACTCCTTTGAACGCATGATGTAGGTTCACCTCAATAGATTCCAAATGCAAATACCACACTTAGAATCAACTACAGACCTTTTACCTGCTTATTTGATGAAGAAATAATGGAGTAACCCACACCTAACCATGAAACAGCTTTTTTATTCAATTGTCCAGTTACTTTTCAGCCCTTGAAAAGGGGGGGGGGCTATTTTTAAGAGCTGTAATTCCTAAACTCTTCCTCCGATTTGGATGTACATACCCTCAAACTAAACCTGAGAGTGTGCACTTTCAGCCCATATCCATTATATAACTATAGCTTGAATATGTTCTGGTAAATTCCTGAAAAAACTAAAATTGTGCCTGTGTCCAAATATACAGTGGGTACGGAAAGTATTCAGACCCCCTTAAATTTTTCACTCTTTGTTATATTGCAGCCATTTGCTAAAGTCATTTAAGTTCATTCTTCTTCCTCATGAATGTACACATAGCACCCTATACTGACAGAAAAACACAGAATTGTTGACATTTTTGCAGATTTATTAAAAAAGAAAAACTGAAATATCACATGGTCCTAAGTATTCAGACCCTTTGCTCAGTATTTAGTAGAAGCCCCCTTTTGATCTAATACAGCCAGGAGTCTTTTTGGGAAAGATGCAACAAGTCTTTCACACCTGGATTTGGGGATCCTCTGCCATTCCTCCTTGCAGATCCTCTCCAGTTCTGTCAGGTTGGATGGTAAACGTTGGTGGACAGCCATTTTTAGGTCTCTCCAGAGATGCTCAATTGGGTTTAAGTCAGGGCTCTGGCTGGGCCATTCAAGAACAGTCATGGAGTTGTTGTGAAGCCACTCCTTCGTTATTTTAGCTGTGTGCTTAGGGTCATTGTCTTGTTGGAAGGTAAACCTTCGGCCCAGTCTGAGGTCCAGAGCACTCTGGAGAAGGCTTTTGTCCAGGATATCCCTGTACTTAGCTGCATTCATCTTTCCCTCGATTGCAACCAGTCGTCCTGTCCCTGCAGCTGAAAAACACCCCCACAGCATGATGCTGCCACCACCATGCTTCACTGTTGGGACTGTATTGGACAGGTGATGAGCAGTGCCTGGTTTTCTCCACACATACCGCTTAGAATTAAGGCCAAAAAGTTCTATTTTGGTCTCATCAGACCAGAGAATCTTATTTCTCACCATCTTGGAGTCCTTCAGGTGTTTTTTAGCAAACTCTATGCGGGCTTTCATGTGTCTTACACTGAGGAGAGGCTTCCGTCGGGCCACTCTGCCATAAAGCCCCGACTGGTGGAGGGCTGCAGTGATGGTTGACTTTCTACAACTTTCTCCCATCTCCTGACTGCATCTCTGGAGCTCAGCCACAGTGATCTTTGGGTTCTTCTTTACCTCTCTCACCAAGGCTCTTCTCCCCCGATAGCTCAGTTTGGCCGGACGGCCAGCTCTAGGAAGGGTTCTGGTCGTCCCAAATGTCTTCCATTTGAGGATTATGGAGGCCACTGTGCTCTTAGGAACCTTAAGTGCAGCAGAAATCTTTTTGTAACCTTGGCCAGATCTGTGCCTTGCCACAATTCTGTCTCTGAGCTCTTCAGGCAGTTCCTTTGACCTCATGATTCTCATTTGCTCTGACATGCATTGTGATCTGGAAGGTCTTATATAGACAGGTGTGTGGCTTTCCTAATCAAGTCCAATCAGTATAATCAAACACAGCTGGACTCAAATGAAGGTGTAGAACCATCTCAAGGATGATCAGAAGAAATGGAAAGCACCTGAGTTAAATATATGAGTGTCACAGCAAAGGGTCTGAATACTTAGGACCATGTGATATTTCAGTTTTTCTTTTTTAATAAATCTGCAACAATTCTGTGTTTTTCCATCAATATGGGGAGCTGTGTGTACATTCATGAGGAAGAAGAATGAACTTAAATGATTTTAGCAAATGGCTGCAATATAACAAAGAGTGAAAAATTTAAGGGGGTCTGAATACTTTCCGTACCCACTGTATATGGACCTAACTGTACATATATGAACATGTGTTAATATGCTTTATTTTTTTTTTCTCCCTCTTTTGGGGAGGGGGGATTGTTTACATAACTTCCCTGCAGCTGCCATGGTTGTGTTTTTATTATTTGGCCAATTATGATTTTTATTAGTTAGATGGTGGGTTTTGTATTGTTTAGATCATTGGTGTGTAATAGTTATTTACCATTTGTTACATGTGTCAGACTTTGCTGGGTACTAGTTATAATACAATTATCTAGGGATACATTGCACATTTTTCACATTTAGGTTGAGCTCAGTCTGGTTCTTATTCTTTCTCCTTTTTTTTTTACTAGAGGAAGGCAGGAACACAGGATCCATGCCTTCCCTACTAACAGAACTGTGATCTGCCTTGTTTACATAGCTGCCTGTGTGCCGAATGATCAGCAGGTGCCGGTGAACTTGGGGTCCACTACATCCGCTTTGTAGAATCACAGCAGGAGCGAGCCTATTCTATCCAAAGTCTAAGGTTTTGACTAGAGATATCCCTTAAAGTCCCAATCCAGAATATTAGAAAACCGCTGTTTTACTGAAACAAGATAACATGGGCAGCCATTGTGCCATGAGAAAAATATATTAAAAAAATATATATAAATATATTTATATAATAATATACACTGTATATTGCAATGCTAAAACTTTGTTTTGCAGTCACAAAAAAAAAAAAAAATAATAGTATTCACAAACAACCTTCTAGATGATTCTGCTGAAAAATACTTATAGCATCAGACAAGCTTCCCCCATCTATTAATAAAGCATGGTACACACTAAAGGTTTTTTCTGCGGCACTGCAAAGTAAGTACAACAATCTCCCCCGTTGAGCTGCTGTGTTCTGACAGGGGGGTTGACCCCTGCACCATAACAGGGATCAGGAGCTGGTTGGCTGTTGGTTTTCCAGCATGCTCGTCCAACAGACTGACATGCACAGGGGCTGAATGTCGGACGGTTTTTTGAACCGGCAAATCTCCTGACATTTGGCCCATGTATTTGACATTCGGCTTTACACAATATCTGACTTCCATTCTCAGATAGGAATCCTGGCTCCTCTGCTTAGCCTTACCAATGACAATGGCTACCTTACCACTGTCAATCTATTTGGTTTGCAGGGTCATTTAAAAAAAAAAAACTGAAGTATTTTGGTCCTGAAAGTAGTGTCTGGTGTTTTGTTGGATTCAGTATAATGGCGTCTGATGAAATTTTAATGGGAATGACAGCAGTGAACATCCCTTTATGAGCAGTATAAAGATTATCCAAAGTTGTGAACCTTATTAACAGACGGCCCTTTTTAGCTGCTTTGTGGTTCGTAAACCTTTATGTCACTGGTTATAATATGCTACGTTTTTACATTTCAATCCAAACCAATTTGTTAAAATTTTTACGTTTTTGATTTACTAAAGGCAAACAGACCTGCAAATACACTTGCCCCAGAGCTTAGTAAATGAGATGGAGCAAAGGATACCCAATCGCATGCAAGGAAAATAAAAAAAATAGGAAAATAAAAAAAAAACTTTTGCCTGCACATGATTGGATGATGGAAGTCAGCAGAGCTTCTCCTCATTTACTAAGCTCTGGAGGAACCGCACTTGCAGAGATACAACTGCACATGCAAAGTGCACTGTCTATTTGCCCAGTAAATCAACCCCAATATAACTTTTAAGTATTTCCAGATCCAAGGCAGTGGAAAATTTTAAACAAACCCACATTTACAATATACCAAATAGCCTCTAATCGCATTAATGGTTATTTTACCTTTGTTTGTCTCCAACCAGGTGTGCCCAAAAAACTTCCATTTGCGCTATCAGACTTTCTCCAGTTGTCATTGTTAGTTGGTTCATCCCAAAGAGTTAGAGTGATCATCCCATAACAGCAGTCCTTTTAAACATATAATACATGTTTTAAACTGTTCAAAAAGGGAGTGATTGGGCTTTTGAGTACATGTGTATGTTTTAAAGCATAGGAATGCATATTTTTGCTTTGTTAAATTGGTCCATCTTGGACTGTGATAAGTATGCACGTGCCATACCCCATCAAGCCCTGTAGAAGCACACAGGAACAGAGCTGAGGCTGTCATTAAAGGCTGTGTGCTGGAGCTCCCTCTCCTGTCCTTTTTTTTTTTTTTTTTACCCATTGGTATCAGGATAACTTGTCAGAAGTGACTCGTGCATATAGAAGAGAAATGAGACAGCAGACAGAATGTATGCTAAAGCCCCGTACACACGCACAGATTGTTGGCCGTAAATTGTCGGCCAACGTCCGATCGGCCGATTGTAGGCTTGTTAGTATGATGCTTCCGACAACCAACTGCCAATTTTCGGCCGAAAAAAATCTGGTGTGCATGCTATAAAATTTTTGTTGGCCAACAACAGAACGGCCGATTGTTCCTCAGTCAGTACAGATTTCAGCAGACAAAAATCAGATGAGCAAGACTGGGCATGCTGAGAGAAGAAAAAACACACGGAAAGTCAACCATCACATGACATCACTTCTGAAGTTGGTTTTTGTTGGCCAACAAAAGTCCAGTGCAAGTCTAGAGCACATTTCAACCAACAAACAACACTGGACAAAAGACGGCCGATCGGTCGGCCAACAATCTGTGCGTGTGTACGAGGCTTTAGTGCCCTGGATTGAGAAGAAGTACACACTATCCATTTTAAGGCAGTATTCACTGTTTTTATATACATGTAAAAGGAAATACACTGTGCTTAGTGCTAAAGCATCAAATATTAAATCAATGACAGTTCTTAATGCATTTTTGATAAATAAACCAATATAATTAATATACTTAAAAATAGTTCTACACTGAACTTGTGCTCAACAACAGGTGTCCACATGGATGTGCACTCACCCTAAAGTTTGACCAACTATTTCTAGTATGGTCACTAGTGCTTATTGGGGAAATATCCCCCGGGTGGTGTCTTTGTTGGCAGGTCTCACAGTAGTTGCTCCTCCAGTTTAATGGGGAAGACAAATGATAAAGGGAAGCCTCCTAGCTTAAAAACGTTAAAAAATATATATACATTTTATACACTCACGTGATTTGGTGCCTATATCCTGTCACCTGGTGTATACAACATAGGTAATAGGGGTGACTCAGCCAGTGTTTGGGTATGTTCTGCAATTCACGGCTCGGCGCAGTCCCTGGAAGTGTTGTCGCGATGACGCAATCAAGACTCGACGCGTTTCAGCCAATCAAACAGCCATCATCAGGAAGCTCTACTCCTCAAAAATGCATAAAGGACTGTCGTTGATTTAAAATTTTATGCTTTAGCACTAAGCGCGTGTATTTAATTTTACATGTATAACTAGTATTGAGATTGAGCTTACATAAAGCTGTGGCTGGTGGAACATTATTATTTTTTCTGTGGCACAAAGTTTTATTTTTAGATTTAGCGTTTTTTATAAGCTCAAAAAACGCTGGATGAAAAATGCTGATAATAGCTTTTTGTTTTGGCTACTAGTAGCTTTTAGGAGCTTTTAGGACCATTTAGAAGCGTTAGCATTTTATTACCATTTTTACAGTACATGAAGAAAAAAAACTGCTTGAAAAAAGCTGTTAGGAGCATTTTAGTAGCATTTCGGCGCATTTAGCATTTTCTTCTGCCGGGAAAATGCTCCCAAAAACTCTACAAAAACATTTTTTTTCTGCTCCTAGGCGCTGAAGCTCAAAAAAACAGTAATAGCCTAAAGTAGTGTGCATGGACACATTGGATAACACTTTTTAGCTTCCAGAAGCAGAAAAATGCTAATAACAGCTTATAGGAGCTTAAAATAGTACACAGAAACACATATATAGCAGCTGTTCTACCTGCAAAAATATTTTTTTTCTGTGAATCTTACTTAAAAGTAGAACTATAGGCACAACTTTTTTTTTTTTTTTTTTTGGATAGGGTAAGGGAGGGTTATAACCCCTGTCAGCTGTGTCCCATTTTGGAAATTTCTCTTCACTCTCTTGTTTACAAACTTTTATTAGAAAATTTCAAAGGGTGGTACAGAGAAATTGGCAATTGAAGATCATATCAGGACAATTTTGTAAAGTAAATAGTAAATATTATTAAAACATGACAAAAATTGCATGAACTACAAAAAAGTGCAGTTAACAAATACAGTAACAAATAGTGCTGATATAACAATTACTTCATAAGTAGGTGTTAGTAAAAGCATCAACATTGATATAGTGAGAGACATATAATGTTGATCATCAGGATTGTTTATTAGAAAAATTTGCAATTATTAAACCAAGGAGCCCATTTTCGATCGTAATAAGGCATAGTGTGATAAAAGGGTGTGAAAAAAGGTTTTCTACTCTGTTAATGGAATCCACTCTGAGTTTAACCTGGGGGAGTGGAACCAAGAGAGTTCTCCAATGTGCAGCAACTACCCAATGGATGGCCACATTGATTGTGTGAATTAGGGATCGACCGATTATCGGGAAGGCCGATATATCGAGGACCGATATTGACTTTTGCCGATATATCTGTATCGGCCCCGGAACTAGCCAATATTCCAAATATTGCTCATGTAAGGGTAAAATGATGTCACATAGCATAATTACGTTTACAAATGTTATGGAATATGCCACTCACATATGCACAAATTAAAGATATAAGCAATTCCACATTAGCAGATCTGTTGGCAGATTGGTATCTCTCACCCACTTGCCGTAAGTGATACCCGGGTGATACTGATCCATTCGGCATCCACTCAATACTGCTCTGTCTCTCACCCGCTCCATCTACCAGCCACCCACCCGATACCGATCCGTCTCTCACTCACTTGCCTTAAGTGACACCCGGGTGATACCGCTACGTCCGGCATACAATGAAGATCTCGGAGGTCACATGTTCATGCCGGGAGTGACCACACACGTGACCTGCGAGATCGTATGCTGGATGGAGCGGTATCACCCGAGTGTCGCGGCAAGTGGGTGAGAAACGAATCAGTAACGGGTGGGTGGGACATGGAGCGGGTGAGAGACAGAGCAGTATTAAGTGGATGCCGAACGGAGCAGTATCACCTGGGTATCACTTACAGCAAGTGGGTGATCGGCCAGCAGATCTGCTAATATCGAATTGCTTATATCTTTAATTTGTACTTATGTGATTGGTATATTCAATAACATTTGTAAACTGAATTATGCTATGTGACATAATTTTACCCTTACATGAGCATTACCACCTAATGGTTGGAGGAGAAAACTAGTTTCGGACCCTGACATAGGATGTACAAAATATCGGCCAATACCGATATGCGATGGCCAAAATATCAGTATCGTGACGAAAAACTGATATCAGTGTGAATTAGTCCCATCTGTAGAGTGGTAGCCTCTACAATGGGAGGAAACGATAGACAGTGAGTTGGGGGTAAGGGAAAACTGAACACCCGTGATTGTGGAGGCAAAGGTGGACAGTTTTCTCCAACTTGAGACAACATTGGGACACTCCCAGAATAAATGGAGAAATGAGCCAGAAGTCTGACAACCTCTAAAACACACGGAAAACACTGAAGGAAAGAATGAATGAATTCTAGTTGGGGTCCGGTACCACCTAGTGAAAAGTTTCACAGCAGTCTTCATATTAAGAGATCTCGTGCATTTCTTAAGATTATCCATACATGTGTCCCAATCCAAGGCCTCAGGTTCTAAAAAGCATTCAGATTCCCACTTTGACCTATATAAAAGCTTGTCAGTAGAATTCTGGTTGTTGAGGGAAGAATATATTGCCAAAATAAGGCCCTTTCCTCTACGATTCTCCATACAAATTTGTTCATATTGAGTTGGGTTTGATACAGTGTCAACCTTAAAACGAGATAAGTAGAAGTGCTTTATCGGCAGGTAACAGAAACTTTTGTTGTTTGGAATGTGATATTTGGCCTTCAGGGCTTAAAAGGAGAAGAACATTTCCTTCACTTTCTGTCCCATAGCCAAACACGAAATAAGGAAATTCCTGCAAATTAATGGAATCCATTGGGTCCCCCAGGTCATCACAACTAGTGCCCCCCTTGTAAGATTTCCCCTCTTACTTTTCTGGGGACAACCCACATTTTGGGATTTTCTTTTTCTTTCACTTTCAATGATAATTATAAACAGGACAAATAGAGAGGCTGAATCTCCCTAACAGGGGCACAGACAGCAGTAAAATCTTACAGGGGTTCTAATTCCTCTCTACTCTATCCGAAACTAAAAAATAGGTTTTGCCTTTATTTATACTTTAAGCTTTACACGGCTCTGCCACACACTGCAGCCCTTTCTGATAGGGCAAAAATCCTAATTCTTCACTACCGTAGTTAAGAACCATTGCGGATCTTTTTCCTCCTCCAGTCTGTGACCTTCTGTCCGTTCTCATCCGATCCACTGGACAGATGGAAAATAGGGTTTCCATCAGTCCGGATTTCACGGACAGGATCGGAATCGGATAGCAGCAGGTGGCAGCGGAGATGTCTCCGCTGACATCCGCTGCCTCATAGGGATGCATGGAGCATCCGATCAGGTCCGCCTGAAAAACTGACTGGCGGATCGGATCGCCCGTGTGAAAGGACCCTTACACTGCTAGCATTAAATACAAAATACATTTAATAATATATATGCAAATACAGAGCTGCTATAATTTGCTTCTTTTATATCTGACTGGAGTTGATACTTAACTCTTTGACTGATTTTGCACCAACTGATGGTTCATTAAATGGGGGCAGGGATTGTAAAATGTAGAAATAATTCTTTCAGCATTCCTTTTTTTATATTGTTGACATTTAAAGATTCCACATGCAATTGATGAGCAGGAAACCTGGTTCCATCAATTTTGCAAACAAAGAATTAAAAGAATGCTTCTACGACTGTTTGGAAGGGTTGGTTGGTTGACCCAGAAGTGGAATTTCAGCCTTCTGCCTCTACAGCTCTGTTTAGACACCCACCAACTTCTTTTCCTGGTTCAAGTCTGTTTTTCTTCAATTTAGTTTTTCTTCAACACAGAGCAAGGAAGATATAGAGTTCATTATTACAATAATATTTAAATGGATTTCCTGGATACAAAGATCATAGGTGTAGAACGGTAAATGCAGTAGTGCTTAGTAATAGTAAAAAAAAGTGTAGCGCTAGAAGTAACATAATATAATACTGATGAAAAATCATCCATTAAACAATATACACAAATCCAAGGGAATTATGGTGAATAAAGTCCCAACCAATAGAAAAAAATATATAATGGTGCAAGTCCAAATAAATCCAAGTGAGAATACTGTGAGAGACGCTCCTTCCCGTGACACCCAAGGAAAGTGTAGGATGGGGACACCTCGTGCACAAGTATTGAAAGCAGCTTACCAGAATGCCATGGCTACTCAAATGAATGAGAAAGCCTCGCCCAGCAAAGAGATGTTTTCACTAAATTCAATGGATCCAAGGGGAAGTAGGTGACACCATGAGACCGATCAAATCTTCTTAATCACTCCATTATGGTCAAATCAGTGTGTGGAGGGAAATGAAACAAAGGACCATAGTGTAATCCCGTACAGCACAAAAATCAATTTATTAAAATACTACTCACAATGTTGAAGACATACACAGGCACATAGGTATGGCAGCTGAAGATCCGACCGCGGCTTCCCGCATGTATGTATATGTATATTAGTAGCACCATTGAGTACAGTACGAAAATGAAACATTTGCGTATGTATAGAAGGAGAGACTGGGGGGGGGGGGGGGGTGTTAGCCTGTAGACCAAACTGAACACCGATCAGGTGTGAATGCTCAGCACTTCCTGAGCTCTCTGGAAAGCTGTCAAGATTCAAGCAAGGACCCATCAAATCCTAGGGGGGGGGGGGGGGAATGTGTCACCCAAGGGCACCAAAACCTGGTGTACACAGATTCTATATCCTGTAAGGTGACTTTAACTTTTCCAATTATGGCTTGTGAGACACAATTTTTTTGTTTGTGAGGCACAACCTAGGGGTTTTCCAGGCCTTTGCTAACTTCTCTGTAGCAACTGTGGTCACCTACAGAAGAAGTTTGAGCTGCCGTTTAGGAAACACCACCAATTTATATCTCTGTTACTCTTGAAGTGAGATTTCAGCAAAAGAGTTCTCATGTCCTCAAAGCCCATGGAGGCAATTTTTGTGGGTCTCCTAATTCTTGTTGGAGCTTTAATTTAAATTAATTCTACTGGGAATGTAACTGTAAAAATTGAAAACTTGAGGAAAGGAGTATGGACATTTTTAGTTTGACCTAAAACATTGACCTTGAACCCTTAGATGACTGTTCCAGTTGCTAGGATCTACCAAACAATGATATATTTGTTTGAATAGACCAACCCATTAACACTCCAACTTTACACAAACATTACTGTGATTTGGTTTGTTGTTGAACATGTATGTATTGTATGTTTTGAAGCGTTCTGTATATCTAACTTCCGCTTTTTAATTTCACAGTCCCTATTGATGCCACACATGGGATAAAGATGTTGTATGTCTTTGTTGATATTAAGATTGATACATCACATTTTGTGGACACAATACGCTTCAACTTTCAACAGGGAGCCTCAATTGCCTTCGTCAGCACCATCCAGTTTGTGTCTGCACTTCAGGTAAATATGATTTTATGCTCATTTCTGTAAAAGATTAGATGTGTGAGAGAGCTCATCCTCTAAGAATTATGATGGTGGCAGCAGACATGTAGGAATGAATAGTTCTACATAAAATGTACCTGTGCTCAGACTATTGTCATTAAAGTACTTCCATATTCTTAAAGCGGAACTTTACCCATAACAACTTGATAAAAAAATATTTTCTTTAGCAAGGAACATTACACAGTATTATTTATGCCACCAAAATTAGTGTGTGCTGGAAATTGTTTCTGTTTCTTCTTGCTGTAGGCATGCTTTTTGCTGAAGCCCAGAGCCCCTTATGCCTCGTACACAAGCATCGATTATTGACCGTGAATTTTCGGCCAACGTCCGATCAGCCGATTTTCGGCTTGTTAGTATGATGCTTCCAACAACCGACTCCGAGTTTTCGGCCGAAAAAAATCTGGTGTGCAGGCTATAAAATTTTTGTTGGCCGTCAACACAACGGCCGATTTTCCGTCAGTCAGTACAGATTTCGGCAGACAAAAATCTGATGAGCAAGACTGGGCATGCTCAGAGAAGAAAAAACACACAGAAAGTAAACCAGCACATGACATCACTTCTGAAGTAGATTTTTGTTGGCCGAGAAAATTTGTGTGCAGTCTAGGCACATTTCAACCAACAAAACACCACTCTGGACAAAAGTCGGACGATCGGTCGGCCGATAATCGCTGCGTGTGTACGAGGCATAAGAAGCGGTAAATCTTTAGGCTGTCACAGATCGGTCTCTACATTTTCGGCACAGTGCCAAAAAATAGAGAGCAATTGAGCATGTGCAGAGCAAGGTGAGACAGTATAGGCGCTTATTTTTAAAGTAGAACTATAGGCAAAACGTTATATATATATTTTTTTTTTTTGGATAAAGTATAAGAGGGTTATAACCCCTGTTGGTTTATTTTTTGTTATCTGTGCCCCATTGGTGATATTTACCTTCACTTTTTGTCCCATAGCCAAAGCAGGAAGTAAGAGGAAATCCCTGAAAATGAAGGGAATCCCTTGGGGACCACAAGGCCAATAGATCTATTACTTTTCTGGGGACAACCCAAAATGTGGGATTTTCTTTTACTTTCATTTTTTAAAGTAAATAGGACAAATAGTGAGAGTGAATCTTCCTAATGGGGGCACAGACAGCAATAAAAACTGACAGGTGTTCTAATCCATCTTCAACCTGTTCGTAACTTGCCTTTAGTTATACTTTAATGTTTTACATAGCTAAACCTGAAAATGGGGCCAGCATTAAGTGATCTAGCAGGACTTAATTTTCTGACTTAAGTTCCACTTTAAGCTTCAAATGAGTGTTTCAACAACTCTTCACTGACCCTTTTAGCTGCAGGTACTGTGGAGAAATATATATTGAAACTTTCACACCAAAGACTCTGAAACCTCGCTAATTTTCTCTATCTGCAGAGATATAACTGCCAGCCTTCTAATATAAACAAACAGCAGGTGCTGAAAACTGAGAAACCAGCTTCACTGCCTATGTTGTGTTTTTTGAGAATGAATTACTTCACAGTATCAGAAGCTTCCGGGGTCAACAAGGGCTTGTTTTAAGGCTATCTTACTATGTTAAATATTATGTAAATGTAAGTGTGTCAATGTCTGGCCACGGTTACACTGTAAAGTTCATTGTAACACAGTATTTAAAATACTGGTACCATATTTTTCGGTGTATAAAGTCGGTGACGACTTTTGAACCTCAAAAAAATCCCCCAAAAATGGGGGGGTCATCTTATACGCCGCGTATGAAAGTAGTAAGTAATTAAGTGATTGTAATCTAGGTACCGTAAGTACCGTAAATGTCTTCTCTTATAACTCTCCAAGGTATTGTAAGTAAAAGTATCTTCTCCCGCTGGCTGTGCGGGAATCCTGTACCAGTATACTGTACCTTAGCTTCGGCTACATTAGTATACTGTGCTGAGCCAATCACTTTGAGCGATGTAGTCTATTATTGAATGCAAAGCCTGCTCGGATTAGCGGAGTCAGAGGGAGTAACATAATCCCGCCTCTCTGACTCCGCCAATCTGAGCAGGCTTTGCATTCAATAATAGAATAAATCGCTCACAGTGATTGGCTTCAGAATGACAACAGTTATGTCAATACTTTTGGTTTTGGATAATAACTGTTTGAGCTCTATAATATTTGGAGCATAAAATTTAGGCTGGGCTCACACTGAATTGCGGATCGGCTCTCAGCAGGAGGTCCGGTGCGTCCCGTCCACCGCTTCAGGTCCGAATTCGGTCCGTATTATTGGCTGAATTCAGACCTGAAACAGACCAGAAGGCGCACACAAATTTCCTGCAAACCACTCTGCAGTTGTCCCGGAGCTGTCTGTGTGAACCAGCTCCATTGAGAGTCGGTCGCAGTCTCCTGACATGCGAATTAGATGTGGGAAAACCTGCATCCAGTTTGCACCATTGTGAACCCAGCCTTATTGTATAGGAAATATTTTAGATTTTGCCTTGCAGGACAACAAAACTAGTTCACATTAATGACGGCCCTATGCGCTACTTATGTTTGCCTTCCCTTTGCTCTTCCTCTGCTCCTTTGCCTGCCTGGAGAAAATAGAGGAAGCCCCATATAAGCACAAAGTTGTAGCTTAAAGCTTACACAGGGCTGAGGGACACCCATTTCACTCCCATATGACAGCCCTGGGTGCCTAAACACCCAACCCATTTACCAAACACCGATGCTGTCATATGAAAGGGAGGGGAGTTGGTCATAGGTTCCCTCATACCTGGAAAAACTAGACATTTTTCTTTGGTCCCCTGGGCCAAATAGGTAGGGAAAGGAGCAAAGGAAAGTGAAATGTGCACTGCTGGTTGGACTTCCATCAAAATGAATCTCTTGATTTGCCTTGCATTGACAAGCCACAAGTTCCCCTAAAATGTATTACACAAAAAATATATATATATATATATATATATATATATATATATATATATACAGGTGCATCTCATACCTTGGGGTAAGACACTGACCTTAGACCTCAGAGAATAAATCATTAACCTCTACTCTACCTCTGAATTCGGTCTTTTAGACCGTTTTCTATCCATTTACAAACTGATCTTTCCAAGCCTGTAGACTTTACCTTACTCATTAGCCATGTGTGGGGAACGGTGTCAAACGCGTTTGCAAAATCCAAGTATACTACGTCCACAGCCACCCCTCTGTCCAAGGTTTTACTTACCTCCTCATAAAAAGAAATCAGATTTGTCTGACAACTTCTGTCTTTCATGAATCCATGCTGTCTGTTGCTTAAAATATTTTTTTCCAGTAAGAACTTATCTATGTTGTTTTTTTTAAACTCTGATTCATTTTTAAATATAGGCACCACGCAAATTGAGTTGAGCCACTTTGCCCTTACGCCAATTAGTACCAATTTTGCATCGGCCTAGCTGAGTATTGTTGCTGACCATGTCGGCCTAGCTGAGTATTGTTGTTGACCATGTCGGCCTACCTGAGTATCGTTGCTGACCATGTCGGCCTACCTGAGTATTGTTGCTGACCATGTCGGCCTACCTGAGTATTGTTGCTGACCATGTCGGCCTACCTGAGTATTGTTGCTGACCATGTCGGCCTACCTGAGTATTTTTGCTGACCATGTCGGCCTACCTGAGTATTGTTTCTGACCATGTCGGCCTACTTGAGTATTGTTGCTGACCATGTCGGCCTACCTGAGTATTGTTGCTGACCATGTCCATCCCTTTATGACTACAGTGTACCCATCTTCTGATGGCTACTTCCAACAGGATAATGAACCAGGTCACAAAGCTCATATCATCTCAAACTGGTTTCTTGAAGATGACAATGTGTTTACTGTACTCCAATGGCCTCCACAGTCACCGGATCTCAATCCAATAGAGCACCTTTGGGATGTGGTGGAAAGGGAGGTTTGCATCATGTATATAACAGAGGCTCTTCTGTTGACTCATAAAAGACTGTTTCATGCATCCTCAGTGTCATGTGCTTGAGAGAGAATGTCAAAAGAATCAAAGTAGTGGGCTTATCAAAAAAGAAACGGTTGTAGGAAAACATACACATTTAATTAAATCCAAGCTGTTTTCAAGGTCATTATTCTACTGCAGTGCCCAAACATTTCATTTTAAACTTTATTGAAACTGCATTGTATTGCTTTAGCCCCTCGACAATGTAATGTATCATTGATGCTCAGAATCAAGGAGAAAAGACAGCTAATATAGAAACCTAGACCGTACTACTACTGATACGCAGATTGTAACCAACGTTAGGTAAACACCAAATACTGCAGATTAACCCGTGCATTGGAAGAAATGTGGTTTAACACATTTGTTCTGCTGCGATTCTGCTTTAGGTGATGTGAGCTGCGTTTGCAGAAATGAATGGGTTAAGGCAAGAGCTGTGGCAATGTAGATGGTTTTCAGGGATATAAAGGATAGAACATACAGACCTTCACATCTGAGCTTGCCATGCAGTGAACATTTAGTGATTAATGTGTTCACGAAGAATATTTGTTCAAGCCTTTGGAGGCTGCTGAAAACCAAATAAAAGGGCCAGTGAAGGACATGAACAAATGATCCAGAAGATGACCAAGGCCAGGTTTTGTCAAGAGCGCTAAGCCCATAGTACACAAAGCCTTATGGCCCAAGCTACATACATGCCCCCAAGGCAGCTTCTGACCCTGTAAGATGCTTAATGGTTCTGTGCTGTTTAGTAAAAAGGCCCTTGATCTCCAGGCATACAAGCTAATATATCAAATCAAGCTTTTTCTAGGATCCAGCTTTCTTTATCAGGGAGGTGTCCACTTTGATACAATGCGGAACAAATCAAATGGCCACATGGTCTATCATAACACAAAGGTCAGGAATGTCCTCTATTTTTATTGTATATCAAGAGAAATAATCCGTCCCATCCAAAGCATTTGTCACCAAATCCAGGAGAAGAAAAATTGTCGACAGAAATACGACCTTTCCAGATAGTTATTGCAAAATTATGAGAAAGCTATGAGAAAAAGAAAGAAAAGCATGAAGTTACAGGAGCAAAATGTCACCTCTAATTGCACTTGTATTTGAAGCATTTGCTAGTTTTAGACAAAAAAGGAGCCTGTGTAAAACAGTTTATAGTTCTATATGAAGAACTGTTTAGTGTCTAACAAGAAATAAGGGCTAAAATGTATTTGCCATTCATCTAAAATATATATATAAAAAAAAAAAAAAAAAAGGTTATCATTAAAGAGACTCTATAACTTGTGGATGAAGGGGGGCAAACTGCAGAGGGTAGGCAGTGCAGGCACCAAGGTGCAAATACTTGCAGCAGAAATGTCAGGCCATTTTGTAGAAAAACTCTTCCCGATAGTTTCTGCGCTTGTTGCCAAATCTTGACCCCAAATGTTCCCTACTAGCCCATGACTACAATGGGAAGCCTTTTTTGTCCAATAGAAAGTTCAGTTTCTAGCTTTACTAGCTTTGGTGCTTTGTACCTCTCAATAGTTGGAGAAATTGAGATATGGACAGGAAGGTGGGATTTTTGGCAGGCTAGCTTTTATTTCCATTGAGCCGGGCTACACAAGGCCGCGGAGTAATTCTGATCATGATGAAATGCTTAGCACTCCACAAATCCTTTGTACAAAAGCAAAACATGGTCACATTCTGCAGTCCAAAAGGGCAGCTTTTATCAAGGTGACTTGAACCATATGGCTTGCATAGAGTTGGTTTAAATAGGCCACAACCACCAAGAATCTGAATAAATGAACAGTCGACAATTTTAATAAAATAGTAAATCCTACAAAGAAACTCACAACAATGCCCAACTCTTTTCAATGGCATTTGATTTTTTTTTTTCTTTTCCACTTTTTTGCTCAGCCTCTTGATGGGCATGGACAGTCTATGTGTAGTTGGTAATATTAAGGTGATGTCACACTTCTTTTGTGATTCCTTGTTTTTTGTCCTATGTTTAAAGTTTATGTAAAGCCAAAACTTTTTTTTGTTTTTGTTTTGAGTGGCAAAAGGAAGTTTAGATACTCCTGTTAGGGGTAAGACCCCATTCACACTAGCGCGACTTGTCAGGCAACTTGGTCGCCTGACAAGTCGCGGTGGGTCGCCTGCCATTGATTAGCACAGGACCCGTTCTAATAGCAGCGACACAAGTCGCTCCGACTTAGAAAAAGGGTCCTGTACTACTTTGGGGCAACCTGGAGGCGGCCTGCATTGACTTCAATTATATGAAGTCCGTGCATATCGCGCCGAGGTCGCAGTGCATGCTGTGCACCGCGACTTCACAGGTCGCCCTAGCAAGTCGTGTCGCCCCTGTGTGAATGGGCTCTAAATATATCTATATACTGTATCTATATCTGCATTCTATATATATACGTTTACATTGCATTTTGTTCTTGGGTTGAGATACACTTTAGCCATTTTTCTACCCATTCAAAATTAAAGAAAAAGTTTTGACTCAAAGTGAAGCTAAAATACGGCTGTTTTTCCTGCGAGCAGGTAGGGGTTTTTTTTTGCAGAAGGGAGAAGCAATGTCCCTTCTGCAAAATAAATACACTTACCTCCCTTTTTACAGCATCCCCTGGCATGGAAACTGAACTGAACTGCACATGCACAGCTCAGCTTACAGTGGCCGGCCTAAACCTGTGTGCCAGACAGATGGCCTTCTGGGCAGGAGTGGAGCCATCCGTGCCGGTCAATGAAGCCTGACAAAACTGACACACAGGCGAAAGTGCCAGTGCTAGACGGGACAGTTAGAAGAAAGCTCAATCAAAACAGCCTTCAGTTACGCTTTAAAATACTGAATTAGTCACCTGCTGACACATGACTATTCAGGATCACTTTTATCTACACAGGCTGTATGGTAGTGTCAGCTAATCACCCATGGAGGTAAGTGCCATGAGTACAGGGGAGGGTTTAAGTTGTTAACTGTTCACTTTTTCATTTTTTTGAGAAGGTGAACTTACACTTTCCTGACAGACTCCATGGCAGCCTACGTGTGGGTTAGTCCCGCCTCCTCCTACCTCATAGGACCCCACTCCCATAAGTTTCACTCTGTCCTAGAGACCATGTTCCTTTTTTGTCCTCCTCCTGTTGGATGGATATCAAGTCTTACCTCATAAAGATTTTCGGTCTATTTCCTGGTGATTTACACGATTGATTCCAGGCTGAATTCCTGAAGAGTCCAGTACGCCCTAGCTACTAGCGGGGTAGGACACGGGTGTGCAATCCCATGCATTGGAGAAGCATAAAGCCTGGCCACTGGCAGGCAAGCTGAATACGGCCAATCGTCCTAGCTACTAGCAGGAGGCCCATTAATACACCCCGAATCGATGCACTGGAGGTTTTCGTGTCCCAGGTCAGACCGTGGTTTGGAGCGTGCTTGGTAACGTATGGCAGCCATTTTTTGTATATGTATTTTGTCTTGCAGTGTTTTGGAACGCAGGTGCGTTTTATCTTGCGGCCCCGGCTCTTCCTGTGTCCCAGCGCAGCTTCCGGGTCACCGCTGGGTGTCTGGGGGCGGTGCTGGCGCAGTGGAGTGGCTGTTCGTGCTCACACATGCGCACGGATGCTGTCTGTCATGGGGGGGCGGTGACGTCATCATCTGGCGGCAGATTTAAACTGCTGTCAAAGTGAATCACATTGGGATTGTACTGCGGGCATATGCGGCGGCTTCCCTGTGTTTGATCGTTCTCTGCTAGTGGTAAGCTTAATCCTGCTGGATGTCTGTGTGCAGTCTGTGTATGCACTATGCAGCACTTCCTTATTCCTGTGTTTGTTGCAGTCTTCCTGTTAAGAGCAGTATAGATACTTCACCGCCCCCCAGTGGCCAACCCTTACTCTACAGGTAAGAATGGTATTATTTTTACCTATCCCTGTACGGTTCGGATTTAGGGCAGTAGGGGTAATTTTTCCCTTTTCTCTTAGCCCTTCTAGGTCTGATAAACAAACTAAAGCACACGAAGATAAGGACCTTACTAGGTCACAACGTCATCACACATCTCCTGGCACTAGTCGCTACAAGTCTTCTACCAATCATCACAGGGAAGGCTCCACGCTTGCATCAGCACAAAGACACCCTGATAGAAGATCTTGCTGGGGTTGTGCAGCACGTGTTTCTGATGGCAAATCACTATGTGATACATGTTTTGCCCATGCCTCTAGAGAAAGGGGGAATGATAACCAGCAGGTGGAATCCCTGGTTAGACGGGTGGTCCAAGAATCCCTACAAAACCTGGGGATTGACCGCACCTGTAGCCCCTCGGCTGGTATGGCAGACATCCCTGTTAGGGATAGCCTCAGTACTCCCGGCCCTTCTCAGCAGAGCATTTCCGGCTTCAACTCCTCGGATAGTGAGGACGAATCGGATACTCCTGGCACAGGTTTTGATTTTGCCTTGGTCCCTACCCTGGTTAAGGCAGTTAAGGGAGCCATAAAGTGGGAGGAGCCAGTAGAGTCTCCATCTAAACAAAGAAGGTACTTCAAACACCTAAAGAAAGAGCGCCATAACTTTCCCTTTTTAGGTGAGCTGGGCGAAATCATCTTGGATTGAGTGGGGATGTGCAGAGAGGAAAAATTCTCTGGTATCCAAAGTTTCCAGGATGTACCCATTCCAGAGTGAGGATGTGAAGCACCTGGAGTCAGCGCCCCTAGTGGACGCTGCCCTCATGAGATTAGCGAGGCACGTTACTCTTCCACTCGAAGACACAGTGTCTTTTAAAGATGGGCTGGAAAGAAAAATCGACACTGACCTTAAGAAGATTTATGTGTCTGCTGGAATGGCTTGTAAACCAGCCCTAGCCATTGCGGCTTTATCCAAGGCCATGGAGGCCTGGACACTAGAGGTGGATTCGGATCTAAGGTCTGTATCAGAAGAAGTAGCCAGAGCTTCTTCAGTGAATGAGCTCAGACTGGCGGCTTCTTTTCTGGGGGAGGCTTCCCTAGATATTATTAGTCTGGTGGCCCGGGTCATGCTCTCTTCAGTGACAGCTAAACGGGCTCTATGGCTGCGCCCCTGGCTGGCCGATCCTTCCTCCAGGCAGGCTTGGTGCCGTATTCCATTCGAAGGGTCTTCCTTGTTCGGGAACAAGCTGGAGAGCGCTATTTCGCGGGCCACGGGCGGTAAGTCGGGGTTCCTCCCGCAGGATCGTCGCCTGCTGGGTCAGAGAAGGACACAGTCCAGGCAATCTTCGGATAGAGTGAAGGGTGCTCAAAGTTACAGACCTGGTCGTGAATTCCGGAAAACATGGAGGAAAAATCCATCTTCAAACCAAAAGGCTTCCAAAGGAGCCTCTTCTAGTAGCCAGGAAGCGGCTAAGTCCTTTTGATGTTGGGCCTGTCCAGATGGTTCAGGTCGGTGCTCGCCTTCTCCGGTTTCGACACGTCTGGGCAGCCTCGATAAGAGATTTTTGGGTCATCAGGACAATCTCCACAGGCCACACTTGGTCGTTCTGCAATCCACCTATCCTCAAGTTTGTTCCCACAGCTCTTCCACGGTCGGAAGAAAAAAGGCAAATCCTTTCGGCATACGTAGATGCGCTGTTGCTTCAAGGCGCAGTAGTTCCAGTACCAGCCAAAGAGAGGTTTCAAGGCCTCTATTCTCCACTCTTCTTAGTAATGAAGAAGAACGGCTCCTGGAGACCGGTCATAGACCTCACACATCTAAACTCCTTTATAAAAAAGGAAAAATTCAAAATGGAGACACTATTGACAATCCGCCAGGCGGTTCAGCCAGGAGATTGGCTTGTGTCAATAGGCATATTTCCATGTACCTATAGCAACAGAGTTCCAGAAATACCTGCGGTTTGCTGTGGATCAACACCATCTTCAGCTTACATGTCTCCCTTTCGGGCTCACAACATCTCCTCGAGTATTTTCAAAACACTTATTGGCTGTGGTAGCCCTGATCAGAATCAAGGGAGTTCGTCTTCACCATTATTTAGACGACTTACTACTTCTGTCGCAAGATCGAGAGCAACTCCTGGTTCACAGAGATCTAGTCACGGCGACTCTTCTCGAGTTCGGCTGGTTGCTAAACCTGGAAAAGAGCCATCTGAAGCCCACACAAGCACTTATCTTTCTCGGGGCTCAATTCAATACAGTCAAGGGCACTATCTCCTTGCCTCTAGAGAAAATCCTGATTATCAGAGACAGAGTACAGCTGGCCATGTCATCATCCCATCTCTGGGCCTCACAGTGCCTCAAAATAATAGGTACTATGGTGGCCTTGACACCTATGGTGAAATGGGCTCAATGGAGGATGCGTCCTTTTCAAACAGGTTTTCTTCGCCAATGGTGCCCAGGCGACATGGATCATCTGATTTGGATTTCCCCAGTAATGCGGGACAGTCTCCTGTGGTGGTTGCAGAAGAGGAATCTACTCAATTGCCATTCTATCCTTCCCATCTCCTGGGTCACGATAACCACGGACGCAAGCAACACAGGTTGGAGCGCTCACTGCCTATCAGAGATAGCCCAGGGCAAATGGAATCCTCGGTTACACAGGGAAGTCTTGAACATCCTGGAGCTTCGGGCAGCATTTCAAGCTCTCCAAGCATTTCATCACCTTACAGTAGGAACATCTGTCCTCCTGAGGCTGGACAATACGACGGCAGTGTCGTATATAAAGCGTCAAGGGGGAACTCGCAGTCACTCTCTATTGAAAGAAGTTGAGCCAATAATGGTCTGGGCTCAGAAACACTTATCCAACCTCACTGTGGTTTATCTACCAGGATCACAGAACATCCAGGCGGATTTTCTATCATGAGTCTCCATGGACAACAACGAGTGGAGTCTTCATGCCGATGTGTTTCAGTGGCTAAAATCCCTAGAGTTCCTTCCGGAAGTGGATCTGTTCGCTTCCCCGTGCAACTTCAAGTTGGAGAAGTATTACACGAGATTCAAATGCACACAAGCTTTCGGGGTGGATGCCCTAACAGAGCAATGGAGGTTTCACAAGGCTTACGCCTTCCCACCGGTCCTCCTTCGATTCCTGACGAGACTCAGGTCGGAAGAAGTGGAGGCTCTTGTGATAGCCCCATATTGGCCGAACAGGCCCTGGTTTCCAATGCTGCTACAGCTGAGCTTTCGCGAGCCAGTTCCACTACCTTCCAGGCAGGATCTCCTGTCTCAGGGAACGGTGTTACACCCTTGCCCGGCCCATCTGCACCTGATGGCCTGGTTTTTGAAAGTGAAAGGCTGGAGGCATTAGGGTGTCCAAGCGGAGCTATCTCCACACTGTTGAATGCGAGAAGAGCTGGAACAAATAGAGTCTACGAAAGGATATGGAAGAAGTTCATGTCTCATATCTCCGGAAATATGGATGTGCAAGGCACTCCAAAGGTTCAACATATTTTGAGTTTTCTACAATCCGGCCTAGATCTGCCTTTATCAGTCAGCTCTCTTCGAGTTCAAATGTCAGCTATCTCGGCTTTCACAGGAACATCCTGGGCAAAGCATCCCCTAGTGAGGCAATTTTTCAGAGGAGCTTCTAGGCTCAGACCACAAAGGAAGCCCAGATTCCCTAAGTGGGATCTTCCACTTGTTCTGGATTTCTTTACAGACCTCAGAAGAGATAACCTGGTTCAACTCTCCATCAAAGAATTGTCTCTTATAGTAGCGTTCCTGGTGGCAGTCACCTCAGCAAAAAGGGTCTCTGAGCTGGGAGCTTTGGGTTGCAAAGAACCCTTTTTGACATTTTTCCCGAATCGGGTGGTTCTGATTCCCAAGTTGGATTCTCATCCTAAAGTATCCTCTATTTTTCATGAAAATCAGGAAATTGTCTTGCCAACATTCAGATCTTCTGACTCTGTGACTCATCCGCTGGATGTAGGGCAAATTCTGAAGCTATATCTGGAAGCCATATCTCATTTCCGCCATACGGATTATCTATTTGTCCTGTTCTATGGGAAAAATAAAGGCTTGCGTGCTTCATCTAGAACGATCGCATCTTGGATTGTCCAGTCCATTCAGTGGGCCTATAGAGCTAAAGGGTTGGCTCCCCCAGAGGCTGTGACAACGCATTCTACAAGAGGAATGTTGACTTCTTGCGCAGCGTTCCGTCATGTGGCTCCTGAAGTTGTATGCAAGGCGGCCTCATGGTCTTCAATTCATACTTTCATGGCTCATTATTTTTTCGAGCCAGCTTCTTTATCATCTGTTGATTTTGGTTTGCAGATACTATCAGTTGATGGTGCAAATTAAATTTCTTTTGAACAGCAGATTGCCCACCCTGGTGTGTTTGGCTAGTTATTTTCCACACGTAGGCTGCCATGGAGTCTGTCAGGAAAACGGAAAATTTATATCAAATACTTACCGTAATTTTCCTTTCCTGATGAACTCCATGGCAGCCGGAGTCCCCACCCATCTGCCGGAGGAGGCTATTTTATGGAACATGGTCTCTAGGGCAGAGTGAAATTTATGGGAGTGGGGTCCTATGAGGTAGGAGGAGGCGGGACTAACCCACACGTAGGCTGCCATGGAGTCCATCAGGAAAGGAAAATTACGTTAAGTATTTGATATATATTTTCCGTTTTGTGCTAACTTTGTACTAGCAGCATGAATCATTTCACTTTTAAAGTGCCCCCAAAACATTGGCTGCTGACTTTGACTATGTGATGTTTCAGTATAAATGAATTTTAATCTCCCATTGGAATGCTAGACTTTTAAAAATTGTCTGCTTGTACCATGCTTCTGTTAACCCTAGCACCCGATTCTCTAAGAAGGTACAGAATACATGTATAAGACGATGCTCCTTTTCTGGTAGGTGCACAGTGTTGGAGTTAAGCCTAGTACGCTCGATGAGAAAATCGGACGCAAATTCTGCTTTTGAAGCGATAGTGCGATGATCTAATCATTAGTACACAGCTTTCGAGAGCCGAGCACCACAGTTCATCCAAAATTATCCTAAGGGATAAACCCAAAAATGTTCTGGTACGATACCAGATCTTACGATTTTCGTTTAATAAGTACAGCATTCGACCAAAATAAATTGAAAGAGCAAGATCATGCATGCTCGAGAATGAATACAATACAACACATTACATCAGTTCCGAAGTTGTATTCTGTCGTGCGAGAATTTTCGTAGGTTTAGTAACCTCTTCATTTTCGACATGCAAAAAAAAAAAAATGGACCATCATTTGTCCGATATTCTCATTATGTGTACGAGTCTTTAGTATATCCCGTGCTGGATGATCAGTAGTAAGGAAGTTTTTTTTTTTTCCAACACAGTTACTTTGTTGTATTAAGATTTTGGCTGATTATTGCTGATATTTTATGGAAAAGTGCGCCCATCAATTTAAAGAACTGTTAAAATCACTGAACTAAAGCATTTAACACTTTTTACTTAGTTTCCGTGTATCAGGTGAACAGCTACTGCTAGAGAAAAAATGTGAACCCTAAGAAATTATCTGGATCTCTGCATGGCTGGCGCCTAAAATGTGATCTCATGTGCATCTAAGTCATAATAATATAGCCTGCCTCATTTAACAAGCACATACAATATTTTACATTTCCAAATCTTTGTGGAACAAATGGCTTGCGCAGTCAAGCTTGTTGATGGAAAAGTATGGGAGCTCTTCTAATTTAGCAGCTAGTGGAATCTGTGTCACTGGAGAGAAATCTCAACCAAAGGCATTTTTTTAGTTGCTGATCAGAGGTGTAGTGGTTAGGGCCTATTTGACTAATTTCTCTATGCAAAGCTATTTCAGTTCACGTACACTGTAAACTTTAGCCTATGTCACAGCATTTCTGGAGGTTGAGGTCAGGTCTCTTACCAGGCCATATTAGAAGCCACTTAGTTGTTGATTTACTTCAGCATTTTGGGTTGTTGTCATTGTACAGTATGTTACATGCTTGTTAAATGGAAGATCAAAGCAGGTGTGTGGCGCTGCCAATGTACTATATCTTCTGTATACTTGATCTTCTATACACGTTTCCAAAAGGTGTCAAAGTGCAAAATAAACAATCTCAAATACAATAAATATGAATAGTGTTAAAACTCGTAAAGTGCTGAGTGCAATAATCCTGTGCTGTGTGTATTCTAAATGAATCAATGAATCGGTGATAAGTGACCCTTTTGGGAAAATGATACTAAAAAATTACTACCACAATATCAATCCCCTCTAGTGGTAACCATATGCCAACACAACTGGAAAAATAAATATATAAATAGTGATATACTGATGATAAAGTGGATGTGGTATAAAAAATGGTGATAAAAATAGTGAAAAAAATATATGGACACCTATAAATATATAAATAGACACCTATATAAATCTGTAGGAGGAATGACATAAAACCACGGACAATTGTATATATAAAAAAAACTTGGCAGCAGGTATATAGAAACAACCATAAATTATAGCAGCATTAATCAGAGTAATATAAGAACCAATTAGTCCATAAATATTTAAAACAAGATGGAGTCCATAGATATTAAGTGCAAACAAAGTGACTTCAGTGCAGGTGCATTTAAATGCTGCTTTGAGGGTGCCCGGATTTCAGTGACCACTCTGTGCTCCCCGCACCCTTAGGACCACACTCACCAGAGGTAGTCACCCCTGCAGGGGTATCAGGCCTTGGATATATTGCCACTGTATCCCCTCTGTTCTCCCTGGGTAGTCTTATAGATAGGGGTATGGTCCTGACCTGCCCGAGTCCTCGAGGAAATAAGGCTCACATAGGGTAGTACCGTTTAACAAGGACACTGCAAGCTCTGCACCGTTTGTGTTGTCTGAGACTCTCCTACGGCCACATCACCCTGAATGCACCCAATCTCGTCTGATCTCACAAGCTAAGCAGGGTTTGGACTGGTTAGTACCTGGATGGGAGACCGCCTGGGTATTACATGTGCTGTAATGCCTACAGCCACATCACCCTGAATGCACCCAATCTCGTCTGATCTCAGAAGCTAAGCAGGGTTTGGACTGGTTAGTACCTGGATGGGAGACCGCCTGGGTATTACATGTGCTGTAAAAATGGAGAGTCTCAGACAACACAAACGGTGCAGAGCTTGCAGTGTCCTTGTTAAACGGTACTACCCTATGTGAGCCTTATTTCCCACATACCCGAGGATACCCCAGTTTCCAAGGACAGTGCGACGGAGGACTCGGGCAGGTCAGGACCATACCCCTATCTATAAGACTACCCAGGGAGAACAGAGGGGATACAGTGGCAATATATCCAAGGCCTGATACCCCTGCAGGGGTGACTACCTCTGGTGAGTGTGGTCCTAAGGGTGCGGGGAGCACAGAGTGGTCACTGAAATCCGGGCACCCTCAAAGCAGCATTTAAATGCACCTGCACTGAAGTCACTTTGTTTGCACTTAATATCTATGGACTCCATCTTGTTTTAAATATTTATGGACTAATTGGTTCTTATATTACTCTGATTAATGCTGCTATAATTTATGGTTGTTTCTATATACCTGCTGCCAAGTTTTTTTTTTATATATACAATTGTCCGTGGTTTTATGTCATTCCTCCTACAGATTTATATAGGTGTCTATTTATATATTTATAGGTGTCCATATATTTTTTTCACTATTTTTATCACCATTTTTTATACCACATCCACTTTATCATCAGTATATCACTATTTATATATTTATTTTTCCAGTTGTGTTGGCATATGGTTACCACTAGGGGGGATTGATATTGTGGTAGTAATTTTTTAGTATCATTTACCCAAAAGGGTCACTTATCACCGATTCATTGATTCATTTATAATACACACAGCACAGGATTATTGCACTCAGCACTTTACGAGTTTTAACACTATTCATATTTATTGTATTTGAGATTGTTTATTTTGCACTTTGACACCTTTTGGAGACGTGTATAGAAGATCAAGTATACAGAAGATATAGTACATTGGCAGCGCCACACACCTGCTTTGATCTTCCATTTTCATACTATATATCTTCAGAAATATAGTTTAACAGGTGGGCAGCAGCCATTACTGATAAGGAATCTATTAATATCCTAAGCGCGGATCTATATATATTATGCTTGTTAAATGCTTAGCAGGGGTCACCAACAAAACACTGCATGCAAAAACTATAGTATGGCCCCTTTCAAACAGGGAGGTGGTTGCACCAATCAACAGGGGATCTGCTTGCAGATTCCCTACTGATCGGAGCGGGTCGGTTGTCACATCTGTGCCTGCTCAGTTTATGCAGAGCAGGTACAGGCAGACTCCACTGTCCATTTGCATCTGGCTTCCTATGCTATTACGGAAACTGACACACCTCTTTTTTTTTTTTTGCGCACTGGAATGTACCTGGAGGTAGTGTCCTTTTACACCCACCTGTCCATGGGGCTGCATGGACCTTCCAATCAGGTCTGTATGAAAAACTGAGAGGCAGACCTGATTGAAATGGCGGTGTGAATGGTGCACTGTCATGGTATTAAAAGGCTTTCTCATCCAGGCAGGTTGAGGGGCTCCCGGGTGCTTGCTTCACACAAAGAAAGCTTTTTTTTTTCAGTTTCCTCTCTGGTTGGTAAAACCTGGCTTAGAACCTGGAGCCTGGAGATTTCTTGGAGACTTGGGTGGAATGAAATCTCTAATCTTTGGTCCTGCTCCTGCGAACAACTGGCACACTGATTGTGCAGGTATGAGCTAAGTTTTTGTAGAGTCAGGACTAGAGTTCTAGGCTCCACCCTTCTGAGGAGTCCGTGTGGTTGCAAGGGAGCAGCCAGAAATGTGCATGTCTGCATGGTGCAGCCTGTGATAGGAAAACAGACAGATGGCCCAAGCCTGAAGGCCGGAACAGCAGGGAGCTGCAAGAAAGTGTGAGTTGACAGAGGTACAGTATTGGTATGTGAACACAGGCAGGCTGTGTTAGGTGGTCTGGAGAAGCAAGGCACAAATCGAGTCAGTGATTCTGTTAAAGAGAGCCAGGAGGCTAAATATAAAATTTCATGTTAATGGTGGAACCCCTGCGAGGGAAGCTGTGTTGTTGGACTGTTTTTTTTTTTTTTTTAAAGGGGGCCAAAAAGCTCTTAAATGGTATAACTGGCGTAGACTGTACTCACTGGTGAGTGCTACACTTGAGCTGAACAACCCCCAAACATCATATTAGATACACATTTTTGTTTTCTTAGAACATAATCCTGTGTACAGCATAAGGCCTTTGTCCCATTTATCCAAAAAACCCTTGTTCTATAAATCTAATCGCTTTTGTGGTAGACTTACAAACACAGACCAGCTCTGTGTTGTCAGCCGGCAGTCTGTCTGCTGAACACGGGGCACAGGAGTGCAGAACGAACTGCACTCCTGTGATCCACAGGGGAAGTAGAGGCAAATGAGCTTTGGCTGTACTTCCCCTTTAAATGAATAGTGAAGTTTTTATTCTATTAGTTTATTGACTATGGAGTCAGTGAGGCTTTAGTCTTTACATTTTCACCCTTTCCTGTCTTATGAGCTTTTACAGGTAATCTAAAGTTTTCTGAATTTTTTTTG
This sequence comes from Pelophylax lessonae, assembly GCF_965119305.1. NCBI lineage: Eukaryota > Metazoa > Chordata > Amphibia > Anura > Ranidae > Pelophylax > Pelophylax lessonae. The sequence goes on from NC_138769.1 coordinate 156,414,099, forward strand.
ATGGGCCCTTATTTCACTTCAACAAAATTTTGGTGTGCAGATCAGGTGATCAAAATACAACCCATCAAATGCACAGTTCAGCTCAGTTATGATCAGAATATCAATTTACCTCCTATTAAAAATGTCATTATCCAATAAATTCATAGTTTGGTAATCAGCAGGATACGATTTATAACAACAAAGAAAAACTTCTAACAAAACAAAGCAAAGAAATGGCCAATAAACTTGAGTCCATTAAGCCACCTCTCTCTCCCCCCCCCCCATTAAATAAGAGTGCCCTCTTACTTCAGAGTCCTTCTTACATCCAAGGGTCAGATTAAATCTTGCAGTGGGCCTGATTTTGTATACCCCTGGATTAAGGGATAGGTTTTCTTTCAGATGTCCTACATACCCTCCCACCCTCACACCCTTGTTCTCTTCAGCAAACCTAGAACTTACCTTCCAGACCCAGATGCTACTATCAGATATCTATATCCTATGTGATATCGGTCTGCTCCACTTTCCCACTCTAATAATCCTGTACACATGTCAGTTCATTCAGTCAAGCATTATGGGTTGTATAGAAAGAAAAAATAGAGGCATGATAGACTTGATGGTACCATAAATACTGGACATAAGCGGGGAATATCAATTTTGTATAAAAATATAAATTTATTCAATCACCATAACATAATTTGTGAAAAACACAATGCACATAGACTAATCATATATAAACAATTATACCTCACATCTGGAGAATCTCTATAATACTAATACTACGAATGAGACAAAATAAACAGTGTAATAAGGATCCACTAGGATGATGCTCATTGCAGTTATTACATTGTTTATTTTGTCTCATCCATGGTATTAGTATTATAGAGCTTCTCCAGATGTGATGTATAATTATTTATATATGATTTGTCTATGTGCTTTGCATTTTTCACAAATGATTTTATGGTGATTGAATAAATGTATATTTTTATACAAAATTGATATTCCCCGCTTATGTCCAGTGTTTATGGTACCATCAAAGTCCATCATGCCTCTATTTTTTCCTTCTATCTATATATGTAGATTAGGACGTAGTTACCTCTTTACACAATTTGACCCACTGGAATTCAAGTATTATGGGTTGTATCTAGCAGACACCAACGTGTGTACCAGGCGACCGAAAGGAAAAGCAAAGCTTCAGTATGTAAATGCTGAAAGTTGAAAGGATTAAAAGAGGTGCATGGAAGCCAGCCAGCCCCCAGTCTGATGTACTCACCCTCCAGTCTGCCACCAACCAAGTAGACCTGTCTCATGATATGAATAAAGAACAGGGGTTTAGTTGACACGCATTTGCAAACGCATGTGTAAGCTGCAGGGCCACTACACGGCACCCTGTGTTACCTGCAGTCCTAACACTTTCTATTTTAAGTGTCTCCACAATGGAAGCACATGGCTGCTAAGGGATAGCTGGGAGACAGGTGGAAGGGAGGCAGCCCAAACCTCCCCCAACCTGCTCCCATCTATGACTGGTCTAATATATCAAAAATCTAATATCGATGTTGTAGCGATGGTACAAACTGAAAAGGACCAGCTGAGAAGCATACACCTCCATCCACAGATTGGGACTTTATATGAGGCATTGGCCTGTAAAGCACAGTGCCTCCATCCCTAATTTCATAAAGTATTTGGGACTTTAATTGAGAGTATGTAAATGCTGCTCCCTGTAGGTACAGAAATTTATTGGAAAATCACTTTAATGGGGACACAGAATGCAACAAGACATTTTCCCAAGCTTCCCAGACTTTCCCAAGTAAAATGGGAAAAGAGTTAGAATCCCCTGTTGAGTTATCGTTTCTTCATCTGTCTCCTCTTCCAACAGATAACCTCGTTTTGTGTCACTGGGACAGGAAATTTATTAATATCTACTTAACGTAGTCTGAGACACCAATGCAAATTTGGCAGAAGTAGTAACTAATCTGTCCAAAACTGGAGTTGGCTTTTAAAATATGTGAAATGGCAATTGTGTAAATTTCATACAAGATTAAACATATTGATGTAATTTTAAATGTTTTTAAATCTGCAGCTTTCATTAAAGAAATGCCTGTTCATCCTGCCCTGATAGGTCCTAGTTTAGGCACTTCCAGTTACAGTGTGTCCCTGTCTTCCAGTTGTGCCATGTGTTGTCATGCTGTCACTTGCCCTCCCAACTACAAGCATCTATTTCAGTACACCTTTTGCCACTGTTGTCTCCATATACTGTAGATACCTGCACTACGAAGTGCTATGCAGCCAACTCGTGCTTGTCTGTAGACAGAAGGTGACTGCAAAGAGGCTGAAGGAGATCAGATGCACTGAGATGCAGCAAAGGATAAAAAAAAGTATTTTATTTTACAAAATGTAAAAAAAATGTTTAAAAAAATGAAATATTATTTTGCAGTGTACATCTACTTTGTATAAGCTTATTGGTTTTGAAGCTTAATAATGTATAATATTTAGGGAACAATCTCTCTTTAATTGCTCCTGTTACTAATCATTCTGCCCGGGGATAATCTATTGTTTTAGGGTTTGGGTACCAGCTGACAATGTATCTCTCCTTGGGTCTGCTGGACTTTCCATACATTTCTCCATCCATGTTTATCTAAAGGATAAAAGCATAGACTCTGGCAAGCTAGAAGCGAGTTGTTCGCTTTAATAGGAATTTATCTTTTTCTAGCCTTAGGAAATTAGATTCACAGTTTGTGGAATGGTCCTGCATTCGACCCGTGGTGGTTGCTTTTTGTCTGCAGAGTATAAAACGAGGACACTGTGATCATTTTGTTGTTTATTTCCCTGTCCTCCCTGTCCTCAACCATCTGTTTTAAAATGGATGTTGACAAATTCCATCCGCTGAGCAGTAATCGCTCCAACATCACTCTATAACTCTTTCATTTTTCATACTGTAGAGGAGAGGGAAGAGGAAATTGTTTACTCATTTAATCACAAAGGGAAAACCGAATCCTTTGATCTCTCATTACACCATCCCACACACTGGAAGCCTCCGCGGTTAAAAGACTAGTTAAGTCCCAGGTCTCTGCCACTCTCAGAAAATTAGCAGTCCCTTTGGAACAATTAAGAGGATCCTGGAGAAGATGGTCCAATCATGTCGGGATTCCCTGCTCCTATCAATCCTAGTCTAACTGTTTATTCAGTTTTCTGTGTCTTTTTCACTTCATCATCCTATTCTAGCTTGAAATAACAGTCTTGCTTGTGGGGATGTGTATTATAGAAGCTTCATCATGCCGGTTCGGCGGCCTTCGGATGTTCTCTATCTTACTAGCGTGAGCACCTCTATTATCCTTTTATTTTGTCCTTTGAAATCAACGGATGAATCCTGTTATCTGTTTTGAACAGCAATTGCAGAACTATCACAACAAGCTGATGGATGCTTCTTGGATTCACTGGGCTACCATGGGGAATGGCAATGATCAACAGCAGGAAATATGTCCGACTTTAGGGTCAGAGTTAAATTTAGAAATATGGAGCAGTAAAACACTTTTTACAGTTTTAAGTTTTTTTACTTTTTGTTTTTTTTTTTTGTTTTGTTTTTTAGCTTCGATAAATGGGGGTGAGCCATTGTGGCCCCAAAGAGATAAAAGGACTGTTTGTTTTCCTTCATTATGTCTTTAAAATCATACTAAGAATTTATATACCAGTCTCTAATCTGTTGGCTACAATAAGTCGTTGGGACAGGGTTGTGCGTTATTCCTTTCCTGTCCCTGTAAGATTTGGCCTATATTCTACAGAAACTATATATTTATGGTTTCTTATGTTAGACTACAGTGGGTACAGAAAGTATTCAGACCCCCTTAAATTTTTCACTCTTTGTTATATTGCAGCCATTTGCTAAAATCATTTAAGTTCATTCTTCTTCCTCATGTATGTACACATAGCACCCCATACTGACAGAAAAACACAGAATTGTTGACATTGTTGCAGATTTATTAAAAAAGAAAAGCTGAAATATCACATGGTCCTAAGTATTCAGACCCTTTGCTCAGTATTTAGTAGAAGCCCCCTTTTGATCTAATACAGCCAGGAGTCTTTTTGGGAAAGATGCAACAAGTCTTTCACACCTGGATTTGGGGATCCTCTGCCAATCCTCCTTACAGATCCTCTCCAGTTCTGTCAGGTTGGATGGTAAACGTTGGTGGACAGCCATTTTTAGGTCTCTCCAGAGATGCTCAATTGGGTTTAAGTCAGGGCTCTGGCTGGGCCATTAAAGAACAGTCACGGAGTTGTTGTGAAGCCACTCCTTCGTTATTTTAGCTGTGTGCTTAGGGTCATTGTCTTGTTGGAAGGTAAACCTTCGGCCCAGTCTGAGGTCCAGAGTACTCTGGAGAAGGTTTTTGTCCAGGATATCCCTGTACTTGGCCGCATTCATCTTTCCCTCGATTGCAACCAGTCGTCCTGTCCCTGCAGCTGAAAAACACCCCCACAGCATGATGCTGCCACCACCATGCTTCACTGTTGGGACTGTATTGGACAGGTGATGAGCAGTGCCTGGTTTTCTCCACACATACCGCTTAGAATTAAGGCCAAAATGTTCTATTTTGGTCTCATCAGACCAGAGAATCTTATTTCTCACCATCTTGGAGTCCTTCAGGTGTTTTTTAGCAAACTCAATGCAGGCTTTCATGTGTCTTACACTGAGAGGAGGCTTCCGTCGGGCCACTCTGCCATAAAGGCCCGAATGGTGGAGGGCTGCAGTGATGGTTGACTTTCTACAACTTTCTCCCATCTCCTGACTGCATCTGTGGAGCTCAGCCACAGTGATCTTTGGGTTCTTCTTTACCTCTCTCACCAAGGCTCTTCTCCCCCGATAGCTCAGTTTGGCCGGACGGCCAGCTCTAGGAAGGGTTCTGGTCATCCCAAACGTCTTCCATTTGAGGATTATGGAGGCCACTGTGCTTTTAGGAACCTTAAGTGCAGCAGAAATATTTTTGTAACCTTGGCCAGATCTGTGCCTTGCCACAATTCTGTCTCTGAGCTCTTCAGGCAGTTCCTTTGACCTCATGATTCTCATTTGCTCTGACATGCATTGTGATCTGCAAGGTCTTATATAGACAGGTGTGTGGCTTTCCTAATCAAGTCCAATCAGTATAATCAAACACAGCTGGACTCAAATGAAGGTGTAGAACCATCTCAAGGATGATCAGAAGAAATGGAAAGCACCGGAGTTAAATATATGAGTGTCACAGCAAAGGGTCTGAATACTTAGGACCATGTGATATTTCAGTTTTTCTTTTTTAATAAATCTGCAACAATGTCAACAATTCTGTGTTTTTCTGTCAGTATGGGGGGCTATGTGTACATTCATGAGGAAGAAGAATGAACTTAAATGATTTTAGCAAATGGCTGCAATATAACAAAGAGTGAAAAATTTAAGGGGGTCTGAATACTTTCCGTACCCACTGTATACTCACAAGTGACACCCTCACAGCATATGCAGAACCATATATGTGATCTGGAGCTACACCCATTGAATTTATTTACAAGATTCTTCGACTTGCATTTTGTGTACATCCCGACATCTTGGTCCTCATTACCCCTATGTCCGCCCCCGGTGAGGCTTTCTTTTTTCTTTTCAATGGTTTTTATTGAAAATTTTCAGAATACAAATGTGTGATATAAAAATGCAATAATTGAAAACGGTATGTAACAGTATAACAATCCCAGTGGTCGGTTAGTACAGTCAGGAGTAGGCAAGCATAACAAATACATCAGTAAATTTGCTACTTCCAAGGAGAGAAACCATGCGAAGTGGGGGCTCGAGGGCTCCCACACAAGTGGATATATAGAGACGTCCCTCCGCATTGCGTCAGAACTCTAGTAACAAACAATATCATCCACCGCAAATTGGTAAACCTACAGGTTACTACTAGATAGCTGGGCTGAAACCGACTCAGAAGATTAAGCCGCAGCGGGTGACCACTGAGAGAACCTTAGAAAGAAAGTCTGCTGAGAGACTAATATAACGGATAGAGAGAATGGAGAAGAAATGGAAAGAAAAGCAAGAGAAAGAAGAAGAAATGGACCCAACCCCGCTCACCGAACCCCACCCCCAGACCCATGCGGATTGCTCACTCGTTCCCAGTAAGATAATTGAGCCAGGGTTCCCACACTTTGTCGAATATGTGCATCTTATCGTCCAGTTGAGCCGACAGCCTCTCGTTTAGCATTATCCAGGATAACTTTTGTCTAAGTTGTTGAGGCTTTCTTTTTGATGGTCAGAGTAGGTCTTTCCTAAATGATATGTCTGTGCTTTCATGGTCCTGAAAAAGCTTGCTATGAAACACGTCGACCCATGAACAGACGTACCTTCACATCTATACAATTTTTATGATGTGTATTATATCTACTATTTAGATGTTTGATGTGCACGATTTGCATTTACAAGATACTTGCTTTCTTGTGTTAGGCTGATGCCCTTTTGGGCCAGCCTTATCACCTTTTATAATATTTTTTATATCGGTTTCTTTTAAATGGTATCAATAAATATTTTTCCTTTTATACAAGAATATATGGTTTTATCTGTCTCATGATGTGCCCTTAAAGTCCACCTTTTTGACAGTTGTTACTACACCTTTGTAACCAACTTTTTCTGATATGATAGGATTATGGAACGCTTTTGATAGTTTTTTTTTGTTTTATGTCTTTAAAGTGTTTTTAAAGGCACAAGGTTTTTTACCTTCATGCATTAAGGTAAAAAACCTTCTATGTGCAGCAGCCCCCTAATACGTACCTGGGCCCCCTATTAATCAAGTGATGTCCATGAGAGCCTTGCCTCTCTGGGGACTCACACTCCTGAGGGACTCACGCCACAAAGGTGGCGGGGCCAGGCTGCGACTCCGTGTTTGAAAGGACACACAGAGCTGCGGGTCGGGTGTGTGCCTGTATGGGTGCAAAGCCAGCAAGGTCCATAAAGACATAGATGAGTGAGTTTGGGGTGGAGGAACTTGACTGGCCTGCTGAGAGTCCCAACCTCAACCCAATAGAACACCTTTGGGATGAATTGGAGAGGAGACTGCGAGCCGGGCCTTCTCGTCCAACATCAATGCCTGACTTTTCAAATGTGCTTTTGTAAAAATGGTCAATCATTCCCATAGACAAACTCCCAAACCTTGTAGACAGCCTTCCCAGAAGAGTTGAAGCTGTTATAGCTACAAAGGATGGGCCAACTCAGTACTGAACCCTACGGACTTAGACTGTCCCTATTGAGAGTGCTCCTCTACTCGTATTATAGTATCATATCTACACTTTTAGATTTTCCCTAACTTTCTATCTATTACAACCCTTTCTTTGGGTTCAGACTTTCTTTTATGGTGTTTTAAGTATAACTGCCATATGCACATATTGTATGATTCTTGATTCCTGCGTGTGAACTCTCTAGTAAATCAGAACTGATAAAGTATGAAGAGAGTGGGGAAAAAACATCATAATACAACATGATCATTTTCTGTTCTGTACGGATTGTATAATATAGAGCAGAAGGTGGATAAAAACGTAACATTTTGAAATGTGTCTGATACAAGCCATCTATCTGTTCTTCTATTAGAAGGAAAATAGGGATGGGTGTTAATTGATTTCATTTGGCAAATTTCAATAACTCATAACTTGGTTCTCTTTAAAATACTGATCCGCTTCTTTTATTTTCTCCCTTTCAATATGGTAAATAATCCATTAAAAGCATTTTGTTATATTTGTTTGACAAAAGCACAAAATACCTGTTGATCCTGCCAGAAATCTTGTGAAATTGATAGCTTCATGTGCTCTCTGGCTGTGCGGCATTCTTACCATTTACATTGTTCCCTCTTATCACTGCAGATTACAAAATACCTTCCCCTTATAGAGAATAGTGGGTGGGTAGGTTTCTCTTGTTTAGTCATGGAGTGACAGTGATGCTGCTCCATAGTTTTTATTAAAATGAAGCTCCTCCCAAAAAGGGAAGTTGCGCTTGTTTGCACCCTCCCCTTCTCCACTGTGACATTTGGCTTTTTTTTTTTGGGGTACCTGGTTTTGACAGGCCCCCCTCCTTCTCCCGCAGTCTTCTGGGACACATCGCAGGTCCCAGAAAAGGACGGGACCATTCACAACGAGCAATGCAACTCGTGCATGCGCAGTAGGAAACAGGCTGTGAAACCGCAAGGCTTCACTTCCTGTTTGCCATACTAGAGATGCCAGAGCCGCATCTGAAGCCGATTGAAGAATCGCCTCGGGTGAGGACATCGCTGGATCCATGGACAGGTAAGTGTGTTTATATAAAAAGTCAGCAGCTACAGTATTTGTAGCTGCTAACTTTTGATTTTTTTTGGGGGGGGGCCTGGAGCTTCTTTGTAAGTACTGTGAGTGATCGTTGTTACCCTAGGGCAGAAAGTGCATCACTGGCAGGATCCCTAGGTGAGTAGAGACAAACATGGGTTTATTCCACATGCCAGTACAGCCAAACCCAGAAGGAAGCTGCCCGTGCCAGCCATATCACCTGCAGCTGGAGCATTACCTCCCTGCAGCTGCTCATTCACAAAGGGGTAGGGATGCTTGTGAAATCAGTGCCCTAATATGGCCAAAGTAAGTCTATGTCATTCATTTCATGTGGCCATATTAGGTCAATGATGTCACAGGCATCCCTGCTCCTTGGTGTACATGCAGCTGAGCAGCAGTCAATGTCCCAGCAATAGCTGAATGGGCAGACACTGGCTCACTTCCTCTGGGTTCAGACAGAACCCAAGTTCATCCCTACAGGTGAGAATAAAGGAAAAAAACGGATGCAGCCACCACATCTAAGGACTAGTAACTTGCAATATATTACTGTAAACGACCAACCAGCACCTTGACTGGGTACCTCCGTTGACGGATGCTCCTAGTGCTTCCCGAGGGCTCCAAACACTCCACCAGACACCATAAGCACCTCAGACCCCACGCACCGCCGCAGCTTGGTTGGGGTCTCGCCATCTCCTACCCACCCTGAACCTACGACAAGGCTCCAGGTTCCAGTGGGTGAACCTCTTTCCCTAGAGAGTGAAGCAGAAACAGGAACAAGCTCTTGCAAGAGCTTAGTGATTATTCAAGGGAGTATGAAGAGCATAGCAATCCCTTGTAGCAGATTCCCCCAAAAGAGACAGGACTCTAGATTGAGGGTGAAGTCGAACTCAAACTGTTTATTCAAACACATGCACAAAGAGATATACACTGTGGGATAATCCCCCCTCCCCCTTAGCTGCCAATCTACATACACATATACATCCCATAATAAGTTTATCTTAAGGCAGACAGAAACAATAGAACAATGGAATACAGGCACTTACCAATAACAAACCCCATCCCATCTCACTATCTAGCAAGAGTCTATGAGACACTCCTGCAATATTCTATCAATCTGAAAAGTCAAACCATTCATCTTCATACATTTCCTGAGAGATATTGCTGACAAATATTACTGTCCCATCTGAAGCCATCCTAACCATTCTCTCCGCGTCCCCCAAGTATCTGTCCCTCACTCCCAGTGATGGTGAACACCATTACAATTACATTTTTGTTCTTGGGTATAGATATGCTTTTAATATTTTCTCTTTCTCTGTTGCTTCCTTAATATACTGGATACCACTATAATTTCTTTTGTGTACTTTTTTGCAGGCAGCTGTCCAGACCCTACGTCCAGAGTACAAAATTACTGTCCCCCAGAGTAAGCCACTGTCACCAGGGGAGATCCTGGGCTGCACTTCCCCACGCTTGGAAATGCCCGTGGATGCTGTTGTGTAAGTAATGAGAATTTCCAGTTGTACCGGATGGTAACATGCAGCCTGCACCATTAACTACATTAATGACTCAGTGCTTCCACCGCGTCTTGTGAATACCAAACTTAAACACAGAAAATGTATGCAAATAAGGTCATAGTGTACTCTAGCGATCCATGTATTGTGCTGTGTAAAATAATGTTTCCCTGCACAGGTATTATTAAGTAAGTGTTTTACGCCGGTGCCATTTAATACCTATGTTGATTAACATAATGCTCAGTAAGTGGAGCTTTTTGCCTTTTGTGTTTTCTTTAATGCATTCTGAATATGATTTTTGTTAAGTTTTGGCTTATTGTGTTTCCTAGTTCCTATGCCGTAATTTTCATTTATATTTATTTGAGTTTGGAATTTCATTATAATTTTAAGTATGCCAATATATTCCACTGAGCTGTAGAATGGGGTGTGAAGACAATACAAATAATTATGGTGCAGCAGTGGGTGAATACACTTAGTAATGTGCGCTTTGCTTAGAATTCCTCTCAATGTTACATGCAAAATCTGTAATGCTACTGTTCCGCTATTCTCTGGCTGTTAGGATAGACAGATAATGCCAGACACAAGGGGGAATTACTGGGGAGTACTGGGCATATTGAATAATTAGTGTCCTGCCTCTGTGAAAGTGTTTATATAGGAAGTGAAAATGCATTGCATAATCTAAGAGCAAATGGCCGCAACCAGTTATTAAAACAGGTACCAGGTATGCAAGTAGATTATGTACAGAGTAACATTATAATGGGTGAATACCAATCAGATTTATTTTATTCATTTATAAAAAGCATACAAATTCAGCAGCTTTTACACAGTACATGTGTAAATGCTATGTGTGTACACCAGCCTCTGCTTGCAATATACAGTGTGCCTAAACCAGAGACTAAAAATCTAATACATTGCAGCATACCAGTCCTTTTTGTCCTGTAGCTGCATTCTTTTATTGTTTTCCCCTATATTTTCTCCCGATGATACTGCCAGTAACGCACATCCTCTACTAGGTTGGCAATGCTCACTCACTGCATCATTTCCCTAGGCTGCCTGCTCCTGGTTTGGGCTACAGAACACTTCCTTCTATCCTAGTTTACATAGCATAGTGGGGAGGTGTTCTTTAGTACATAGAATAAACTAAGCAGAGCTGATAACCATAGTAATTGTCAACTGTGCATCATAGGTATTTTTTTACAAGCTTAATGGATTCATTACAGATTTAATATGTATGTTTTGCTCTTTTTTGAACAGCTATAACAAAAACACTTTCAATGGTATAGACCAGGGATCCTCAAACTACGGCCTCCAGCTGTTGCAGAACTACACATCCCACGAGGCATTGTAAAACTCTGACATTCAAACACATGACTAGGCATGATGGGAATTGTAGTTCCTGAACAACTGGAGGGCCATAGTATAAAGATCCCTGGTATAGACCAAAATGCAAAAATTAAGATAAGTTCATTGTTAAGGTTTACATACACTTAATCTCTCTACCGCAGTCATACCAGGCATGTAGGCCATAGACACAGTTTTGGGTAGGACACAACCTTTTCTGTTTGCAATCAGAGGAAGATAACACCATGGATATAGTATACTTTGTATGAATTGAATCCAGGACCTCGGTGGTGAAAGAAAAGAACGCTAAAGGCTTTGAGAAATGGAGTAAAGATGCTTTACTACTGTATCAGACTCTGTAGGGAAAGATCAGATAAGCTCTATGATGATGTCTAAAGGGAAGTAATATAATCTAATTAGTGAATTTATTTGGGGTAAAATTTTAGGTCTGAATAGTTGCGATTGGTTGTTGCGCTTAACATTACAGTGGGTTGCAGTGGAAGCTATAATCAAGCTACAAATCAGTGGGTGGAGAGGCAAGTAAAGGTCATTGTAGAAACTGCTTTTCCTTCCAGTTTGTTGTAAGAAATGAGCGGAATTTGGGAGTTCTTTCCTTCTTTTTGGGTGGCTGTACTGATGAAGTTTTCTAGCGGTATGACTGATCCAGGCATCACTAGTTTCAACCTTTAAGCAATTTGTACGATTAATGGACACTCATTGATATAGTTGACAACAGAGGCTTGATTGACAAAAATTCTAATTTAAGCACATGTATGAACATGTGATTTCTAACTTTACTGATGGAAAAACTATTCTTCTGTTTTCTCCAAATTTATCACAAACACAGCATAGCTTCTGTGGTAAAAGCTGTAAGGCTCTTTAAAATAAAATAAAATAGGGCTTACATTTAGGACAAACATATCAAATGTTAGCTGCATTAGATGATACTATAGGATATTCAACAAATAAGGATCTGTCATCTAGATACAGGGTCTTAACTGACAAAGCAAGAATAGAGGAGGATGCTCCTTACCACCAGTAGAAGGATATCTAGTGTTCGCCAAAGCCACTGATAATGTAGTTACAGCTTTTTTGTTGGGCGTTTCCATAGTGTAAACCCCACAGTGGCCTTTCTGGTTGCAGATAGCAGATCACACATTCCAAGGTGGGGTACAAAGCTTTAGCAGGATTGTAGTTGAGATCAAACCAGAGTTCAGTTACCAAAAAAAATTACTACTGAGGTTTGCTTTCAGTAGTTTATAATGCACCAAAAAGCAAATATAAAAGTGAGATAAAGGCAGGCAGGATCGTACAAGATCAAGAGAAGACAAAAAAGCTAGCTCAGAAACAGAAATTGACTTGTGAAAGTCCATGTTCAACCACAGCCAAGACTTGGAGACTCTATAATGGGCCTTAGAGAAATGTCCCATTAAGGACTAAAAATCTATAATGGGCCCCTGCTCTGGCCAATTCAGGATTAGTCTTTAAATGCAACCCCAATCACAAAGGCAAAAAACACCTATACCAATACAAATGGCCCAGCTGGCACAGAGAATACTTCTATTGTATCATGTCATCTGAGCCTTGTTTTCTTGGTTCAGATATGCCCAGCTATGATATGATGATTAACTGCATATAGACCAGGATTGTTCTGTTTCTTTTTTTTTTTTTAACTTCCACATGTGTCTGATTGTTTTACATGGGGCAAAATGCAACATAAACATTGTTCAGATAAAGAACTGTTTTGTTTTTTTTCTGCAACTGCATGGGCTTAAAGTGGGTCTAAAATTCTAAAGGTTTGTTTTACCCTAATAGATTTTCAGCATTAAGGTAAAAAAAATGCCCCACTTCTTATGCTACCCACTCCCATCCCTAAACACTTACGTAAACCATAGGCTTCTGCTGCTGTCAGTCAAACTCCTGTAAGGAGTGAGGAAAGGCATGGCTTGCTGTTGCCATGTGTGTGTATGGATGCAAATAGCTCGGTTTGGGAGTGCAGGCACATGGGTGCCTCCTTAGCATCCGGCTTGCAAAGATAGGGAGGCACCCAGTGGAGGGAGAAACTGACAGGGCTGGCAAGGGACTCCCAGAAGAGGAGATAAAGGACCTTTCTATCACTTTAAATAGGGGTATGGTCAACTTTTTTTTGGCCATACTTCTCTTTTGGGTCACAATAGTGCACTTATTTGTGCACTCCTGTGACCCAGATTCAGCCAACAGTGGCTAAAGGTGATGGCTGATGTTACAGAGCTGGTCCAGATTCTGCAATGATCCCCACCTTAAAATCTGACAGGCAGCTGGCTCAGCCTCAGCCTCTCAGTGTGCCTCTGAGAGCCTGAGCCAGCCACTCCCAACCCCTCACAGCCTGGGGCTCTAATGTGCGCTGGAGGGGCTGAGCAGAGAGCAGGTGACTGACCGCATGTCACATTGGGATCAGCGATCATATGATTGTGCAGTTCTAGTTCTTTGAGCTGATAAGGGAAAGCTACAACATCACCCTGATGCTGCAGCCATGTAGGTGAGTATTTATGCTTTTTTTATGCTAGCCCACACTTCCCCCTTAATGTTATTTGACCAGTTTAAAAGCAAATTTTTTAAATTAAGTGTTCTTCAAAGGAAACCTGTTATGAAATAAATATGGAGTCTGTATTTGGTGACCTCCTTCCAAAGAACATTGGCACCTACTGACTTACTGACGTTACCCTTACAACAAGAATTTGGGAGCTCAATGGATTTCTGACTGGATCAACAGATATTTTTGTGAGCTTTCTGTATTGTGCATGTATTGCAGAGGAGTACTAAGCCAAGACAGAGGAGCAGTTGAATCAAAGGATCTCAACAGCGCATTCACAGTACACGATGCACGGTGTGGGAATAGTAATATGAGGACAGAAGGGGTGGGTGAGCGCCACAACTTTTCTCAGTAGCAGTGGCTGCTGTTAACCCTTACAGCTTCAGAAGATAACTGATTTTTACCAGAAGCAGCCGCCTGCAAGAAAAGGTTCTAAGTAAATAAACGACCCCGTTCACACTAGAAAAAGGGTCCGGAGCTTCTTTGGGGCGACCTGGAGCGACCTGCATTGACTTCAATGTTATGAAGTCCGTGCCGGCCGCTCCGAGGTCGCGGTGCGAGCTGCGAGCCGTGACCTGTGAGGTCGCCCCGGGAAGTTAGATAGCCCCAGTCTGAACGGGGCCAAGGAAAGTAAACACCGGACAGTTTTTTTTTATGTTATGACTTCAGCTAGAGAGATTTGGGATCATTTTCGCGTTGTTTGTGTACTGTGCAATTATTACTAGGATACTATAATGAAAGCAGGGCATTATGCTTTATTTCTAACAATTGTCCCGCAGCTTGACCATTGAAATAATACAACTAAATTATGGAATAATAAACTCCTTAGAAGTTTGGCTGTGCGTTATTCTTAGTATAGCTTTTCTTTCTCTATATTTTTGGGGAGGGAGGTGTTAGTCCAGGCTTTAAAGGGAAAATATGTTGCAGTTTAAGCACACTATATTTACAGCATACGTTTCTACTATGGTGTTGGTGAAATATAGACATAAGGAACACATAAGTATCTTTTTGTGTAGCTGCCAGATGGCTTACAGGAAAATTAAATGGATTTTATGCTTCCCTTTGGTTTAATGCTGATTGTTGCATTTCTAAGTAACTGTACGGGGAACTTCAACTAACAACCCTCCTAGGATAATTTGGACATGTAGGATTCCATTCTCTTCTAAACAATGACAGAGACCTGCATTTCACAGTGTATACATCATTTAGTAGACTGAAGGTCATCCAAATAGCCGTGGCTCACAGACTGCCATTACATCTGCTCAGATTGCAGGTCTACAAGGCAATACTGAAATAACTGCATTCACATGAAAAAAGGAAACTTCAAACAGAAGAATGTTTAAAAATATGGCAGGGGTCTGAGTGATCTGAGAAAGGTAAAAATCCAATTTTGGTGGATATCCTGTTAAAGCAATAGTCTGGAAACACAACCATGTTTTGGTGTTGGGCAGTGAACCGTATGGTAACTTGTTCATTACACTTCTACAGTACTAAAATACTGAAGTCCACCATTTCAGTCTTCCCTGACAAAAGCAGCATCGGGTTTTCTATCTAGTGGTAATTCCATCACAGGATCTTAGCCTCCTGCTAGAATAGAATTTACATGAGTTTGTCCGCTGATCATTCAGCTGCTCTACCATAGGAGTGACTGTGTTGCCATCTGTCCATTTCATGTTAAGGCCTGTTTTCACCATAGCAATTTTGTTCCTGTGATTTCTGGTTTATATGCAGTTTGCATTTGGCTTGCTGCCTGCAGCACTATCGCAGGCTGTGGTTTGTGAATGGTGAAGTGCACAGAGGGGATGGTGTCAGCAGGGTGCTGGAATTAAAATCAAGGACATTATTTTTCTTTTACAATGCAGTAAGGAGAAGTATGGGAATTAAAAAAAAAAAAAAAACATACATACTCACTAATGTGCCGCAGTATTGATGTGATGCAGCAGCTGTCCTACATAAGCTCAAAGACCAAGATCTGGGCAATAACGTGTCCACTGAGTGCTTATTTCTTGGGTCTTCTCAGAGTGGGAAGCAGTGACAGTCAGTGTCATCAGTGGAAAAAGTCTCAGTGACCAAAAGCATGCTGGTAGGTTAATTGACCATTGTCTATAATTGTCTCTAGTATGTACGTGCATGTATGTATACATGTGTGATTGGGACATCACACTGTAAGCTCTTCGAGGGTACCTGTATTAAAAAAAAAAATAAATACCTGTATTAAAAAAAATAAATACACTTACATAAACAGCCAATGAATAAACTGTTCAATTAGTTTTACTAAACTGTTTTTATAGGACCTTAACTTCCCTGGCGGTAATCCCAAATGTGGCTCGGGGTTAATGTTCAGTACCAAAGCGGTAACCCCGAGCCATTCTCGGGGTTACTCTGTAACTTACCTTGTCCCTACGATCCCCCGTTGTCCTCCGGACTATGCCGGCATCTGTCTTCTGGGTTCCCTTTCCTGCGAGGGGAGGAGCCAGGAGGGAAATTTAAAAAAAAAAGTACACAAAACATGGCATGATACATTGTAATCTGTTAGGATTACATTACTATATCAAACCATTTCACCTCAGTTTTGTCTCTAGTGCTTTGTCCAGTGCCCTGCCTGCACTTTTACTGTTTTATACTTTTATTTTTATTAATAATGTGTTATTAATAATTTATTAATTCATTTATAAATGTAATTTATTAATAATTTATTAAAAATAATTTTCACTTTTACTGTTTTATTCCTAAGAATTACAGGCCTACAATATAAAACAACAAATTTCCATGCAAAACGATGTACCACTTTGACATTCGAAAATACTGACGTAATCAGACCGCCAGGAAGGTTAAAGTGGTTCTGAAGGTTTTTTACCTTAATGCATTCTCTGCATTAGGGTAAAAAAAACCTTCTTTGTTCAGCTCCTCCCAGCCTCTTCTTATACTTACCTGAGCCCGATCTCGATTCAGCGATGTTTCACAGGACCATCGGCTGTCTCAGCTCTCCTCCTCCTCATTGGCTCAGACACAGCATTGGTGTCAATCACAGCCAATGAGGAGAGAAGGGGGAAGGGCCGTGATGAGCTGTGTTTGTCAATGGACACACAGGGCCGCTCGGGTAGGAGCTCACACGAGTGACCCCATAGCAAGCAACGTGCTATACTGCCACTCAGCGGAGGAAGAAGCCAATATAACCTGCAGAGACCCAAGATTGAGGCTGCTCTGTGCAAAAGCATTGCATGGCGATTAGCTGCAAGCTGAAGCCCATTGAAAGTAACGAGGGGTTGACAGCGGCCACAGCTAAGTGCAGAGGCTTGCATATAATCATTCATAGAGCGATTACCTGTGAATGATCAGCCCTGAGTGCAAATGTTGTTCACAGGTAATCACTGCCTGAACAATTACATGCGAGTGGTCATAATTAGCTGCAGGAGCTGTCAGCCTCCTATTGCTTTCAGTGGGGCTTAGAGGCCACAGCTAATCTCCAGGAACCCCTACTGGATCTCCTGCATGTAATCGCTAATGACTCCATTTGCAGGTGTAAATGGGGCCTATATCACAAAGTTGGTTGTGCAGAATTACAAATCCATTGGAAAGCAAAACAGTAACCATATGTGTTGTGTATTTAGCCGCTTGACTGGTGTTTCACGTACACAGGGAAGAATGAATGTGTATATTTCATGTAATATGAAGTAAGAAAAATGTAATTTGTTATTTTCCCAACCTTTTCTCTTGTTCAGTTTATCATACGTGCCAAAGGGGTAACACACTGAGAGTGAATTGGTGCTTACAGCTTCCTGGAAGTACTCCTGGGAAGCATGTTTGGTTATTCTATAAGAAATAGTGACACTTTGCACAAAGTAGATAAACAGGGACTACTGCATAACAAGAATTTCAATTATTCAGAAAAATGACTGAGAGCAGTAATGCATAATTTTATATATGTCTCTTAGGCCTTAAAAGCACAACAATTTCTGTAAGTTGAAGCGTCAGCTCTACCACCGGAAATGTTTTCTACTCCGGTTTTCCTTATATGCCATTACATGAAAAATCTCCATTTGTATGCTGTCAGTTAATGCTGTAAATGTTGGATACAGATGTGGCCTTTTCTCTTCTATGAATATATTTTGCTGGATAAAAGCCGCCGTCACTGTGGTACTTGTAAAGATCAGAAATTGTACCCCTAAAATGAGATAAGTGCCAGCTGATAGAAGTGATTTTGGACACCTGCAATAATTGGATTTTTGACTTACCGTAAAATCCATTTCTTTGATGTTCATTGACGGACGCAGCTCCTGATCTTCTTGACCATTGGGTTATACTATATAGTAAAGGGAGGGTGACCAGCGCTATGGACTAAGGATATATGAGGGGACAAATAGATAAGTAAATTAAAGGTGTGAGCTGCCACCAATCAACCCTTAAGTGCAAGGGTAAAAATGAAATCTATTATGTGGCGATTGGTATCGGCGCTACCTTAAAATATAAAACGTGACCTCCCAAAAGTGTGGGTGAAAAGATATAAGGGTGTCACCAAAAATTATTTTTTGTGAGTAGATTTCTTAAATTAAATAAAATAAACAATCCGTGTATTTATTGAATTTCAAATAAAAGACAAATGTAGTGATACATGTGCAATATACATATCGAAATGGTGAAAAAAAGGAAAAAAATTGGGGGGGGGGGTGTTCCCACAACCACAAGTGTTATATCAGGTATACACTTTTCCTGATATCTGTGCCACACAAGTATTGAAAGTAAACAGGTGCTGCTGTGCAGAGTTCAAAATGACCACAACCACAAGTGTTATATCAGGTGTGTACTTTCCCTGATATATGTGCCACACATGTGCTAAAAATAAGCAAAAGCTGCTGTGCAGAGTCCAAAGTGTCCACTAGGTGGCGTCTGCAATACGACCTGTGCAGCTGTATGGGGGGTCTCTTCTCCGTATTGGGGGAGCACTTCCGAGCCGGTGGTCTGGTGCCCTAAATGCTCATAACGAGAGAAGGCCCCAAAGTGAATAGATAATCCATACAATAGCGGCAAAAAGCGCAGTACACTCACTGTTAAGATGATCTGGATCAGAGTAGAAAAAAAACAGTCCGCGCCGGGATGCTTCCGCGTTCCACGGCCGACAACCGGAAGTGACGTTGCACGTTCTAGACTCCGCCCTACGCGTTTCGTCAGAGGGACGTCAACTGGAGCCGCTCCAGTTGACGTCCCTCTGACGAAACGCGTAGGGCGGAGTCTAGAACGTGCAACGTCACTTCCGGTTGTCGGCCGTGGAACGCGGAAGCATCCCGGCGCGGACTGTTTTTTTTCTACTCTGATCCAGATCATCTTAACAGTGAGTGTACTGCGCTTTTTGCCGCTATTGTATGGATTATCTATTCACTTTGGGGCCTTCTCTCGTTATGAGCATTTAGGGCACCAGACCACCGGCTCGGAAGTGCTCCCCCAATACGGAGAAGAGACCCCCCATACAGCTGCACAGGTCGTATTGCAGACGCCACCTAGTGGACACTTTGGACTCTGCACAGCAGCTTTTGCTTATTTTTAGCACATGTGTGGCACATATATCAGGGAAAGTACACACCTGATATAACACTTGTGGTTGTGGTCATTTTGAACTCTGCACGGCAGCACCTGTTTACTTTCAATACTTGTGTGGCACAGATATCAGGAAAAGTGTATACCTGATATAACACTTGTGGTTGTGGGAACACCCCCCCCCCCCCCCCCAATTTTTTTCCTTTTTTTCACCATTTCGATATGTATATTGCACATGTATCACTACATTTGTCTTTTATTTGAAATTCAATAAATACACAGATTGTTTATTTTATTTAATTTAAGAAATCTACTCACAAAAAATAATTTTTGGTGACACCCTTATATCTTTTCACCCACACTTTTGGGAGGTAACGTTTTATATTTTAAGGTAGCGCCGATACCAATCGCCACATAATATATTTCATTGGGTTATACTGCCCCCTACAGGAGTAGGACACTAGGCAGAAAAAGAACTTGACTACGCCTATGGGGAGTCCCTGGAGGTATACTCCCCTCTCTGCTAAAGGTACTCAGTTTTGTTACAAGCAGTGTCAGAAGTATTACAACTCCATGGATGGGGTGGAAGCTGTGTCTGTCAATGAACATCAGAGAAATGGATTTAACGGTAAGTCAAAAAACACATTTTCTTTTTCGTACATTTACAGACAGCTCCTGATCTTTTTGACCATTGGGACATCCCAAAGCAGTGTCAAACATGAGAGGTGGGAACAGCAAGAAAAAAATTCCTAAGGCTAAACCGTAGCCAAACAGGTAACAGGAGCTCAGCCAAAAAACAACTGGAGCTTACCTGAAAACATTACACCCCCATAGGGGGAACAGGTCCTCTTAAACAGCAGGCCGAAAAACCTTGCAGCCAAAAGAAGCATCCGCAGATGGCAACACATTCACTTTATAAAATTTGCCACCTTGCAAACCTGAGGCCTGATGACGGAAGGCCCAGGAAGCACTGAGCGCCCGAGTCGAGTGCGCCTTGACAGGGAAAGGTGGAACCTGACCCTTGATTGAATAGGCCTGAGTCACTGTCTGTCTGATCCATCTGGAAATGGTCGCAGAAGAAGCGAAAATTCCTTTTTGAGGCCCATCCGTATGCACAAATAGAGAGTCTGACTTCCTAAAAGACTCCGTAGCTGCCATGTACACCAGAAGTGCCCGAACCACATCCAGGGCATGCAAAGCCGAGACCCGGTTGTATGCGACCTCGCGAGGCATTTAACTTGCAGGCTAGCCCCCGTCCGCTGGGGCTATGTCGCGCCCGAAGTCTGCGCATGCCAGACTGGGATGACCACTGGATCTAGATTATCCAGCCAGTCTGGCAGTTGATTGTAGATATCGCACGTAAAAACCAGGAGAAAAAAATTGCCAGGACCAAAGATCCTAGCAAAGAACTAGGTCCTCACTCCTGACTAGACAGAAATAAAACTGGGTACCTATAGCAGAGAGGGGGAGTATACCTTCTGGTACTGCCCATAGGCGTAGTCAAGTTCTTTTTCTGCCTAGTGTCCTACTTCTGTAGGGGGCAGTATAATCCAATGGTCCAGAAGATCAGGAGCTGTGTCCATCAATGAATGAAAGAGAAAGTTTAATTGCTTCTTTAAGGCAAAGTCAATAGTGAGGCACACCCCAGTGTACACTGCAATGTACTGCAAGCTCCAGCAACCTTTTCAAAAGTCCCTTGATTTGCATTGTGAGAATGTGGAGGAGGTAATTTGCATACTGCAGGTGTTCTCATTTATACCCAGGGTTTAGTTTCCCTTTACTACAAGTCTGTACATACAGACCAAAGCAAAAGATCAACTTCACGCTTCTTGCGCATGGCCACAAGAGGACCATACAGTGTATACCCAGGTGTATTCTTCTGCTCGGAAATTGTACAGCCACATACCGCAAGCCTGTACAAATCATTTACAGACTGGCTGAAGCTTCAGCTGTATGAGTATATTTGCAAATCCCTAGAGTTACATGTCTACTGGGACTTACACACTGCACTACACATTTGAAGATGTGAATATACCTGTATAGTCATGGCTTCAGCCATTTTTTGATTGATTTTTACAGGCTTGCTGTATGAGGCTGTGTGATTCACATTACCTTTCCATGCAGAGAAATACAGCCAAGTGTACACTGTACGGCTATCATGCAACTGTGTACAAAAAGGCCTAAATGCCCAAAAAGCAAATGCTCACCTTTCCTCCCCGCCTCTATGGATGGAGTAGCATGCAGCTTTGCTTCCTTCCTCCCAGGTGGCTTTGCTGTTAATTGGCCCTATGCTGTTGCATGAGGTGAAGAGAGAGTCCTCAGTTTTCTGAAAGCTCTCAGTAAACCGACTTGGAGCTTGCACAGGGCTTTCTTGTAGGAAAACAAAAGTAAGTAAGCATATGCTGCCAAGAAGAGGGGTAGTGCAAAGGACCTAAACTTTGTAAACTGTGCCCCAAAAAGGCAAGCATAGGTCAAAAAAAAATGAGTTACTGGCACTGCCTGTAGGCTCCCTGAAGCAGATTTTTTCACCGTTATTAACTTACCATGCTTTGTCGAGCACTGTGGGCTTGTGTGGGGGCAACCATCTTGCTAGAGGCTCAGACTTTGCTTCCTCATGTCAATACTTCCCCCCCAAACACCCAAACACTGGTGACCTGATGACTGGTGGCAGCAAGATAGGTAGAGGAAACAAAGATCAGATCTACAGAATGAATGGAGCCTAAAGCAGGAAGATCCTTGCCCTACAGATTTCTCTCCAGCAAGGAGCACAGCGAGCAACACAGTAGTGACATCACCAAATGACACTTTCATTCTTGTAAGACAGTGAAAGGCAGCTGTGACTTAGAAGATCTCACATTGCAGATATACAGCTGTGAGGCTGTAATCACAGGCTGTGTAGGCATGGTAAATGCACTGCTATTTTCAGGAAGAATTCAAGAGAAAATGTACATTTTCAGGGCACTGCTTGGGCACATTTAACATTTCTAGTGGTTTTCTTTCAGTAGGTTATCATTTTCACAACTGTATTGCTGCTCCTGGTGGATTCACCTCTAATACGTCCACATGCACCACCTCCAGTTGGGTGCCAGCCTAGCTCATATGCTGCACAATGTGGGACAATAAAAAAGATCAGGGAGGGGGGAATTTCATATAAAAAAATGTGAAAAATATTATTTTTTCAAAATTGTCGCTCTTTTTTGTTTATAGCGCAAAAAGTAAAAATCACACAGGTGATCAAATACCACCAAAAGAAAGCTATTTGTGGGAAAAAAAGGATGTAAATTTAGTTTGGGTACGGCGTTGCATGACCGCGCAATTGTCAGTTAAAGTCGCACAGTGCCAAATCGCAAAAAGTGGCCCAGACGTAAGACAGCAAAATCCTCCGGTGGTAAGTGGTTAATCATCATCATTTTTTCAGTTTGGGTGACTTTAAAACGAGTTGAATTCTTAAAGAAAAAAACAAAAGCGGTTTTTGTCCTGCCACAGATTTACAAGAACACGTTTATATTGTGTTTGTCCTTGTTGGCAAGATCTTCTTTCTTCAATGGCCTTTATCACTGGACAGGAAGTGAAGGGAAATCCGTCTCAATACAGTACAGCAAAACCAAAATTCTGACACTGGGCACCTACTGCATTTAAAGCTACAGAAACATTAAGCACGTATCATACTGAGACAATCCTCCGAATGTTCTAAGTGTTTAAATCCACCACCGAGTGAAATGGCCTCTCACCTTAAGCTTATTGGATATAAGCATATGACTCAAAATCTCATGTAGCGATCCTCCCCTTATCACAGGCGGCAGGTCGGGTATTTCTCCCTCTTGTGCTCCACCACATAGAGACCTCACACTGACCAGGCAAAACACCACAATGTTCCCAGAGCGGACTTTACACTGATCACAGATAGACTTCAGCCAGCAGCTCCCCTTAAAACCATGAGACAGGGAAAACACCGGGCAAGCCCATAGCGTAATACTGACAAAACTTTATTCAAAAGATGAAGTAAAGACAGCCTCTTACTTGTAAAAAAAGATGAAATCGCATCAACAGTAATGCCGACGGGTCCCGTAGGTACCTCACCGGATCTCCAGACAGCAGCGGGCGACGCCTGATAGCTCCACCTTCCCCCCGGACGCGTGTCGTCCCCCAATGGGCGGGGACTTCTTCAGCGGTGTGTAAAGGTTGGTATTGACGTCGCCCCTTAAATATACTGCCATGTCCACTGATTGGACAGGCGATAAGGACCTCCTCATTGGCTGGCCTCCATTGCCCGGACTACTGCATACACTTCCGCTCTCTCTAGAGCGGAAATGACGATGCCCCGCATTTGGAGACCGCCCCTTCGCCGCTCTCTGATTGGATGAGCGGACCGGGTCCCATTGGAAGCAGGTCTCTCGTCGTCATAGATACGGTGGACGCCGCCGCTCTGCTTAGAGAAGAAGCGCCCACGCTTGACGTCAGAGGACCGCCCCTTCCTTCCTTATCCTTACGTATGGCCGGAAGTAAACATAAACAAGTTGGCCACACTGGGAGCGAAGCGTGCCCCCATCGCCACACCTCGGGTTTGAAGATAATAGGTCCTGTTGTACCAGAAGTAATTCCTAGTGAGACAAAACCACAAACTGCTCAATAGGAAACTTCTGAGTTTCCTGGGTATGTCGGACTGGGAGAATGCCCATTTGACAGCTGCTTCTGCGGCGTCATGTCCAATTATGGTGTAAAGTGAACTGACGTCCGCCGTTACCAAAATCGTGGATGCTGTACATGGAAACTCTTGTAGAATCTGTAAGATATGTTTAGTATCTTTTAGGTAGGACTTGGTTTTGACTACCAAGGGTTGTAGATACACGTCTATAAATTGTCCTAATCTGGACGTCACAGATTCTATACCATTTACGATAGGCCTTCCGGGTGGATGTTCCTTATCCTTATGTATTTTAGGTAAGAAGTAGATGATAGGAGTCCGAGAATAAAGGGGGTCAAGATACAAAGACTCTTTTTTTTTTATTTAGGACTCCTTTCTTCTTACCAGATTCAATTAAGGTGTTTAATTCTCCTTTAAATTCCGGAAGTGGGTCATAAGGTGTTATACGTACTGCGATCCGAAAGAAGGCGTGCCATTTCATTTTTGTAGTACTCCTTACTGAGGACTACAAGGCCCCCTCCCTTGTCTGCCGGCCTGATGACAATCTCTTTGTTCTCCTCAAGAGCTTTTATTCCGGCTTTAATGGATTGGGGGTCAGTCACTTTCCTTACTTTTAGATCTTCTAAATCCTTAACCACCATATGTTTGAATACATCTACGTATTTATTCCCCTTGTTTTGGGGGTTAAAAGTTGACCTGTTCCTCAAGTTGGTATGTTGAAAAACTCCTCCGGAGGGGTTAGTTTGGACCGAGGGGCCTATAGGGGGGTCAGAGGAATTCTTCATAATGGGGTTATTCATGCAGTATCTTTTAATATTGAGAGAGCGGATACATTTCTGAATTCCCACATAGGTTTGAAATTTGTTTTAATTTCGCACCGGTGCGAACTTAAGGCCCTTATCAAGGGTCCTTAATTCATCCTCTCCCAATTATACCCCACTTAAATTAAAGATGCCGGATCCTACCGGGATCTTTTTCCTCTGGACCCTCCTGCCTCCTCGGTTTCCTCTCTGTTTCTTTTCCCTCCTTTTCCCCCTGGGGTGCCCTCCACCAGTTCTCCGACTGGCTCTGGAAAGGAGGAGGGGGGCCCCTCTCTTGTCCCCCCACATTCCCTAAAAAAGGATTCCCATACTGATTATTTTGTAGGGGATCAAACCTATTGTAGGTGGCTACCTGGGCATAGGATGAATGGTTCCCTTTATTGGGGTATCCTCGGTTGGATTGGCCTCCTCTTTGTGGATAGGCCGCGCCCCCTCTTCCCCGGCCATTCCCTTGTGAGGTATGTCTTGGGGTTTGTGGGCTATCTCTGTGGGGATTGGGATACTGTTCATTGTGGTAGTTATTTGAAGGGGCGGAATAGTTGCCTCTCCCTGGGGTGTTAAATTTCCCTCTACCCCCTCTCCCTCCCCTTTTCCTACCCCGATTCTGATGACCTCGTTGGTACTCTCCATTATAATATGGGGCCGGTGAGGCTCTCCATACTTCACTAGGGGCTTCTCTCAGTCCTGGTGCTGGGGTAATTGGGGGGGATCTTGTGAACCTTCTCCACCATCATCGATCTCTATGTCTCCATTGTTAGTGTTCTTTTGCCACTTATAAATATTGTTATCATGAAAATCTCCAAAATCCCTAATATATTTTTTCTTTTTCTTGTTTTGCGTTTCTGTGTCCCATTTGACCAACCTATTTTTTAGTATCCCTGAGAGTCTGAAAACTCTTCAGTTTCTTTGTGGTTCTAGGGAAGTTTGTAACTCTTTGATCTGGGCTTCTATGGTTTTTAATTTGCGCTTTTTCCTTAAAAGGAGAAATTCAATTAACTCAAAACCCTTCTTGGAAAAGAAACCTTTCCATTCTTCCATGGACTCACTGTCTAGCAGTCCGTCATTAGGTGGGAGGTCCCACCTGAGGCGCCTCGGGATGAGCTTTTCACGCAATAGTATTCGAAGGTAGTAATATCCCACCATAGTTTAATCTTTTTCTCAAGCGCATAGCCCAGTTTTTTTAAAGCAGAGGACACGTCCCCCTCCCCATTGGGTACTGGGTTATTTGAGAAAATGTCTCCCAAATTAATCTCTCTTTTTTCAATGTAACTGAAAATATCCATAATGACTGCAGCCAGATATAGGTATATTGGATAACCGTGAAAACTAAAACAAAAATAATATCAGCGCAGAATGAACAATGATAAGTAAAACAAAAAGCAGCTGCACTTCTCAGGTCAAAATACAATTCCTGTCTGATAAAATGTAAGGTGCAATAAAGCAGCGCTAAAAACACACTAATATAAACGTAGACCAATCATAAGAAGCAATATGAGTCCATGCAAAGGCCCGTGATGAAAAGTGAACACACTTTCTGGCAGGATCAACAGGTGCTCTAAGTGCTTAAATCCACCACCGAGTGAAATGGCCTCTCACCTTAAGCTTATTGGATATAAGCATATGACTCAAAATCTCATGTAGCGATCCTCCCCTTATCACATACGGCAGGGCAGGTAGGGTATTTCTCCCTCTTGTGCTCCACCACATAGAGACCTCACACTGACCTGGCTTGTTTATGGCCAACTTGTTTATGGCCCACTGGGAGGAAGAAGTGGTGTTTAAAGATCGTCCCCCAGAGCTAACATGTTATAGAAGGTACATAGATGATATGTTCCTTATATGGGAAGGGGACATGGATGGCTTAAATAAGTTCATGGACAGATTGAACTGTAACAACAAAAATATTACCTTAGCCTGGACCACTAGCAAAGAAAAGGTAGTATTCTTAGACTTGGTCATTTCGGTAACCGAAAATAAAATCACCACCTCCAATTTCTCAAAACCTACGGACCGGAATGCGAACATTCCATTAGACAGTTGCCATCACCGCACATGGCTCTGCAATAGTCCTAAAGGGCAGTTTATGCGTTTAAGGCGCAATTGCGCTTCTGACACAGATTTTGCATCACAGTCACAGGTTTACTGTGACAGATTTATGCAAAAAGGATACTGCAGAGATAAGCTCGAGGAGGACAGGTTGGCCGTCCAGGCTATTGATCGAGAGTCACTTTTGTCAATTGCCCCTAAAGTAGTTAAACCCAAGAAGGATGAGATCAGAATCATACTAGACTATAATATCCAGCACAAAAAAATCGAAAAGATTTTTAAGAAACACTGGCCCATCCTTCAACAGGATAAGACTCTGGGAACAATTATACCTGCCAGACCATTGTTTGTGTACAAAAAGGCACCCACTCTCAGGAATTTTTTTGGCCCCCAGGGGTAGTTGACCCACCTACACTGATTAACAACAAACTGTTGCCATATTTATCAGGTTTTTATGCCTGTGGCAAATGTGTGGTGTGTAGAACAGCCAAAGGGAACTTGAAACGCAGGAAGGAGTTCATAGCAAATGCAACAGGAAGGAGCTATGCAATCAAAGACCTGATCACTTGCTCGACTACAGGCGTAGTATACATGTTAGAATGTGACTGCGGCCTGCAGTATGTAGGTAGGACATCAAGGGCCCTACAAACTAGGGTTGCTGAACATGTCCGGAGTATTAAAAAGGGAAAAAACCCCCACCATGTGACCCAACATTTCAAGAAATTCCATAATAAAGATCCTAGGAATCTGAAGTTTTGGGGTATTGAAAGAGTTCACAAGCACTGGAGGGGGGGTAACCTGATCAGAAAGTTAAGTCAACGAGAGTCCTTTTGGATATACGAGACTAAAGTGGGGGTACCCCGAGGTCTGAACGTGGAGTTCGACCCCAATTGTTTTATTTCTGACCGTTAAATACAATTTTTGATTTTAAGGTTTTTAGTGTTTTATATTTTATATTCACATGTGTTTTCTTTTATGTGATCCAGACAACAGTGGGACGTCTACAGCTCCATATTTAATATATATAAGGGCTTGAACCACCCTTTAGTGATGTAGTTAGAAATTATAAATACTGTATGGGCATCGGGACACGTGGGGGTGGAGGTATATTTGAGTACGTGTACCTGTTGTGGGTGCAGGGATGCATTATACGGAGAGTACCTCCATCCTTAGCCTAAGGGCCTTATGTTACCTTTTAATCCATGTATTCAACATATTTTTATAATGGCATACATTATATATGCATTATTTTGTGTTTTAACACGGCTTGGTTTTAACACAGCCTTATTTTTAGCCCAGACAAGAAGGAGTTACATCCAGTTTGACTCAATTTTACTACAAATATGCTGACAGTAGTACAAATTATGGGAGGTACCATTGACTCCCATCGGTACGATACAGCATTGTTTACTTCCGGCCATAGGTAAGGATAAGGAAGGAAGGGGCGGTCCTCTGACGTCAAGCGTGGGCGCTTCTTCTCTAAGCAGAGCGGCGGCGTCCACCGTATCTATGAGGACGAGAGACCTGCTTCCAATGGGACCCGGTCCGCTCATCCAATCAGAGAGCGGCGAAGGGGCGGTCTCCAAATGCGGGGCATCGTCATTTCCGCTCTAGAGAGAGCGGAAGTGTATGCAGTAGTCCGGGCAATGGAGGCCAGCCAATGAGGAGGTCCTTATCGCCTGTCCAATCAGTGGACATGGCGCTATATTTAAGGGGCGATGTCAATACCAACCTTTACACACCGCTGAAGAAGTCCCCGCCCATTGGGGGACGACACGCGTCCGGGGGGAAGGTGGAGCTATCAGGCGTCGCCCGCTGCTGTCTGGAGATCCGGTGAGGTACCCACGGGACCCGTCGGTATTACTGTTGATGCGATTTCATCTTTTTTTACAAGTAAGAGGCTGTCTTTACTTCATCTTTTGAATAAAATTTTGTCAGTATTACGCTATGGGCTTGCCCGGTGTTTTCCCTGTCTCATGGTTTTAAGGGGAGCTGCTGGCTGAAGTCTATCTGTGATCAGTGTAAAGTCCGCTCTGGGAACATTGTGGTGTTTTGCCTGGTCAGTGTGAGGTCTCTATGTGGTGGAGCACAAGAGGGAGAAATACCCGACCTGCCGCCTGTGATAAGGGGAGGATCGCTACATGAGATTTTGAGTCATATGCTTATATCCAATAAGCTTAAGGTGAGAGGCCATTTCACTCGGTGGTGGATTTAAGCACTTACACTCCAACACACACGTGGCTGTGCAATTTTCTTATGTTATAGTTGGTTCCATATGTTTGTAATCAGGTGGCATAAAAGTCTTCGCACATGTATAGGTACACGCATGCAACAAAATTCCATCACATCCTCTGTGGCCATACGTTCACACCCAGCCTTTAGACATAATGCAGAGATTATAGTTTTGTGCATTGTTCTGTGTAGTCTCTCAATATCTTCTCATTTTATTATTGACATAAATACTTAATACTATTGATTACAGTGCAGTGAGTGAAGCTGTTATGGTTAACCAGTACCATGCTGTTAAGATTAAGAGTGTATAGAAGCTTGTGGAGCAATCCTATTGCTCTAATGGAAGTATGCAACAAAGATAAATAGATGTTATTAGTTAAAGTAGGTGTATTTTAAGGCTATTGTTTAAGTTGCTTTATGCACAATCTTAAGAAATATCCATCATACACAAATGCAGTAGCAACATGGAATATAGGGTCAGTTTAACCAAGACTGATATTTCTGTTTTTGGTAGGTCCTGAACAGATAAACCACCTCATAGTTCTTTTCATCTTTTAGGAATTCAGTTGCTAAGATGTAATTCAATTTCCATGTCTGCACAAATAATGTGATCAGTATAAGGAGTTCCTACTCCCCATTAGATATATTGGTTTTATAACAAGGAAAATACATGGGCAGTGCTGGAACATACAAAGGTGGACAGGAGCATCCAAAACTCCCAAGGTGATAGCAGCAAACAGATCTGGGAATTATGGCAGGGAGATCTCACTTTTGAAGAATCCAAAATATATAGGAAGCCATCTGCTTCCATCTATAAAAAAAAAAATATATTAGTTTTTGGTGGAGTGACATTTTAATTGAAATATTTATACAAAATTTGTATTTTAATCTTAAGTGCTGGTTCACATTTATGGGATGCGGGAACGCTGCACATATACAGTGTGTTCCCGCATTGCATCCGCACAACAGGTAGTTCACACTGCCATATGCGATACGCTGGGGATGTCAATTGAAAGTTAACGACACCCCAAGATCAGATCGCATATCGCAGTGCGATCTGAAAATTTGCACAGAATCGGATCGCACTAGTGTGAACCAC
The DNA here is from genome assembly GCF_965119305.1 of Pelophylax lessonae. Taxonomy (NCBI): domain Eukaryota; kingdom Metazoa; phylum Chordata; class Amphibia; order Anura; family Ranidae; genus Pelophylax; species Pelophylax lessonae. The sequence continues at coordinate 156,444,166 of NC_138769.1, forward strand.
CATACGATCCGATTCTGCTGCGGACCAAAAAAAGGGTCCTGTGCGTGTTTCAGCGTGATTGCGGTGCAAATTCAGCCATACAAACTGTATGGCTGAATTTGCACCGCACAGACATCGCATGTAATTTTAGGAGCAATGCGCTCCGAATTACATGCGATCTCTTTGATCGCACAAATGTGAATCGGCACTTAATATAGTTTCTAATGCTTGCCATCCTTTGTAGCAACAATCTTTCAAATTAAGATGTGTGGTTAAACAGGATGTTTACCCAAAATGGATTACTGTGTACACTTTGGTGAGCCTCATCACCTCCTAAGAGAGAGAACCACTAATCTTTTTCTATATATCACATGCTTCTTGCTGGGAATGAAAAGACCACACATGGTGGGGAGCAGGGTGTTTTTATTTCTCAGAGAACAGGTGCAGGAACTCCCCTCTGCTAAGTCACCCCTTCTCTGATCGCTGCCCTCTACCCACTTCAGATCACCATCCCGTGGTTTCACCCCCTACCCACCTCCCAGTACCATCCCTTTTAGAGAATACAGAACCAAGTAACACTTTGTGGTGCTAAGTAATTTTTATGGAATTTGTTAATGATAACAAAAAGGCATTAAAATAGATCCCCTGCTGCCTGCAATAATAGACCCCCCCCCCCAAACAACAATAGTCCCCCACCCCCTCCACCAGCAGATCCTTCTCACAACAGTATACTCCCCCACCCCAGCTACAATGGATTCTCTGCAACAAAATCCCACCCCAGCAACAATAGACCACCAGCAGCAGCAACAGATCCCCCAGCAGCCAGCATCAACAGACCTCTTAACAATAGACTCCCATACAAAATAGATCCCTTCCAGTGACCATAGATCCCCCCGCAGCCAGCATCAATAGACCCTCCAGCACACCCCAGTACCCCTAGCCATTACATGCATTCAATGCTGGAGGTGCCAGAACTGTGATCCAGATAAAAAAAAAAAAGCCCTGGACATGGGGACAAAAAGGCACCTCTGTCTATGCAGAGAGAAAACTACTGAGGAGAAAATTAAAATTAATTTTGTTACTAGGGTCCAGCTCTCCTTCTAAATGTATCTGTAGTCTGTGGCATCTAAATCTTTTACAACCTTAAAGTGAATTTGTGGCCAGATGTCCAAACTATGGCCATTTAAGCATTTACATCATCCTAACAAGCAGTAAATTAGCTTTAAAACAACCAAATGCTGACCCTAGCTGTTCTGTGGAGCAAAGTTCTAGCAGAAGCACATCTTTTTTTAACAAATCTGCAATGCTTTAATTTCTTACAGCCACGATAACATGTATATATGAATGCTTAACCGCTTCCATACTGGGCGAATTCCAGCATTCCTCTCCTACATGTAAAAATCTTACTTTTTTTGCTAGAAAATTCTCAGAACCCCCAAAAATTATATATATATAGTTTTTAACAGAGACCCAAGGGAATAAAATGGCGGTCATTGCAATTTTTTATGTCATCCTGTATTTGCGCAATAATTTTTGTAAACGCAATTTTTTGGGGGGAAAAAACCCTTTCATTAATTAAAAAAAAAAAACAAAAAAAAAAAAAAACGTAGTTAGTCAAATTTAATTTTATAACGTGAAAGTCGATGTTACACCGCGTAAATAGATGCCTAACATATTACGCTTTAAATTTGCGCACAGTCATAGAATGGTGGCAAACTTGGGACCTTAAAAATCTCTATTGGCTATGCTTTTAATTTTTTTTTTTACAGGTAACCAGTTTAGAGTTACAGAGGAGGTCTTGTGCTAGAATTGTTGCTCTTGCTCTAACATTTGTAGTGATACCTCACATGTGTGACCTACGTATGCATTCGCTTCTGCGTGAGAGCAAGAGGTGACAGGGGCGCTTTAATTTTTTTCTTTTTATTATTTATTTTTACAATTCCCTTTAAGTTTATTTTTTTGAGTATCACTTTTATTCCTATTACAAGGAATGTAAACATCCCATGCAATAGGAAAAGGGCATGACAGGTCCTCTTTATGGTCCTCAATAGGTAGGACCCCAGATCTCTCCTATAGGCTGGAAAGCTGGAGATCAAAAAAAAAAAGGATCTCAAGCTTTGCAGCTGAACACACGGCAGTGATTACAACTGCCAGAGCTGGACGTGATGTCATAACGTTGCGCCTGGCCTCCGAGAGTCAAAGAGATGATTGCTGACCATCAGGTTCTCAGGTCAGCTCTATGGTAAACTTCCGCCACAGATTCCTTCTCCGGCTCGCCGATCACACGAGCGAGCCGGTAGAAGCACCGGAGCTGTCGCTATAGTTGTCTTTACTGTGCAGGGAATCGTCGGCAGAAAAAAAAGATATCTGAATGATGCCTGTAGCTGGATGCATCATTCAGATATCTCCACTGAAAGCTCAGGACATCATATGGCGGTATGAAAATGGTTAAAGTGTAGTGGTACAGGAGGCTTGGCTTTATTTCAAACTACACCTGAAGTGGCATTCAGTACAAACACACAGTGCAGAGTCCTATGACCCTCAGCTCAGTTTGGTCAACACACCTATTTGGAGGAGCAATTCCAAATGACACCTTAAGCAGATAGCAGCCGAATAACAGTTGTTCATGAATGAGATTTGCTAGCCTCTTAAATTCTTCCACTGCTGAAAACTTGCCAGTTGCCTGTATTTAGAGATCGGTAAAGATAGAATAGGACTCTAGGCAAGATGACAGCTTTTTTCCCCCCGTCTGTTTGAAATACATTGCTAGGGACAGCAATAGCTACCATTTGCATTGTCTGTACTGCCATGGCCAACCTCATCACAAACCAACTGCCTTCCTGTACATCCTGAAGCAATAGGCAAGTACGGGCTTTGATCAATTTCACTAACCTTCTGGATAACGGCAGGAGCATTGAAGGGTGTATCCGAACCTCGTGGATATCCACTGGTTCCTTAGGTTCCCCCCTAGCTTGCTTTTTGAATGATCTGACCGTGGGCTGCATAGCAGTAGTTCACGTGGTGTTTGCAGTCTGCTAAGACTATCAATGCTTTGCAGGGTTTTGAATTGGACACACTGCCTGTCTCGCTTCTCTTCTCCTTTTGCAGCATTTTTTGTTGTAAACTAACAGGTGCTCTTTACTTTCCCCATAATCCTCAAATTTTCCTTCTTTCTTGCCATTATTATCCTGCTAAGATTTGTTTTTTGTAACAGTTGTTCTGCCTCTGGTCTTTCTCTGTGGGACAATGTAGCAGCAGCACATACAAGCCATTGGAGTTTTTGTGGAAAAAAAAATGAATAGTCATAAAACTGTATTTAAATTTAGATAACAGTGGGGACTATTGGATGCGTATGGAAAAGGAATGACACTTACTACTGACCCAAGAGAGCCATAAATAGTTCACCTGGAGGGAGGGAGGGGGGTCTGTTTCCTGCTTTAATTGAGCCTTTTAGACACTGCTACAATTTTAATGTGTGGTGAGTATGATTTAGAGGAAGAGTCTGGCATTCTAATGGGAGGGTTGGTGGAGGGGGAGTATTGCTAATCTTACTCGGCAAGCCAGGGAGGTGTGTGTGGAAAGTTTAAAAGGATGCTGTCCGATCCAAGCACATTATGTGTGACCACAGGCGTCAGGGGGGCAAGAGCGAGGAAGGGAGATGAAGAGAAATTGCGTATCCTCTCCTCCTCATTTATTCTGTGTATGTTCTTTTCTCATTACCCTTAATGTCTGTTTGTATCCTCCTCCTCGCTCTTGCTGGCTTCTGTCTGCTCTGCCACCAACACTTTTCTTCCTCTGATGCTTATTTACGCCCTGAGTGTCTCATCCCAGCGACATCCCCATATATAAACTATCACCGTCATTCCTGGGTTTCTTATATCAAGCGCTTTGTGACGAACTTTTTTTCTGCAAGCTCCCACACAACAGATTTCCCAGATTAGAGACAGGAGAAAATAAAAGTGAATGAGACATATTACGTACATGGTACCTTGAGGGTTACAATTCCGAAGCCTAGTGGTCAGGATTCCTTATTGAACAGCCTATTTACCATCACTGACGTCAGCACCCATATAGATCAATCTTTGTGGGTACATTATTGTATCGCCGCATCATGAATCACTGATGTTTTGCGAGCCTTCGTCAAATAGCTGAAACCAGTTACATCAAGAGTTGTGTAGATACCTTAACATACAGTATAACAAAGTTCTATCAGTTTATGAATGTAGGAAATTGTGTTCAGCCGAAGTGCAGCAAGATTCTGGGAAACAAGTGAGAAAATCCATGTATGTGCTTGGAATTGGTCATTTCATTGTGGTTTGGACCCAAGGGAGAAACCACGCTAACTTTACCAAGTTGCTGTGGGGCTAAACTGTAAAAGCTGGAAAGAAAGGAAGAGTTGCCACAGCAAAGCAGATAGCCAATTTACAAGAACATTTCAGCTTCTTATGCTAATGTGAAAGCGGTGGGACAGGGATGCCAAATGATTCTTTCCTGAGTCCCTGTCCCTGCAATCTGGTCATCTAAAGGTTCAGATAGATTACATAAATACTAAAGCTGACCATAGATGGGCAGAATTTTGAACAAAAATTCCTAGGAAAAGGATGTTCTAAGAAATGTTTGTTTTTGTAATCATTAGTGGGTCAAATTGATGTTCATTTTCAACCGCAGTGACAAGAAAATTTGATGGAGCAGGATGGAAATTTTTTTTTCGAACTTACAATTTCAGTGTATGTACAACACTGTATGTGTTTTTTATTTATTAAAGCCAATTCATTATAAAATCAAATCATAAAAGCAAAAAAAATCGTCTAATGTTCTGAGAATTTTCATACACATTTTTCCAAGACTTTTCCTAAGAATTTCTGCTTGAAATTCTATCCATCTATGGCCAGCTTAAGAGTACCTGGAGGAGGAAGCAATCAGCAAGGGACATTTTACTTCCCTTAGACCATACTCCACCATGCTCTTTTTTTTAATCCCACATCTAGCCATATGTTCCACCAAATACAAATGAGCAGTGTAATGTACCAATTAGTCCTTAAAGCAGTATTAGACCCCATTCACACTAGCGCGACTTGTCAGGGGACTTGTCAGCCTGACAAGTCGTGCTCCCTTGCGGTCCATGACCGCTACAGGACCCGTTCTAATAGGAGCGACACAAGTCGCTCCGACTTAGAAAAAGGGTCCTGTACTACTTCGGGGCGACCTCGGAGCGACTTGCATAGACTTCCATTATGTGAAGTCCCTGCAAGTAGCTCCGAAGTCGTGGTGCACAGGACTGCACAAGTCGCCCCCGAAATAGTAAGGAGTCGTGTCGCCTCAGTGTGAACCGGCTCTTAAACCCAATAGCAAATATTGATTATTTTGAGACTTCCAGAGTCTCTGTAGCCCCCTGGACTCACTAGCCACCTCAGCTTTCTCTGTCTCCTAGACCCACGTAGCTGTCCGACTTTCCCAGTCCTGTGACAAGGAATCCCCCCCCCCTCACAAGGGATGCAGTCTCCAGCGGGAACACCCAGCTCTCCCGACAGGGCTTTGCCCCTGAATGGCAGCAACTGGCCTAAAATATTCTTAGACTTGATTTATAATGACCCTGCACACCTGTGTACTAATGTAGGCTGCAGGTGTCCTCAAAACCCAGACGCAGGCTTGAAGCTTCCATCCCATCCAAGGCACTTTGGAACCTTCAGCGCCCATTCAGACTGACGCGACACGACTTGCTGTGGCGACCTGTGCACCGCGACCTCGGCGCGACTTGCAGGGACTTCATATAATTGAAGTCAATGCAAGTCGCCACAAAGTAGTACAGGACCCTTTTTCTAAGTCGCAGCGACTTGTGTCGCTCCTATTAGAACGGGTCCTGTACTATTCAATGGCGAGCTACCGACCGCGACTTGTCAGGCGACCAAGTCGCGCTAGTGTGAATGGACCCTCAGGCTCCAGACCCCGATCTGGGATTACAAAACCCAGAGAAAGCTCAAAACACAGCTTTCTCTTCTCACAAACAATAGTCTGGAACTTTGCATTAAACCTTAATGCGAGTCCTGCGTAATTTCTGCCTTCATTTTCTAAACTCACACAGTGGCAGGACCTCACACTGTCACAAAGGCTAGAGTTCTCCTTCGCATGATTGTGTTTAAGTTCTGGTGAAACATGAAAGAGATATTTTGACCGCTGAGGGCAACAGATATTTTCCCCTGTAACAGTTTTGTTGTCAGCCCTAACATCTTTCTCTTTGAATCTTTTGTATTTCACACGTAATGGTCAGTGCTTGCTATTCTTGGCAACGTCTTGAAGGTGAACCAACTGATGTAAGATTTTTTTTTTTTGCTACAGACAGTTTTTCTATTTTTAAGTCTGTTTTGATTTAATCGGTAAAACCAGAACAGAAATTGGCTCTCAATGAAGTTAAAACGCAGGGAGGTGGAAAGAAAGGTTTGTATGCATATGTAAATATATTCATGAATTCAATCCTGGGAGCTCTTCAAAAATTACAACTCTCGGTTTCCTCTAACAATTCTCAACAGAAAAACACACCTGCCCATTTTTACTAAACAGCACAGTTTTATCGTCTGTATAATATGTTTTATCCAGTACCATACGGGAAAGGGAGGCTTCAGACATGGGCGTCCGCAGAACTTTCAGGGGGGGGGGGGGGGGCAACATTTTAAGGTCACCCATGTTCCGCCCCTTTTCAACAATGTCATTATACTTATTTTGAGTATTTATTTTTAAAGAGCAAACGGCAGCATTTACAGTATTTATAAAGCCTCTAACATAAAAAAAAAAATGATCCTGTTACCTTAAAGCATGTTATACAGCACAGTGCTTTGCTGTGTAATTTGGCCCCTTCTGTCACCTAAAATACCTGGCTGATCCTGCCTGGCTATGTCCTCCCCTCTGTAAACTGACCATGGTATACCATGGTGGCTGAGCCCTGACACTGTTGTCAGTTTACCTGCCTCCGTCATCCTGTGTACCCCCTGTGTCTGTGTTTTATAAAAATAAGCCATTCTTTACAAGTTTTTAGAGCGCCACTCGTCGCTCATGTGACCCGCCGCCTCTCTCCTCCTCCCCTCCCGACTGACATTGGTGAAGAATCCTCGGCCCCGCCCGCTGTAGGCAGCTGTCAGATGGGAGAGGAGAGAGCCGACCGGTCACGTGAGCGGTGCTGGACCCTCTGAAAATTGGTAAAGAATGGCTTATTTTTTTAAAACACATACACAGACACACAGGCACACAGGATTATTAAACAGACCAGACAGGATGGTATAAAGTGGTTTAACAACCACTTGAAAGTGGAACTTGAGATTCCAGGGGGTGGCATTTGCCCCCCCTTGCCCCTACCTGCGGACGCCCATGGCTTCAGGTGGTCAGGAGGCAAAGGCCAGGACTTGATGGAGCAATAGACTGCCCTGGTTTGATGTTGTTGGTTTTTTTCATGTCCTTTTCATGTGTCATTTGGGAGAAAAAAAGATTAATACATTGACATTAATTTCTAGTGGCTGAAGGGCACCCAATTGTAAGACCTGAAAGGCTTTCATAGGAAGCATCACAGCAAAAGTCATTTTAGGGGTGCATGATTGATATTGGAGGAGAATAGTGACCAAAACCCTGTGTTATGATCCAGCCCTGTTTGTTAGTTTTGGCTAAAGTAGATATTAGTCAAAACTTCTGTCATCTTCATGGTTTTTTTCCTGCTGGAGAGATTTATTTTTCTCACTTCTTGACCTAGAGACATGATAGAAAATCTCTCTTAAGTGAGAGAAAATTAGATGTCACCAGAACAGGTGTCTCCAATGGAAAATTTCTCTCCCGATTGGAAAATAACTAGAATATTTTTAATTACTTATCACTTTTTTCCACATAAACAATGGTCAGCAGGACAAATAGAGTGAATCTCCTCATTAAGGGCAGAAACAATAATAAAAACCTGAAAGATGGTTTGACCCTTAACCGCTGTATCCAAGTTTAAAAAAAGGCTTTAAGCCACAGAGTGCCCATTTACTTACCATGCTCAGATGCAGACGCAGGCCCCTTTAACTTCATTTTCCACAACCCCCTGTGCTCCTGGGCATGCTCAGGAAGTATAAATTCCTCACCTTGCTTCACTCGGTAGTTCAGAGAAGCCACACCTGATGAGGCAAAGTAAGTTGGGAAAGTGTTCTGCAGCCAGGTGAAAGGCCTGTCAGAACCTGGGTGTGAGCAGACAGGCAAGAATATGATACCACACAGCATCTCCAGAAGACCCAGCTACTGTGGGCTGCATCTTCTTGATTGCCACCAAAGTACTCTAGTTCCAGTGGGTGTTCTCAGGCCTTGGCTCTTTCCAGCTGTTTGCCTGTGTTACCAGAACTACCCTGGACTTCACTGTGAGGTTAAAAGAGAAGTTCCGGAATTTAAAAAAACAGTCATACTCACCTAGGTGGATGCTGCATTGGTCCCCACTTCCTCTAAACCAAGAACTGAGCGATCAAAGACCACTGATTGCTCAGTTCTCAGTCTTCAGTGAGCAGAGAGCCGGTGACTGTTAGTGATCACTGTAGTGCCTCTTACATTGGTGGTCATTATAATGCTCCCTTACATTGGTGGACAGTGGAAGATGCCCTCCCTTAGGCTCCTTTCACACCTGAGCGTATCGATTTGCTGGCATTTTTCGGGTGTTTTTTTTAACCTTTTTTGCAGCTTTTTACAAGCTCTTTTAAAGTGTTTTAGAAGTGTATTACAAGTGTTTTACAGCTTCAGGCATTTTTGTTTAGCCAAAAGAAAACACTAGGGGGAGGAGAAGGAAAGGAACTTAGGGGTGGAGAGCTGCTATTTGAGCATTTTATGATAGTTTTTCTGCTCAAGTCAGGCATTTCTAATAAAGTCTATGGGGCCAAAAATGTTTGTAATCTACCAAAAAGAAACTCATGTACTTTTTTGAACTTCAGACGTTTTGCTTCAGATGACAGAATGCTCAGATCTGAACAGGTGCCGTTTAAATAAATGGGATTTCTCTAGCGCTCATTGACAGACGTAGTCCTCGGTGATACACCACCTTCGGGTTATGTTGCCTCCACAGGAGCAGGACTAGACAGGAAATTAAAAAGCTCTGGCCAGACCCTAGGGGCAGTCCCAGAGGGTATATCCTCTCTCTCTCTGCCTCAGCAAATCAGTAGACAGCTTTTTTTCTCCAGTGTTCCTGTGAGATCTTCAAGCATGAAAGCTGAACTGGGCGACGGGCTGGATGTTGAGATCCGGTGGTCACCCCAGTTCAGCCTACGAGCGCGTGCAGGCCATAGCTCCGCGCTGGGTCGGCCGCGACAAAGTCCCATTAAAGGACTGACCCCGCGAGTTAAACGTCTCGCTGAAACGCCAAAGACCATGAGTCACGGCGTCCATATCGGTCGACAGCCCTCCCGCCCCGGTGGAGAGGGGTACTGTCAGGAGTTGGTGCCCGCCTGGTTCCGGTATGGTGAGTAGTATGTTTCCCCTTTTCCCCTGACGGGTCTTGTGGTGAACGCGGGCCCCTCTCTGTATGGTAAGATAGAGTCCCTCTCTATCCTATAAATGACACAGATCCTCCTACTTTGAGTGTGATTTTATGTGCAAAAAGCCAGGAGGCTTGGTTTGGGAGCTAACAATCTAATTGTATACATGTTAAAAAGATTATAATCTGTGGCATTCTGGGAATCTTACGGTGATAAGAATAAGCTACCTACCAGTCAGAAGCCACGGACATGTAGACTGCCTTCCTAATCAGATCTCCAGCTATTAGCAGGCCTCCCGAATGGCCATGCGGTCCGCCAGGGCCGGTACCGCCAACCACGCCGAATCCCCATGCAGAGAGAGTGTTGTGTGCCCTGCAGCACACCGCTATTCAGTACAGGCCGCCGCCATTTTTTTTGCTGGATCGCACGAGCCGCCATTTTGGCGTAGCCTCGTGTCTCCAGCATGGGGGCGGCCATGTTTGAGGTGATCCAAACACCTCGTGGAGCTAGGGGAGGCGCCGGAAGGCGTGCAGAGGGGCGGAGCCGCCTCCTTTCTTCCTGGGCAGCCAGCCAAAAGACTTCCTGTTTGTCAAGACAGCGCTGTAACCTGTTGCAGTTAAACTCTGAGCATCAAGTGGTGAGCCTGGGGGTCTATCTCTCTCTCTCTCTCGATCGATAGGGATCCCTAGCAGGTAACACTAAGGGGCTTTTTGTGGCGCTGGGGGTCTGAAAAAAAAAAAAAAAAGTTTTTTATTTTTGAATTATATTATCCAGGAAGTGACTGGAATTATCATGGACCCTGCCACACATATTCCCCCACCTGTTTCCCTCGAGGGGGCCACGGGACCCGCCGGTGCACAGAGTGTAGAGTCATTTACAGCAATTTTGGAGTCTATGGTGGCTCGGGTGGAGGCGGCCTGTCAGGGACGGGGGTCAAGGAAGCGACCCCCGCCTACCCCTATACTATCTGACACCTCTGACTCTGATTCAGAGATGGTCACTGCAGTTGCAGGTTCCTCTGCAAAGGCTGTTATCCCAGGTAAAGCCCCCTCAGACAGTGAGGAGGACGCTTCTTCTCCTGCTATAATTCAGGAAGAAGCATTGGTGGACGCACTAGTTGTGGCAGTGCAGGAAACCTTAAAACTTGAGGCTTTACCGGCAGAGGCAACTGAAACAGAGATTCCTTTTGGTACTAATAAGCCCATCAAAACGGTGAAGGTTTTTCCTGTACCCAAATGTTTCGGTAATCAGATTAAAGGAGAATGGGAGCATTCTAAACGTACCTTTACTATTTCCAAGCGTATTGCTAGACGCTATCCGTTTGAGGAATCCATCATTAAGAAATGGACGGTACCACCAGTGGTGGATCCACCTATTTCCAGGCTGAATAAAGCCACGGTTATCCCAGTGGAGGACACTTCGTCCTTTAAGGATCCGGTGGATCGAAAGATGGAAGCAGAGTCCCGCACCATCTTCTCTCTGATAGGGTCAGCATTTAGACCAGTAATTGTTATTGGTCTAGTTTCCCAGACACTTACGGAATGGGCGAAAATGGTACGCCAAGACCTTAGGGGAAAAGATATTCCCCAGGAGACATCTGATTTGATGGAACAGATTATACAAGGGCTACAGTTTATCTGTGACGCAGCCTTGGACACTACTCCCTTATTAGGGCATGCATCTATGTCAGCGGTGATCCTCAGACGTGTGCTGTGGTTAAAATGCTGGTCAGCTGACCTAGGTTCCAAAAAGACCTTGACAAATCTCCCTTTTCAGGGGAATCGTCTATTTGGGGCCAACCTAGATGAAATCATCAAGGATGCCACTGGGGGCAAGAGCACTTTTTTGCCACAGGCTGCTAAAGCTAAGGGACCTCGCAACAAGCGAGGACCTTTCTTTACCGCCCATAAAGGGCACCCGGCTGGTACTAGCGGGAAAGGCAAGACTCCTCCAGGAGGGTTCAAGAAGGGCTGGTCGGACAAGCAGAGGACCAACCCAGCCAAACCCGAAGCAAAGGAGTACACAGCCTGAAGGTGCGCCCCCAGGGTGGGGGGACGTTTTCACCGGTGTTCAGGACATTAGATCGAGCTTCAACCACTACTACCGGTGCGATTCTTCCCTTCCAACATTTAAGTACTACAGGAAGCGGTAGTTACCGTTCCCTGAATAGATCTTTTCCTTTACCTTTTCCTAAGATTAGTCCCTATACCTCACAGGAATCGGATCTGGTTGACCAGATAGGCCAAGTAGCCTCTAGTCGGGTGACTTCGGTCCCTGAGGTTCAACCAGAAAAGATCACCCTTCCTGATAACAATCAGGTATCTGATAAATGTGTGGGACCAGAAAACGACCAGACTTTCTCGGATGGTCGGGGCCAGATACCTCTAGGGACGCCTGGTTCAGATTCTATCAGCGCCAGTGGTCCTAGAAATTCTAGGCTGGCCTCCTCAAGCCGGCCTGGCCGACTTGGACATGCTAGTCGCAGACGTTCCGTGGGAACTTCGTCTCAGGGAGTGTCTGTGGTCTCAAGGACCAATTTACCATCATGCTTTACAGTCGCTGGGTTTAATGGCCTGGCCATTGAGACCCAAGTACTGAAGGACAGAGGTTTGTCTACTTCAGTCATTCCTACCCTTATTAAAGCAAGGAAAGCGACTTCCAGCAAGGTCTATTATCACACATGGAAGACTTATATTGCGTGGTGCGAATCTTTAGGATTTCCTCCACGTACCTATTCGGTGACTCGAATATTGGCCTTTTTGCAACAAGGGGTTGAGCAGAAGCTAGCCTTGAGCACCATCAAGGGTCAAGTTTCAGCATTAGCAATCTTCTTTCAGAAACCTTTAGCTACCAAGTCCTTGGTGCGGAATTTCATCCAGGGGGTGCGGCACCTGGCTCCTCCAGTCCGCGCGCCCTTACCGCCCTGGGATCTTAATTTGGTTTTGTCGGTTCTACAGAAACCTCCCTTTGAAAACATCAGGGAGATTCCCTTGCTTACTTTATCCCAGAAGGTGGCCTTCTTGGTGGCTATTACTTCTGCTCGCAGGGTGTCAGAACTGGCTGCATTATCATGCCAGTCCCCATACCTAGTGATTCATAGGGATAAGGTAGTACTTCATCCTAAGCCATCTTTTCTTCCTAAGGTGGTTTCAGATTTTCATCTGAATGAAGATATTGTACTACCTTCCTTGTGTCCTCAGCCCAAGCATCATCGGGAACATGCGTTGCATTCCTTAGATGTGGTTCGGGCAATCAGGGTATACCTGAAAGCTACGGAATCATTCCGTAAGACGGATTCACTTTTTGTGATCACGGATGGCCCCAGAAAGGGTTTGCCTGCATCTGCCGCGACCATTGCCAAATGGATTAGACAAACGGTGGTACAGGCTTATTCTATTAAGGGTCAGAGTCCTCCGTTCCCTGTTAGGGCGCACTCCACTCGAGCGCTCAGTACTTCCTGGGCCTTTTGCCATCAGGCGTCAGTGGTCCAGGTATGTAAGGCGGCCACCTGGTCGTCGGTACATACCTTTACAAAATTCTATAAAATTGATGTGACGGCATCGGCGGATGCCTCATTTGGCCGCAAGGTTTTGCAGGCCGCAATTTGAGGAGACCGGTGGTCTACCTCGAGGGTTTTTTTCTGTTTGAAAAAAAAAAAAAAAAAAATTTTTCTCTCTTTTTGTTGAGTCTCATCATTAAGGATGAGCATTGTAAACTTCTAGTTGGCACCGGTTGGGCCTTCTAGATTGGGATTTGATTTCCATTTTCCCACCCCTCATTTGTGATACTGCTCTGGGACGTCCCGAAGGTGGTGTATCACCAAGGACTACGTCTGTCAATGAGCGCTAGAGAAAAATGGATTTTTGTAAAATCTTACCGTAAAATCCTTTTCTCTTAGCTCATTGACAGACGTAGTCCCCGCCCCTCTGTTTTTGAGTTGGGTTGGGTTAAAATCTCTAAAGACTGCTTTTTCACATAACTGATTTGCTGAGGCAGAGAGAGAGAGGATATACCCTCTGGGACTGCCCCTAGGGTGTGGCCAGAGCTTTTTAATTTCCTGTCTAGTCCTGCTCCTGTGGAGGCAACATAACCCGAAGGTGGTGTATCACCGAGGACTACGTCTGTCAATGAGCTAAGAGAAAAGGATTTTACGGTAAGATTTTACAAAAATCCATTTTTTGCTTGTTGGGCGTTTTGGAGCTTTGGAGCTTTGGAGCTTCAGAGCTGAGCGTTTTACAAGCTGAAAAACGATCAGGTGTGAACAGGGCCTTAGACTGGTGGTCAGCGAGAGAAGGACTCTTCTAAATTGGTAATCATTGGTAGAAGGACTCCTTTTTCACTGGCGGTAAGAATAAAGAATGCTCCTTACATTGATATTCAGTGGAAAGGATACCCCTTATATTGGTGATCAATGAGGATCACCCACTTAGAGGCAGACAAAAGATCATTGGTATTATGGGTCTGGAGGAACCCTAGTTGAGAGAGGCAGATCTAGGGAGATGCATGTGAGTAGCCTAAATAGAAGCCAGTAAATGATAGCATGGAAGGTATTATGCCAGCGATTTAATGTTAATCAGATTTAATAATACATAAAATACTTGTTTTTTTTTTTTTTTTTTTTAGTTACATTACATAGTTATTCAGAACTTGCATGAATTTGCTATTGATATATACTAAATGTCTCTTCCTTATTATTTGTGGAATCTATACACTCATATCTTGAAGTTTCTAATATTTAATTTTAAAAGTTTCTCCTTTACTTTAAAGCACTGGTGTTATTTGTCTTTTTGTATACACCAGAATTGCCTTAATGGATTTAGGAAAGCATGAATCTCCCCATCTAATTCTCTGCCAACACTTGGCACTGCTGTTTGGCTAATGAATCCAGCTCACTATGTACAACTGCTGAATATATATCAACCACACATGTATTTTTAATGCAGAGATCTTATGTAAAGTCGTATTTTGTGTATTAATTTTACAGCTAATAAATGGCATTGATTTATTTTTTTCTCTTCTTAGAAGTAAAATCTTGTGAATTGTTACTTTACCCTACCAAAACTTTTTCCCCCACCAAACAGCACTTTTCCCTTTTCTACATCTAGGGCAGGGATCTCCAAACTACGGCCCTCCAGCTGTGGCAGAACTACACGCCTATGAGGGCATTGTAAAACTCTGATATTCACAGACTTGACTAGGCATGATGGGAATTGCAGTTCCTGAACAACTGGAGGGCCAGAGCTGTGTGTGGAACCTGACAGTTGACATAATTTTTCTTTTGCCGCCTGATCTACTTGCCGTCTAAAACAGTTGATACCATTAGTCAGAGAACTGGACTGCAAGGCTATTTGATGGAGGAACTAATATGGAAAGTCCAATCGTGGGCCCTATCACCCCGAGCATGCAGAATAGTTCAAGCAAAAACTGACTAGGATACTTTTACACTATTCAGACCTGTGCTATAATTTCTATTAGCTTGTCCTTTTCTCTATCGTTCATCGACAGACGCTTCTCCATCTAGTCAGAGACTATAGGGTCATGCTCCTCCTATCAGGAATAGGCACTAGGCAGGAAAAAAGCTTAACCACACCCGTGGGGGCTCTCCCTGCAGGCATAACCCCACACACCCTGCTATTATCAACCAGTTTGTTTCTGCCTAGTTTAAGGAATAGGACCTAGCTTCCTGCTCGGACTTCGGTCTTCGCTATTATGGGAAAGTTTGTTAGTTTGTGATCTTTTTTTTTTTTTTTCATTTTCACTAGTTTGTTTCTGAGGACCAAGATCCAGAGGAACTACAGGCAACAGCCGGCTGAGGTTTCGCACTGGATAATCTAGATCCTTAAGGTCTCCCAGCCTGGCCAGTGAGCGTGAGCAGGTTATAGTCTAGAACTAGGCCTCGCCACAACAGTGCCCCGACAGATGGGGACAAGTCTGTGAGTGGACTATCTTGCTGGGACGCACACAACCTGGAATGCCCTGAGTCACAACTTCCCCTTGGTGGACAGCAGCCCCATCCCGTGAGGGAGGTGATCTGTTTCGGAATGGCGCCCACCTGCTAACATGGTATGGGGAGTAAATTGTCCCCCCAAAAACCCCTGGCGGTCTTGGGGTGGACGTGGGCCCTTCCCTGGAATAGTCAGACCTTAGGGGCTCCCTCGGTTCCCCTGGCACTTTGGAAGACTAGTCCTGTGTACCCCTTGGCATTCCCCTAACCCTAGCAGGTTTTTACCTTGGGGGGTGCGGAAATAATGGGGCCATTGTGGCGCTTATTTTAGGGGGCTAACTTGTCCTGTGTGAGTCCCTGGTCAGGGACCTTACGATGCCTATTGTTCTGGGCCCCCTTGGGGCCCTGGAGACCACATGGCGCGCAGTGGGGGCCGCCATTTTGCTGTGGATCATGATTTTTATATTCCCATTAGATTATATGGGCAACCATTTTCTATGATTCCCTGTTGAGAATGCATGAGCAGCCATTTTCCTGAGATCCATAGGCTGGACAGGCATGCGGCATGGCTTTTTAAATATAGAAGAGTTTTCTCTTCCTCTTCCTGTACAGTCAGTGTCAGTTTCGTTTTTGCACAGATTGTGCTGGAAGTCTCCTCTGTTATCTGGTAATGTTTTCCTGGGATTCCCTGTGGGTTTTTCTTCATTCACTCTATTATCTTATAATAACCAGGGATTTTGAGCCCGTACCCATAGCGGTGGGTCCGCGTTTTTGGCTAAAATATTTTAAAAAGTGTAACATGGAGTCCCAGGATAATATTTCACCTGCAGACCCCCTGGGAGCGATTGCGGTACCTTCTGGTTCACAGTCTCAGCCAGAGATTGCAGCTTTTTTGCAAAATCTGATGTCTAAGGTAGATTTTGTCATTGCTAGTGCTGCCAGCCACAAACGCCCTCCACCCTCACCTCCATCAGCAGGGTCTTCAGACTCTGAGATAGACATGGCTGCCGCAGTCACATTCTGGCAGTGAAGAGGACCTGTCCTCATCAGCCGCCAAGCGGGAACATGCTTAGATGGAAGCTCTGATAGTTTCAGTGCGGAAAACTTTAAAATTGGCTGATGAACCCACAGCGCCGGGTACGCAGGTGTCTTTTGGCTCCCGCAAATCGGGCAAGCTGTTCCCTTGTCCAGAATTGTTTCATACTATTGTGGATGAACTATGGTGGCGCATTAAGCACATGTTAGTGGTGCCTAAGCATTTTGCACGCCGTTACCCCTTTGCGGAGGCAGTGTCCACTAGGTGGACTGTACCATCAAAAGTGGATCCCCCGGTGTCCAGGTTAAATAAAGCGACCCTAGTACGGTGGAAGAGACTCCAAATTTTGCGGACCCCGTGGATAGACAGGTGGAATCCTTATCCCGCCATTTACAAGTGGTAGCAAGTCACATATTAAAGACTACCTTTGTGAATGTTTTGGTAGCGCAGACTGCTACGGAATGGGTGAAGTTACTTAAAAGTAACTTAGAAGCTGAATGCCTCCCCCTGCGGTGTTGGAACTACTGGACCAGTTGGCTCAAGCCCTGATTTTCATATGTGATACGTCCCTGGATTCAGCCCCGTTGGCGGTCAGGGTGTCAGCAGTAGGGATTGCTATTAGGCGCATGGTGTGACTAAAAAGCTGGTCGGCCGACCAGGCTTCTAAAAAGGCCTTGACTGATCTTCCCTTCCCAGGAGAGAGGCTGTTTGGATCCTTTCTGGACGAGTTGATCAAAGTTATCACGTGGGGTAAGAGCACTCATCACCCCCAATCCTCTAAGGGCAAGGCACCACGTCCTAGGTGGGGGCCTTCCTTTAATGCTCATAAACATCTTTTTCGTGCCCTCGGGTCACAATAAAAAGGTAAATCATTCAGGTCTTCTGGGGGTTCCAAGAAGCCGTGGTCGGGGAAAACAAAAAACGGACAGTCTTGACCTGCAGACAAGTCCTCTTCTGCATGAAGTGGCGCCCTCCCCTGATTCTGGGGTGGGGGGACGTCTTTGTTTCTTTCTGGAACCCTGGACCTCCATGATTCAGGACAAATGGGTTCACGACCTGATACAATCTGGGTACAAGATCGAATTCCATTCTCACCCATCGGACAGGTTCTTCCTGTCCAATCTTCGACTATCCCCAGTCCGTTTAAAGGACTCGCAAGGGGCAGTACATGATTTGCTGTCGCAAGGAGTGATTGTATCAGTTCCTTTTCAGGAATGTTTTCAAGGGTTTTATTCTAACCACTACTCTGTACCCAGGAAGGAAGGCAAGGTGCGTCCCATCCTGGATCTCAAGGCCCTGAACCGCTTTGTGTGGGTACAGAAGTTTCGGATGGAATCCATTTGCATGGTAGTGGCGTCACTACACCAGGGAGATTTCTTAGCCTCCATAAATATCAAGGATGCATATCTACACATCCCTATTTACGCTGGACACCAGCAGTTTCTTGGCTTTGCGGTCACAGAGGAGCATTATCAGTTTGTGGCGTTACCCTTTGGTCTCGCCTCAGCTCCCAGAGTGTTTACCAAGGTCTTAGCACCGGTATTGACATTGCTGCGCCAGCTGGGGATTGCAGTACAGGGGTACCTAGACGATCTCCTGTTGAGAGCGGACTCTCCTTCAGTCTTGTTATCAGAACTCGGCAG
Organism: Pelophylax lessonae; assembly: GCF_965119305.1. Taxonomy (NCBI): domain Eukaryota; kingdom Metazoa; phylum Chordata; class Amphibia; order Anura; family Ranidae; genus Pelophylax; species Pelophylax lessonae. The sequence continues at coordinate 156,462,241 of NC_138769.1, forward strand.
GATTTCGGTTGGAACATCAATTTCGAGAAATCCGCGCTGACAACTGCCTTGAGACTGGATTATCTGGGCTTGACTCTGGATTTAGCCTAGGCCAAGGTGTTTCATCCCCCGGACAAGTTGCAGGAGGCAATTCTGTTGTTGTTGGCAAACCATCTGTCCTCTCCAAGTTTGCATGCAGGCCTTGGGTCTAATGGTATCAACCTTCGAGGCAGTTTCGTTTGCTCAGTTCCATACCAGACCTTTGCAAAGGGAGATTCTTGTCAAATGTAACAAGGATCAAAAGTCCTTGGACTCTTTGAATCCATCACAACAGAGCAGACTTTGTGTTGTGGCTTAACTGAATCAGTCTCCAGCACTATGCCAGGGCAAGTCCTTCCTCCCGTTGTTTTTGACGGTGGTGACCACGGATGCCAGCCTATCGAGCTGGGGCGGGGTGCTGGGGAAGCTCTGTGCCCAGGATACCTGGACAATGGAAGAGTCGAAACTACTGATAAATGTTTTAGAACTCAGAGTAATAAAGCTTTGCCTGAGCCATTGGATGACTCCAGTTAAGAATCAGACAACGCCACGGCTGTGGCTTACATCAATCACCGGGGGGGCACCAAGAGTGTCTTGGCAGCCAAGGAGGTGGCCGAGATTCTGGTCTGGGTGGAAAAATATATTCCAGCCCTTTCTGCTGTACACATTCCAGGTGTGGAGTCGTCAGGTGTTTCATCAAGGGGAGTGGTCCCTGCACCCGGAGGTGTTTCATCTCCTGTGTGTTCGGTGGGGGCCTCCTGAAGTCGATCTCTTTGCTTCTCACCTCAACAAGAAGGTTCAGAGATTCTTAGCCAGATCTCAAGATCCTCTGGCCGACGCCACAGACGCTCTGGTGGTTCCTCGAGGTCAGTATCGGCTAATTTACACCTTTCCTCCCTTGTGGCCGAGGCTTCTGCGCAGGAGAGTGGTGGAAGGGATTCCGGTCATTCTGGTGGCTCCAGACTGGCCTCGCTGGTCTTGGTACAGAGACCTAGTAAGGTTGGTCGCAGATGCTCCTTGGAGACTTCCTCTCAGGGAAGATCTGCTGTGTCAAGGTCCGATCTTCCATCCCGCTTTACAGTCGCTGGCTTTAACGGCATGGCTGTTGAAAGCCAGGTGTTGAGAGATAGAGATCTTTCTGACTCTGTGATTCCTACGCTCTTGATGGCTAGGAAGTTGACTTCAAGGAAGATATATCATCATACGTGGAAATCGTATATTTCATGGTGTGAATCACTGAAGGTGCACCTCTCGTTTGTTTTCGATAGCTAGGGTCTTGGCCTTTCTGCAGAAAGGAGTTCAACAGCGGTTCGCTTTGGGCACTATCAAAGGCCAAGTGTCGGCTTTGGCTATATATTTCCAACGCCTGTTAGCTACGCATGCTTTGGTTCGTACCTTTATACAGGGAGTGCACCATATGGCTCCTCCGATAAGGTCACCGCTAACGCCGTGGGATCTCAATTTGGTATGATCTGTCTGTAAAAGCCTCCTTTTGAGAACATTCGGGAGATTTCTATGCTTTCATTGTCCCAGAAGGTTCCTGGTGTCCATCACTGTCCTGCCGTTCACCTTATCTATTGATAAACAGAGATAAAGTGGTGCTTTGACCTAATCAGTCGTTTCTTCCTAAGGTTGTTTCTGATTTTCATCCGAATGAAGACATTGTGTTGCCTTCACTTTGCCCTAAGCCCAAACATTCTAAGGAATTTGCGTTGCATTCTTTGGATGTGGTTCAAGCGATCATGGTCTATCTGGAGACCACTGAGTCTTTTAGAAAATCAGATGCTCTTTTTATCCTTACTGAAGGATCTCGTAAGGGATTGGCTGTGTCTGCGACGACCATATCCAGATGGATCCAGCAGATGGTAGTTCAAGCTTATTCACTAAAGGGTCAGGTTCCTCCTTTCCTGGTGAAGGCGCATTCTACGAGAGCGCTGAGTGCCTCTTGGGCTTTTCGCCATCAGGCATTGGTGCTGCAAGTTTGCAAGGCGGCAACTTGGTCGTCTGTGTATACGTTTACAAAATTCTACAAAGTAGATCTGTTGGCATCTTCAGATGCTTCCTTTGGCCGCAAGGTTTTGCAGGCTGCTGTTTAAAGAGAACTGTTTATTTTTTTGTTTCTCTTTGAGGGTGTATTGTGTTTTCAGGGTGAGCTCCAGTTGTTTCTGGTTGAGCTCCATGTTACCTGGTTGGCTAAGTTTAGCCTTTGGGGAGTTACGTTTCCGTTTGCGTTGTCTTCCCACCCCTCATGAATATACTGCTTTGGGACATCCCTATAGTCTCTGACTAGATGGAGCTGCGTCTGTCGATGAACGATAGAGAAAACTGGATTTTTGTAAGAACTTACCGCAAAATATTTTCTCTGAAGTTCATTGGTAGACGCAGCACCCGCCCCTCTACTTCTGAGTGAATGTGTTTTTTTTTCTATTTCAAACACTGCTGGCAGCTAAACTGATTGATGATAGCAGGGTGTGTGGGCTTATGCCTACAGGAACAGCCCCCATGGGTGTGGTTAAGCCTTTTTCCTGCCTAGTGCCTATTCCTGATAGGAGAAGCATGACCCTATATACTCTGACTAGATGGAGCTGGGTCTGTCGATGAACTTCAGAGAAAAGGATTTTACGGTAAGTTCTTAAAAAAATCCAGTTTTTCCCCTTTGCGACCGACCACAATAAGACTTTATAAGTCAAAATTTAAAAAAGCACCTTTGCATGAGCATAAAAACAAACCTTGCAGCAGAGAACTAGGAATGTGCAACTGTGTGTGTTACTGGTTCTCAGACCCTCTGTGAATGAGAAAAATTAGTCTGCGTTATTGTCATGTTAACTGACTGTGCTAAACTTGGCCTGGGTGTGAAAACTTTGGTCACATAAAGGTTAAATTGGAAGTAAACCCACCTCCCTTTGCTCTTGCTAGTGTCAACACCTTCACCTGGTCTCTTTCTAGGTGTGGGATCTTAAAGTGTTACTAAACCTAGGACCCTGCATTCCCTATATTTGGTCTCCCACAGTACACAGAGCATGTAAATGCAATGGTTTTAGTAAATATAAACTGCTAAATACCTTTTCTCATCAGCAGTTATATGACTTCTATCAGTGTCTGGTTAAAGCTTGTAGAGGAGTTTTCATTCTCCCCTGACTGTCCTATGAGGCTGCAGGGCCCCTGACCCTCTGTTTGGACAGTGCTGATTGGCCCTGTGCCAATCACATGCACCCTCCCAAGAAAAAAAATAATACACACTAAACTGAACATGTGCAGTGCAAATACAGCGCAAAGATAAGTGAAAAAACTAATAGCAATATTAAAATGTTTAAAATTTCTAGAATGCAGCTGTTCATAAATTGTGGTGACCCAAAATTCACAAATGCAAGAAAAATATATCACAGCGCAAACAATAGTGAATCATGTATAATAATTAGGTAATTGCGTTCTACTCAAAAACTCATAAAGTGCACCGTGCAATTATGTGCAAAAATGGGGCTGGAGTGTAGAAACCATGTAAACATATACTATGTAAATAAAGTGCCAGTCCAGATATAATAGTTCTTTAAGATCTCAGTAGATGATAAGGTATACACAGTCCCAAAAAATGTCCCACGAAAGTGCTGGAGTGCCAGGAAGAAAGTGCACAAACATGCAATCTTTTGTGGTGCAGTGAGCAAGTGCCGGTCCTCCCCCTTTGGTTGTTCACTTACCGGACAATGGTGACCCCTATGCTGTATAGCTATAGAGATCGACAGGGCTTATGTCCTAGTAAGGAACCGGCTATCACAACTCCTCCAAGGCGAATGTATCTCCACAGATGTAAATGCCCCGATACATGTATTGGAGAAAAGGATGCTCACATAGTGTAAATCCGATATAAGGTTTTTATTGTGCAAATAGTAGAAATAAACTCACATTTCGTTGCTATATTAAAGGCATATATGATAAGGACGAGAATTTTATCAGTTGTGGGTTTAGCAACACTTTAAGCCATCTTATTTGGCCAGGTTACTCTCATGCATGCACAAGAGATTTTATTCTGGCACTGAGGTATGCCGAGAATGTATACTGAGCTGCATATGCACAGATCAGTGTACATTCTAAAGGAGATTGTGAACAGGCAGGTTTGTTTAATTGCAAAGAGACATATCATATCACTTCTGCAATAAGGAGTCTGCCTCCAAGATGTGTGTACTTTACTAATTATGTTTAACATGATGATTGTCTCATCCCTTGTCTGTATTTTTTTTTTTAAGTTTACTTATGAGGGGAAAGAGCCTTTTGGGCCTTTGAAGTCATTTTAAACCTTTTTTTTTTTTCTTTAAAAAAGCAAACATGTCATACTTACCTGCTCTGTGCAAAAGCAGCCCCTATCCTCCTCTTCTCAGGTACCCAGCCTGCGATCTGGGCTCCTCCCTCCTGCCAAGCTGCCATCGTGTGTGCCCGCTCCTGAGCCAGCTCTCTGTGTCCATTGACACACAAAGTGTAGCTCAGGCCCTGCCCCCACTCTCTCTCATTACTGGCTGTGACTGACAGCAGCAGAAGCCCATTGCTCTCGCTGCTGCCTCTCTGTCCAATGGGGAGACAAATAGCTGCTGCTCTCGTTCACACTGCTGGATTGAGATTAGGTTCAGGTAAGTATTTGGGGGGGAGGGGGTCTGCATGCGTAAGGTTTTACCTTATTGCATAGAAGGCATTATGGTTTAAAAAAAAAAAAAAACTTCTGCCTTTAGAACTGTTTTAATTCTTGGAAGTCCAAATGGTTAGCATGTCGACTTTTCTAATAAGAAATATGAACAATGTCACAGGGTTAGAGTAAGGTAGGCCAGTTAATGGGGAAATCCCATTGTGCTATTGCATTCTGCTAGTGGCAGGTTTCCCAGCTGTCAGAATACAGTACATTGCTATATCTGTCGGCAGTGGGCGAACCAAAAAAAAACCTCAGGCTGTTCGTACTGAAGTTGATTAACAGTTCAGTTCTAGTACAACCAGCCTGCCTGCCTGATGAATTGAAATTCGACTGGTTCCTGCTGAAGTGGCTGAAATTCGATCCATCTATGGCCGCCCTAAAGTGTCACTAAACCCACATTATAAAAAATATCAATAAATGCTGTTCATACTCACTCAGTCACTATGAGATTTGTTTTTTGTATTCTGCAAAAAAACTGGTTGATCCTGCTGCTCTCTATCTTCACATTCTGTTCATGTCCCCAATTCATCTAGGGATTTTGCAGCTGTGATGGCAACTTTGCACATGCTCAGTATTCAGTGAGTTTCTTCCTCCCTATCACATCTGAGCAGCCGATGTGACTATAGGTTCACACATGTGGGGCATATACACAGTGGTAAATGACAACATACTTCACTCCCTCTTTCATGCTCACTAACCAGCTAAACATAATTGGGGTAGGATATTACATGTAGATTAATGGAGGCTTCCCCTCCCTCCTATTTTATGATACAGGCTGGAGGGAAGTGTTATTTCTAAAAAATAATAAAGATTTGATTTTGAATATACACTATATTATATGTATATTATATTATATAATATTAATGTATTGGGACGCCTGCCTTTACTCGCACACAAACTTTAATGGCATCCCAGTCTTAGTCTGTAGGGTTCAATATTGAATTGGCCCACCCTTTGCAGCTTTAACAGCTTCAACTCTTCTGGGAAGGCTGTCCACAAGGTTTAGTAAAGTGTCTATGGGAATGTTTGACCTTCCAGAAGCGCATTTGTGAGGTCTGATGTTGGAAAAGAAGGCCTGGCTCGCAGTCTCCGCTCAAATTCAGGACTCTGTGAAGGCCAGTCTCATTCCTCCACCCCAAACTCGCTCACCCCTTTTATGGACCATGCGTTGTGAACTTTTCCAAATCATTTGGTGGAGGGGGGATTATTGTTTGGTTTGTTTTTCAGGGGTTGGGCTTGGCCCCTTAGTTCCAGTGAAGGGAACTCAACTCTTAAGGCGTCAGCATACCAAGACATTTCTGGACAATTTCATGCTCCCAACTTTGTTGGAACAGTTTGTGGAAGGCCCCTTCCTTTTCCAACAATACTGCGCACCTATGCACAAAGCAAGGTCCATAGAGACATGGATAAGCGAGTTTGAGGTGGAGGAACTTGACTGGCCTGCACAGAGTTCCTTTGGGATGAATTATAGCGGAGACTGGGAGCCAGGCCCTCTCGTCCACATCAGTGCCTGACCTCACAAATGAGCTTCTGGAAGAATGGTCAAACATTCCCATAGACACACTCCTAAACCTCGTGGACAGCCTTCCCAGAAGAGTTGAAGCTGTTATAGCTGTAAAAGGTGGGACAACTCAATATTGAACCCTACGGACTAAGACTGGGATGCCATTAAAGTTTATGTGCATGTAAATATTTTTGACAATATAGTGCATATCAGCCTGACGTTTAGCTTTAAAGTGGACAACACCAGACTTCTTCCTTGGTTTGAGTGTAAGGCTCGGTTCACACTTGTGCGATGCGGGAAGGCTGCAAATTCGCAGCCTGTTCCCGCATCCGCACATCTGGCAGTTCACACTGCTATATTCGATACACAGGGGGTGTCAATTAAAAGTTAACGACACCCCCAGTTTGATCGCATATCGCAGTGCGATCTCACAGTTCGCACAGGATTGGATCGCACAAGTATGAACCACTGTGCGATCCGAGCCTGATGCGGCTGAAAAAAAGGGTCCTGTGCGGATACAGTGCGAATTCAGCCATACAAAGTGTGTGGCTGAATTCGCATCCGCACATGAGATCGCATGTAATGAAGGAGCAGTGCACTCCGAATTACATGCGATCTCCGAAGCCTCAAAAATATGAACCGGCACTAAAACAGTCGAGGATCTCTTTTCTATGCTTCTGTTAGGAATCTTTCTGTCCCAAAGACACAAACTGAAATAAAAGGAACCTTCTAGAGAGGGGAGGAATAGCCCAACTTTGACAGTTTTCACCCTACGGACTAAGACTGGGATGCCATTAAAGTTCAGGGGCGTGTAAAGGCAAGTCCCGTTACTTTTGGTAATATAGTGTATATTTGTATGACAATTTAAAACAGTTTATAGATATTAACTATTTATTTTTACTCTGTATTCCAAAGGCTGCTTTGTTTTGAACATGTGACCAGCAGCAGAGGAATAGAAGCTCCTCCTGCCTATGTTTCCCTGCAGACAGGCTGGGAAATATCTGGGTCATGTGACAGCTGTATATCGATTAGGAAAAAGGTACTTAGGTGATTTTTTTTAACCACTTGCCGCCCTCCCACCGTCAAATGACGGAGGAGCGGTGCGGCTCTCGTTCTGGGAGGACATCATATGACAGCGCCCCAGAATGGCCGCTCTCACTCGCCCAGCCCGGAGATTGTGGCTGTGTGATGTTCCTAGGACACGGCGCGACCCTGATCTTGGTAAAGAGCCAATGACGTGCTCTTTACCCATGTGATCGGAAGTGCCGTTTATTGGTGCTCCTCGCCTCACGCTGTCAGAGTGTGTGGCGAGGAGAGACGATCAGCGGCTCCTCCTCAAAGGGGAGTCTAGGACAGGTAATCAGGGCACTGATTATCAGTGCCCTGATAACAGTGAAGTAAAACAATGCATAAGTCACGCCAACCAATGCCCATCAGTGCCCATAGTGCTACCAGTCAGTGCCCATCAGTTCCTGCTCATCTGTGCTGCCCATCCGTGATGCCCGTCAGTGCCATCAGTGCTGCCCATCAGTGTTGTCCGTCAGTGCCACCTCTCAATGCCCATCAGTGCCTCCTATCAGTACTCATCTGTGCCACCTATCAGTGCCCATAAGTGCCACATCATCAGTGCCCATCAGTGCAGCCTATCGGTGCCCATCAGTGCCGCCTCATCAGCACACATCCGTGAATGAGAAAAATTACTTATTTTCAAAATGTACTTACATAAAATAACTTACATAAAAAAACTTTTTTTTTTTAAATGTTCTTCCTTTTTTCTTTTTTTTTTGTAAAAAATAAAAAACCCAGCGGAGATTAAATACCACCAAAATAAAGCTCTATTTGTGTGAAAGAAATGTAATTTGGGTACAGTGTAGCATGACTGTGCAATTGTCTTTCAAAGTGTGACAGCGCTGAAAGCTGGAAATTGGCCTGGGCAGGAACGGGGTGAAAGTGCCCTTTATTGAAGTGGTTAAATAAAATAATTAGAGTGCCATCATCCACATACAAAAATAGAAGGGACAATGTAAATTAAACAGTGTGTATTTAGTATAACGGTGAAGACAAAACTGATATTTTTGTTCCTGTAGATTAGTCACATTGATAAGTGGTGATCTTGCAAAAGTAGTTCCCTGTTGCGTCCTGTCTAGAACCTCACACTTCCTGCTTATACAGGGGGAGTCTCATTCTTCTTGCTGCACCATTTATAAAACCAATAAGAATACCTCCTGGTGATGGTGGGTAGGACTCAGCAGAAAACATTTCACCTTTGTATTCAGAGTAGCAATAGATTTGAATGGGTATGTGATCAATGATGTACAAGCACTTGTTTGCCTTCACATGACAAATGTCAGTGCAGGCGATGAAGAGTGAAAGTTTCAATTTGATTAGTTGCTTTGTGAAGCACAGGCTGTTCGAGGTCATCCTCTTTCCTTAGAACAAAAATTGCTTGATAAACAAAAACCTACATTTCTGACACTTTACCCTTTCCAATGCTACCATTGTGAAACCTAAAGATGTTTCATTTTCTTTTATGCCTTATGCATTGTCCTTCTAACTGGGTGTGTTGAATAATACTCCGGCAATCTATTGTTTGCTGTAAAAAGAAAGTGCATTAACGTTCATTGAGACTAATTGAAAACGATGGCTAGATGAAAATTGTGATGCTTCCATTCCATGTAGACATCTCTCCCCAGATTAAATTAATTGTGCCATTTTTCATCTGTATAAAAGCGATGATTACACAGTACGGCAGCCTAGGATGCAAGTGACAGCTTTGCATGTGCCATGCCATGGATGCGAATGTTTGCGTGTTACAGGAAGTGTAACATGGCCAAGACAACTGACAGGTGAAGACCTCAGGGATATGCATATACTTTATTTAGAGGGCTAAAATGTTTTTCAATTAGATCCGGAGCGTCAATAAAACAAAGAAGCTACCGTTGTAAGATTTGCATTGAGAATATAAGCGCGTGCATAATTTATGCATGAACTGCTCGACTAGTGCGGCGCTTTCTGAGTGTAAGTGCATTGCTACTGTACTGTTGACATTTAAAAATAGCACTGTTAAGTAGCTCTTGGCTATGAATGAGGCTGTGAATGTGAAAATGTTGCTAAGCTAACACACTGTTTTCTTTGGCCTGATTTTGCAGCTGAAAGCGTCTCCATTCCACCCCGCTTCTCTCCGCCGTGCTGCTGTACGTTTCTCATATCACGCATTTGCCTGCTTCCCGCAGATTCCCTCTCCTGGGATGTGTTGCTCTCTGTTTCCTATCATTATTTATTGGAGCACTCCCTGGCTTTCTGCCTCTCTTTCCCCTTCAGCAGATATTTATTTATTTTGTTTGTAATTCAGAGAATTCACACCACATTAAGCATTTTCATTACCTAAAATAATTAGGTGATGGGAGAGAAACGCGCTCTAATTTGCTGTCCTTAAATAAAATTAATGCTCCTGTGATGCTGGCTTTGGACATTTTTCTTCCCCAATTACATTCTGGCCTCCCATCTATTATCTGTCCTGATATACGACTCAATTACTGGCGGCAAACTGCGGGCAGAGACAGTTATGCCGTAACACTGGGAGGAAGATGCAGGATGATGGACAGAGATGGGGACAGAGGGGAGAAGACAAGAGGTGTTCACTAGCAGAACCATTAGGCATGAACATCTTTTGTATTCTTTAAGGCCTAGGAGAGCCTTTATCAACCTTTTCAACACACAGGGACCCTTGAAATAACTTTCCGTAGTCAGGGAACCCCTGCTGAAAATGATTATATCTACAGCTCATGATACATTAGTGTGATGGTCAATGGGAAGAATGTAACTTGTGTGGAAATAGGGAAGGGTTACCCCATTAAAGAAAGCTAAAAAGATCAATGGTGTCATTGAGAACCTATCTGAGAGGCAGAAATTGTTTAAGGAACCTAAGAGTTCCATGGAACCCTGGTTTAAAAGCTCAGGCCTAGGGTTTACTTTAGTGTTTAGCACAATAGTTTGTCTGTTAACTAACGTGAAACCAGATAAAATATGGGTGCGATGAGGTCCAACCACAAGCAGTGGGAGAGCCCCAAATGCACCAATAAAATTAATGGGATGGTAAGGAGGGTCACTAATTTGGTGAGTCTAGGTTCAAAAGGAACAACACATTTCAAATAAAGATAACGTCCATTTTTATTAATAATCAATAAAAGACAGCAAAAATAGCATTAAAAGTTCAGACTGATAATAGTCTAAATCTAGCATGACTGATAATACATCATACATGTAACTATTTTAGTCACAACCGGATAGGGACAGCACTGACGCGTTTCGCAATATAGCTTTTTCAAAGACCCCTTTTGACATCCCAGGTGGACAAGTTACAAAGAGTTTTATTTGTGTGAAGCTGTAGACTCGGGGCGCCGGCCACTCAGTCGGCGCCGTGGGTAGCCCAAGGGAACCGCCCAGGTGAAGGTACCCCAAGTGAACCAAAAGGGCCGACAAGGGGACCAAGACTAGGAGGGGTGTCGAGTCCAGTACCCTCAGGCCAGTTAAGATTAAACTGATACGGACCAGGCAAAAAGCGCCTAGATTATCGCCCAGTGTGCTGCATAGCCCCCATCTTAGTAGATAATCGGTATGAGCAGCCTATAGGGCAATAAAGCAATGTCCGCCTAAGAGGGGAGAAGAGACAGCCGCTATAAACCCTTACATATACCCAGTGAAGTGACTGGGTATATCCAGAGAAGAAACAACCCCTCCTACATAGGTTGTACCTGTTCATCTAAAGCCTACTGTCCCCTACAGCCAATTCAAAATGCAGAATTTACACAGGATCTCTCAGCTCTGAAAAGCAGAGGGTGGAGAGCTGAAGTTACATCAGTAAGGAGAGCTCTGAGTGCTGATTGGAGGGAAGAGACCCCCCCCCCCCCCCTCCACACTGCACACAGGAATAGAGTTGAGATTGTCAATCTATTGGAGCTCCCTCCCCATCATAATTTTTCTCTTGGTGTCAGAAAAACGTGTCAAAAGTGACTCATGCTGATATCAGAGGACAGAAATGACACTTAGTGCTTTGGATTGAGACAAGTACGCTATAGAGGGATTTGCTTTGTTCAGTTTTCAAGTCTGAGGTTTACAACCATTTTAAGATTTGACCAGATCATTTACAATTACAACAGTTTGGATGGTTCTGTAAAGTGTGTACTTTGGTTTAGCATCATATCTTGTCTCATCTGTTCTATTAGGAGCCAGCTAAAGATCTTGTGTTAACTATGCATCCATCTCAGGGCCGACTCACACCAGAAAATTATGTTGGAAAGGCACGTTCCACGCACAGTTCTCGCAATGTTGTTCGAACACGCTGCCCTTGCAATCTGTATTCAGGTGCCAATGTATTGTTAGCAGTACTCCAAATGCAGATGGCAAATGCAGTGCATTTGTGGGCACCAGATCGCATGGTTCCTCAGTACCAGGAGGTTTGGTGTAGTGCACTTTTAAAAGTAGTGCAGGGACTTATTTTTGTGTAGTCCAGTGCATTTTGCAAAACGCACCTATGTTTAAAATCTATAGTTTGGCTCTCTAAGAGGTGTCATTAGGTTAAATTAGCACCATTTATTGTAGAAAAGCAATCAGTTATCAAGCATAGCTTTTTTAAATAGTTCCTTAATTTGAGGCAGCAGAGCACACGTGCCAGGGCCTAGGAGTAGTCCGTTGTAGCTTCATAGGAGCTTATAAGGAGTTTGTTAGGTATAACCTGCCCCCTTCTACTAACTACTGCATTGTATAGATGGTGTCATCAGTGGATCCTAGGAACATAAAGACCTGTTCCACAGAAACATTGCAATATACTGTATGTGGGCATTGGCAAAGGAGCAGCTGCTGAATGCCTACTGTCAGTGCAATATCATTCACAGGCCACTTGTCTTACACTGTGTAAATTATAAGCTTGTGTGAGCCTAGGCCCACTTAAAGTTAAACAAAACCAAAGCAAATTCCCAGCTCAACTTACCAACCAGCCTTAAAGGTAAACTGTGCTTAGGCTATGGACAATTAAAGGAGTTGTAAATGCAGAAGGTTTTTTTTTTTTTATCTTAATGCATTCTGTGGGAAGCAGCCTCCCCTAATACTTATCTGAGCCACAACCCTGTCCAGCAATGTCCACGAGTCCCTCGGCCATCCTGGTTGGCTGAGACACAGCCGCGGCCCCATTGATTCCCGCTGCTGTCAATCAAGGAGAGAGGGTGGGGCGGGGCCAAACCGCAGCCCTGTGTATGAATGGACACACAGAGCTGCAGCTCAGCTCGGGTGCCCCCATAGCAAGCTGCTTGCTGTAGGGGCACTAAACAGGAGGGAGGGGCCAGGAGCAGTGACAAGGGACCAGAGAAGAGGAGGATCTGGGCTGTTTTGTGCTTTAAGTATTTAAAATAATTTGAGGATGAATTGCTCCATAGTGGATACAGAGGTCATTGAATATTTGTTTTAAACTTAATTTACTGCTTGTTAAAAGGGGAACTTTACCCAGCTATGAGAAAACGAAATGTCAGCAGCTACAAATACTGTTGCTGCTGACCCCCCGATTTTGTAACAGCCTGAGAGGGAGGAAAAGAATAAGCAGATGCAAATAATTGTGTCCATAGACTTTACCAACCTTTCAGGAATCTGTAATGCCACATTTTTAGCACAGAGCAGGCCTGTTTCTGAGCAGGGGTCCTGCAAGTAAGGTCTCTTGGTTGAACAGTTGTAACAAATACTGTACTCCTGTTTGGTGTCAGCCTGCTGCTGTGGGTACCACTTTCAATGGGGGTTATTGAACCTCTACCCTTGGGACCTGCAGAGCAGCTCGGTGCATATTCAGAATGCTACTATTGTGTTTGGGAGGGAAATGCACAGTTTCCTTTCAGCCTTTCCTTTTAAACACTAGACTGATTCTGACAGCCCATGTTGGCGGTGTGCTGGGCTGATAATTAGTATCAGCACTGGACAGCTCCTCACTGGGTTACACTTCAAATGAACCTTAAACTTGGATGCAGGTTTGTAATGAATTTTTCTGTGTCTCATTGCTTGCCAGTGCAGTCTTTGGCATCATAGCAGCAAATGGTCCAGGTAGAATTACTTGCTCTACTATTTGCAGGTTTTCACTAGCAATACATTAATTATAGCGATACTGATTCAAGCATGGCACAGAGTTTTGTTGGGATGTAACTTGGTGGGCCAGATCACCACCTAATGAGATTGCTTTGGGTGTCATCATTTGTACTTGCAACCATGCTGTTTGAGTAAATTATGGAAAAACTAAGAATAGTCAGATGACCAGATTTATATTTAAAGGGTAAATCCACTTTCGTGGGGAAAAAAATGGCAAATAAAGAAAAAACAATATAGTGTATACAATTGGGACACAAATCATATTGTAATTGAATGTTATTAAAAATGACCTTTCCTTTCCAATCTGCAGCTGTCGTAATTTTCTGAAAATGCAATGCAATATGGCTTCCTGGAGCTGCTCTGTACACAGAATGTATACTGACCACACCCCAGAAACATAATTTCCTGTTTGTGTGATTGGCTCACTGATTTTCCTAGAAGTCTGCACTAAGATACAAGTCAGATTTCAGGCATCCCCTGCAACAAAAATTACATTTTTGGTGAGATACTCCCAATAGGAACACGTCTAAAGGGATGCAGACCCAGCAGCTTTCCTCATTAGAGCCCTGCAGCTGCCACAGCTGACAGATAATTATGAAACCACTCCCATTAGACCCACTCAGCACAGAGGAACAAACAATGATTTCTTCAGAATACCAAAAGGTAGGAATCTGCAACAAAGTTTGTTAAAATCCTTGCAATGTACATAAATCGCCCAGAGGGGAATGTTTTTTTCTCAACAAAAGTGGAGTTACTCTTTAATTTCCATATAAGAGGTAGGTGAAAGTGGTAAATGACTATCAAGGCTGGACTTGTATTTGTTATATATATATATATATATATATATATCTCAGTCTTTATCTACCCTGATGATTTATCAGTTTTAGAAATACATTATTGCATGCGCTATTACCAAAAAAACTGTTACTTGAAAGCCTTTGTAACCCCAAGATTTCATATTCCTGATAAGTGCCTGCTGTACTATGTACTTGTATGAGAAAGTATCCTGTTCTCTTTGTATTGCTTCCTTTATGTGAAATCCCTGGTTTTCCTGCCAGTCCCTATGCTTTCCTATTAAAAACTGACCACACTAAGCAGGAGAGCACACCATCGTCAGTTCTCTAGCTATGCTGGGAACTCAGCCAGCTCTCCTCCAATGATCACATTTGTCTTGACACACCCCACTACACAGCCATTCGCTGGCATGCTCAGTGTGCTGCTGCTTCTACTCTCCCCCCCCCCCCCCAACTCTTATTCAGCTGAGAACAGAGGGATGTGATCATTTATAAAAAGGGAAAAAAAGTATTTATAATGTTTTTTTCCTTTTTTTATAGCTATACAAAAATGTCTTGCCTTTCATTTATATTTTAAACTGAATAGGTTGTTTTATAAGGTGATCATTTGCAATCACAGAAAGTATGAAAATCTATGTTGGATTGCTTTTCCTAAAACTGGAAAACTAAAATAGCCAAAACAAATTGTGAATGAACTGAAGAATATGCCTGAAATTAGAAAAAGAGTGATACAATGTGTGTGTTGAGTTGGGTTCACTGCAGCCCTCATAGCCCTAGTGCTACAAGTGCAAAGGAAATCTGCATTAGAGCTCCCTTAATGGCTTTCATATCAATGCAGACACAATGCCATTCCACAATAGGGTAAAAGTGCATAAAATGATGAGTACTTTTTTCTTTAATGCTTGGCTTGCATGTGAATGGAGCCATAGGCTGTACTTGGCACAAACCCATTATTTCCAAAAGGTAATTTGGGCCACAGCAGGCTTTCTTTATATTTCTTTGGCTTTTCTTTATATTTCATTCATAAGTAAACATGCAAACCTCAAATCACACAGTCGGTAAAATACAGTTAGGCCCCTTTCACACGGGCGATCCGTTCCGCCTGTCAGTTTTTTAGGTGGACCTAATCGGATGCTCCATGCATCCCTATGGGGCAGCGGATGTCAGCAGAGACATCTCCGCTGACACCCGCTGCTATCCGATTCCGATCCTGTCCGTGAAATCCGGACGGACGGAAACCCTATTTTCCATCCCTCTGGAGGATCAGATCGGATTGGATGAGAACGGACAGGCGGTCCGTTCTCATCCAATCTCCCCATAGAGGACAGCGGGGATCTGACAGCTGCATCTCTGCACACAGAACGGAGGCAGAGCTGTCTTCCTCCTGCTCAGCGGGGATCGGTGGATCGATCCCCCCGCTGAGCAGAACGGACTCCGTCGGGCGGTGCACCCGTGTGAAAAGGGCCTTACAAGTGTTTTTTTTATTTATGGATCTGAATGCAGCTGCATTGTTTTCAATAGAGAAATTTGCACTACAGTGCAGATCTGTAACACGAAATCCAAAAATCTGCTTCTGAGGACATACAGTGGATATAAAAAGTCTATACCCCCCTGTTAAAATGTCAGGTTGATGAGACAAAGATAAATTATTTCAAAACTTTTTCCACCTTTAATGTGACTTATAAACTGTGCAACCCAATTAAACAACAAACTGAAATCTTTTAGGTGGAGGGAAGTAAAAAAAAAAAAAAAAAAAATAATATGGTTGCATAAGTGTGCACACCCTTTAACCGGTTCTGGACCACCCGCCACAGATTTACTGCGCAGGCAGCCCCTCCTGCGTGAACTGACGTAACTGTATCTCAGTCGCGCTCCTGCAGTTAAGGGGTGAGCACGCACCACGGGTGGCACACTCCCACCCCCACTTGGCAGTGCGGACTCCGATGCACAGGGCCGGCGCCTCCGATTGCCGCCTGACACCCTGCGATTGCTCCCCGCTGAGAGAGAAGGATGGTCAGCTGTTGTAAACACAGCTGACCGTTCTTCTCTCTGGAATGATCACAGAGCTCCTGTGATCCTGCTTTATAGGATCGCATGTCTCTATGGTAATTTCAAAAGCCCAACCCCCCCACAGTTAGTAAACACTCCCCTAGGCTTACATTTAACCCCTTGATCACCCACTATATTAACCCCTTCCCTGCCAATGTCATTATTACAGTAACTGCATATTTTAGCACTGATTACTGTAGTAATATCACTGGTCCTCCCAAAAGTGTCAAAAATGTCACTTAGGGATCCGATCTGTCCGCCACAATGTCGCAGTCCCGCTAAAAATCGCAGATCGCTGCCATTACTAGTAAAAAGAAATCCAAAACAATAAAAATGACATAAATCTTTCCCAGTAGATAGTAGACACAATAACCTTTGCACAAGCCAATCAAAATATGCTTTTTGCGATTTTTTTTTTTTTTTTTTTTTACCAAAAATATGTAGCAGCAAACAAATTGGCACAAAATGTTAAAAAAAATTGATTTTCACCTTTTTTTTTTTTTTTGGGAATGTCATATAGCAGAATGTGGAAAATATTGTTTTTTTTTTTTTTCAGAATCGTCGCTCTTTTTTTGTTTATAGCGCAAAAAATAAAAATCGCACAGGTGATCAAATACCACTGAAAGAAAGCTCTATTTGTGGGGAAAAAAGGACATCAGTTTTATTTAGGTTCAGCGTCGCAAGACCGGGCAAATGTCCGTTAAAATAACTCAGTACCGAATCGCATTTCAGTGCCAAAAGTAGTAACCCCCGAGCCACACTCGGGGTACCGCTAGGAAGATCACTGGATCCTGGTAAAGGGGTTACTTACCTTGTCACCGGAATCCCGGCGGTTTGCGGCAGCGGAGCTTCCTCCCGATCCTCTGTGAGCCCACGGCTTCTGTTTTCTGCGATGTGACATTCGCAGGGGGGTGGAACTGGCGGCAAATTCAAATGTAAAACACACCAAACACACTCATACAATGCAAAATAAAATATAGTCACATTAGTTTGCCCCCCAGTGCCCTTTCCTGCAGTTTTACTGTACTTTTTATATATATTTACGTATATATGTGTGTACGTATGTGTGTGTGTGTGTGTGTGTGTGTGTGTGTGTGTGTGTGTGTGTGTGTGTATATATATATATACAGTGGGTACGGAAAGTATTCAGACACCCTTAAATTTTTCACTCTTTGTTATATTGCAGCCATTTGCTAAAATCATTTAAGTTCATTCTTCTTCCTCATGAATGTACACATAGCACCCCATACTGACAGAAAAACACAGAATTGATGACATTGTTGCAGATTTATTAAAAAAGAAAAACTGAAATATCACATGGTCCTAAGTATTCAGACCCTTTGCTGTGACACTCATATATTTAACTCAGGTGCTTTCCATTTCTTCTGATCATCCTTGAGATGGTTCTACACCTTCATTTGAGTCCAGCTGTGTTTGATTATACTGATTGGACTTGATTAGGAAAGCCACACACCTGTCTATATAAGACCTTCCAGATCACAATGCATGTCAGAGCAAATGAGAATCATGAGGTCAAAGGAACTGCCTGAAGAGCTCAGAGACAGAATTGTGGCAAGGCACAGATCTGGCCAAGGTTACAAAAAGATTTCTGCTGCACTTAAGGTTCCTAAGAGCACAGTGGCCTCCATAATCCTCAAATGGAAGACGTTTGGGATGACCAGAACCCTTCCTAGAGCTGGCCGTCCGGCCAAACTGAGCTATCGGGGGAGAAGAGCCTTGGTGAGAGAGGTAAAGAAGAACCCAAAGATCACTGTGGCTGAGCTCCAGAGATGCAGTCAGGAGATGGGAGAAAGTTGTAGAAAGTCAACCATCACTGCAGCCCTCCACCAGTCGGGGCTTTATGGCAGAGTGGCCCGACGGAAGCCTCTCCTCAGTGTAAGACACATGAAAGCCCGCATGGAGTTTGCTAAAAAACACCTGAAGGACTCCAAGATGGTGAGAAATAAGATTCTCTGGTCTGATGAGACCAAAATAGAACTTTTTGGCCTTAATTCTAAGCGGTATGTGTGGAGAAAACCAGGCACTGCTCATCACCTGTCCAATACAGTCCCAACAGTGAAGCATGGTGGTGGCAGCATCATGCTGTGGGGGTGTTTTTCAGCTGCAGGGACAGGACGACTGGTTGCAATCGAGGGAAAGATGAATGCGGCCAAGTACAGGGATATCCTGGACAAAAACCTTCTCCAGAGTGCTCTGGACCTCAGACTGGGCCGAAGGTTTACCTTTCAACAAGACAATGACCCTAAGCACACAGCTAAATTAACGAAGGAGTGGCTTCACAACAACTCCGTGACTGTTCTTGAATGGCCCAGCCAGAGCCCTGACTTAAACCCAATTGAGCATCTCTGGAGAGACCTAAAAATGGCTGTCCACCAACGTTTACCATCCAACCTGACAGAACTGGAGAGGATCTGCAAGGAGGAATGGCAGAGGATCCCCAAATCCAGGTGTGAAAGACTTGTTGCATCTTTCCCAAAAAGACTCCTGGCTGTATTAGATCAAAAGGGGGCTTTTACTAAATACTGAGCAAAGGGTCTGAATACTTAGGACCATGTGATATTTCAGTTTTTCTTTTTTAATAAATCTGCAACAATGTCAACAATTCTGTGTTTTTCTGTCAGTATGGGGTGCTATGTGTACATTCATGAGGAAGAAGAATGAACCTAAATGATTTTAGCAAATGGCTGCAATATAACAAAGAGTGAAAAATTTAAGGGGGTCTGAATACTTTCCGTACCCACTGTATATATACACATACGTATGTGTGTGTATATATATATATATATATATATATATATATATACAGTATATATATATATATACATACATACATACTTTAACTTTAAAAATCATATGTAAATAGTTGGTTTGGGCTGCTCATTCTTAAGAATTACATGCAAAATAATGGTACTGCTTTCAGAAAGAAAGAATCATACCGCCAGGGAGGTTAAGGGGGAAAATCCTTGCGGGCCAGAAGTGGTTAACTAATACTTTGTTGAAGCACCTTTTGATTTTATTACAGCACTCAGTCTTTTTGGGTATGAGTCTATCAGTATGGCACATCTTGACTTGGCATCTTGCCCGCTATTTTTTGGGGGAAAAAACGCTCCAAATCTGTCAGATTGCGAGGGCATCCCCTGTGCACAGCCCTCTTTAGATAACCCCACAGATTTTCATTTGGATTCAGGTCTGGGCTCTGGCTGGGCCATTCCAAAACTTTATTATGGTGAAGCCATTCCTTTGTTGATTTGGATGTATGCTCTGGGTCCTTGTCATGCTGAAAGATAAAGTTCCTCTTCATGTTCAGCTTTCTAGCAGAAATTTGAAGGTTTTGTGCCAATATTGACCGGTATTTGGAACTGTTCATAATTCCCTCTACCTTGACTAAGGCCCCTGTTCCAGCTGAAGAAAAACAGCCCCAAAGCATGATGCTGCCACCAGCATGCTTCACTGTGGGTATGGTGTTCTTTTGGTGATGTGCAGTGTTATTTTTGCGCCAAACTTATCTTTTGGAATTATGGCCAAAAAGTTCAACCTTGGACCATAACACATTTTCCCACATGCTTTTGGGAGACTTCAGATGTGTTTTTGCAAAATTTAGCCGGGCTTGGATGTTTTTGTAAGTAAGAAAAGGCTTTCGTCTTGCCACTCTACCCCATAGCCCAGACATATGAAGAATTAGGGAGATTGTTGTCACATGTACCACACAGCCAGTACTTGCCAGATATTCCTGCAGCTCCTTTAATGTTGCTGTAGGCCTCTTGGCAGCCTCCCTGACCAGTTTTCTTCTCGTCTTTTCATCAATTTTGAAGTGACGTCCAGTTCTTGGTAATGTCACTGTTGTGCCATATTTTCTCCACTTGATGATGACTGTCTTCACTGTATTCCATGGTATATCTAATGCCTTGGAAATTATTTTGTACCTTTCTCCTGACTGATACCTTTTAATAATGAGATCCCTCTGTATCTTTGGTAGCTCGGTGCGGACCATGGCTTTTGCCGCAGGATGCGACTAAGAAAATGTCAGGAAAGACCTACTAGAACAGCTGAACTTTAGTTGGGGTTAACCAGATGCACTTTAAATGGTGGCAGGTGTATACTGACTCCTATTTAACATGAGTTTAATGTGATTGCTTAATTCTGAACACAGTTCCATCCCCAGTTATAAGTGGGTGTGCACACTTATGCAAGCACATTGTTTTAGTTTTTTAATTTTACCCCCCCCCCCCCCAAAAGGTTTTTGTTTGTTTTTCAATAAAGTTGTACAGTTTACGGGTCACATTAACGGTGTAAAAATTTCTGAAATGCTTTATCTTTAACATCACTGAAACCTGACATTTTAACAGGGGTGTGTAGACTTTGTATATTCACTGTATATATACATGTATGCCACATGCAGGTCTTGGGAAAAAAAAAAATAACAGGACAATTTTATGCACAAGTATTTACTGATCATTATGCGGGGATGTATGTGCTAGAAAAAAAGTGTAATAAGATCAGTGAAATTTCATGCAGTCTATATAATCTAATTACTATCTGTGCATGCTGAAAGAATGGTCATCAGAACTGTAAAGTGGTCTGGAGGTGGTACGCTATTGAAATCCAACCTTTTACACTGAGACCTGCTGTGCACCATAAATAAAGCCCCCATGCATTTGCACAATGTTCAGCACTGTGTACACCTTCCAGGTCAGATAGCTGCTCCCCAGTGAGTTTTTTTTTTACCCCAGTGGCTACTCTTGCTGAATTCTAACTTACCTTCAACTGAATGCAGAAACTATGTGCACGCCTATTACAAAATGGTCCAAACTTACAGCTCAAGGAATATAACCACGTTATGGTAGTGTTGCATTATCTCATTACACCCCCCACTTTATTTTCCTTCTCACCTCATCTTTCCTCCTATTCAGTGTTGTATATGTAACATAAACAAGCTTTTCAAGCCTCTTGCCCACCGCGTGAAAGCGTTTGTCAGTGTGACATGCTGTGCATGATTGGAGAATCCATAGCAGATAATTGGCAGCCACTGCAATGGTTTTATTGGCTTAGACCATGCTGTAGATCAGTAGGCAACTATAGAGACCAAGGCAATAAATCTCATGACTGCAGTAAACCTGTTTTTATTGTTAAACTGAGCTGTCCATCAGTGACACATGGACTGACATACAAGACTCCTAAAACTGATATGTAGCAATGGAAATCCATGGCTATACGTTGCCCTGTAACGTGTTCCTGTTTCTTCTGGAAGGAAATAAGTACTGTCATATAGAGATGAGAAAATAATAAAAAATGTGCTCCTCCAACAGCTCCGTTGATCCACCATTGTGATCCTATTTTCTGAATTATAATCTTTCTTTTTCTATATTAAACCTTATTCAGGATATTACTCCAGTGCACCATTCATATTGCTTGTTTAATCCATATCAACATGGCTGCAGGCCATGGTACCTACTTTGTTGTTATCAGTTTTTATTTCCAGCATCGGGTCAGTAGATAAAAGCATTGGCCAGTTTAAAGTGGTTGTACACCTCTGACATGAAATATGAACCAAGCATATCCCTCTATAGTGTGTACTTGTCTCAGTCCAGAGCACTAAGGCCTCATGCACACTGGACATTGTTGACGCTGCTCTTAGTGGTGTCCGGCAGGTTTTTTGTGCCTCTAAACGCCACTGCATGTTAGCCTATGTGTCTATGCACATGTGGGCTGTTGGAGACTTTCAGAACTGGACAGCTGGATAACTCCCTACGAGGCTTCGGGAACACGCAGACACTTCTGACAACGAAGTAGAGTCAAAGCATGTTTGTTTATTTCATGAAATATCCCAAGCATATTTTCAATTTGAACAACAGAGAGATTGATTTCACAATAAGGGGTACGGTTTTAGTGTGACTCGCGATCACATGATACGTTTTGGCATACTACACAAGTTAGAATATTCCCATAACAATCAAGATGTTCTCATGTGAAACAATTTCTGCAGAGTCAGACATATCTGAACAAACAAGATGTTATGACTATGAATCAAGCGTAGTTGCATAAAAAATAGGGAAGAATATAAAAGCATGAAAACACCATTAACCCTTCATGGGCGTTTAGAAGTAGAAAAAAATCAGTGCCAGTGCCTCCAGGAGCAGTATTTTTTGGCAGAAATAAACCATTGACGCCTGTAAAAACTCGTAAACGCATGCTAAAACATGCCTAAGTGCTAGACATGTTTTAGAATTTGAGTTAGAGCTGCACGGTTCCGGATAAAATGAGAATCACAATTTTTTTGCTTAGACTAAAGATCACGATTCTCGGCGTAACATCATTGGGCAAACTTTACTGTTAAGTTTTTTTTTTTAATTAATAAAGTGTATTTTTTCCCAAAAAATTGCTTTTGAAAGACCTCTGCGCAAATACTATGTGACATAGAATATTTAATCAAACGCCATTTTATTCTCTAGAGTCTCTGCTAAAAAAAAAAAATATATATATATATATATAATCTTTGGGAGATATAAGTAATTTTCTAGCAAAAAAATACTGATTTTAACTTAGCAAGCAGCAAGTGTTAGAAAAATGTTAAACTGCCCTCACTTACAGACGGAAGTTCATTCCTTTAATCTAAAAGAACCAAATGATACAATGTTTCTTTTTATCTTAGCGCTAAGCAATGTTGAGGTCAATGTTGCCTGCTTTTTCTTTTTTTCGACAGCGCTGAGCAGAGAACGTCTCTGCACCTGCTACATGAATCGTGGAAATGCTGGATTAAGATTGTAAGGGGGGTTGAATCGAGATCATGTTTTTTAACAATTGATGGTGCAGCTCTAATTTGAGTGTTAATTCATTTCAATGGCTAGAAAAAATGATTATTCAGTCCAATTAAATGAATTAACGCCCAAGCACATGACGCTCCTAAGCACGTTACACTCATTTACAAGTGTCAAGTGTTTTTTTCTGACAAAACATCACTGACTGGAGAAAAGGCATCTAGAAGAGATATCTAAAACGTCCAGTGTGCATGAGTCCTAAGTGGCATTTCTATCTCATTCCTCTGCTATCTGCATGAGTTACTTGTGACAGGTTTTTGTGACACCAAGAAAAAAAGGTTGATAGGGTGCAGATCTCCAGCACACAGATTGTGATTGACAGCCTCAGCTCTGTTCTTGTGTACTGTGTGAAGGAGGGGGGTGTACCTTCTTCCCAGTCAGCTCCCAGAGCTCTCCTCACTGGGGTCTTCAGTGTTTAATTTTAGTTCCCTACCCCCTGCTTTCTGGAAGCTCAGGCAAACTTTATAAATTCTGGACTTTGAACGGCTGTAAAGAAGAGATGACTGCAGATAAACAGGTACAACTTATGAAGGAGGATTTGTTTCATCTCTGTGTAACATCTGAGGCTAGTCCCTTCACTGGGTATATGTAAGGGTTTACATCAACTTTACAAACTACCATTCTTATGCTTCTTGAAGGAATACAAGGATTGCTTGCACCTCTTGTTCCCCTCTAAGAGAAGTGCAGGGATCCCAGAAAAAGACAGTCTGCATTGAATAATCCATGAGATCCAATGACCTCTAATATGGCAAATTCACCTGCCTTGCCAAACAGTAATATTAAGGGGCAATATGCTTAATGCCCACCACTAGGTTTGACACTAATGAAAGGTCTAACTAATATGTGACCAGCAGTATACTGCATCGTAGCAGTTTGTGTAAGTTGAGCAATCTGGTCATTGTGTTCTTTGCTGCTTTTTTTTTTTTTACAATCCACAGCTTGTGTTGGGGGGTGCTTGTAGCACGCTAACCTGCTTATGAAAGCAGAGCTAGTCCAAGAATCTGAAAAGCTTATCAGTATTGAGAGGCGCTGTACAGAGTGGCCCCTGAGTACTATGTGCACAGTGTAGAGGCGTGGAGCCGGGACACTGCAGTCTACATATAGGCCAGCCAAGGTGACGGCTCTTACAGAGCTAATTATTAGAAGGGAGAAATAGTTTTAGTGAAGAGGCTACAGGAATACCTCATTATTTCTGACATTGTCTATCCAAGGATGCTTAAGGGAAGGAAGATCAGCATCTGATCCTTAATCCTGTATTATACCCGTCTACCTCAATTCAACACTTATTAGTGTGCCGTGATCTTCTCCGCACACAGAAGAAAGAGGGAGAGATTAACAGCAGCAGTTCTCTTTTGAGATGACTGAATACAGTTAACCATAAAAAATGAACAGGAGACATCGGGGCTCATTAATAAAACTTGGAAGAAAAAGGAAAAAAATGTTACCCATAGCATTTTTTTTTTTATATACTGTATATATTTTTTTTCAACCTGTAAAATGAAATGGAATGGTATTGGTTGCTATGAGTAACATTTCCCCGTCTACAACTCCACATACCTTTCCATTGCTTTTTATAGATGAGCCAAATTGCTATTCACTAATTGCATTTGTGATCTTAACCACTTGCCTACTGTGCACTTAAACACCCTTCCCATCCAGGCCAATTTTCAGCTTTCAGCGCTGTCACACTTTGACTGACAATTGCGCGGTCATGCTACACTGTACCCATTTGAAATTTTTATCATTTTTTTCACACAAATAGAGCTTTCTTTTGGTGGTATTTAATCATCTCTGGGTTTTTTATTTTTTACAAAAAAAAAGAATAAAGACAGAAAATTTTGAAAAAAAAAAAAAGTTTTTCTTATTTTCTGTGAGTAAATTTTGAAAATAAATTTTTCTCCTTCACTGAAGGGCGCTGATGAGGCGGCACTGATGGGCACTGATAGGCTGCACTGATGGGCACTGATGAGGTGGCACTTATGGGCACTGATGAGGTGGCACTTATGGGCACTGACAGAGGCGTAACTAGAGCCTTCAGGGCCCCGATGCAAGAAACCATGAAGGGCCCCCCCAGATCCCTGGCCGGGGCCCTTCCCTTCAAGCCCAGGGCTCTTCCCACTAATCCTGGGGCTCTTTACTCTCGTTGCATGGCCTTTTATTACGGTCCCGCAGCAGGATCCTTTCACAAGTTCTGCAGTGGGCTCCCTTCCTGCAATCTTTGGGCCTCCCCACAGTGGTGCAATGCCAGGGCCCGGTCGCAAGTGTGACTTTTGCAATCCTGGAAGTTCACCCACTGGTTTGCTACTGGGCCCCCTGGAGCATGGGGCCCGGTAGCAATCGCAACCCCTGCAACCCCTGTAGTTACGCCCCTGGGCACTGATGAGGAGGTACTAATATGCCGCAATGATGAGCACTGATAGGTGGCACTGATAGGTGGCACTGATAGGCGGCACTGATAGGCGGCACTGATGAGCACTGAGAGGTGGCACTGCTGGGCACTGAGGTGGCACTGCTGGGCACTGAGAGGCGGCACTGATGGGCACTGGCGGATGGCACTGATGGACACTGACGGGTGGCACTGATGAGCACTGATGGGCAGCACTGATGGGCAGCACCATCAGTGCCCACACTCAGTGCCCATAGTGCTGCCAGTCAGTGCTTATCAGTGCCTAGATGAGCAGGCACTGATGGGCACTGACTGGCAGCACTATGGGCACTGATTGTGGGCATTGATGGGGGACACTGATGGCGGGCACTGTGGGCACTGATGGGGGGGCACTGTGTATGTTTTTTACCTTTTAGTAATCAGGGCACTGGTGATCAGTGCCCTGATTACATGTCTCTTTGTCCCTGGCGCTGTGCAGCTCTCCCTCCTTCCTCACACTGCAGGCTCCGTGTGAGGAAGGAGCGCCGGCAATGAGAGATGATCTCATATGTTTACATATGAGATCATCTCTCATTGGATGATCCGATCACGTGGTGAATGGCCGCTGTGATTGGCCATTCACCACGATCTGTCAGATTCTCCCCGCTGCGCGCTCGCGGGAGCGCGTCACTGGGAGGCCGTTTAAAACCGGCCTCCCGAAAATTTGAGTCCGCGCTGCAGCCGTATATAGGCTGTAGCGCGGATGGGAACTAGTTAAAGCAGTTGTCTAGGCAAAATATAGAAAGTTCTCAAGTGGTTTCTAATGATTAAATTGGAACCCCAAGCTGATTGTTTTTTTTTTTTTTTATACTTATACATGCAGCAGGAAAACGTTTAAAACCTCTGTCAGGAGTTTATTGCTGTGTGTTTCCCGACTAGAGAGAGTTCCCCTTATTTCCAGGACACCAGGAAATGAGAAGAAATCTCCTAAAATTGGGAACAAATTCCATGTTTGACTGTGGTCACTGGAACAAGTATTTCTTTTACTTTTTTCTAATGATACTGTAAAATTCAATGACAATGGTCACTAGGACAGATATTGAAAGTCAATTTTCCCAAGGGGGATGCAGAGAGTAATAAAAAAAAAAAAAAAGCAGTGTTGCTATCGGTTTCTCTTTCTATCCAGAGCCAAAAAAAGGTTTGTCTAGAGCAGTGGTCCTCAACCCTGGCCTACAGGGCCCACTAACAGGCCAGATTTTCAAGACAACTGAAATACATCCCAGGTGATATCATTTGCTGCTCAGTGATTGCAGTACTCTAGTCTGCATCTCCCCAAGGTAATACCTAAAATCTGGCCTGTTAGTGGGCCCTGTAGGCCAGGGTTGAGGACCACTGGTCTAGAGTTCCAATTTACAGTGATAGCCACAGATTTCTGTTTTACCTGTAAATGTCTATTCTTACATAGTTAAGCGTTCTCCATATCTGTCAATCACTGGTCTTATCTTATCTTTTCTGCAGGCAATGATATATTGTAACAATTGCTAGGCACTGTGCTTATTGAAGCACTGTGATATTCGTTGGAAATGACAAAGAAATTAGTTACACAGATCTTATCACAAGGTTGGTGTGCGAGCAGTTTGCATGCTGCTTGTTTATTGCGAGTTTATTTCACTTAGTACTTACTTGAGTCATCTGCAGGACTGCCCACAATCAATGTAGCCAGAAATCCTACGTTTTTGCTCACTCTGTTGATGTCGAACCTATGATTTTCAAGGCAATGAGCTTTATATCGGATGCTTACCCAGAGTATTTTACAAGGTCAGCTAGATCTTCAACCTTGGTATATTCACCCCTTAGGGCCTTGTAGATTAAGGCTTGGTCAGAGAACTCTGCATTTAAGCTTTGCAATATGGTCTTTATAGAGGATCCCCTGTTTGGGCCTGAGCTGAAAGCTACCTTTACATAGGTTGAAAAAAATAGAAAAGATAAATAGAAAAATGTCATGCACAGATTCCTTTGCCTACAGTTGATCCAGAGGAAGGCAAAAAAAATAAATAAAAAAACCTCTATAAAACATGGTCCAGATTGCTCCAGCAGAGGAAAAAGAAATTCCTTCCTGACCTCCCAGAAGGCAATCATATATTCTCAAAATCAAAAGGGAACATATTACCTTTAAATGTTAATATCCAATATTATTTTGTGTATTTAGGAATGCATCCAGCTCTTTTTTAGAACAGTCTACTGAGGAGAGATGTATAGTAACTAAGTAGAACTACTTCACTACTGTACTTAAGTACCGAAAGGCGGTATCTGTACTTTCCTAGAGTAGAATTTTTTTCTCCTACTTCCACTTTTACTTCACTACATTTTTTCGATGATTTCAATACTTCTACTCCGATATTTTTTTTTTGTGCTGCATAGTTACTAGTTACTATTATAAAAATTACCATTGCCAGAACAGTAGATGGCAGGTTTCATGAAGCTCAAAACATGTGTATTATCAGCGCATACGAAAATAAATGCTACTGTATGCATAAATAAAAGCTGCATTTGAAATAATAAAAAACAATATGATGTTCAAACTTTTGACTTCTTTCTTTAATAACTACATAACACAGTACTTGTACTTTTACTTTCAGTACTCGAGTAGCAAATTAAAAAAAAAAAAAAACTACTTGCAATACTTAAGTACAAAAAATGTTGAATACTTTAGTACTTCTACTCAAGTCACTTTTTGATCGAGCACTTCCACTTCTACTCAAATCACTTTTTGATCGAGCACTTGTACTTTCACTCAAGTATGTGTTTTGAGTACTTTATACAACTCTGCTACTGAGCTGGCTAAAACTAGTTCTTGGTGTAGCCTATTCCACATTGTCACAGCTCTTAATGTGAAGAAACCTTTCTGTATCAGGAAACATCCAATAAGACAAAGCCTAAAAGGTATTGGTCAGGTTCTGCTCCTGTTGGAGAAAGATCAGCAGAGTTTTTCCCACAGTGGAAACAATCAAGATCATTTTCTTTTCTTCTGTTAGATCAGAATGTGATGCTTGCAAGTTCAGAATGGGGTAAAGGTTTCTGCTTTCAAGTCTTTGGATGTTCTAGATAATCCTGAACATCAAGCCCCTAAACAAGTTCATAGGGTACAAGAAAATTTCAACCAATTTGGTAAACTCAGTGAGATCAGTTCTCCAAAAGTATTGTTTTATGGCAATTCTAGATTTGGGAGATTCTTCTCTCCTTTTTGCCAAAAGCATCAGCTCACATAAGTTTCTGCTCCTAGGTCTGAAGTTTGGAGAAGAGATCGGATATTTCTAGTTCAAAGCTCGTCTATTCAGGCTCTCTTCAAGCCCAGGGATATTCCCCAAGATGTTGAGAGAAGCACTGAGTATTTTGCCCTATAATGATTAATGTCCGATAATGATTGTTCCATATTTAGATAATCCACTGTTTATTGCGCAGACTCTAAAACAAATGCAGCAAAATATCAAGAAGCCAGGGATGTCTGAATAATGCAGAGAAACCATGCCTCATTCCGTCATACCCTGTCCAATTCCTGGAATATTTAATCTATTTCCGGGCTCAAAAATTTTTTCTGCCAGAATAGAAAATTCTGAAAGTTGATACTTTCCCTATTCAGTTGCAGATCAGTTGACCAGTGACTATAAGACTGATGTCCACACTAGGTCTCCTGACATCTTGTATCTCTGTAGTTCAGTAGGCTCAGTTTTATCAGAGGCCCCTTCAGGCAATTTTTCTGAGAACATGGGACCACTCCTAGGGTTCTCTATACTCCACATTGATGATACCCAATTTAGTGAAACGTAGACTATGGTAGTGGAGAATCTTTTCACATCTAACTGGAGGCTTCCTTTTTATCCTTCCCCACATTTATAAAGATAAAAATGTATGTGGGTGCCTGGGGGTTGGGGGCCAACCTAAACAAGCTTACAGAACAGGAATCCTGAACACAGGAAAAATCCAGGTGGATGTACATTGGAGATAGCTGATTGTGGTATGAAAGGCTCGGACTTATTTTTAGGAAGAAGTCAGAGAGCATCATCCCACGACAACTGTGTCTAAAGACACAGCTAGCAGGGCTCGGGCAAGCCTACATGTGTACCCCCCCAGCAAGCAGCTTGCTAGGGGGGTACTTGGAAGGCAGAAGAAGCCAGGAGCATCAGTGGGGTACCCCAGAAGAAGAGGATCGGGGCTGCTCTGTGCAAAACCATGTTTGTTATTTTAAAAAAAATGTAAGATTTCAAATCACCGTTATATCTCTGAACTAATTTTATTTTCCTTCCTTGCCATTGTTTATTGATTATGTACCTGTATACACAAGTATTTACCGTGCTTTGCAAAACCCCTTCAAAACTGTCAATAACTGTATTGAAATCAAATTGCTTCCTTTGAAGGAAAAAAACTAGTGTGACCAGTGCTACGGATTTGGATGTTAAATTTGGGAGTGTAAGCTGCCACCAACTTACCCCTTAGGACTGGGTACAATATCAAAGTGTTATATAGGATGTTGGTTGTGGCACTACCCTAATAAATATTAGTTTGTACAGACTGTGTGATAATATCTCCGTAAAAATTTTTATAGTGCATAAATTAATGTCAAAAAGTACAAAATTGCAAAAAATATTTCAAATGCAAATATGTTAAATCCACTCCTTAAATAATCACTGCGTGCGATTTACTTGTTAAAAAGTGCTAGTGCTTATAAGTGCTGTGAGTCTTGAAAACAAGTAGTCCCCAATTGTGCATAAACATCCACTCACTGACCACCTGGGGAACTTTGGTGTTGTGGGTTAGCAAGACCCTATACAAACAGCTTATTGCTAAAAAGTGCAAAATGTACAAACCAGTACAAATACATAGTTCAATCATTTAGAAAACTTTTCCTATGTTGCACTGTTCAGTCCATATCGGCAGCCATTTGTTATAATATTAATGAATGTCCCAATATGCCCACAGTGCTGTGCCAACAAAATGTCCGTGCAGGTGTTTCACCATTCATTGTCTTCTGTGTCCTCACCCGTGGTCCCCACTAGGTAATGCACTCACCAGACAGCCCATCACTTTCAACAGGGGTATAGCGTTTTTGGTACTGTCCTGCCCATTATGGGATGTCCCCGCTCTGGTATCCGATTCCTAGGTGGGTCCGTGGGAAAAAGGATAGAATGCCCCATAGTGTAATAATATCCAACCAATTATTTTTATTAAAGTAGTAACTTACAGTTGCAGAATACAAAGATCAGCATTGCCATGGTGCTTCCGCATTCCACAGCCGAAAACCACAATACCGGAAGTGATGCTATGACGCTAGTCTCCGCCCTACGCAATACGTCATTACCACATCATCTGACGACGTCACCTGGAGCGGCCCTGGAGAGTCTGTACAAACTAATATTTATTAGGGTAGCGCCACAGCCAACATCCTATATAACACTTGGAAATTGCTTCCTTTACCCTCAGGAACCATTTAAAACCAATTGTTAATGCTTTTAACCAAAATAATGTTTTATAAAAATTGGATTCTTCACCAAAATGTCAACAATCAAAACTTTTAGTTTAGCTCATCCCTATTGCTCATTGTTCTTTGCATCATGTTAATAGGGAATTCCACAAAAATTACAGTAAAACCTTGGTTTGAGAGTAACTTGGTTTGAGAGCGCTTTGCAAGACAAGCAAATTTTTTAAATAAATTTTGACTTGATATACAAGCGATGTCTTGATATACAAGTAGCGTCATGTATAAAAAAGAAGAGAGGAGCCTCTAAAGTGTAGCAATATGGTTACATTTAATGAAGGTTCAATATTTAGCAACTCACATGGTTGATGATTAAAACAGGCACATCCAAGTATGCAGGCATCTGGGGTAAAGCTGTCCACATAGACCATCCTCTGCACAGCCATCTTCAAAATCCGTTCCCCGCTGCACTCCACGAGTGATTCAAAGCCTCACTTTCAGATCACTCTATTGCAGGCTATTCTTCCCGGTCACGATTGCAGATTGACAGTGGTGAGAGTCGGTGGTTCAGAAGATGGACAGCTTTACCCCGGATGCCTGCATACTTAGGTGTGCCTATTTTAATCATCAACCATGCGAGTTGCTAAATGTTGAACCTTCATTAAATGTAACCATATTGCTACACTTAGAGGTGCCTCTCATCTCTCTTATATTCTGTAGCTTTGCTAGATTTTGCTTCTAATCCCCTTGGGAAGGCTGCATATTGTGGATGGACATTTTATGGTTACACAACCTATCACATTGCTATAATCTTTGTATATAGACTATAAACTGAAGGACTTGTGGAACAAATCATTCGAGTTTCCATTATTTCTTATGGGGAAATTTGCTTTGATATAAGAGTGCTTTGGATTACAAGCATGTTTCCGGAACGAATTATGCTCGCAATCCAAGGTTTTACTATATTCCTCTTTCCTAAATGATTTGGATCCCATCCAACAGGTTCCCTGGAAGGTTTGCAGGTGCTTGTTTCAGATTTCACTTGCAGCTGAAGTGAGGTTCCGTTGTTGGAGGCTTAACAAAGTGTAAACAGCTATGATGCTTGGGGCCCACTTTACTTGCAAGGAGCCTATGAAAGACACATGAGTGCTAAACTTTTGCAGCATTCTATTTTTTGTAAAATCTGCTTTAATACAGTTATTGATGTTCCCAAACCTTCTTGACTGATATTCTGTATCTGAGAACTTGTGTATGTGTAAAACGAATGGAAAAGAGCCACATTCACTCTCTTGTTCTACCTGCAGGTACTTGGGTGATGGCCGCTTTCACCTGGAGTCTGTTATGATTGCCAACCCAGACACAAAAGCATTCAGGTAAGTGAGTAAAGAACTCCCGCTAAGGGAAATAATTTAGTTTAGTATATCTCAATCCAGAAATATTTCATATTTGAGCAAACTGTGTTAGATTTTTCAGGGTAAGAGTGTAGCTTGCCCCAAAATGTTGAGGTAAGAAGCATGATACTAAAGCCTCGTACACACGCATCGATTATTGGCCGGGAATTTTCGGCCAACGTCCGATCGGCCATTTTTCGGCTTGTTAGTATGATGCTTCCGACAACTGACTCCGACTTTTTGGCCGAAAAAAATCTGGTGCGCAGGCTCTAAAATTTTTGTTGGCCGTCAACACAACGGCCGATTTTCCGTCAGTCAGTACAGATTTCGGCAGACAAAAATCTGATGAGCAAGACTGGGCATGCTCAGAGAAGAAAAAACGCACGGAAAGTAAACCAGCACATGACATCACTTCTGAAGTAGATTTTTGTTGACCGAGAAAATTTGCATGCAGTCTAGGCACATTCCAACCAACAAAACACAACTTGGACAAAAGTCGGATGATCGGTCGGCCGATAATCGTTGCGTGTGTACGAGGCATAACTCTACAGAATTGCCATGCTTGTGTGAAGAAAGAAGATTTTCGGTGGCATCACCCATGCCCATTCAAACTGTCTGTGAGCATCTGTGATGATCTGAATTATGATGTAACCCATAACAGAACAGACAGTGCTTTTTTTGCCATGTTTCCATAATTATGCCAATAATGTTTGATATGTTATTTGTTGCTGTGAATTATTGCCCATCACAGGTCTCTGCACAGCTTTCAGAAACAATTATAATCTTGTTATATTCCTTTAGTCGATGTTTCTGGATAGTCATCCTAGTAGAAAAATGTATATATTTTTCTTACATTATGTTCTTGGACTTGTTTCCATTCCTGGAATAAAGGTAATTTTGATTTATATATGCAACGCTTGTATCTGCATTGCAAAATATTCATGCTGAGCCGGGCTTGTTTCATGATCACTCTCCGGGTTTAAAGAATTAGATAGCAGCCTTGCTGCATATGATGCATTTCTGAATATGGTGCAGTGAACCTGAATAAATGTTTATTGTAGGCTGATGATCAAATTTCATTCCAAGCTTCCAGGCATAGGATGAGCAGACAGTTTACTAAAAGGTGTATACTGTGTGTAGAGAGCTCAGTGGGGGTTGTTAAATATAAAATTATTCTACACAGTGTGCCTTTCATTTTATAATATTGCTGTTAAAGCGGACCTTATTCAGTTTTGACAGTTCTCACATAAAAAGCATATTTACAGCTTGTAAAGAATATTTACTGAATATAGATGAATGTCTATAGCCTGGTCAAAACAAATATACTGTATTATCTGTGTTTTTTAAAGCTGAACTTGAGGTAAACCGCTAAATACATTGACAAAATAGATATATTGGGGCAGTCTTACCTACAAAAGGATTTGTATCCCTGTCAATCCAGTCCTGAGATTTACACAGCTCTGCCACACAGTACGACTCTGTTTTTCTGAACAGGGGACCTGGTTCTTTCCCTTATGCAGTTATGCAGCACTTACAGATTTTGTTCCTCCCACAGCTTGTGGCTGGTAAATGAAAGGAGAAGCATCAGACTGATAGCTCACTTCTCTGTCACTCTGCTCTCTTATCCTGTTGGCATGTTATTTGTTAGCACACAAGCACTGCAGTACAATAGATTGGCTTTTGGGCTGCTTCATAAGTTGATACTATGTGGAATTCAGGTACTTGCAAGGCTTGTATCGAACAAAATAAATGTATTGATGTATTAATAAAATATTTTTCTCTTACGTCCTCCGACAGTCACCACCTCTTCATATTCGTCACTAATGGGGTTATTGACCTTTGCTCCGTAGGAGTAGCTAGGCCACAGAATATATTAATATCAAAGCTTTTAGCATATCCCACCCCCCAGGGGGTGGTCCCCTCAGTCCATACCTCCCTGCTTCCTGCATTTCCAACTCAGTTTCTAATGCCTAGCTCAGGAGTATGCAGGCTGTTCCTGTGCTGGGGCTCTTAGTCTCAGCTTCTTTTCTCTTTTTGGTTTTATTTGAAGTTTTTTCTCTTTCTTTTACTTAGCTGTTTATTTTCAGCGTTAGTTAGTTTCTTCTGATGAAGATGATCGTGCGGAGCTGGGTCTGTCTGGCCACCCTGGATCCCAGGGCTCAGGGCCAGGGGCTTCCCAGCCTGCCATCGAGCGTTCAGCTTAGGTTTTGCCCTGGCACATTGAACGACCCATCCCTGTTCGCTGCAGGGATGCTATCGGTGAGGTGGCTACCTCACTGGACGCCATTGCGGTTTCGCACCGCAACTCCACTGCGTCATGCTTGCGACACTCCCTGTCCTCAGTACTGCGGTTTGGTCGCTGGAGCAGGCTCCCCACGCCATCCGGACTGGTAAGTGTATCTCTATGTGGGGACCTGTCTTTTTTTGGGTGTCAGTCTGGGACTGTGTGACCCTGCATGTCTGTGTGGCTGCTGTGCTCCCTGTCAGCTCCTGTGTGCACTTGCTGCCTGTGTGTGGGCTGTGAGGGGGGGGCTCTCCCGCTCTGCTGGGTGTCATATGAAGCAGTGAGATTTTAGACATGCTGTGCGGCGATCCGCCATTTTTTCTGGGGCAAAAATTATGGTGGCAGGTCCTGTGCACACGTTTTTGGCGCCAAACGCCGCCATTTTGAGCGGCGATCGATCCCACATGTCAGCGCCATGTTCTCTTTGCCCAGGGTTTTGTCCTCAGCCAGCGGCCATGTTTGTGTAGCCTTACAGAGGCTTCATAGGGGCGGTCAGTCTTGCATCACTTCCTTTTCCTCTGGGACAGCGATCGGTGCAGCAGCCTGTGTGAGCTCTCCAGGTTTTATATCTCCTTTTTTCCTGTATTCCTTGCCCAGTTTCTTATCCCTGTGGGGGTCAGTGTGTTCAGTGGGTGCGGTGGGCAGCGCTCGCCGCGATCTTAAAGGGGCAGTACCCTTTATTAATTTTTTGCTGGGGCATGGATTCTCATTATTGCAAGTTTCCTCCCACCCTGGTGGGAGGCCAAGGGGCTGCTGCTTCCCCCGAGGGGGCTGATCTGGCCACTATTGTGGCAAACTTGGCTGCTCAGGTGCAGATGCTGGTGGCTGATCGATCCACTAAACGGCCCAGGGTGTCTATTTCCTCTGATTCAGAGGGCGATGGGGCTGCTATGGCTGGAGTGCCCTTCTCAGGGTCTCACTCATCCCTGGACCTTGTGGGGTCTGACGGGGAGGCTGAGGTGGAAGGGGTTGATAATTCTCCCCCTGGCTCGTCTGAAGAGCTTGCACTCATGGATGAGTTGGTTGCTTCTATCAAGCAAACGCTGCATTTGCAGGATGAACCATGTCCTCCTGCTTTGTTGTCCTCTTATGGGACGCAGAGGAAACGCAAACATTGCAGGTTTTTCCTTGCTCTACGGAATTTCAGCGCGCGGTTGATGAGCAATGGGCAATTTAAAAAAGCCTTTTGCTGTACCGAGTAGGTTCAAGCTGCGTTATCCCTTTACGCCGGCTATTGATGAGCGTTGGTGTGTGGCTCCTCAGGTGGATCACGCGGTGGCGATTTTGAATAAATCAACTGCGATCCCTGCTGAGGATACCCCGGTTTTCCGGGACCCGACGGACAGGAGGTTGGAATCTCTGGCCCGTCATGCTTATACGGTTGCTGGCTCTATGCTGAAGCCTATTTTTGCTTCCATTATGGCAGCCCAGGCTATTGCGGATTGGACGCAGGTGCTCAAGCGCACTCTGATGGCTGACTCTGCCCCGCCGACAACTTTGGCTATGGTGGATCAGATTCATCAGGGTGTCATGTATTTGTGTGACGCGGACTTGAATTTAGTCCCTTTGGCTGCGCGTCTTTCTAGTGTGGCGGTCTTGAACCGTCGCCTGATATGGCTGAAATGTTGGTCTGTTGATCCTTCCCGCAAGACTTTAGCTAATTTGCCCTATGCGGGATCTCGCCTTTTTGGCGAATCTTTGGATACTCTGATAAAGGGAATTTCTGGGGGTAAGAGCACTCTCTTGCCCCAATCTCACAAGAATAAGTTTGTTCGTGATAAGAAGAATGCCTCGTTTAGACCCTCTCAGGGGTCCTTTCGTGCCTTTCGGTCGCACTATAAGGGCAAGCCCTTCAAAGGCCAAGGCTCCCAGAAGAAGCCGTGGACGGGTAAGCAGATGTCCGGCCAGTCCGGATCCGCTGCCCATAACAATGCAGCCTGAAGGGGCACCCTCACCCGCTTCTGGGGTGGGGGGACGTTTGCTCGGTTTTCTTCAACCCTGGCTGGACCGCGTTCGGGACAGGTGGGTTCAGGAAATCGTTCGATCTGGATACAAGATCGAGTTTCTCTCTTGGCCGGCGGGCAGATTTTTCCCCTCAAACCTTCAGCTGACTCCGGAGCGCTTGCAGGATCTGCACCTGGCGGTGCGGGACCTGCGGGCCCAGGGAGTGGTGGTTCCGGTGCCTCATCGGGACAGATTTCGGGGGTTCTATTCCAATCTGTTCACTGTGCCCAGAAAGGAGGGCAAGGTACGTCTGATTCTGGACTTGAAAGCTCTGAACCGCTTTGTGGGGGTTCGCAAGTTCCGCATGGAATCCCTGCGATCAGTGGTGGCTGCCCTGGTTCCGGGGGAATTCATGGCCTCCATCGACTTGAAGGATGCGTACCTTCACATCCCCATTTTCGAGGATCACCAGAAGTACCTTCGGTTTGCCATTGCGGAGGATCATTATCAATTCGTGGTGTTGCCCTTTGGTCTCGCTTCGGCTCCGCGGGTTTTCACCAAGGTGCTTGCGCCGGTTCTGGCCTTATTGAGGGCCCAGGGCATTTCTGCCCTGGGGTATCTGGACGATATCCTGATTCGGTCCGCGACCAGTCAGGGCCTGGTGAACGACCTGTCCATCACGATGCAGACTCTGCAGGAATTTGGCTGGACGATAAATTTTCCAAAGTCAACGTTGTGTCCTTCAGTTCGTCTTCCCTACCTGGGGATGATTCTGGACTCGGTTCAAGCGAAGGTCTTCCTGCCGGAAGACAAGCTTCGGACACTTCAGTGCGAAGTCAGGTCCCTCAGGGACGATCAGTGCTCGTCCCTCCGGACGTGTATGAGGTGTCTGGGATTGATGGTTTCGGCCTTCGAGGTGATTCCCTTCGCCCAGTTTCACACACGGGAGCTTCAGGCGGAGGTCCTGGCCAAGTGGGACGGGCGTCCGCAATCTCTGGATCTGCGGCTGTCGTTGAGCCATCTCACCCGAAGGGGTCTTTTGTGGTGGCTCCAGTCCCCGGCGGTGTCGGGGGGCAAGTCATTTCGTCCTTTGTCATGGACGGTGATCACCACGGATGCCAGCCTGTCAGGCTGGGGTGGTGTTCTGGGCGTTCTGTCCGCCCAGGGAACTTGGTCGGAGGAGGAATCCTCCCTTCCGATCAACATTCTGGAATTGCGAGCGATAAATCTCTGTCTTCTGCGTTGGACGGCCAGGCTTCAGGGCCGTCCAGTTCGGGTACAGACGGACAATGCCACAGCAGTGGGCTACATCAACCACCAAGGGGGCACCAGGAGTGCCCGAGCGGCTCGGGAAGTAGCCGACATTCTGTCTTGGGCCGAGACGCACGTCCCGGCGATATCTGCAGTTCACATTCCAGGGGTGGAGAACTGGCAGGCGGATTATCTGAGCCGCCAGACCCTGGACCAGGGAGAATGGTCCCTTCACCCGGATGTCTTCCAGATGTTGTGCGCGAAGTGGGGGTCCCCAGATGTGGACCTGTTCGCGTCTCGTCTGAACAACAAGGTGGAAAGGTTCGTGGCAAGGACGCGCGATCCTCGGGCAGACGCCTCAGACGCGTTAGTGGCGCCCTGGCATCAGTATCGCCTGATGTATGCCTTTCCACCGATTCCGCTGCTGTCCAGGCTCCTTCGCAGGTTAGCCTCGGAACCGCACGCGGTGATTCTGGTGGCACCGGACTGGCCTCGCCGGTCTTGGTACGCAGACCTTGTGAATCTGGCGGTCGACGCTCCGTGGCGTCTGCCACTTCGAGAAGATCTCCTGTCTCAAGGACCGATATTCCATCCTGCTTTACAGTCGCTGGCTTTAACGGCCTGGCTGTTGAAAGCCAGGTCCTGAAGGATAGGGGTCTTTCCCCTGAGGTCATTCCCACTTTGATCAAGGCTAGGAAGGCCTCTTCGGGGAAGATTTACTACCGTACTTGGAAGGCTTACTTTGCCTGGTGTGAGTCCAGGGGGTATTCCCCTCGCTCGTACTCGGTGTCGAGAGTGTTGGCTTTCCTTCAAACAGGCGTGGACCAGCGTTTGTCGTTGGCCACGATTAAGGGTCAGATTTCTGCGCTGGCCGTTCTCTTTCAACGCCCTGTGGCGTCTAACTCTTTGGTTGGCACCTTTGTTCAAGGGGTGCGACATTTGGTCCCTCCTAGGAGGGAGCCTTTGTCTCCATGGGATTTGAACCTTGTTCTGTCCGTGTTGCAACATGCTCCTTTTGAAAATATCAGGGAGATCTCGTTGTCTCTGTTGTCCAAGGAGGTTGCCTTCTTGGTGGCGATCACTTCGGCTCGCAGGGTGTCGGAGCTGGCGGCCTTGTCCTGCAAGTCTCCGTATTTGGTGATTCACTTGGATAAGGTGGTCTTGCGACCTAACCCATCCTTTCTTCCGAAGAGGATCTCAGAATTTCACCTCAATGAGGATATTGTTCTGCCTTCGCTTTGCGCGAAGCCTAAGCATCCGAAGGAGGTGGCTTTGCATTCCTTGGATGTTGTTAGGGCGATCAGGGTTTACCTGTCATCTACTAAATCCTTTCACAAGTCAGATTCTCTCTTTGTCCTTCCTGAGGGACCTCGGAAGGGCATGGCGGCGTCGGCTGCGACCATCGCAAAATGGATCAGACAGACGATTGTGCAAGCCTATGCTTTGAAGGGGAAGGTTCCTCCTTTTCCTGTGAAGGCGCACTCTACCAGGTCTCTGAGTACGTCTTGGGCCTATCGTCATCAGGCTTCTGTGGCCCAGGTGTGTAAGGCGG
Source organism: Pelophylax lessonae (assembly GCF_965119305.1). Lineage (NCBI taxonomy): Eukaryota > Metazoa > Chordata > Amphibia > Anura > Ranidae > Pelophylax > Pelophylax lessonae. The sequence goes on from NC_138769.1 coordinate 156,501,502, forward strand.
CGACTTGGTCGTCCGTTCACACCTTTTCACAATTTTACAAAGTGGATGTTCAGGCATCGGCAGATGCTTCCTTTGGCCGTAAAGTTCTTAGTGCGGCGGTTCCTTAGGGTCCCTTGTTTGGGTCCTTGGCTGTTGGGGCGTTTTTACCCCTAGGTTACTTGTTCTTTCCTGGGTTGTTGCTCCTGTTGAGCACGTTTTCCTGTTGCCCAGTTGGTTCTCTTACTTTGGTAAGGTTCCTTTCTCTGATGTGGGTACTGCGTTGCTTTAGGCGCGGCTGCTTTTTTCCCACCCCTCATGTCTACAATGCTATGGGACGTCCCCATTAGTGACGAATATGAAGAGGCGGCGACTGTCGGAGGACGTAAGAGAAAACTGAATTTTTGTAAAATCTTACCTGTAAAATTCCTTTCTCTGAGTCCTCCGACAGTCGCCGCCCCCGCCCCTCTTTTGGGGTTTGTTTATGTACTCTACTGCTATGCTACTGAAACTGAGTTGGAAATGCAGGAAGCAGGGAGGTATGCACTGAGGGGACCACCCCCTGGGGGTGGGATATGCTAAAAGCTTTCATATTAATATATTCTGTTGCCTAGCTACTCCTACGGAGCAAAGGTCAATAACCCCATTAGTGACGAATATGAAGAGGCGGCGACTGTCGGAGGACTCAGAGAAAGGAATTTTACAGGTAAGATTTTACAAAAATTCCGTTATTTATATTTGTGTTCTTTGCGCTCATATATGTTCTAAAAGCAGAGACTCTAGAGAATAAAATGGTGGCAGATCCAATTTTGTTATGTCAGATAATAATAGCAAAAACTCAAAATTTTCAGTAAAAAAATGCATTAAAGTTAATTTTAGAGCACAAGAGCACACATATGCCAAATATTACCCAATTTTTTTGTAAAATATAAAAGATGAGATTGCACCGAGTAAATAGATACCCAACATGTCAAGCCTTAAAACTGCCTGCACCCCTGAAATGGCGACACACTTTGGTACCCTATATTTTCCATAGGCAATGTTTTTAAAAGTCATCATTTTATAGTTAGCCATGAATAATGGTCCTAGAATTACTGCTGTCATTCCAGCTTGTGTAGCGATAGGTAACTTAGTGCAAGGCAACGTTTTCTTTAGTAGGTGCCCCTGGCACAGATTGCCATTGGCTCCTGCTGTTGTTTACATTTGTATGTGCAATGAGGAGAGGGTTAAAAGCTTGGGTGTAACTTCATTTATTTATTTATTTATTTTTTACACTTTTTTTGTCACTACACTTTATTTTTTATCGTATGAGATCACCAACTCACCGGGGATTGCTTCCACCTGAGAGCTGGCTTTTCAGATTTACACACATGCAGCCAGTGTGTGTAAAACCCCCAGTCTGCCTACATAATGACATATGTTGGTGGCAGTAAAGGGGTTAAAACGTGTCTTGTGTATCTGTGTGGGTTTCAGCCCTGAATAAAAAAAAAAAACAGGAAATCGGCATGATGTAAATCATTTTAATAATATATAGTACATTTAGAACACTCCTCCTTGTATAATTTGTGATTATATACAGTATATTGTGAGATTTAGCTTCAAACAAGTAGTTTTCCAAGCCTGCTCAACAGAATGTGTTTTAGCGCTTTTATTCATCCAAAAAACTTACAGAGGTTGCTTAGCATAACAACATGGACATTGATGTAATAAAGGCCAATAGGCTGTTCATTTTGCAAGGCAAGGGAATTTCCCTTAGCTGAGTGAGTGAGGGGAACCTCTGCTGACTTTCATCATCAATCATGTGCAAGCAGAAATGCGTATTTTTTTTGTTTGTTTTTTTTCTTGCATGTTATTGGGTATTATTTGCAGAGGGAACTTTGACCATATTAAGGCTCCGTTCACATGTAGGCGTTTTGGGGGCGTTTTTCTGCTCTGGGATCAGCTCTCATAACGCCCAACAAGACAAATCCTATTTATTTCAATGGCCCCTGTTCACATCTGAGCGTTTTGACGCAGTGAGCAAAACGCCCAACGCTCAAAAAAGTACATGAGCTTCTTTTTGGGCAGATTACAGGCGTTTTCCATTGGTCTCTATTCAATCTAAAAATGCCTGAAAAAACGCCCATAAAAACGCCTGAAAAAAACGCCTGTAATAGCAACGCCAAGATGTGAACGTAGCCTTACTAAACTAAGTGAAAATTCCCTGGTAAAGTGAACAGCCTTTTTGCCTTTAGTAAATCAACCCAATTGTGTTGATTAGAATTTTGTATTGTATGTCACATGTAAGTGATTTCGGCCCCTGTCACATATACTGACCGTTCATTTCATCGGTTCAGTCATTTTTTTTTTGTCATCAGTTTTTTTTTTTTTCAGTCAACATCAGTTTTCCATCCTTTCATCCGTTTTTCATCATTTGTCATCCGTTTTTCATCATTTGTCATCCGTTTTTCATCCATTGTCATCCGTTTTTCATTCGTTTTTCATCTGATCCGTTTTTTTTTTTTTTTTTATGGATGAAAATTAGGGCTTTCATCCGTCCAAAAAACGGATGTTGACAGAAGCGGATGAAAACGGATGTAAATGAATGATCATCCATTTACATCTGTTTTTCCATAGAAATGCATTGATGTCCGTTTTTCATCCATCAATGGATGGATGAAAAATGGACAAACGGTCTGTATGTGTGAAAGGGGCCTTATTCCCCCATGTTTATATGATCAATAATAAAAAATTAAAAAAAAAATTGGGACATACACATCTATGCAGGAATTGGCTGGTTCATTACATCTTGAGAATTGTTTGAACATATGTTCCTTCTTTTTTGTTTTCACTTATCAACCCTTATGGCCTTTATTATCATGGGTATTAAACTATAATGAATTGGCTAGGTTAGTCTCAGCAAATTCCATTAAAATCATAGATTTCTACAGATTTAAGGAATCCTGTGGTTCTAAAACCCTTCTGTCACTGCAAAGCTGGTAAATGCATAAATAAAAGCTTCTTTTGGTTTAAAAACATATACAAGCTCCAGACAGCGCAGTAGCTGGTATTTACTGTCGTCCTCTTTTTTGATGTCTGCCCTGGGGAACCATAAAATAACATTTTGCCATGTCTCCTCCAGCCTGTCTGTTAAGAATGTTAGGGAGGACATTGAGTGAGCGGGGAGACAGGGAATATGTGAGAGCACAGCATCTTCAGCTTTTCTAGACAAGGAAGGTACTGCACATGTGCGAAGATTGTACCAGGGAAATGGTGGCTCCCAGGACAACTTTTAATGTGCATTATGGCATTCTACAGTAACTTTCTTTTTTTTATTTAAGAACAGGTGCTCATTGATTTGGTGCATGGGTAAAATGTATTTTAGGAGTTGTAAAGGCTCAAGGTTTTTTTTATCTTTATGCATTCTATGCAGGAAGGTAAAAAATCTTCTGTGTGCATCTCCCCACCAACCCCCCTAATACTTACTTAAGCCCCATATCGATCCAGCAATGTGCATGAGAGCCTCGGCTTGGCTAAAACAGCAGCGGTAGCCATTGGCTCCTGCTACTGTCAATCACAGCCAGTGAGCCAATGAGAGAGGTGTGAGGCCAAGCCCTGCTCCATGTGTCAATGGGCACACAGAGCAGCCTGCTTTATATGGGAGGGACCTGGAGCGCCGGTGAGGGACCGAGAAGAGGGGGATAGGGGCTACTCTGTGCAAAACCAACTGAACACAGCAAATAAGTATAACATGTTTCTTATTTCTAAAAAAATAAAATGTCACTTTAAGTGTTATCTTATTTTCAACAATCTCTGTTACTTGCTATTTTAGCAACTATGCATCTGACATACAGCAATAGGTGACTGTACAATGAAGATTTAGGCCAGCACAGTGTGATTTCCAATTAGTGTCCATGTGCCTCAATGACATACATACATACATTTAGTAGTCATCTATGTAGCTGTGGCTTTTCAGTTGTTAGTTTATTGATGGGGAGGGTATCTTTTTTTGAAAACAAGCTTATAGGAAAGGGTAGCCAAAGGCTGTCTGCTGATGTTCCTTACATTTGCTGTTAAAATTTGGTTTTCAGGAACATTTGTTGAAATTATTATTATTGTTACTAATATTATAAAGGTTTTTTATAGTGCCAGTTTAAAAAGCACTTTGCAAAATAAAGGGAGACAGTACAGTTGGAATACAATTCAAAACAAGAGCATTAGAAGGTCCCTGCTGATGAGAGCTTACAATCTAAAGGGAATGGCAGGTGATACCAAAGGCAGTAACTGTGGAGATTACTATTTTTAAATAATTCTCTGCACAGTCTATGCCTTAATTATTCTAAACTCCCAAAGAAAATATGCCAAAAAATAAACTGAAAATACCCCTGATTGCTACTCACACTGATACGTGTTTCCCATACTTAGCAGAAATAAATACAAAACAAAGTGCAGCAGAAGCTTCCTGTGTCTGTAACTCCTACACGTCCATATACATTAATACTGTATACGAGCTTAAAAAACATCACTGTGCTATATATATATATATATATAGATAGATAGATAGATAGATAGATAGATAGATAGATAGATAGATAGATAGATATATATATCTATATATATATATATATATATATATATATATATACAGTATCTCACAAAAGTGATTACACCCCCCCACACTTTTGTAAATATTTTATTATATTTTCATGTGACAACACTGAAGAAATGACACTTTGCTATAATGTAAAGTAGTGAGTGTACAGCTTGTATAACAGTGTAAATTTGCTGTCCCCTCAAAATAACTCAACACACAGCCATTAATGTCTAAACCGCTGGCAACAAAAGTGAGTACACCCCTAAGTGAAAATGTCCAAATTGAGCCATTTTCCCTCCCCGGTGTCATGTGACTTGTTAGTGTTACAAGGTAAGGTCTCAGGTGTGATCGCTCTCACTCTCACATACTGGTCACTGGAATTTCAACATGGCACCTCATGGCAAAGAACTCTCTGAGGATCTAAAAAAAATGAATTGTTGCTCTACATAAAGATGGCCTAGGCTATAGGAAGATTGCCAAGACCCTGATATTGAGCTGCAGCACGGTGGCCAAGACCATGCAGCGGTTTAATAGGACAGGTTCCATTCAGAACAGGCCTCGCCATGGTCGATCAAAGAAGTTGAGTGCACGTGCTCAGTGTCATATCCAGAGGTTGTCTTTGAGAAATAGACGTATGAGTGGTGCCAGCATTGCTGCAGAGGTTGAAGGGGTCAGCCTGTCAGTGCTCAGACCATACGCCGCACACTGCATCAAATTGGTCTGCATGGCTGTCGTCCCAAAAGGAAGCCTCTTCTAAAGATGATGCACAAGAAAGCCCGCAAACAGTTTTCTGAAGACAAGCGGATTAAGGACATGGATTACTGGAACCATGTCCTGTGGTCAGAACAAGATAAACTTATTTGGTTCAGATGGTGTTAAGCGTGTGTGGCGGCAACCAGGTGAAGAGTACAAAGACGTGTGTTTTTCCTACAGTCAAGCATGGTGGTGGGAGTTTCATGGTCTAGTGCTGCCTGAGTGCTTCCGGCACTGGGGAGCTACTGTTCATTGAGGGAACCATGAATGCCAACATTAAATGTAAAATACTGAAGCAGAACATGATCCCCTCCCTTTGGAGACTAGACTGCAGGGCAGTATTCCAACATTATAACGACCCCAAACACACCTCCAAGATGACCACTGCCTTGCTAAAGAAGCTGAGGGTAAAGGTGATGGACTGACCAAGCATGTCTCCAGACCTAAACCCTATTGAGCATCAAACAGAAGGTGGAGGAGCGCAAGGTTTCTAACATCCACCAGCTCTGTGATGTCATCCTGAAGGAGTAGAAGAGAACTCCAGTGGCAACCTGTGAAGCTCTGGTGAACTACATGCCCAAGAGTGTTAAGGCAGTGCTGGAAAATAATGGTGGCCACACAAAATATTGACACTTTGGGCCCAATTTGGACATTTTCAACTAGGGGTGTACTCACTTTTGTTGCCAGCGGTATAGACATTAATGGCTGTGTGTTGAGTTATTTTGAGGGGGCAGCAAATGTACACTGTTATACAAGCTGTAGACTGACTACTTTACATTGTAGCAAAATGTAATTTCTTCAGTGTTGTCACATGAAAACAAATAATATATTTACAAAAATGTGAGTGGTGTACTCACTTTTGTGAGATACTGTATAATTATACTACCAGAAAAAAATCTAAATTAGAACACTACTTATTTGTACATTATACGTGCATCATTTTCACATTTATGTGATATAATAATTCTATACAATCTAAATTAGAAAAGCCCTCAAAAAAGTTTGTGTCTGTTGTGATTAATAACTCCACTGTGTGCTTGTACCAGTCCTTATGCACTGACTCCACGTGAGTTTCACCACCTTTTCACTCAATGCGCTTATCCGAACAAATCAACCTATGGACTAAATAATTCACCATGTGCTTTCCCCTTTGAGGGGTCTCAGCCATCTCCTTAGGGTATCTCCAGATTTACCATCAGGCCACCTCCTTACTCCAAATCTTCTTTTTAGGAACAGAGATACAAAACAATAACTCTTCAGCAGCTCCTCAGCTCTGAGAAATAAAAAAAAAAAAACCATCTTCATGCTTTACCCCCTAAAATATACACTTTAATAAATTATAAAGAATTACACTCACATAGATAGTTGTCTTTAATGTCAGCACAAAAACAATAGGATCACTTTAAATTGAAAATACATTGCCCCCTTAAGACCTTGGCTTCGGCATTACCTCAGAAAACCTAGCTCTGTCCAGCTACTTCCAGGTTTATGTGATGAAGTCACAGGCTCTGCCCTGACGTGTTTCGTCACTACACCATGTGACTTCCTCAGGATTACAACTGTTGCCCTTGAGGATGTCACATGGTTTAGTGACAAAAACAATATGGCCAAAAGTACGTATTTAGTACTGATCAAGTCATGTTTTGTCTCGTAGTTGAACCTGTCCCCAACACTGCAACACTGTTTAGTTTACTAGGTGCAAAAATGTCCTCCATCAAAGTTGCAACATTCCTAGATCCTGTCCCTCAACACCGTGGCACACAATAACACACACATTCTGGTTAGCATCAATATCTATAAATGCTTGTGAGATGAACTCCATAATTTTTTTTACTGTGTGGGCTTCCTCTCAAAACCTTGTCCTTTACTGCCCCCAGAAAAATAAATGATAGGTATCAGGTCGGGGGAGTGAAGTGGACAAATGTTGTCACATCACTCAATCCAATGCTGTGGGAAGGTTTTGTCAAGGTAACACTGTCCCAACAAAGCAAAATGAGGAGAGGCCCCATAGTAATATACAATAGTGTATAATGTAAAAGTGATGTATACCTACTTTTGCCCCACCCGGTAAATGTGTTTTATATAGAATAAAAATCTGTAAGGCTTGAAATAAGAGAAAGGATTTAATTAGGGCTAGTCAGGTTTAATGGGGTTATCCAGGATAGATTAAATAAGAAACATAAGCTTACTTTTTTGGTACTTATGGCATCTCTGATTGATAGATCAGAAGCTTGCTTGTCAAACCAATAATGTTGGGTGTGCGCTCATTGGTGTCAGTTGTGACTAGAAATGTATGGGCACATATTCCATTGTCCAGAAGAGGACACATGTTGTGTGAGTGCCAAGAGAAGCAGGATGCAGTGTACTGGTGGTATGGTGCTTTATCTGTTTGAGTTGAATGAAGGATCCCTTTAAAAAATAAACTACATGTCCAGCCATGTTTTTAGGTTAGGAATCGTTAGTGTTTCAGTGACATGAAATTGTAAATCTAGATATCTCCCAAGTGATGCCAAACGATGCCCCACACTAATGGTGCTGTCAGCATTCTGTTTAGAGTGTCATTAATCCCACATAATTAAAAGCAATCAATAAATGCTGTATTACATGCTGTTTATACTCACTTAGTCACAATGGGATTTTTCTGTATTCTGCAAAAAAAACTGGTTGATCCTTTTGTTCTCAATCTCATCCTTCTGTCCATGTCCCCATTGCAGTTGCGGATTTTACAGAGCAGTGTTGGCAGCTCTGCACATGCTCAGTTTGCAGTGTGTTTCTATGTTTAGCATTTCCTCCCTATGACATCTGAGCAGCCCATGTGACTACAGAGTCACACGTGTGGGTGTATACACAGTGGTAAATGACAGCCGACTCCCTCACTCCTCCTCTATGCCCACTAACTAGCTTAAAACAATGAGTGCATTGCCACCCTCCCCTATACTTACCTCATTCGATCCAGCGATGTGCACGTCTGCAGCTCTTCTCTCCCCTCACTTCTGGGTCTCACTGGCTTTGCTGGGGCACCGGAAGACGTTGGCTTCCAGTGCTGTCAATCAAAGCCAGTGACGAGGAAGCAGGCAGAGTCCCACTGTCTGTGTCGATGTATGCAGCAGAAGGGCTCTGGAGTGAGCATGCACGAGTGCCCCCATGGGGAGCAGCTGCACTGGACAGAGAGGAGGAGCCAAGAACACCACCTGGTAACTGAGAAGAGGAGGTTCAGGGCCGCTCTGTGCAATTCCATTGCACAGATCAGATAAGTGTAGAACTGTTTGTTATTTTGAAAATAAAAAAAATCCTTTACAATCACTTTAATTATTTATTTTTACTCTGTGTCCCAAAGGTATTTTTTCTTTATTTTTTTGAACATGTGACCAGCAGCAGAGGACTAGAAGCTCCTCCTGCCATTGTTTCCTTACAGACAGGCTGGGAAAGAGCTGAGTCATATAACAGCTGTTTATGGAATAGGAAAAAAGGTATTTAGATGTTTTTTTACTACAAATATTTATAGTGCTATCACCCACATACAGAAAGAGAAAGGCTAATATAAATCAAACCGTGTGTGTAGTATCACTTTAAAGATATATAAGCTTATCAATCCCTGTTCACATCATGCCAAATCGGAGCCCATTGGCGGCAACAGCACCGTTTGAATTGGTGCAATGCCGACTTTGCGGCGCTGCACTGGTTCCCAAAAGTAGTTCCTGTACTATTTTTGGCAACTTCAGGGGTGATTTCAATAGACATCTGTGCATGAATCCGCACAGATGTCTTTCACATCGCCCCCGAACTCACACTGAAATGCGGGTTTGAAATAGTTCAGCTGAACTCTCATGCTTTCAAACCCTCCCTCAGTGTGAACGTGGGCTCAAGAAGTTTTAAGAACTGTCACTTTTAAATATAGTCTGTAGAGCAGTTTATTAGGATAACTTTGTCTCACGGCATTAGGACTCTTGTTCAGCCTAGGTTCACACTGAGGCGGGTTTAAAATTGTGCGAGTTCAGCTGAAGTCGTACGATTTCAGACCAGCATTTTCGGTCTGACTTCTGGGCGATTTCACGGACATCTGTGCGGCTTCCTGCACAGATGTCTATTGAAATCGCTCCCGCAGTCAGCAAAAGAACTGCGGAAACTACGTTTGAAAATAGGTGCGGTGCCGCAAAGTCGGCATCGGACTGATTCGGACGGTGTCATTGCCGGCAATAGGCTCCGATTTAACATGTCAAGTCACCCCAATGTGAACGTGGGCTCAGGGTCACTAGGGCAGTGTATCTGTCTGTAACAAATTTGCATTGCTGGAAAACATTTAAGTAAGAATGTTACACATTCATTGTTGAGATTCCACTAAATGGAAATTCTGCAGCAGTGAAATTCCAAATCGTCAAATCAGAAGTCATTCTGGTGTAAACAGAGGAACCAACTAGTGGTATTGAGGTTGACAGAAGAGATGTGCAAAGAGCGCCTAGCTGTCTAGGTACCTGGTCATTACATTTACAGCTGAGTTGTTATCCTTACAAGGCTTGACAAATTTCCTTTTTTTTACTGTAGGTATGATCCATATAATAAAGTTTTCTCCAGGGAGTATTACAACCACAAGACCATGTTGGAAAATCGAAGTCAAGCAATCAAGTCTGCAGTTGGTGCGAAAACGTGGGGCCTCATTCTTGGTACTTTGGGACGTCAAGGTTCACCTAAAATACTAGAGGTAAGAACAAAACCTGGTTTTCTTGCAGTAATCAAGCAGCAAGCATGAAAATAATATATTCTCGAGCTTTTGATTAAACTCACACCTGTGTCTTCCTCTTTAAGACACTTTCTTTCTTTCTTTTTTTTTTTAATGCAGCTTCTCATTAATTGAAAATCGCTGGAGGATTTGACACTGAAGTATGTGATGATGACTGAAGTTAGAGAACAAGTGATTTCTTAAAATATTACTTGTAACCGCTTCGTTGCCAAATAGCCACGTAGAATCCAATCTGGTGGTTCTCAGGGTTGATTCTAATGGTTAACACATTGCTGGAGGACATCTAAGACCAGCACATATCTGTCCCCCCTTTTGCTTGTGCCCTGAACGTAATCCTGTTGCATGAATTCACCTCCCCTCCTCCAGGGAGATACATTTTTAGTCCTTGTTAATCTCAGCAAGAATTTTTTTTTTCCTCCTCATTTACATATTTCTTTGCAAATAAGGAAGAGTGAGGTCACTGTCATCCTCCCATTTCTTAGTTCCCAAAGCAGATCATTAAAATGGACACATGTGCCCGTTTTAATTAAAGCTTGCATGACATGTAGGCCTGAGCCCAGAACTGGTGGCGGTTTTGTAGGATTCCATGCAGCAGGGAGAAGACAGTGTAGGCACTTGGGTGCCATGCTGTGCGTGTGAGTGGAACGCGTGTGTGTGAAGTGCGGGGAAGGATTGAGTGCTGTGTGGATACTCCGATTAGCTCCGAGGGAGTTCCAGGTGTTTGAGTGCGGCACTGATAGTGAGAGGTGTAATTTGTGTGAAGGGTTGTGGGGTGGATTTTTATCAGTGTGTGTGTGTGTGTATATGCAGAAGCATGTGTTGGATCGCTGCTTAGGGCTGCGTCGATGGATTAGGTCTGTATATTTTACCAGGGTCTTTTGTTATAACTCCCAGCAGCACCCTGTCGCGTTGCTGCTAATGAGTATTCCTCTGTCTACCCTGTGTAACGAGGACAGGTCTCATTAATCTATTGGCTGCAATTACAGAACCACAATTATTATTTGCACTTCTCATTAAATGAACTTGGAATGGTTATTGTTGGTTATTTATCCATCCACTCCCATCCCATGTGGAAAACAGAGGGCCTTAATTAACTTCTAGCATGGGAATAAAGGCAGGGGCTCAGACAGAAGCTCAAGCAGGAGGGGTGGGTGACAGGGAATCATTGTGTAAGAAATAATTTGTCATCCTCACCCTGTCCCCACATCTCAGGTAGACATCAGATGCACATTTTCTAATAAAATGCCTTCTTGCCTCTCTTGTCAGATAACGTGATGTGTAATAAATAATGATAGTAAAAATCCATTAGCTGCTTACCTGCCGGTGGTCTGCCGCCACACTTTGATTCAGGCAGCGATCCCTTGGCAATATTAACACTGCCGGCTCAAGGGAACTGAAGTGACACTAACACAAAGGGGAACCAAGGTGAAAGTTTATCTGCTCCTGGCGTGAAGGGGAGGCTAAATAAAAAAAAAAAAAATGTTAAAAAACCTTTTCGCCGCCTGCATAAAATCAAATTATGTTCCGCTAAAGCAAGGCTAGACAAATGTGAATAGATTAATGGCGTGTCTGAGGTCACAGACCTGCTGCAGTTTGCATGTTGTTGAATATAAATAAAGATTACCCTGAAAAAAGAGAGAGATTACTGGATTGTACAAAGAACATAACAATCTGATTGTCAGTAGCTAGGCCAAATTCCTGTTGGGGAATTCTTTAGCTTTTACATAATTATGACATACTGTATTTATTAGTTGTTTATAATAAGAAAATCTTTAATTGTACATTTCAGTTCAAGGTGACATGTTTCAGTAAGAAAGTCCATTCTGTTAACCTGTATCCTATGATCATGTGATCTGTTATAAATTCAGCAGGTTTTTATAGTGTCTCTGGGCATTTCAACAGCAATGTAAAGTAGTTCTGGGTTTTACAGCTTCAGTGTCTGGGATCTATACATGGTGATACTTGAAACCTGAAAGCATATAATGGATATAAAAAGTCTACACAATCCTGTTAAAAGGTCAGGTTTCTATGGTGTGTGTGTGTGTGTGTGTGTGTGTATATATATATATATACAGTCAGGTCCATAAATATTGGGACATCGACACAATTCTAATCTTTGTGGCTCTATACACCACCACAATGGATTTAAAATGAAACAAACAAGGTGTGCTTTAACTTTAGACTTTCAGCTTTAATTTGAGGGTATTTACATCCAAATCAGGTGAACGATGTAGAAATTACAACAGTTTGTATATGTGCCTCACACTTTTTAAGGGACCAAAAGTAATGGGACAGATTAACAATCATAAATCAAACTTTCACTTTTTAATACTTGTTTGCAAATCCTTTGCAGTCAATTACAGCCTGAAGTCTGGAACGCATAGACATCACCAGATGCTGGGTTTCATCCCTGGCGATGCTCTGCCAGGCCTCTACTGCAACTGTCTTCAGTTCCTGCTTGTTCTTTGGGCATTTTCCCTTCAGTTTTGTCTTCAGCAAGTGAAATGCATGCTCAATCAGATTCAGGTCAGATGATTGACTTGGCCATTGCATAACATTCCACTTCTTTCCCTTAAAAAACTCTTTGGTTGATTTCGCAGTATGCTTCGGGTCGTTGTCCATCTGCACTGTGAAGCGCCTTCCAATGAGTTCTGAAGCATTTGGCTTAATATAAGCAGATATTGCCCGAAACACTTCAGAATTCATCCTGCTGCTTTTGTCAGTAGTCACATCATCAATAAATACAAGAGAACCAGTTCCATTGGCAGCCATACATGCCCACGCCATGACACTACCACCACCATGCTTCACTGATGAGGTGGTATGCTTTGGATCATGAGCAGTTCCTTCCTTCTCCATACTCTTCTCTTCCCATAACTCTGGTACAAGTTGATCTTGGTCTCATCTGTCCATAGGATGTTGTTCCAGAACTGTGAAGGCTTTTTTAGATGTTGTTTGGCAAACTCTAATCTGGCCTTCCTGTTTTTGAGGCTCACCAATGGTTTACGTCTTGTGGTGAACCCTCTGTATTCACTCTGGCGAAGTCTTCTCTTGATTGTTGACTTTGACACACATACACCTACCTCCTGGAGAGTGTTCTTGATCTGGCCAACTGTTGTGAAGGGTGTTTTCTTCACCAGGGAAAGAATTCTTCGGTCATCCCCACAGTTGTTTTCCGTGGTCTTCCAGGTCTTTTGGTGTTGCTGAGCTCACCGGTCCGTTCTTTCTTTTTAAAGATGTTCCAAACAGTACATTTGGCCACACCTAATGTTTTTGCTATCTCTCTGATGGGTTTGTTTTGTTTTTTTTAGCCTAATGATGGCTTGCTTCACTGATAGAGACAGCTCTTTGGATCTCATATTGAGAGTTGACAGCAACAGATTCCAAATGCAAATAGCACACTTGAAATTAACTCTGGACCTTTTATCTGCTCCTTGTAAATGGGATAATGAGGGAATAGCACACACCTGACCATGGAACAGCTGAGCAGCCAATTGTCCCATTACTTTTGGTCCCTTAAAAAGTGGGAGGCACATCTTCAAACTGTTGTAATTCCTGCACTTTTCACCTGATTTGGATGTAAATTAAAGCTGAAAGTCTGCAGTTAAAGCACATCTTGTATGTTTCATTTCAAATCCATTGTGGTGGTGTATAGAGCCAAAAAGATTAGAATTGTGTCGATGTCCCAATATTTATGGACCTGTGTATATGTATATATATATATATATATATATATATATATATATATATATATGTGTACACAGTATCTCACAAAAATGAGTACACCCCTCACCGTGCTTATATATATATATATATATATATATATATATATATATATATATATATACGGTATCTCACAAAAATGAGTATACACCTCACATTTTTGTAAATATTTTATTCTATCTTTTCACGTGACAACACTGAAGAAATTACACTTTGCTACAATGTAAAGTAGTAAGTGTACAGCTTGTATAACAGTGTAAATTTGCTGTCCCCTCAAAATAACTCAACACACAGCCATTAATGTCTAAACCGCTGGCAACAAAAGTGAGTACACCCCTAAGTGACAATGTCCAAATTGGGCCCAATTAGCCATTTTCCCTCCCCGGTGTCATGTGACTCGTTAGTGTTACAAGGTTTCAGGTGTGAATGGGGAGCAGGTGTGTTAAATTTGGTGTTATCACTCTCACTCTCATACTGGTCACTGGAAGTTCAACATGGCACCTCATGGCAAAAAACTCTGAGGATCTGGAAAAAAAAAATGTTGCTCTACATAAAGATGGCCTAGGCTATAAGACGTTTGCCAAAACCCTGCAACTGAGCTGCAGTACTGTGGCCAAGACCATACAGCGGTTCCACTCAGAACAGGCCTCGCCATGGTCGTTTAAAGAAGTTGAGTGCACGGGCTCCACATCATATCCAGAGGTTGTCTTTGGGAAATAGACGTATGAGTGTTGTCAGCATTGCTGCAGAGGTTGAAGGGGTGGGGGGTCAGCCCGTCAGTGCTCAGACCATTCGCTGCACACTGCATCAAATTGGTCTGCATGGCTGTTGTCCCAGAAGGAAGCCTCTTCTAAAGATGGTACACAAGAAAGCCCGCAAACAGTTTGCTGAAGACAAGTAGACTAAAGACTTGGATTACTGGAACCATGTTCTGTGGTCTGATGAGACCAAGATAAACTTATTTAGTTCAGATGGCGTCAGGCGTGTGTGGCGGCAACCAGTTGAGGAGTACAAAGACAAGTGTGTCTTGCCTACAGTCAAGCATGGTGGTGGACGTGTCATGGTCTGGGGCTGCATGAGTGCTGCCAGCACTGGGGAGCTACAGTTCATTGAGGGAACCATGAATGCCAACATGTACTGTGACATACTGAAGCAGAGCATGATCCCCTCCCTTCAGAGAATGGGCCGCAGGGCAGTATTCCAACATAACGACCCCAAACACACCTCCAAGACGTCCACTGCCTTGCAAAAGAAGCTGAGGGTAAAGGTGATCTGGCCAACCATGTCTCCAGACCTAAACCCAATTGAGCATCTGTGGGGCATCCTCAAACAGAAGGTGGAAGAGCGCATCCGATCTAACATCCACCAGCTTCATGATGTCGTCATGGAGGAGTGGAGGAGGACTCCAGTGGCAACCTGTGAAGCTCTGGTGAACTCCATGCCCAAGAGGGTTAAGGCATTGCTGGAAAATAATGGTGGCCACAAAAAATATTAACACTTAGGGCCCAATTTGGACATTTTGACTTAGCGGTGTACTCATTTTTGTTGCCAGGAGTTTAGACATTAATGGCTGTGTTTTGAGTTATTTTGAGGGGACAGCAAATTTACACTGTTATTCAAGCTGTACACTCACTACTTTACATTGTAGCAAACTTCTTCAGTGCTGTCACATGAAAAGATATAATAAAATATTTACAAAAATGTGAGGGGTGTACTCACTTTTGGGAGATACTGTGTGTGTGTGTGTATATATATATATATATATTTATATATATATATATATATATATATATATATATATGTGTGTACAGTGGGTATAAAAAAGTCCACACACCCCTGTTAAAATGACAAATACAGTCTCCTGCACTCGAGTGCTATGTTAAAGGGCTTCTAGGATCTTGCTGCCCTCTCAGGATGATGGGTATCCATATCGACTAAAAACATAGAAAACAAGAGAAGGGCACCGATATCACAAGACATTTTATTGAGAAATTAAAAACCATGTCATAAATTATACTCACAAACATGTGCTAAAGATGAGCAAGGTTTCTTTTTGCAATCCGGAGACCTCCACAAAAGAAGTGTTTTTCAGTACAGCAGGAGGACTGGAAGGCGTCCGTGGTGATAGGGCTAGGGCTGACGCGTTTCAAGGGATTACCCTCTTCATCAGAGCTCTGATCCCAAATGACTATCTAGACATTTATAGAGCCCAGTAAAGTGGATAGGCCCTGCCCCTTTAACATCATTCACATACAAGTGGTGACTTATGATACAAAAAAACGCATGAAAACATTCATTAGAAGATGAATTACTCAATGAAATTAATTACTAATGGCATTAGATCTTCTATCTCTCCCCTCTATAAGTAACATCTGCAAAGGCCCTCAGGTCATGTATGTATACATTTAAAGTCCTTAAGTCCCCTTGGCGATCCCTGATTTATAAAGGAAGGTGTAGGCTCAGAACCCCCTTCTTATATTGATACAAGTCACTTTACTGAGGAGCCCTGCTGGTCAGGGATTTTTTTGAACACATATAAATGTAAGTGTGCCTTTTAAATTTGGGATTATAATTTACTATTATATACAGTTTATGAGGGATTTTACTTAACAGCCCATGTATGCAACCTCAGGTGTGACTGATTGATTGACTTATTGATGTTGTGGTGTTACGGGTCACTGAGATATTTTTTTTATTCATTTTTATATATATATTTTGTGAACAATACATTTTCTATTGAATGTTTTAATGCATTTTTTATGTATCATAAGTCACCACTTACTGATGTTAAGGGGGCAGGGCCGACCTATGTGGGAGGTCCTATCCACTTTACTGGGCTCTATAAATGTCTAGCTAGTCATTTGGGATTAGGGCTCTGATGAAGAGGGTAATCCCTTGAAACGCGTCAGCCCTAGCACTATCACCACGGAGCCCTGATCCCAAATTACCTCATTAACATACAGGAGGTGACTTATGATACATAAAAAAATGCATTAAAACATTCAATAGAAGATTAATTACTCACAAAATATATATAAAAATGAATAAAAATAAATAAATAGATATCTCAGTGACCTGTAACACCACAAGATCAATCAGTCAATCAATCAGTCACACCTGAGGCTGCATACACATAAAAATATATGTATATTAATAGTAAATCATAATCCCAGATTTAAAAGGCACGCTAGCCTAACACCACGGACGCCTTCCAGTCCTCCTGCTGTACTGAAAAACGCTTCTTTTCTGGAGGTCGCCGGATTGCAAAAAGAAACCTTTCTCATGCTTATTTTTAGCACATGTTTGTGAGTATAATGTATGACATGGTTTTTTAATTTCTCAATAAAATGCCTTGTGATATTGCACTAGGTCGGTGCGCCCTTCTCTTGTTTTCTACCCCAGTTAAAATGTCAGGTTTCTGCGATGTAAAAAAATGGGACAAAGTTAAAACATTTTAGAACGGTTTCCCTTTTTAATACGATCTATAAACTGTACAACTCAATTGAAAAACAAACTGAAATCTTTTAGGGAGAGAAGTAAAAATAAAAAACTAAATTAATGTGGTTGCATAAGTGTGCACACCCTCTTAGAACTGGGAATGTAGCTGTGTTCAGAATTAAGCAATCACATTCAAACTTTCAATTCAAAATGTTAAGTAGGAGTCAGTACACACCTGCCACCATTTAAAGTGCCTCTGATTAACCCCAAATACAATTCAGCTGTTCTAGTAGGTCTTTCCTGACATTTTCATAGTCGCATCCTACAGGAAAAGCTATGGTCCGCAAAAAACTTCCAAAGCCTCAGAGGGATCTCATTGTTAAAAGGTATCAGTCATGAGAAGCGTATAAAATAATTTCCAAGGCATTAGATATACCATGGAACACAGTGAAGACAGTCATCATTTGACCCATCAGTGACATTGCCAAAAACTGGACGTCCCACCAAAATTGATGAAAGGATGAGAAGAAAACTGATCAGGAGACTGCCAAGAGGCCTACAGCAACATTAAAGGAGCTGTAAGAATATCTGGCAAGTACTGGCTGTGTGGTACATGTGACAACAATCTCCTGTATTCTTCATATGTCTGGGCTATGGGGTAAAGTGGCAAGATGGAAGCCTTTTTTGACCAAGAAAAACATCCAAGCCTCGCTAAATTTTGCAAAAACACATCTGAAATCTCCCAAAAGCATGTGGGAAAATGTGTTATGGTCTGATGAAACCAAGGTTGAACTTTTTGGCCATAATTCCAAAAAGATATGTTTGGCAGAAAAACAACACTGGACATCACCAAAAGATCACCATACCCACCGTGAAGCATGGTGGTGGCAGCATCATGCTTTGGGGCAGTCTTTTTTTTCAGCTGGAACAAGGGCCTTAAGTCAAGGTAGATGGAATTATGAACAGTTCCAAATACCGGTCAATATTGGTACAAAACCTTCAGACTTCTGCTAGAAAGCTGAACATGAACAGGAACTTTATCTTTCAGCATGACAACGACCCAAAGCATACATCCAAATCAACAAAGGAATGGCTTCACCAGAAGATTAAAGTTTTGAAGTGGCCCAGCCAGAGCCCAGACCTGAATCTGATTGAAAACCTGTGGGGTGATCTGAAGAGGGCTGTGCACAGGAGATGTCCTCACAATCTGATAGATTGGGAGTGTTTTCAGAAAGAAGAGTGGGCAAATATTGCCAAGTCAAGATGTGCCATTCTGATAGACCCATAACCAAAAAGAGTGCTGTAATCAGGGCTTTTTTTCAGCTGGAACTTGGTGGAACTTCGTTCCACCACCTCTGGCTCACGCCCTTTGTTCTCTGCTCACCACTATCGCTTGTCAACACAGAAATCCAGCTTTTGTGTTCACAAGTGACAGCTTGTCTCCCAACAGCTTCCATAGATCTGATCTCCTGAGTGGCTCCCGGTAAGTGTAGAATTGGGACAAGGGAGATGCAAGTACCTGTGGTGCAGTGCGGATGCCAACACCCCACCGGATGATCTCCCTGCAAGTGAGAGAGGTGGAGCCAATGACAGTGTGCGGGTAGGTAAGGGAGTCGGCTGGGTGCTTCAGCCTAATGCAACAACAAAAATAAGGTGGAAGATAGTGGGGGGGGGGGTTGCATGCTGAGGTCATAGCTGAAGAGGGGTAAAAGTGAAATGTGGTTAAGGAATGCAGAGGTAAGCAGCTATGGAAGAAGGCTGAACTCTGCACTCTGTGTGTAGCGCACCCCTAAACTCTGAATTCTGTATTCAGCAATCAACTGAACTCTGCACTCTGTATGTAATGCATTCTCGAACTCTGCACATAGCGCTCCCCTGAACTCTGCACTCTGTGTGTAGCACACCCCTGAACTCTGCAATCTGTATGCAGTGAACAAGTGAACTCTGTACATAATGCATTCTCGGGCTCTGCACATAGCGCACCCCTGAACTCTGCGCTCTGAATGTAATGCACTCCTGGTATTTAATACCCCTTTAAGAGCCTCCCACTGTTAGTGAAATTTAACCACAGCCACTATTTGATGCAACTTTGGGGTTGTGTGTGTGTTGGGGGCAGGGGGTTTTGAGGGGGTCGTGGTTGAGTTCCTGCACCTATTTTCTGAGAAAAAAAAGCCCTGGCTGTAATAAAATCAAAAGGTGCTTCAACAAAGTATTAGTTTAAGGGTGTGCACACTTATGCAACCATATTATTTTATTTTTTTATTTTTACTTCCGTCCACCTAAAAGATTTTAGTTTGTTGTTCAACTGAGTTGTACGGTTTATAGGTCACATTAAAGCTAAAAAAAAGTTCTGAAACGATTTATCTTTGTCTCATTGTTTTACATCACAGAAACCTGACAATTTAACAGGGGTGTGTAGACTTGTATATCCACTGTAAATAATTCTTTGTTTGGTCCATCTAGATTAAAGGTAAAAAAAAAAATACATCATATACTGTATATATACCTTGATCAGCCATAACATTATGAAGGTAATATCAAGTGAATAAAATTGATAATCTTCAGACAATGGCACCTGAAAGTGGGTGTGATCTATTAGGCAGCAAGTGAACATGTTGTCCATGACGTTGATGTGTTGAAAGCTGAAAAAGTGGACAATTGTTAGTCATCTAGCCAAGGTCTAAATTGTAGTGGCTGGAAATTTGTGCCAGAGCAAATCCAAAACAGCGGCTGTTACTGGTCTGCAGCAGTTAGGACCTATTAAAAGTGATCCAAGGAAGGAAGACTGGTGACAGGGTCTTGGCAGCCAAGGTTCATTAGTGCACCTGGGAAGCAAAGGCTGGCCTGTGTAGTCCAATTCAATAGAAGAGCCACTGTAGCTCAAATGGCTGAAAAAGTTTTTTTCCAGTACCAATGGAAAGGTGTCAGAGCATACAGTGCACCACAGTTTGCTGCAAAGCTGCAGACCCTGTGTCGAAAGCCTTTTGCACCTACAAGTGAGCATCAGAACTACACCACGGAGCAATGGAAGAAGGTGGACTGGTCTGATAAATCATGTTTTCTTTTACATGATGTGGATGGCCGGATAAATGTGCATCACTTATCGAGAGAAGAGATGGCACCAGGATGGAAAGAGGGCAAGCCGACAGCCGATGGCTTGGTGCCAGATACCACACATACCTTCAGATGTCTGGTGGAGTCCATGCCTTGATGGGTCAGGGCTGTTTTGGCAGGTGTTCATGATGTTATGGTTGATTTTTATAATTGGACACATCTTTTTGAAGATAAAGAGATCACAGATCTGTCGCTGAATCAAACCAAGGGCAGCTGGCCTTTAAAAGGATTTGAGGAAGATGCCAACCACTATGTATGTATTTAATATTACAGCCACATATATTACAGTGATTTCCATTTATACTGTTCTTCTAATGAAACTTTTAGCGCACATTTCAGCTTGTTATCCATAGCTTCTGACTTAATTAGGGCTTACTCACTGAGGGATGAGGTTTGGATGGCTGCCTTACCCCCAAAAGCTCTCTTCTTTTTGTGTAACACACTGTGCCTCCCTCTCTCTCTTCTCTTAGCACCTGGAGTCACGTCTACAGGCTCTCGGCTGTCGTTACGTGCGGCTTCTGCTGTCGGAAATCTTCCCTAATAAACTCAAGCTGTTCCCAGAGGTGGAAGCGTGAGTATAGAGAGCAAAGCTGTAAACACAGACACACACTGCGCACAGCCCTCAGCATGGGGTGAAATTAGGAAGGGACTTGCTGCAGCTTGACACCACTACACTGCCACTTCCCAACTGGATAATGTCATTATTTAAAGCAGCATTTTGTCTGAAAAAATCCTGGTGGAGCCACGCTCTTGGCCAATGTTGGTTTTATGTATAGAACAGATCTTTATTTTATTTCTGACTTGCACAAGTAGACTACTAAGAACTGACACACTGTGGGTGCATTTAGATGGATTTAAAGATCCTACGGTGAAACAAAGGTTATTATTGTGAACTGTAAAGGACACCAGCACATGTATGATTGCCTTCATTTTCCATGTCCATGAATGGAGATGTCATCAACATATGGCTCAGTCCAGGGCTGCAGCAGATTTTGAGGCACCAAAAATGCAAAGTAGAATTTCCTTGTGCTTGCCAGGGTTCTATGCAGCAATGCTTTGTGTGAATGACAGACACACAGAGAAATGGAGACAGGCATGTATTGTATGTTTGTATGGAGAACAGTACCAGGCAGTAAGCTGTATAATGAACTTCATCACCCATCTAAATAAGGACTGTAGATGTTAGGTAGGTTTCTCCTGGCCTATATGGCGGGCCTTTTATTGTCGTTTATTCTTATTTTCAAGAAAAATGAAAAAGAAGAAGAAATGACTGATACAATATAGTGACTGTTACACGTGGGATGCATGTACAAGTATACAAGCTGTTATATGTCCCACACGGGATCTGCAAATCAAAAAAATAAAATTGATCAAACATATACCTACTTTGTCTGACACCCAAACAAATCATAGTTGTGAATACTGTCATATTGCAGAGCGCGGGGGTGTAATGCACCATTCGCATTACATGCTGTATACAGATAAAATGCCAAAAAGAGAACAAAAACAGGCAGTTTGGAGTTGTATGTGAATATTTGGGAGTGAAACATGGGAGGTAGAATCTCCAATATTGCACCATATAAAACACGTAGATACTACTAGATATATATTTAGAAATATCAATTATTCCTAGGTTTTTGTTAATGCAAAAGTGATCTGTGGGGTCTAAGAGATGTTAAAGTGATAATAAACCCACTGCTTTTACCTAAGAACGCAGCTTCTCTATCATTTATTCCTTGCCTATGTTCCAGTTTAAACTGGTGCCATGACTACTGCCCCAGGTTTCCTGTTTCAGGGTGGCTCCTTTATCTTGCAAAATCCTATGGAGCCACCCTTTTATGCAGGGAGTAGAGTTGTGTTTTCCTACACTGTGCGCATCAACAGAAACATGCAGACACATAGCCTAGGATGGCAAGGCACTCCCCTGCTCCTCTCTCTCTCTCCCACCCCTTAACCACACTAACAAACTTGCTGGAGATGGCACTGTCCACCGTTAACTCTTTCCTGTAGATACTGGAAGTTTAAGGAAGCAGCCTTGAAAGTTGTAAATTGCAAGTGCTAGAGTAAGACTAAAAATAAATAAAATGTTAAGGATTTAGTACTACTTTAAGGAGTTTTGAGAATCATTGCTGAGTAATATATCCAGCTAGCCCAAATGTTATATAATTTCTCATACTTGCCACGTCCCATTAGGACCCATTTCTCAGCCCCCACCAGCTCATTTACTGTTACTTTACAATCTAATATAGGAGGGCAGCATTCTTCTTATGAAAAGTACGAATGAATGTTGTGAAACAGGAGCAACAATGGGTCATAGTTTAGGTGTAGACATCTCATCTATCCAAGACCTAATGTATTCCTATACTATCTAGGTCTTTGGATATTGGGACCATATATGATAAACAAAGCCATTCTCCTCCGCGCCCTCCCTAAAAAACCAAGTGAGAGCCCGAAAAAATAGAGGGTAACTGTATTTGAGTTTTATACCGACGTGATAAACATTTGTAATAAGACTCTTGTGTTTTGGTAGTTATGGAACAGACGTGTGTTAGCGGTATGAATTTTATAGACGAAAACTTACAGTTCACTTCTCATTCCCATTCTCTAAGGAAATAGGGTTCACAATTCCATTGCAATTGTAACAATAGTTTGTAAACGAAAGAAAGGAGGTGAGAAGTATTTTCTTTTCATAATCTCTCGAAAGCTTTAAGTGAATTCATGGGCCGGAAGTTCTGAAAATAACAGAGTGTATTGCAAAGTTTATATCAGAATTTTCCCTGAATGTTGGTGTAGGGAATCAACAGACATTCGCATACATTGAGGCAAAAATGTAAAGCCCCCCAGTTGGGGTAATGGAGAAATATAAGGTGCTAACTCACTGTAGCAGTTGAGCCTGTCCCAGTGTTGTAGGGTAACAGTAGATGGGATCAGGGGATTCTGGGTGGCTGGTAGTCAAGGTGCATTAGCCAGGTTGTGGCATTCCTGTACATTCTGACAGTATACTATTCTTCCGCAACTTCCTGTCCAGTGCAGAGCTGTGATTGTGGCAATGGTATTGATGATGTCAGGGGCATTCAACTGCCAGAGTGCAGGGGAGAAGAGACTTGGGGAAGGGACTAGCAGAATGAAAGAGCCTGCAAAAACAGAGAATTAGGTAAGTAAAATTGCTTTACCCAGCTCTCTAAACATAAATGAGCAGTTAACCCTTGCAGTGAAGGTGCTACCCTGCTTCCAGGGAGGACTTTTACTGTAATTCATCTATAACCACTTCCTGACCACGCTATAGCCAAAAGACAGCTACAGCTCAGTCATCCAATTCTGGGAGGGCATCCTTGGATGTCCTCTCAGAACCGCACCCCCTAGGCCTCGCATTCAGCATGTTCTGTGATCGCGCTACAGAGCCAATCACAGCGTCCCTTTACCATGTGATCAGCTGTGTCCAATCACAGCTGATCACATGTAAACCAACGTACCAGTTATCAGCGTTGAGGGGAGGAGAGCTTGTAAACTGCAAGTGTGATGGGCCGTTTACACTGATAACCAGGGCACAGATCATCGTGTTCTTATTATCAGTACAGCCCCAACAGTGCCAATCTGTGCCATCCCACCAGTGCCCATCAGTGTAGCCTCATCAGCGCACATCAGTGAAGGAGAAATATTACTCCTTTGCAAAAGTTTTTAACCGAAACTAAGAAAAGCGTTTGTTTTTTCAAAACTTTTTGCTTTTATTTGTTTGTTTAACAAAAAAATGAAAAAGCCAGTGGTGATTAAATACTACCAAAAGAAAGGTCTATCTGTCTCAAAAAAAAGGAAAGAAAATGATAAAAATGTCATATGGGTACAGTGTTGCATGTCATTCAAATTGCCACATGCACTTAAAGTTGAAAATGTCCCTGGGCAGAAAGGGGGTGAAAGTACCCAGTATTGAAGTGGACAAAGCTGAGCTGCCTATATATATTCACAGTGTATGTATATATATATATATATATATATATATATATAACACCTAAAACTGTTATATTTTCATTAAAAACTTTTTTAAATGTATTTTTGAAGGTAACTAGTATGAGTACCTGAATTTGACTTTCTAGTAGCCTCCTATCATTAACCACGTAAGCCCCGGAAGATTTTACCCCCTTCCTGACCAGGGGGTATTTTGCGATTCGGCACTGCGTGACTTTAACGGACCATTGCGCGGTCGTGCGATGCTGTACCTAAACAAATTTGATGTCCTTTTTTCCCCACAAACAGAGCTTTCTTTTGGTGGTATTTGATCACCTGTGCGATTTTTTGATCATGCGCTATAAACAAAAAAAGAGCGACAATTTTGCAAAAATAACAATATTTTTCACATTTTTTTTTATATGAAATTCCCCCCCAAAAAAATGTAAAAATCTAAATTTTTTAACATTTTCGGCCAATTTGTTTTATGCTACCTATGTTTGGTAAAAAAAATCGCAAAAAGCGTATTTTGATTGGTTTGCGCAAAAGTTATCCCGTTTACCAACAAAGGGAAATATTTCTGTCATTTTTGTTGTTTTTTTTTTAACGCGTAATGACGGCGATCTGCAATTTTTTTTGCAGTACTGCGACATTGCGGCGGACAGATCGGACCCTTGACTGACATTTTTGACACTTTTGGGGTTACCAGTGACATTTCTACAGTAATCAGTGCTATACATATGCACTGTTACTGGTAGTGAAGGGGTTAACTTTATTTGAGAGGGAGGGGCTGTGTGTGTCCCTAGGGGCGTGATTCTAACTGTGATTGGCTGTGGCTTGAGCTGTAGGAACAATGATCAACGGTCCTACATAGTAGAACCGTCTGATCATCGTTTCTACACCGGGGAGAATGACAGGCGGCTTGTTTACACTAGCCGCCTGACTTTCTCCCTCTCCCCCGACGATCGCCGGGTGACCGGCAGACATCGGGTCCGCAAGTCACATGCGCGGGGGGGTCCGTGACCGAGCGGGAGCGCGCCTCCGGCGGCGCGCGCTCGCTCCCCAGAGCCTCACAGGCTAGCGACGTAGACCTACGTCGCTCTGCCTGTGAGGGGCTGACTGCCGCAGTAAATATACTGTGAGCAGTCGGCAAGTGGTTAAAGCGGAGTTCCGGCCTCAAAAAAATTTTTTAGACAAAAATATCCCCGGTCAGGGCTTGTGCATTTCAGCAACCAAAGCCTCTGAACTGTCCCCGGTTTCACTTACCTTTTAGAAGAAATACTTACCTTGAAAATGTCTTGTCCAGCGCTGCCATCTCAGGTGTGGGCAGCTGAAGCCAGAGCGTCCTCTTCGGTGTCCTCTTCGGTGATGTCGGAGTCCCAGAATGCCCTGCACCGGCCCTGCTCGTCACTTCCAGTGCAGGCGCGTCATCCCTGCACAGCTTCTGGGCATGCCTATGGAGATTTTTAAGTACTGTAGTTGGTCACCGTTCCATGAGCGTTCGCAATTTTGCAGCATGACATGTTAGGTATCAATTTACCCGGCATAACATCATCTTTCACATTATACAAAACAATTGGGCTAACTTTACTATTTTGCTATTTTTTTTCATTTAAAAAAGTGTATTTTTTCCCAAAAAATTGCGTTTGTAAGACTGTTGCGCAAATACGGTGTGCCGAAAAGTATTGCAATGATCTCCTCAATTATTCTCTAGGGTCTCTGCTAATATATATATATATATATATATATATATATATATATATATATATAATGTTTGGGGGTTCTAAGCCATTTTCTAGCAGAAAATACTGATTTTTACAACAAATGTCAGAAATAGGCTTGGTCCTTAGGTGGTTAAAATAGAAATGAAAGGCAAAACATTTTTGTATAGACCTAAAAAAAAAAAAACAAAAAAAAAACCTTTTTTACCTATTTTATAAGTGAACACATTCCCTCTGTTCTCAGCTTCATAATAGCTGGGGGAGGAGGGACTGCAATACACTGATCTTCTCCGTGAAGGGCTGTGCAGCAGGGGTGTGTGAGGACAGGTCTGGTCATTGGAGGAGAGCCAGAGAACTGACCACGTGCTCTCCTGTTTAGTGTGGTCAGTTTTTAATAGGAAAGCAGAGGGGACTGGCAGGAAAACCAGGGATTTCACATAAAGAAAGCAATACAAAGAGAACAGGACACTTTTTCATATAAGTACATGGTATAGCAGGCACATATCTGGAATATGAAATGCTGGGGCAGCAAACGCTTTAAGTGCAGCTTTATATTGGCATGCCAAGATAGCACCACAAATAGCAGCCCTCGAAGAGCTGTAGTTAAGTTGAGGAGACCCGTGTTACAAAATAATATTTTTCTTTTAATCTTGTATTTTGGGAAATTGGAAGAGCAGTTTCAAGAAAAGTTCTTCTGTAAAAGTAGATTTTGAAGGTCACTGCTAGTGCTTGCATCCCTTCATGTCTGGCACAAAACATCTTCATTCTTTCACACCTAATACTAGTTTTGGCCGTATGAAATTCTTTTCCCTCGCTGTTTTAGTGATGTTCCTTCCTAAAGGTTTTCTTCCTGACAAATTGCAGGCTTTAAACGAGCCTCACCAATGCAGGCTCAATTCTCCCCTTACTTTATGTCTTTCAAAATAAGTGTTCTTGTTACAGCCTGCAGCTTGTGTGCCCTTGTGATTAGGGTCTCGTGTATATGGCTGCTTCTTTTGCAAGCTGTGTTTATTAACCACTTGCCGACCATTCACGTTGACTGTACTGCGGCAAAGTGGTTTGTTATCATCTGGCGACGTAAACCTACGTCATCTGACATTCCCCTCTCCAGAGGCTCGCTCCCGCTGTATTCAGTTACAGTGGGAGTCGGGCCAGGGGTAATCACCGCCGCTCTTCCCCGATCGTCGGGGAATTGAGTGTGGAGATCCGCCCGCTTGTGTAAACAAAGCGAGCGGATCTCCTAAGTGACAAACAGTGACAGATTGCAGGGTTCAGCTTAGCTGAACCTGCAATCTGTCCCTGTGTCACTCAGTCACCTCCCCCCGCACACGTTAGTAAGCACCAGGCATACATTAACCCCTCTCTCTCCCCAATTAAAATTAACCCCTTCCCTGCCAGTGTCATTTTTACAGTAACAGTGCATATGTATAGCACTGATTACTGTAGTAATGTCACTGTTACCCCCAAAAGTGTCAAAAATGTCAGTCAAGGGTCCGATCTGTCCGCCGCAATGTCGCAGTCCTGCAAAAAAAAATCGCAGATCGCCGCCATTACTCGTTAAAAAAAAACACCAAAAATGACAGAAATCTTTCCCTTAGTTAGTAAACGCAATAACTTTTGCGCAAACCAATCAAAATACGCTTATTGCGATTTTTTTTTTACCAAAAATATGTAGCAGAAAACAAATTGGCCTAAAACGATAAAAAATTTAGATTTTTACATTTTTGGGGGGGGGAATTTCATATAAAAAAATGTGAAAAATATTGTTATTTTTTCAAAATTGTCGCTCTTTTTGTTTATAGCGCAAAAAGTAAAAATCGCACAGGTGATCAAATACCACCAAAAGAAAGCTCTGTTTGTGGGAAAAAAAGGACATAAATTTTGTTTGGGTACGGCGTTGCATAACCGCGCAATTGTCAGTTAAAGTTGCACAGTGCCGAATCGCAAAAAGTGCCCTGGACGTAAGACAGCAAAATCCTCCGGTGGTAAAGTGGTTAAACAATAACGCACCTTACAAAACAGTACTTTTATACAATGCAGATAATTAATAAATAGTCAAAGAAATGGTAAGGCCTCATGTAAGCAGGACAATTGAAAACCTCTTCTAAACACAGGAAACTGACAAAAACGTCCGTCTTACAGCTTTTACATACCGAGTTTATGTGAGTTTAGCAGCAGTTATGAGCGTTTGACGTTAGAAGTGTTTTCTAAAGAGAACCCCAGGAGACCCTCCCAAATGGGCACAATGCATGAAAAACAAGTAAATTATTACCTATTATTCAGTCATTCTGTGAGAAGAGAGAGCCGTGTGCTTTACCTATGGATTCTCTTTTTGTCTGTCTGTCTGTCTCTCTTTGTCTCTCTCTCTCTCTCTCTGTCTGTCTCTCTCTGTTAGTCTGTCTGCCTGTCTCTCTCTCTCTGTCTGTCTATCTCTCTGGCTCTTTCTCTCCGTCTGTCTCTGTTTCTCTGTCTCTCTCTCTCTCTTTCTGTCCCTCTCTCTCTCTGTCTCTCCCTCTCTCTTTCTGTTTCTCTGTCTCTCTCTGTCTGTTTGTCTCTGTCTTTATGTCGCTGACTGTCTCTGTCTCTCTCTCGGACTGTGTCTGTCTCTCTCTGTCTGTCTCTCTCTGTCTGTCTCTCTATGTCTACCCCCTCCCCCTCTCCCCCCTTGTAGGCAACAGCATGTGGTGAAAATTGTGTCTTTCCCATATCTTACATGTTCCTCTTTAAAAATGCTTCTAAACGTGCAAAAACTCGGGTTACAGCTTTTACACAAGTTTACAAGCAGTTACAAGCATTTGACATTTGAAATGCCAGCAGTAAACTACAGTCCTGAATGTGAATTATCGGCTTTCAAAAAAATGCCAATAAACTCAACTGCCTCTAAACTCCTATAAACGACTGAGTATACATGGACACATAAGATAACATAGAGGAGAGTTCAGTGGCTGCTGAAAAAAACGCACAACTGCTCCTAAACGTCCATTTATCAGCTACAGTGTACACAAGGCCTATTTAAAGTACCATAAAAAATAGTGACTTTATGTTATCACACCTTATCAATGTAAACATTGTGCTAAATGCACTCAAAAATTGTTCCTGTGTATCAGGAGCTGACATAGATGCTGGTTGCCTCGTATGATAGTGATTGACCTTCAAAACGCAACTGCACCATTACCTGGCTTTTATGTTGAAAAAACAGCAGAGATGATGATGATCGATAGAATAGTAATCATGCTGCAAATGCAGAACTGCAACCATGCACTGCCTCATATTAAATAGGTTTTTTACCGCTTGCTGACCACCTGCCGTAGTTTTACTGCAGCAGGTCGGCTCTGTCCCGTGAAACAAAATACCTGTACATCGCTTCGCAGGACTGCTAGCAGGGGTGCGCGCGCACCCATTGGCTACAGGGGGAGCCAGTCAGCGGGTTCAGGGGCAGCGATTGCCGCCGGGCACCCGCTATCGCTACCCGTTGAGACAGAACTGCGGTTTGCCATTGTAAACACAGCAGACCACTGTTCTGTCAGTTATGAACACAGGGATCATAGGTTCCACTTATTTAGGAACACAGGTCTCTGTGTTCATGCAGCAAGACCGTCCCCCCCAATGGCCTGCACTATGTACACCCTGGCTGTTTCAGCACTGAGGCCAGTATTCACCATTGCCCTGGTGTCGCAAACTCTGACTGAGTGGGCGTAGCTTTTACGCCGTGACTTGGAGAGAGAACAGCTCTCCCCTGCCTTTGCTGAGCTGGCAGGCCAGCTGGTCCAGGGACTGCAGTTTATGTGTGATGCCTCTTTTTGGATGGGGCTTCCCTAGTGACTCAGCTCTCTGTTTCGGCAGTGGTCCTTTGGCGTGTCTTTTGGCTCAAATGCTGGTCTGTGGACCAGACTTATATAAAGGCCTTGACTGATCTTCCCTTTCAAGGAGATCGCCTGTTTGGAGCTACCCTGGATGACATCATTAAAGATCTCACAGGGGGAAAGAGTACCTTTCTTCTGCAGGCTACTAAGTGCAAGGACCCTCGTTGTAGATGTAGGCCCTCCTTCTCGGCTCATAAGCAGTTTTTTCATCCCTCAGGTTCGAATGACAAGGGGTCGAAGCCTTTCAGGGCCTCCCCTTTAGGATCCAAATTAACCTGGTCTGGCAAGCCGAGAGCGGGCTTCTCCAGACACACAGACAAGGCTCCTTAAGCATGAAGGTGTGCCCTCACCCGTATTGGGGGTGGGGGGGAAGTCTTCGCTGGTTTCCGGATCCGTGGAATTCCCTGGTACAAGACAAGTTAGTCCCAAAGTAATTCGGTCCCACTCTAAAACACCCACCCCCCCCCCCCCCCGGCAAGGTTCTTTCCTTCCAACTTGTTGTGCCTGTCCCTGGACCGCTTACGGGGTCTGCTTGGGGTGGTACAAGACCTGTTACTTCAAGCGGGGATTGTCCCGGTTTCAAAACATTTTCAGGGTTTTAATCAAACCTGTTTACATTTCCCAGGAAGGAATAATAAAATATGCCCGGATGCACCCCGTAACGCACCTCCATCCCTAAATAGCATAGAAAGTTGCAAAGATTTGCTATTGGGGCTTTAAATGAGGTGCAACATGCTCAATGATGAAATATAAAATGCAAGTTTATTGTAACATACAATGTCAGCAAGTAAACACAGACAAGTACCCTATTAAAAAACAGATTTGTGATGTTATACATAGTATATTATATATTCATGGTCAAGTTCAGTATTCCATAGAACAATCCATGGTAGGTATGAAAATGCCTCCTGGTAACCCGACGCGTTTCGTGAGCAAGCGTTCACTTCCTCAGGGGTTGATGCGTTACATCATTTCTAAGAAATAAAACCGTTTGTGGCATGTAATAAAGATAGTAGATAATATACTAATGCAAAACGCTAACGGGCCACCAAGGGGCCCATACTTACAAATCTGTTAAAAAGAAATTGCATGCTCATGTTCGAATTGGCTGCTGCTGGGAATGTCTATCCCGGGAGCTGTGGGCTTGGGATCCACAAGGGCCTGGCAGGACAAACAGGGCCAAATGCAAGCGCAAACCAACATAGTGTGACATCAACGGTGATGGCTATAGGAAACATATCTATGTATCAGACTCATTTCTAAAGAACTCAGGCTCACTCCTAGTGTTACTAGTAGATAGATACTCCTACTTACTGCACAGTATTTTACGCTTTGTACTGATTGCTGATATTACTATTCATATACACTTTAGAAATGAGTCTGATATTTGAACGATCTCCTTCTGCGAGCGGAGTCTCCTGCTCTGGTGGAAAACCTGGAAATAACCATACAAGATTGAGATTGTTTGGCTGGATTCTGAATTTTCAAAAGTATGCTCTGGTTCTGTCCACAAAGCTGTATTATCTGGGTCTGCCTCTGGACTCGGCCTTAGTCAGAGTGCTAGTTCCTCTGGACAAACTCTAGAAACTGCAGGCTGTAATTCGTCTCCTGCTATCCAGCAGAATGTAATCCCTCCGGACTTGCATGCAAGTGCTGGGCCTGATGGTGTCTACCTTCGAGGCGGTTCCATTTGCACAGTTCCAAAAATTTTTTTGCAAGGGAGATTCTGGCCAAATGGGACAAAAATCTGCAGTCTCTGTACAATCAGATCCAGCCGGGGAATGAGAGTCCCTGATTTGGTGGCTTCCTGCTTTGGTTGGGCAAATCCTTCCTCCCCTTGAATTGAACAGTGGTCACCACGGGTGCCCGCCTGTCTGGCTGGGGAGGTGTCCTCGACAAAAATTCTGCTCAGGGGGATCTGGAAGCTGGAAGAGTCCAGACTACCGATCAATGTCTTGGAACTCCGGGCGATCAGACTGTGGCTGGAACATTTTAACAGATCGTCTTCAGGGATGTCCAGTGCGCATTCAATCAGACAGTGCCACGGCCGTGGCTTATGTCAATCACCAGGGGGGGCACAAGAAGTGTCTTGGTGGCTCTGGAGAAAGCCAGCATTATAAGGTGGGCAGAATGGTTCATTCCAGCCCTCTCCGCCGTACACATTCCCAAGGGTGGAAAACTGCCAGGTGGATTACTTCAGTCAGCAGGTGTTGGACCAAGGGGAGTTGTCCCTTCATCCGGAGCTGTTTCATTAGTTGTGTCTCCGGTGTGGCATTCCCAAGGTGGATCTATTGGCGTTCCCGCTCAACAGAAAGGTGCAGAGGTTCGTGGCTCGGTCACGGGATCCTCTGGCGGACGCCACAGACGCGCTGTTGGCCCCGTGGGGTCAGTATCATCTGATTTATGCCTTTCCATCTGTCACGCTTCTGCCAAAACTTCTATACAGGATCGAGGCAGAATGGATTTCGGTCATCTTAGTGGCCCTGGACTGGCTTGGTACACCGATCGGGTGCGGCTGGTCACCAATGTTGCTTGGAAGCTTCCTGTCAGAGAGGATCTGCTGTCCCAAAGACCAATCTTCCATCCTGCTTTACAGTTGCTGGCTTTAATGGCTTGGCTGTTGACCACCAGGTGCTGACGGATAGAGGTTTGTCTGAGTCAGTGATTCCAATGCTGTTCAAAGCTAGGAAATCTACTTCTAGGGAGATCGTATGTGGAAAGCATACATTGCGTGGTGTGAGTCTCTTGGGGTTCATCCTTCTTTTTCGGTGGCTCGGATCTTGACCTTCCTTCAACAGGGGGTTGAGCAGAAACTGGCCTTGATTACTATCAAGGGCCAGGTGTCGGCCTTAGTGGTCTTCTTTAAACGGCCCTTGGCCACACACTCACTGGTGCATACTCTTCTTCAGGGAACTCTCCGTTACCGCCTTGGGTCCTCAATTTGGTGCTCTCAGTCCTCCAGAAGCCTTCCTTTGAGAATCTTCGGGAGATTCCCCTGCTTACACTGTCCCTGAAGATGGCCTTTTTGGTGGCTATAACCTCTGCACACAGGATGTCAAAATTGGGGCGTTATCCTGTCTTTCACCTGATTTGGTGGTTCACAGAGATAAGGTGATTCTTTGCCCCTGTCCGTCGTTCCTTCCACAGGTTGTCTCTAATTTCCATTTGAATGAAGACATTGTGTTGCCCTCTCTGCGTCCCGGGCGAAAACATCTGAAGGAAATTGCTTTGTGTGCCTTGGATGTGGTCCGAGCGATTAGGGTGTACCTGGCAGCTATGGAGTCTTTTAGGAAATCAGACTCACTATTTGTGCACAGGGATGGGCCCCGGAAAGGGTTGTCCGCTTCCCCTGTGACCATTTCCCGATGGATCAGACAGACGGTGGTTCAGGCCTATTCCATCAAGGGTCAGGTTCCTCCTTTCCCTGTGAAGGCACATTCTACTCGGGCACTCAGTGCTTCCTGGGCCTTCCATCATCAGGCATCAGTGACGCAGGTTAGCAAGGTGGCCACCTGGTCGTTGGTGCACGCTTTCACAAACTTAACATAAAGTGGATGTGTTGGCATCTGTGAATGCTTTCTTTGGCCGCAAGGTTTTGCAGGCTGCTGTTTAGAGGACCTGGTCCTCTTTGAGGGTGTATTGTTGTTTTCAGGTGGGCTTGAGTTGTTTTGGTTGAGCTCCTGTTTACTTGGTTGGCTATAGTTTAGCCTTGGGAATTTATTTTTCGTTGTTTCCCACCCCTCATGTTTAACACTACTTTGGGACGTCCCAATGGTTATGAAGATCAAGAGCTGTGTCTGCCAATAAACGAAAGAGAAAATGGGATTTTTGACTTACCGTAAAATGTATTTCTCTGATGTTCATTGACGGACACAGCACCCACCCCTCTGTGGAGTTGTAATTCTTCTGACACTGCTTGTAACAAAACTGAGTACCTATAGCAGAGAGAGGGAGAATACCTACACCCTGGGACTGCCCATAGACCTTGTCAGACTTTTTTTCTGCCTAGTGTCCTACTCCTGCATCTGATGAGAGCTTAGTGTGTCCTGGCGGGGGGAGTCCCCCTGTCAGAACACAAAGGCACAGTGGGAAAGATCGCTGCACTAACATCACTTAGTTAGTACAGCGATCTCTCGTTTTTTTTTTTTTTTTTTTTTTTTCCATTTGAAAATAAACAAAAAAAAAAAAAACAACTAAATGTGTATACCAGGCATTATCTGTGTATCAACAAAGTGACAACTACTGTGCTGACTCATGAGATTGCAAGTGAGATTTGATGGCGTTACTACTTTTCTGCTCAGTGTTCTCCGTGCTGGAGGCTTTGACATAAGGAAGCAACACCCTGCCTCTATCAAGATGACTGCCTCAATCACAGAGACACAAGGCAGAACAGGCCTTTCTAATTAAAGTACCTGCACCATCCTGTTTTTAGCCCTGATGAAGGGGGAGTGCTGAGCCCCCAAAACACATTGGCTATTCCAATAAAAAAATATTTTAAAAGTTTGTACAAGCTGGTGTGGTGCTCATATCCTTTCAAAACGTAAACAGTGCAGAACAAGGCACTGTAAATCAGTAAAAGGGAAAATATTAGCTTTAGGTAGCAAACAGCGGAAACTGATAACTAGTTTTTTTTTTACCTTCTGTTTGCCTTTGCCTTTGTTGCAAAGTTCAGATACTTTCTTTATGTGGATCTTTAACTGTGTGCTTAACATGCACTATAATCTGCCGCTGGGCAGTCATATTGCTGTACGAATATGTAATTGAAAGGGTGTATATTATAGGCAAATAATCCTTAGATAATGGTTCTGCTCCCACGGACAAGCCCCTAGCTGTCCCATAGGCATATTGAATTGGCCCTTCTTTTCTGTTGCAGGCTAAATCACCCAGAACAGTCTGCTTCTAGCTTTAGAAAATAGCCCTTTCTTGTGTGAGCCTCTGCCAATGCCTGACATCACAGTGTACCTAACTCATCTGCAGCTTTTAGTTGAGCTTGAGCCAGCTGAGGAGCACTGACTTCTAAGAAATAAGATTTATGTGTTTTGTTTAGAAAGAGATACAGCTGCATTTAGTCTTAAAATTTTGGCAAAGCGTCCTCTCAACCAGATGGATGAGGGTCCTACTGTTGCTTAAGAAAGAAGTAATATGGCAGTCTAAAAATGAAAATAAAAAGGCTCACTAAATCATTAAAGAAAATTTTTATCCTACTTCTTAATAGTGCTCAAAAATACTGTATATGCTAGACAAGAGGAACCAGATCATAAACCTGAGTTCTAGTTAAGAACAATTTTCCTCCATTTGCACTGTAAAAATAAATGGACACTAATGAAGTGTGCAATGTGCAAGCACTGCTATATTATGTAATACTCCTACTTTCATTCCTCCTTTATAGTACAATTAGAGCTGAAACGTAGGCCTCATGCACACTGGACATTTTTACAGCTGATGTTTTTGGCTTTAGGCATTTTTTCTGTTTTGTTCTGTAATCAGTAAACTCCCCAGCATGTTATCCTATGTGTCCATGCACACATAAGCTTTTATCAGCGTTTTCTGGCTGAAAACCCCCCCCAAACTAGTGGGTTTGAAGAGGAGTTTTACAGCTGTAAAAACACTCTTAGCCCTGTTCACACCTGAGCATATGTCAGCTCGTGAAACGCTCATCACTGAAGTCTCAAAACGCCCAACAAGCAAAATCCCATTCATTTCAATGGCCCCTGATCACATATGAAAGTTTTATCACCTGAAGCAAAACACCTGAGGCTCAAAAAAGTACATGAGCTTCTTTTTTGGCAGATTACAAGCGTTTTTGTTAGATGTCAATGCCTGCCTCCAGACCCCTGCAAAAAACGCCCACAAAAACGCCTGAAAAAAGATAAAAAAAAACACGCCTGAACCAATACGCTCAGGTGTGAAGAAAGCCTTAGCATTTTTCAGCTCGTAAAACGCTCATCTCTGAAGTCTCAAATGCCCAACAAGCAAAATCCCATTTCACTCTGCAGCACGTCCATTCCAAAAATGTCTTGCATTCTTTTCAGTGACTGCAAGGCATTCTGTGTTTGAAGGAGGGGAGGCCGTGATGTTCATCCTCACCTTCTCCAATATGGTAAACATCTGGTTCCTGTGACTGTAAGGGCTCATTCACATAGGAAGGCATGCGTGAGTTAGATGTGTTCAATTAAAGCAGAACTGATTATTATTAGCCTATTAGGACAGATTGCACGCAGGCAGATTATTATCGCAGAAGAGACATGCAATATCTCATCTGCGATAAAAATACACTCACACACACAAAACACACAAGAGCTCACGGCTGCAGAGTCACAGAGTCACGGCCGGTGGCGATGATGATACATTGTAACGATTACACTTGAATCCTTAGTGTCGGTTTGGACACTTGTATAATGTGAGTGATATAATTGTTTTTAAATAAACGTGTCAAGTTTTATGGATTTACACAATATGGACTTTCTTCCTAAAAATGACATACCCTCACACATCCCTTTGAGAGGGCCTATATGTGGAGACAGGAAAAACTATTATTAGAATAAGAACCAACCTGTTGGATATTCTATACAAAAAGGCGCATTAGCTGGTTTATCATTTTACCAGCCACTACATCTGGTGAGTCAGTTTGGGTGATCTGAGGAAGGATCTCACGGGGTGTTTTGCACAAATTTGTTTACAGTGATATATACACTTTTTGAATTTTTATCTTGGACTTTACACAATATGGGATATTGGTTATGAATTCTGGATCACTTTATTAGGTTATTTAATTTTAGATTCACAGTATATGCTTATTACGCATGATATGAATTTACAAGTATTGATTATTTAATTGTTTCTTACATGTAATATTTACTTTATTGCACACATTTATTACATTTTAGATAATTTTGCATGTTCACAATTGTTGCATTAGTACTTTAAGTAGAAAAACAAAAGATATTGTTTCTCATGAACTAGGGCACATGTGTCAAACACAGGGCCTGCGGGCTGAATACGGCCCCCAGGGCCATTTCATATGGCCCTCACACTTCTCCTGCAGCTGCAGGAGAGCTCCAGCCCTCCTCCAGACCCTGTGCTTTCTGCTTTCCAGCAATGCCTCTAGCTTCTTTCCAGCAGCAGCACAAGGTAAGGGTGGTGCACTGTAATGTAAGGAAGGGTGAGGGACTCAACTTCTGATGGTGGGGAGGCTCCTGACGTCTTATGTATGGGTAAGCGATGCTCTGGACATCTAGGTTCATGGATACAACTGGCCCTTTTTAGGGCAATCATATTGCTGATGCGGCGCTCGATTAAATTGAGTTTGACACCCCTGAACTACTGGAACCTGCGCTGATTTATTTCTTTCATTCAATCTGATGCTGGATACACCTGCAGATAATTAGTAGCGATTATATATATATATATATATATATATATACTGCATATTAAACTCCTTCAATAGGGGTTCACAACCGTTAATAACCTTTGCGCTAGAGCTTTTTTGTTTACAAAAGTACACTTACCTGCCTGCTCGCAGTGCTCTGTGGTATGTAAACTGAGCTGCACATGTGCTGCTCAGTTTACATTGCCAGCTTGGTCCCCATATAGGATGACTAACTTCACCGCATGAACAGAGGTGCATCACCCTGCGAGACGATAGCTGTGCCGGCAAGGGACCCAGACTGGTAAAGAGGAGGTGACTATATTGCCTTTAGCTCTGCTTTAAAGGGGAAGTCCACCCTAACACTACAATCACTACATCTACAGGCATCCACGATCTAAGACTAAACTGTCTAGCCCTGTAAAGAAGAAATCAGTATACATACCTTTTTTAAGCTGATCTTGTCCGGTCTCTAGCGGCAGAAGCTCTGCAGAGGACATAGCTGACAACGGCTGTGAAATGAATGGGAAGTGACATCACTCATAGAGTTGCTAGGGGGTTCCATTGTCTGCTGCCTCTTCTGCACCCACCTCCACAGTGAAGCCACCGATGACAGCTCAGCTTTTGACTGGACCAGATCATCTTCAGAAAAGGTATGTATACTGATTTCTTCTTTACATGGCTAGATAGGTTAGTCTTAGATTAGTTTTAGATTGTGGATGCCCGTAGATGTAGCAATTTTAGTGTTAGGGTGGACTTCCCCTTTAACTTCAAAGGCAAAATGTAGCATGCAGGCACTTCAATGCAACATGCTGGTGTGAACAAACTCCAGTGCATTTTCTCTGTGCTGAAGAATGCAGCGAAATGCATTTAGAATGAGCCCTAAATATGTAATGGTTCTCTTATTTTATATGACCAATTATTTCCCAATTGCTTTTTTTCCTTTTTTAAACAGGCTTAAGGCTGTGGCTAGGGCTGTTGTTACAATTTTGGCTAGGGCTGTAATTTAGGCTGCGGTATTGCTTGATTTTGGCTACAGTTGGGGGTTTAATTTGGGCTGCGGTGATTTGGACTGTGGTTAAGACTGTAATTTGGGCTGTGGTTTGGGTGGTAATTTAGGTTGTGGTTAAGTTGGAAATTTGGGCTTTGGTTAGGGTGGAAATTTGGGCTACGGTAAGGGCTGTAATTTGGGCTTCGGTTATGGCTGAAATTCAGGCCGTAGTTAGGACACAGTAATTTGGGCTGTGGTTAGGACACAGTAATTTTGGCTGTGAGTAATTTGGGCTGTGGTAAGGACACAGTATTTTTAGGTTGTGGTTAGGACACAATAATGTGGGCTGTGGTTAGGACACAGTAATTTGGGCTGTGGTTAGGACACAGTAATTTGGGCTGTGGTTAGGACACAGTAATTTGGGCTGTGGTTAGGACACAGTAATTTGGGCTGTGGTTAGGACACAGTAATTTGGGCTGTGGTTAGGACACAGTAATTTGGGCTGTGGACACAGTAATTTGGGCTGTGGTTAGGACACAGTAATTTGGGCTGTGGTTAGGACACAGTAGTTTGGGCTGTGGTTAGGACACAGCAGTTTGGGCTGTGGTTAGGACACAATGTATTTTTAGGTTGTGGTTGCGCTGTAATTTGGGCTGCGGTTAGAAAACAGTAATTTGGGCTGCAGTTTGGGAGGTACATTGAGCCGTGGTTTGGGAGGTAATTTGGGCTGCAGTTTGGGAGGTACATTGAGCCGTGGTTTGGGAGGTAATTTGGGCTGTGGTTAAAGAATGGTGATTTGTGCTGTGACTAGAGTGGAGATTTGGGCTGTGGTTAGGGAAATGGCTAGCTAGAATTTCAGAGATGAGAAAAAGGGGTTTCTCAGTTCTCTTTTCATTTTTAAATCTGAAAAACAAAAGTATATTCAGATAAACAAAGTCATGTCTGAACTGAAAAAAAAAATCCCTGAAAACTATTGTGTACATTGAGCAACACCTACAACTGGATGGTTTGTAAAGGACTTGGTAACTGTGCTAAATAAATCTGGATATAATGGCGCTCATAAATAGGAATATGTCCTTGTCTTTAATTGGAACATGGGTATAACAGGGAAATCTGTACCCCATACAAACATATGACTAAAGGCTTTATGCTTTGATATAGTCATGCAAGTTGGCTTTGAAAATTCTTGTATTTTGCAAATGAATCACATTATTCATGTAATACCATTACTAGTACATACACACTCCTCTATTTCCTCTATTTTTACTCAATGTTCAACTAAAGCCATATAACTGAAATGTAAAAAAATGACTTGAAGACGTCTGCTAGACTTTTTTTATCTACGTAATGGACTTACTGCGCTGTCTTCTGAAAAGCTTTTAGGTGCAAACCGTTTAAAGTTTTGAACAGATCTGGCAAGTGTTCCTAAATTCTAGATACAAAAAAAGAAATAATAGACGTAAGAAAGAAGAAATAAAAAAAAGCCAACAAAAATCCCCTTAACTGTTTATATTTAACTAGAACAGTAAAGTTAAGAGCATTAATGAGATGCCTATTATTTCTGACCTGATGAAAAGTAGAGGTTAGCTCCCGAAAGCTTGTTAGGAGAAAATGCAGCCAGTCCATTAAAAAAAAAGTATCATAAACCACAAATGTGGTGGAACATCATCCTTCACCGGACTGAACTGGATGCTACATTAAATTATAAACAGAATATTTTATGACTGGTTTTTAAAGGCTGAACAGCTTTTTATTTTTATTTTTTTCTTTATCCGGTTTCAGATCTCGTTTTCTTAACCCTTTCAGCTTTCAAGAGCACTGGTACATGCTTAAAGCATAACGCAGCCAAGGAAGCTGCCATCTTGGCTGTTGTTTGATATGCATTTGCCAAGATGCGGTGCATGTGATCAGTTATGACAACAGACATTTGATAGGGGAAATGAAAGAAGTGATTGGCGCTGCCCAGTGGGGTATTTGGGAAATCAATCTATGGTTGCTGCGCTCCTGAATTGAGTTTTATATAAAAGTTTGTGCAATAAAATATATATTAAGACCTGTGTATAGCCTTATAAAATCATAAAACAAATAACTAAACTGTGTAAAATCAGAGGTGGTCTATACGCATAATCCAAGCATGAAGTAAAAAACCATTAAAATTAGGTAAACATATACATACAATATGTGCAATTGGTGAATATAAAGTGCAAAACAGTGAATATCAGGAGTGGAGTGATAAATACTTAAATAATTAAATAACTAATCATAAATTAGCAACCATGGAATCGCAATCAATAAATATAGCCGTAAAAATCTAATAAATATAAGTGCAAAAAATTATATATATATATATATATATATATATATATATATATATATATGTAGCTGCAAGCGAATAAGTGCAAAAGTGCAAAGGTGAAAGAAAAAAAAAAATTTTTTCTTATATATAGCTGTGCAAAAACGGCAGCACAAAAGGTAAAGGTGTCAAACAAATAGATCCACAGACATGTGCAATCTCGGTGATTTGATAGATCCAAAAAAGTCCTATATATATATAGTCCGTATATGGTGGTTAAGGTGCTCTTTTCTCTATGCCCAGAGTGTGGTGAGTGGGCGGAAGGAAAAAGTGTTCCCCTGAGCCTGGGGTCCTGCGCTTACCAGATTCCCTTACCCCTACAGGGGTAAACAGCGGGTCGATAATAAGGGATCGCTCCCATACACTGGCAATCAGGATATCCCTAGACCTCGATCTCTCTCCGTTATTGGTAATCAGATGTCAGCTCAGTAGGTATAATAAACTCCAGTACAGTACCCGGGTATGGAGAAGAAAAGGGAAGGAGCCTCCGATAGTGTGTTATCGTTTTAAAATCAGCTGGAGCTGAGCACAGGAGGTGTCAGGAGAAGTGCAGGCTTCGTCCGGGCGCTGGGATATTTGTGAAGTCTAAAATACAGCCCATTAATTTCTATGTGCCTATGCACACAGGCGCGTAAACGAGCGCCGTGCATTCTTCAGTAAAAACAAAATAGAAAAATCTTTTAATTAGTCATGTACTCCTCATGCGCAAATACGTGAAATTGTGCACAAATGTTCATTTACATATTGTGCTGAACAAGAATGCGAGAAAGAGTTTCCACGCATTTCCACAAAAATGCGTGCAAATACATACAAATAAACGTCTAAAAAATTAGATGCTCAAACAGGAGTGTCGTGTGCAAGAGGCCTGAAAATTTCTCATATTAGAAAATCACAACTGCCCCCCATTCTCTTTTTAGCTTGTTATTTGTAGCAACCAATAAGAACCTTTATCTCCTTCTCCAAACCTAAGCTGCAGAAAGAGCAGTTGGAAGATTGTTGTTATGGACAGCAGGATTTTTTTTCCTGCACATTTCATAGATCAGCTTATCTTCACGGAGTTAGTGTATCTAACTCTAGAAAACATAATGTAAAATATTGCATGCTGTCAATCCTTAGATGTGGTGGCTGCATTCATTTCCCTTATTAGGCTTTTACTCCTTAATGTTCTAAGGTTGTCATTTTTTTAAAATAACAAACCTGTTCTACTTACCTGCTCTGTGCAATAGATTTGCACAGAGCAGCCCCAATCCTTTTTTTTTTTTTTTGGGTCCCCTGCTGGCTCCTCCCCCCTGCTAAGTGCCCCCGAACTGCACTCCTGTGAATGGACACTGTCCATTTACACACAGAACGTGGTTCAGCCCCGCCCTCTGCTCCCTCCTCATTGGCTCACTGGCTCTGGTTGACAGCAGCAGGAGACAAAGGGTCCTCACTGCTGTGTGAGCCAATGAGTGGAGTGAGACCTAGGAGAGCCGTTGCTTATATGCACATGACTGAGTCGTGATGGGGCTCAGGTAAGTATAAGGGGGGGGGTTGTGGGGGGAGGGAGCTGCACCCAGAAGGTTTTTTACATAAATGCATATAAGGCATTAAGGTAAAAAAAACTTCTGCCTTTAGAATTACTTAAATTTTCACCTAATGATCCTGCCAGTAATTTATATCTGTCTTAGGGTGACAGTGGTCAACCACACATCTATGGAAGAGTAACACTGTCACCTAGGAAAAGAAGCATGTTAGGTCTTCTCTTCTCCATAATATGAAGGAAGGTGTGCTGTAGTCCCTAACACACTTTATGTCCTAGCATGGCAATGGTTACTGTACGGTGTCCATGGAGGAAAACCATTGACACACAAGGGCAGGAAGTGTAGGCTCCATTCACACCTGGGCGTTTTTAAGCGTTTTTCAGCTCCAAAAACGCTAAAAAAAACGTTCCAAAATGCCCAAGTAAAACCCTATTCATTTAAATGGGCCCTGTTCACATCTGAGCGTTTTGCAAAATGCCTGTAGCTGAAAAAAGTACATGAGCTTCTTTTTGGGCTGATTACCAGCGTTTTTGATAGATGTCAATGCCTGCCTCCAAAAAATGCCTGAAAATCGCGGTAAAAATTGCGGTAAAATTGCGGTAAAAAAACGCGCGAAAATGCTACGCGCAAGTGTGAATGCAGCCTAAGGGCTATAGGGCCCTGTCTGCTCTTCTGCATGACATGGGGGTTGCTCTGTAGTCCTAACATACTTCCTATCCTAGGGGGAAAACATTGTTTCTAAATAGGCCAAAAATCCACACAACCTCTCACAGCTCTGAGCTCTGATCGCATTCCATCCACTGTGGGCATGCTGGGCACCAGCCAAGGAGCCCATCCACACACTGTGCAAATTAGATATAGAGAACAAACGTAGAGCTCTCTATGATTAAACCCATACAGGGGAAATGCATTAGGAGGGGCAGCCTTCAGGCAGGGATCTGCAGCATGTGTTGCTGGTTGAATCAAATTGGAAAGAAGGAGTGATGTCGTTAGTGTGTGCCCTGTTTTTTCTCTATAATGGTACTCTATAGAATACAGTACAGTGAGTAAGCATTGTTACCCAGGGGCAGGAAGCGAGTTAGGATAACAGAACCCCATCCTCCTTGTTATGGGGAAGGCGAGATGGATGTTCTGTAGTCCTAACATGCAGTACTTCCTGACAACACTGTTTGAGCAGAGCAAATAAGATGGGGCAGCACTTGATTTCTGGCAGGATCAACAGGTATTTTTTTGCACACATACACAGTAAAATAAAATAAAATAAACTTTACATAGTATATTTAA
The DNA here is from genome assembly GCF_965119305.1 of Pelophylax lessonae. Lineage (NCBI taxonomy): Eukaryota > Metazoa > Chordata > Amphibia > Anura > Ranidae > Pelophylax > Pelophylax lessonae. Next base: position 156,544,857 of record NC_138769.1, read on the forward strand.
CAGACAAAAGGGGAGCACATTAGAGAAATTCATTGATTTGAAATGGGTGCAAACAAGAGCATTGCCTGTTGCTGTCATTTGTGCTAGGCATATTTCGTTTCACCCCTGCAGCCTGTTATGAGATTTGCATTCATTAGCTAACTGCATATTGTCTGTGTACTTCTCTTTACAGGTGGGTGCAAGTTGCTTGCCCGAGACTTTCAATTGACTGGGGAACAGCCTTCTCAAAGCCTCTGCTTACTCCATATGAGGTTGGTCATCATCTGGTACATCTACTTACTGCATGTCCCTTTTTCTTTGATTCCTGCATATAGAGATTACATTGAAAGGTCAGTCTGTCCAACAGTGGCGGCTGGTGCTCCATGGGCCGGGGGGGGGGGGTTGTCAGACGGACCGCACCGGACCACACCAGGCCGCACACCATACCCCCCCCCCCGGGGGCCACAGCAGGGCCCCGCCCCCCAGCTCACTCACACCGCGGCGGCTTCGACTTCTTCCCCCTCTTCTGCATCTCCTCCTCCATGCCCAATGGCATGGCTTCTCCTTTCGGCCAATCAGGAAACTGGTCTCAGGACCCGCTTCCTGATTGGCCAGGAGGAGGATCCGTGTGACAATAGCGAATATTCATTCACTATTGTCACACAACTGGGTGGGCTCAGGGCGCAGTGCTCTGCGCCTCAAGCCCATCCTTTTTTTTAGCCTATTAGAGCCTCAGGCTCTAATCACATGGTTAAAAAAATAAAAGCCCCATTGAACTCCATGCGTCCGGCATCCCGCATATAGATTAGGGGGCCAAATGCATGGATAGGGGGGGGCGGGGCCCCTGCGCCCCCAATGCACCAGCCGCCACTGCTGTCCAATATGGATGTTTGAGTAGTAGTAGATTGCAGCAGGTTGAATCACCTACAGTACCTAAATCTTGTGTACAGGCAGTCCCCGGGTTACAAACGGAGGGAGACAACAGGAAGTGATAGGAAATTCCCCCTAGGAAGGGAAATTTACTCCTGTAAGAGTTATCATGGGAAAAAGGTGTCTACACTGAAGTTTATCAATCCTCTTTTCCAAAGCAACCCAAAATGTTCAAAATCCAATTGTCACAGGGACAGAAGGTGAGGTGAAATCTTCTGAATAGGGGCACAGACAGCAAAACAAATGATACAGGGGTGTTACCCTTCCCAATGCTATCCAAAAAACTTAAAATATATTTTTTTGGTTGGAGCTACACTTAAAAAATTTACCTGTTGTGACTTAAAACAAATTCAACTTAACCACCTGCCGACTGCTGCACGACTATTTACTGCGGCAGTCTGGCTCTGCTGGGCAAATCGACGTAGGGCTACGTCGCTCGCCCAGGAGCCTCTAGGGGGCAAACGCGCCGCCGGAGGCGCGCTCCCACTCGTTCCCACACATCCCCGCGCGAGTGACTGGCGGCTCCGATGTCCGCCGGTCACTCGCGATCTCCCGCTGGAGAGGGAGAAAGGCAGGCGGCTAATGTAAACAAAGCCGTTTGTCATTCTCCCTGATGTAACTTCAGAGACTATACGATCCTGCTATGTAGGATCGTATGTCTCTGTTGTTACATAACAAGTCACGCCCCTTTACAGTTAGAATCACGCCCCTAGGGACACACTTAACCCCTTGATCACTAATAAAGTTAACCCCTTCCCTGCCAGTGACATTTTTACAGTAACAGTGCATATGTATAGCACTGATTACTGTAGTAATGTCACTGGTACCCCAAAAGTGTCAAAAATGTTAGTCAGGGGTCCGATCTGTCCGCCACAATGTCACAGTCCCGCAAAAAAAATCGCAGATCGCCGCCATTACTAGTTAAAAAAAAAAAACAATAAAAATTACATAAATCTTTCCCGTAGTTAGTAAACGCAATAACTTTTGCGCAAACCAATCAAAATACGCTTATGGCGAATTTTTTTTACCAAAAATATGTAGCGGAAAACAAATTGGCCTAAAATGTTAAAAAATTTTGATTTTTTACATTTTTTGGGGGGGGGGGGGGGATTTTATATAAAAAAATTTGAAAAATATTATTATTTTTTCAAAATTTACACTCTTTTTTTTGTTTATAGCGCAAAAAATAAAAATCGTACAGGTGATCAAATACCACCAAAAGAAAGCTCTGTTTGTGGAAAAAAAAGGACGTCAATTTCATTTGGGTACAGCGTCGCACGACCACGCAATTGTCCGTTAAATTCACGCAGTGCCGAATCGCAAAATAGACCCTGGTCTTTGAGCAGGAAAATCCTCTGGGGCTTAAGTGGTTAAGAACAAACCTACAGTCCCTATCTTGTTTGTAACCCGGGGACTGCCTGTATCTAGGCCGCAAAATAGGCCCTGGTCTTTGAGCAGGAAAATCCTCTGGGGCTTAAGTGGTTAAGAACAAACCTACAATCCCTATCTTGTTTGTAACCCGGGGACTGCCTGTATCTAGGCCGCAAAATAGGCCCTGGTCTTTGAGCAGGAAAATCCTCTGGGGCTTAAGTGGTTAAGAACAAACCTACAATCCCTATCTTGTTTGTAACCCGGGGACTGCCTGTATCTAGGCGAGGGCATAGGGAATCTACATTCTGTGCAATGTGCTTCCAGCTCTTCCTACATACTGCAGCTATTGAAGGAGAATCTCTCTTGCTATTTAAACTCTCAAGTTACACTGCTAGGAAAAAGCCAGGATGTGTACTAGGTAAAACCCAGCTCTGGAGTACTTGATACATGAAAGCTAGCGGGTCGTTCAGCAAAGGTAGGTGTTCAGGATGGAACTTTTAATGAAAGGAGAAATGCATTACTAATGAGGTATCTGTATCCTTTGTCAGAGATGTCAGTACTTGATAATAATATACTATATAGTATATATGCACCATAGTATACTATGCCAGTGAAAGTCTGTTAGCAGAGCTTTGATCATAGATCTTCACAGTGGTACAAGGAGCAGAAAAGAACAATCTGTATGCTACATTCAAAGCAGGAAGCACAGAATGTGTATATATAATGAACAAATATAATCATATATTTATGTACATAAAATCTTACCCAAAAAAAAAATCAAATCAAGGTTTTTTCAAGTATTTATACATTTTGGTAAGATAATTTAAAGGCTAAGCTCACCTAAAAAAATAAATAAATGCGCATTGGGTTTGCAGATAAACACATTTATTGTTTTTTTTACACTGCAGCCTGCAAAGCACTGTGACTGAGATCAGTGGATCACAGATGCAGTGCCAGGCTTCTGCAGACACTCAGCACAGCTGTCAGCCTGTACCTACCATGCAGGCAGACCTTTACTGAAGTGCAGGAAAAATTAATGAACTAGGGGGCACTCATTAGCGCTCTCATAGTCCATTGAGAACTACAAGCCATCTACCACGGAGACAGATGGGACTTGTAGTTTATTCATTCACCAACCTCTGTGAATGAATGATGAGGCTGTGTTTTTAAAATGTGACAGCGGGTGCAGGGAGAAGAACCCCTGCCCGCTGACACGAGGGGGACTCTGGGGGAGAGGTCAGCTGCTGCACAGTAACATGCTACACCCTAAATATGGGTGTTTTTGGACCGTTTTTTTTTTTTACCATTTACTTGTTTATAAACTGAATTGTGCCATTTAGAGCCAGTTCACACTTGGGCGCCGTAGGTCGCCTGCCATAGAGAAGCTATGGACCCGTTCTAATAGGAGCGACACAAGTCGCTCCGACTTAGAAAAAGGGTCCGGAGCTTCTTTGGGCGACCCGGAGCGACCTGCATTGACTTCAATGTTATGAAGTCCGTGCCGGCCGCTCCAAGGTCGCGGTGCAAGCAGCGCACCGCGACTTGTGAGGTCGCCCCGGCAAGTCGGATCGCTCTAATGTGAACCGGCTCTTAGGCCCGTTCACATTGCCGCGATCCGACTTGGGGGGGGCGACCTCGGAGCGGCCGCCGCGGACTTCATAACATTGAAGTCTATGGCGGTTGCCTCCGGGTCGCCCCAAAGAAGCTCCGGACCCTTTTTCTAAGTCGGAGCGACTTGTGTCGCTCCTATTAGAACGGGTCCGCAGCTTCCCTATGGAAGGCGACCTACAGTGACCTGTGAGGTGACCAGGTCGCCTCACAGGTCGCCTTAGTGTGAACGGGACTTAGGCTACATTCACACCTGAGCGTAGCGTTTTTCGCGCGTTTTTTACCGCGATTTTACCGCGATTGTTGCGGCGTTTTTTACCGCGATTTTACCGCGATTTTTACCGCGATTTTTGTGCAGGCGTTTTTAGATTGAATAGAGATCAATGGAAAACGCCTGTAATCTGCCCAAAAAGAAGCTCATGTACTTTTTTGAGCGTTGGGCGTTTTGTATACAGCGTCAAAACGCTCAGATGTGAACAGGGGCCATTGAAATGAATAGGATTTGTCTTGTTGGGCGTTTTGAGAGCTGATCCTAGAGCAGAAAAACGCCCCAAAAACGCCCCAAAACGCCTAGATGTGAACGGAGCCTAAGTGTATTGTTTGTATACTTATTTTACAAATAAGCAATTAGTTCATGGTGCTTTCATGAAAAGCGTTTGCAGAGCATAATGGGCTTGCTACGTAGAAATCCCAGAAGTGGCTGGTGGCTTGTTGATTGATTCGGTCTAATTGAATATTTATAAGGGTCAGCATGATCTAGAACAGTGTTTCTCAAACTTTTTTCAGTCAAGGCGCCCTTTTAAATTATGGACAGCCCTTAGGCACCCCTTTAAGTTATGGATAGCCTTGAGGCACCCCATTCTAATATGTAAAAAAAACTATTCTAATAATTTTGCATATTGCAGCAACAGCCACACACGTAGGATATCCAACATTAGAAGTGATTTATTCTTCCAAAGCTAATACACCTTAGCACACTGATGCTGACTAGTATTCCAATGTTTCTCTTCCTCAATTTCTCTCGATCACTCAGCTAATGTGACCCCAGTGCTGATAGAGTGGATCGGGGAGGGGGCAAACAAGAATTCTGTGCAGGTGACTGACATCCTCCTTATCAATTGATGGTATTGGTTGTTAGGCGGCTAGAGGGTCGTAATGGTGTATAATGAAAACCCGTGGCTTTGTGTAACTAATATATTCAGTGAATACAATGCTACAAAAATGTCAGTACCTTCACAACAGGTGATGGCCAGACATCGTAAGCATGCTACAAGAGATTGCCAAAGGCTACAAACATTCTATAGGAGATATTGGAGACATGGGGACATATTCAGGAGACAGTCATAGACTGGAGATATTTTCCCTTTACAAAGCAGGATTTCCACATCTGTGCTCTCCACAGCTCCCTTAAAATTTGCTTTTACTTTTGATATCTATTTCAGTATTATAAAAGACCAGGCAAAAAAAAAAACATATAAAAGAGATAAAGAATAAGCAGCGCAAACAAAATAAGACCCCATTAAAGAAATAAACCAAACCATTTACCTGCTAGAAGCCACTAAAAATAATTTTCCTTTACTGGCTTAAGTAAGCACTAAAACAGGCTACTAGCTAGTGGGGCTCTAAGGGCTGCACTATGGGCTCATTTACACTTGCTTAGACCCACACATTAAAGCGCCTACCACTTCAACATGCTTTTTTGACGCTTTGATGATGCTTTAGTGGTGCTTCAAAGATGCTTTTTTTGAAGCTTTAATGAAGCTTGGCAATAGATCTCTGTGTTTGTGTGTTGATTTTCGATTTGTTTTAAAGGGGCTCAGTAGAACACCAGCTCAGTAATACCCCCACTCAGCAAATCCCCAGCTCATTTGTACCCCTTTTCAGCAGATCCCTAGCTCATTGATACCCTTGTTCAGCAGATCCCCAGCTTATTAGTGCCACCATTCGGCAGATTCCCTGCTCAGTAGTATACCCCCATCTCTGCTGATGCCCCACTCAGTAGTAACCCCCAGCACCAAGAAGGCGACATAGAGTTTAATATTTGAAGGAAAGCAAACACAATATGTAAACAGGACTGTAAGCTTACCATTTTATTTAATGACAGGTGCTTTGATTGGCATTCAGAGTGCTTTAAAAAAGCGTGTCCAGTGCCACATTTGAAGCAAGTGTAAACAAGCCCTATAAATGCCAAAGGGCTGCAGGTTGGGCACTACAGGTCTCATGTAGATAAAATACTGAAAATCCATCTTCAGTTGAGTGACCCTTTAAAGAGGCTGTAGATTCCTTTTAAAGGCAGAAATAGGGACACAGTTTGAAGTAAGGAGACAAATGATGTGTCTGTCCACCTGGTGCTTGCTGTAATACAGGCTGGTGCGTTGGATCCTGGTTTTTCTGCTCTTACATTTGTTCAACAGAGGTCATTAAAACCTATGTGGTTGGCTTGCAGCTACATTTCACTTATTGCATGGGTCATTGGACAAGGATCCAAGCCGTTTTTTTTTTTTTTTTTTTCAGTCCGGAGATGGTTTGGTTATTTAAATCTAATGAAGATCTCTTTTGAAAGTTGTTTGTGAGTTGTTTGCTATCAGCAAAATGTGCAGCAGTCAAAAATGGCATTATCTCATACCCTTTTTACACTTTTCATTATAGTGAAAGGTATGCAAACATTGACGAATGGATTGGCAGTCTTTGACCCACATCCTAATGTTGCCCTGTGTGTCCCATGATGCTCAGCCAACCATAAGTTTCCCAATCTCTCTGTTAGATGAAGCAGTTCTAAGAGACCCAGAAAAGGTCAACAATGCTAGATCTGTCAATCTAAATCATATTGTCATTGGAATCTTTTCCCTGGATTTTCTTTCTTAGCGTGGTAGTTGTTTTATATCAAACACATCTTTTAACATTATCATTAAAAATAAGATAAAAATGTATAGGCATTATATATATGTTCTATAATCTGTCTTTTGGGTATTCTAGGGCATAAAGGTCTAGCCAAACATTATGAGTTGCCTTCACTCTCTGCAGGTTGCCTGCAAGTTCCTTGGAAATCATTTTTGTTAACTGGTATAATGGTGTCCAGGCTCATGAGAATGATGAGATAGACCTTCTGTTCACTTTATAGATTAATTGGATTTTCAGTCAATACAATTTACATACAATTACGTTCTTTCAACGGACACAGCTACTTCTTCTTTATCCATGTATTATAGCCCCACCTACAGGAGTAGGACACTAGGCGGAAAAAGAAAACTCAGCACCTCCTATCAGCAGTTCTCTCTGAGTTTAAAACCCTCTCTCTGCTATAGGCCCCCAGTTATTCTGCCTAGTGTCAGGAGAATGGACATGTTGTTTTTTTATGCTGGGACTTGTGGTCATATAGCTTTCTTATTTTTTCCTTTTCTTGTTCCTGGGATTTTTTTTCCCTGCAGAGATCTTCTATCAACAGTTGGGCTAGGTGACGAGCCTGGATAATCTAGATCCAGTGGTCACCCCAGTCTGATCAGCGAGCGTGTACAGGCTGTTAGCTCTGCGCTCGGTTGGCCATGACTATGCCCAATCCTGGGCCAGGGCGGCCAGTGAGTTAAATGTCTCGTGGGGACACATATGACCAGGTACCTATAATTTGTGTCACAGTGTTACTCCTGGCCGACAGCCCCCCTTCCCCCGAACACTTCGGTAAAGAGGAGGAGCTGTCAAGGGAGCTTTACCCACATGCTCCAGCTCGTCATTCATTCACAGAACAGGACCGGCCCTTATGGCGCACAAGTGGATTTTTCTCTCCCCTGGGTCTACGACAAAAGGCTCCAAATCCTTTAAGGCCCCAACAGTAGGCACCAAGCGTCCCTGGCCCAAAAAGCCCTCCAGTCCTGCGGATAAGTCCTCCTTGGCATAAAGGTTTGCACCGCCCATTCCCAGGGTAGTGGGTCACCTTTTCTTGTTTCCGGCCCCGTGAAACTTCCTTCATTTCCGACAAGTGGCTCAGTGAAATTATTCTTTCAGGCTACAAAATAGAATTTCATTCCTTTCTGCCAGACAGGTTCATTCCTTCCAATCTGCGGCTCTTGTCAATCTGTCTGCGAGCCCTGTATGGGGCTGTGCAGGACCTGCTTCTTCAAGGAGTGATTGTTCCTGTGCCCGAGTCGGAGAGGTTCATGGGGTTTTACTCCAACCTGTTTACAGTTCCCAAGGCAGACAGGGTTCGCCCAATCCTGGACCTCAAGGACCTGTGTGGGTTCACAAGTTGAAAATGAAGTCCATTCGTTCAGTGGTGGTCTCCCTTCACCAGGGGGACTTTTTGGCATCTATAGACATCAAGGACACTTACTTGCACATTCCCTTCTGCAAGGGACATCAGCGTTTCCTATGCTTTGCTATCAGGGACGCGCATTGGCAATTTGTAGCACTACCTTTAAGCCTCTGCTCCCTAAATGTTTTTCAAGATCCTGGCCCTGGTCCTGGCCTTGCTGGGATAATGAGGAATCGCTGTGATTGGCTACCTGGACGACTTGCTCCTGTGTGCGGGGACCCACTCGTCCGTGCAGGACAGTGTGGAGATCACCATGTGTTCCCTTCAGGACCCATCCAAATGCCTGGAGTAATTGGTACTCATCCTCAATTCAGAGCCAGCCAAGGTGTTCCTCCTGTTGGACAAACTACAGAAACTCTGGTCAGCAGTCCAACAGCTTTTGGCTTGCAAGCGGCCCTCCCTGCGTTTTTGCAAGCAGGTTTTGGGCCTGACAGTGGCTACTTTTTAAGCTGTTATGTATGCCTAATTCCACACAAGGACACTGCAGAAGGAAATCTTATCCAAATGGAACAGATCTTCCACTGCCGCTGGACATGCAAATTCTCCTGGAGTGGTCAACGAGGGCCTCTCTCCTCTGGTGGCTGAAGTCACCGCCCTTACGGAAGGGAAAGTCCTTCCTTCCTCTTCAGTTGACTGTGATTACAACAGATACTAGCCTGTCTGGCTAGGGCAGGGTCTTGGGATCGGACTCAGTTAAGAGACTCTGATGGAGGCTCGACTGCCCATGAATGTTCTGGAGCTTCAGGCGATCCAATTGTTCTTGACTCATTAGATGATCACGCACAAGAAGTGCAGCAGCGGCTCTGGAAGCATCTCATCCTGCGATGGGTGGAAAAGTTCATTTTTCTCTCTGCCAGCCGTACACAGCCCGGGGGTTGAAAATTGGGAGGCAGATTAACTCACCCGTCAGATGCTGGATCAAGCAATTTGTCCAGGGCGAGTGGTCTGCTGGGATTCCATTTCAACCGAAAGATTGC